>NC_057350.1:29432500-30632500 GCF_016509475.1 Prionailurus bengalensis | reverse complement strand
TAGAAACCACTGAGATGTTTTAAACACCGCAGAAAGCTAACATCATCTGGTTCAGCTCTTCAAAAGCCACCTAGGCTACTCTAAGTAGAGTCCTGTGGAAGCCTGGGCATCAACCAGGAGGCTCTTCAATAGCCCAGAGAAGAGATGATACAGTCCTTTTGCCACTGGAAGCTGATAATTCCCTAATCACTTTTTAAGTGGCCTAAAAAGACCCTGAATCAGGCACAAAGACAGCAGTGCCTCACAGGAGGGAGCATGTGCACACACCATCAATCCCAGCCTTCACCTCAGATGGACTCTGCTGGAAAGTGTCTATGCCCCTTGGGCAAGCTGCTCAATGGCCATGCTTTGAAACCACCATCATTCATTGCAAGGGAGTAAGAGAAGAAAGAATGGATGAGAGAATTCATTTCATTTTTCATTTATGAGGTTTGCAAGTGGGGGAAGGAATCGCTTTTCTTATTTCTAGGCAAAAAGCCCGAGCCATGAATTTTCAGGTAACAAAAATCATAAGGGACATTTATGCTGAAAGTACCATTTCATTTTAATTTCATCCTATTTTAAAGTTTTCTGCCATACTTTTTACTGAATGAACAGGTGTTTCTAAAAAGTAAGTTTTATCTGGGCTAGAGACTTGTTCATTAATTGCACTTTATGGGGAAAGAGCAGCTCTAGTTTGGAAGGGGATATACGCCATCTTAGAAAAAAAAAATACTTAGACTATTTCCTCAGAGGGCTGTAGACAGAACTACTGACAATGGTCGCTCCTCGAGTGGAGACTGGCAGACAGGGCTAGAGGGGGGACTTGTTTCACAACACAACCTTCGGTAGTTTGAAAGATTTAATAGTCTGCTAGCACTAATAAAAATAAATAGGCAAAGAAGCAAATTAATAAAAGAGCCACCCATGATTTCTCCCTACTCTGTAACACGCCATTCTTCGTTTATATCTAATCAATCCAGCAGCGTGTCTTCCAAACCTGGTCCCACTTCTTCCCATTTGTACTGAGTAGCTGCCCTCCTCTCTATAAGGGCCACACAAGCTTTCCCTTATCTCTACTCCTGTCCCATGACAGCCCATCCTCTACACAATAGCCAGAAACACTTATTTAAAATGTACCTCGAATGATGCTACTGCTTCTGTGCTCAAAACCCTCCAAGCTATTTTCTTTGTATTGGAATAACATCCAAACTCCTCACTGGGATCTACAATACCCTCTCTATTTTATCTCTTTCCTACCCCCACTTTCATTCTGTACTACCCCAGCCCCTTTGCTGACAACTTTGTGAGCATATAAGCTGTAGAGAGTTGACCGATACCCGGCCAAAAGTCATGTGCATCCGGAAACCCATGATGTAGTCTTATTTGGAAATAGGGTCTTTACAGAAGTTATTAAGGTAAGGGTGAAACTACAGTCATACTGGATTCTAGTGATTCCTAAGCCAATGAGGGTGCTTTTATGAGAGACAGAAAAAGACACACATAGTCACTGGGGCGGGGGGGCGGGGGGGAGTCCATGTGAAGATGTTGGCGGAGATCACAGTTATGCTTCCATAAGCCCAGAGACACATGGGAGCACCAACACTGAAAGAGGCAAGGAAGGGGTATTAATTTCCTAGGGTGGTTTTACCAAAGTATCACAAACCAGGAGGTTTAAACAACAGAAACTTCTCACATAGTTCAGGAGCCTAAAAACTCCAATCCAAAATATTGGTAAGATTGGTTCCCTCTGGGAACTGCAAAGGAGAGTCTGTTCCGGGCCTTTCTCCTAGCTTCTGGTGGTTTGCTGGCAATCTTTGGCATCCCTCAGCTTGCAAATACATTATTCCAATCTCGGCCTTCATTTTCCCATGAATTCTCCCTTTGTTTCTGTGTCCAAATTTCCCCTTTTTATAAGGACATTGGTCATATTAGATTAGGGTCCCACCCTAATGACCTCATATTAATTTATCTCTATAAAGACTAAATCTTTACAAAATAATCACATTCTGAGATACTGGGTATTAGGATCTCAACAAATCTTTTTAAGGGAGCACACATGAATCCATATGAGGATTCTTCCTACTGCTTGATTGTGGACTTCTGACTTCTAGAACTATTAAAGAATGAATTTCAGTGGCTTTTAAGCTAGAAAGTGTGTGGCTATTTGTTATGACAGCTCTAGTAAATAAATATATTGTACAGGCTTCCTCTCTGATTCTGGAAATATAAAGTGGAAATATTCTTTTCCACTTTAGGGGCTTTGACTGGCCTCTTCCCCCTTCTGGAATGATTTTCCTGCGTACCTTTGCAAGACTGGCCCTTATACAGGTGTTTGCTCAAGCATTTCCTCCCACTAAGACTTCTGCTTTTATTTTTTAATTTATTATTATTATTATTATTATTTTAATTTGAGTGTGCAAGTAAGCAGGGGAGAGGGGCAGAGGGAGAGAAAGAGACAATCTTAAGCAGGCTCCATTTCCAGCGGGGAGCTTGACATGGGGTTCAATCTCATAACCCTAGAATCACAACCTGAGCTGAAGCCAAGAGTCAGAAGCTCAAGTGACTGAGCCACCCAGGCGTCCCAAGATTTCTGATGACTCTATCTGAGAAGGCCTGGCCTGCCTGGCACTCATAACACTATATAGTATCTTTAAGCACCAATATGTCTTTATAATTACCTAACAATTGACTTGAGTGCTTGCATATTGTCCTCTCCTCCTCCCCTGCTAGCTCTAGAAGAGCAGGTACTTTGTCTGTGATGGTCATCATCTAACCCTAGCACCTAAAAGGATGTTTAAAACAAAGGTACCCAGTGCATGCTTGCTGAATTAATTAATGAGCACATTAAAAAGTCACTTAATGTAACCATTAGACATTTTGACCAAGAGCTTGAAAGCTTATGCTTGAATAACTGAAGTACTAGAAGTCATTGACTCATAAGAAAAAAAAAAGAGGGGTGCCCCGGTGGCTCAGTTGGTTAAGTGTCTGACTCTTGATTTCGGTTCAGGTCACGATGTCATGGTATGTCAGGCCCTGCACTGACATCGTGGAGTCTGCTTGGGATTCTCTCTCTCTCCCTCTCTCTCTGCGTCTCCCTCACTCACACCCTCTCTGTCTCTCAAAATAAATAAATAAACTTGAAAAAAAAAGGATTCAACTATAATAGTATAATTTTATTAGCTTATTTTTTTCCACATTGAATCAACATATGTTTCAGTAAAATTTTCACGTATTTCTCCTAACTCCAACTTTACCCCTTTGTGTTAAATATACCAAGCTAACAATTTTCCCACATGATAGCGGACGTCTGAAGTGGATAGCACTCTGATGCCAATTAGCTACCTTTTCTGGCAAAGTATCACCATTCTTTCAACCATTTCTTATATCCTGTCTTAAAATCCATCTCACACTTCCTCCTCCTCTCTCCTAAGTGATCTCCTTAAATGAATTCCAGTTTGTCTATTTCTGTCTTAAAATTTAGCACTTTCATAGATGGTCCCACAGCATACATTAGAGCAAAAGCAACATCCCTTATATTTTAAATCCGAAATCAGCAAACTTATTTTTTGCGGGCAAGAAAATCTGATTGAATAAAATTTTCACTTCACGTGAAATATTATTGTACTCTTGGTTGTTACTCAACTATTTCCAAATGTGAAAAAAAATTACAGTTTGTGGGCCATATGAAAACAGGTGGCAGTCCAAATTGGCCCAAAGGCTGCAGTGTGCCCACGTCTAATTCAGATAATGTATTCTATAATAAAGCCCCGGAATCTCACTAACATGTGGAAGTGGGTTGTGTATCATACTGTGGAATAATATTGAATTGAATTTCACAAAAACATTAAAATCTTTATCTACCTAGTCTACTCCCAATCCTGTAGTCTCTCATGCTGTTTTGATACCATTTACCCTCTTCCACAAATGAATAATATCTTTGAATTATATTTTCAAGATATGTTTCTCTTTAGAGTGAATATTAAACTTGACTGCTAAGTGACTAGTTGGTAGGAGGTTTTAGAAATTAGTGCTAGGAAAAAATGATTATGCTCTATTCTATACAATGCTCATCTAAACAAAGATTATTCTCAAAAGGGTATTTCTTCATTCTCATTTCACAGAGTCAAAACAAAATGGCTTCTATCACTCCTTTGGGAAATGATGGCACAACAGAAGGAAACATCTTTGCAAATGCTGTCTTAATTTTACTTGTTTCTGACACATAAGATTGGCAGCTTTCTTTCACCATGAAAATATGTTTTCTCATATCAAATTAGATTCACACCCCTAACATAAATATCAACCAAGAAGCCTGTGCGTTCCCAGTGGTGAGAGAGAAAAACAGCTCCAAAAGAGGACAGCCTCTTCCTCCCATGACAACAGAACAACAAGGACAAAAGCAAATGGTACTTCTTTGGAAAATTTTGCAAATATACACTTACAATTATTTTGGAAACAACTAAAAATGGACCAAGAACAAAAAGAAAGAAGACAAAATAGCAGAAAGATAAATACTAAATAAATATTCAGTCATAACTGTTTAGAGTTGAAGAAGATATCTTAAGCAGGTACATCCTGTGAGGAATTAGTAATGACGATTTTAAAAATCACTATACGAAGTAGTCATCAATAAAAGAAAAAAAGAAAAAAAAACAAGTTTGAAGTATCCTCTGTAACCTATTTAAAAACTGAGAGAACCTGTGGATGGATGCATGCCATGTAGGATTAATTCCCAGGAATTTCATACTGAAAGCAGTCTTGGATTTCCCACATACTTCCTAAAACTCTATGTCCTCTGAGGCTGAAGATAATATGTCAGTAAAGAATTGATGACATGTGTTGAAAAATTTATGAAAAAAAAAGAGGCAAATATTCAATTCAGCAGTGAGTATATGCCAAGTATGTTGGTAGCTGTTCTCATGTGTTATCTTGGTTAATTCTCCCACGAAAATCCCATGACATTGTCCCTAAACTTTTCAGTATGTTAGTCATATCTAACTCAAAAGCAGTTGATTTTAGAGACACATAACATACATTCTGTTTAATTTAGTGCAGATAAAACCCTTCCTTTTTGTACTCACAATTGTCCATTGGCTTAACTTTCACTAAATACAGATGGTAAAGAAAATATTGGCTACAAGTAGTAAGCAAAACGAAAAAAAAAAAATAACTTTGAGAACCATTCAGCTGATGAGAGCACAAGTGACCACACACAAGAATACCCTTTCAGCCACGTATGTTTGGAAGGACTCTGGCTTCAGTCCGTATGATTTACAAATGAAATTATGGCTTAATCCAGCATTACAACTTTGGTAGTCGCTAAAAAGGAAGTAGAGGTGCTCAGTTGGTTAAGCACCTGACTCTAGATTTTGGCTCAGTCCATGATCTCATGATTTGTGGGTTCGAGACCTGTGTTAGGCTCTATGCTGACAATGGGGAGCCTGCTTGTGATTCTCTCTCTCTCCCTCTGCCCTCTTTGCTCTCTCTCTCTCTCTAAAAAAAAAAACAATAAATAAATAAAATAATACAATTTGATAACCCAAACTCAAGTGTTAATTTTAAAAATTACTGCAATGATACCGAACACTTGTTTTTGTTTTATTTTGAGTAAGTAGATGGATAATGCGGGTAGAACTGTTGTACGTTTTTGTTTTTTAATGTTTATTTTTGAGAGAGAGAGAGAGTGCTCGTGCGAGCACACATGCACACAAGCAGGCGAGGGTCAGAGAGAAGGAGACAAAGGATCCAAAGCAGGACTCTGTGCTAACAGCAGAGAGCCAGATGCAAACTCACAAATCAAGAGATCATGACCTGAGCCGAGGTTTGCTGCTTAACCAACTGAGCCACCCAAGCACCCATGTTTTACAGTTTTATATAACTCTCCACTACACAACATTAAGCAAGCATTCCTTATACATACTTTAGAATTTGTACTATCAAAAACAAAAATAAAAACAGTTGTTGTGCCCCAAAATCTAGATTAACTATATAATTGAAATAGGAATATTTTTAACATTAATGTTTACACCTCCATATATTAACTTGTTTCCCCCATTTTTGGTCTTTTAAATTTACCATTCACATATTGTTGCATGATTTACAGGGTGACACTATATACAAACACCTTTCCACATAGAGTTTTTCTGGCTAAGGCACTTTTTCAAATTGATCTACTGTTAACATACACGATAACATCTTTGAGAAATGTTAAAATGTGTTTGTGATTAAGACAGGAACGTATGGAACCAAGAGTTGATTTTGAAACCAATTATTTCCCCATCTTTTTTGACATCTAGTATTATACCTATGCACTTAAATTTTTAAAGTTTATGATAAATATAAATAACTTCCAATTTATTGGAATATAAAGACAATCTTTATTTTTCTCAATATAATTGAGTGAAGGTAGTAATGAAACTACTGGTGAGATCAAGAAGGTGGCCGCTTCAAAATCATTCCAACTTTTATCTCTTCATTTCCCACATGCACTCCCATCTTAGTAAATGTATTAGATTGTTATTGTGCTATTACCAATTACCAAACTTATTATGAGGAGACATAGTTCTTTACTTCTAAAATTGAAGGAACATATTCTAGGCCATTTGTATAGATTAAAAAAAAAAAACAAGACGTAGGCAAGAATCTTCCTTCATAGTAGAAATACCTTTAGCTTTGATGCCAACAAAATCCTAGGAGAATGCCAATTACGCCAATTTCACAAAAACAGATGTATGGTGATTTTGAGATATAGACTATTTTACACCAGGGACAAAGTCCAAACCATTCATCTCAATTTACTTAGGACCCAAGGCTTAATTTGAACTCTGACCTTAGAGTACAAAGGTCATCTGTATATCCAATAACAGCACAAGGCATTATTTTCAAAGAGAAACATACATACTTACCTTCATATTCCACTAGTTTCTCAACTAATTATTCAAAAATGATATTATTTGACTATTTTATTTGTCCCTTAAAACAACCGAATTCCAAGAAATGTTTAAAATTTGGGCCATTACTAAGGTAACAAAGTGTTTAATCAATAGTATGGATGATGGCCATTGATTGAAACTCCTCATTTAAGGTGCTCTCAATCTTGATCACTGATAGTCAAATGACATCTGACTAAAGATTGCTAAGAATCTTGTTACTCACTGACTTTAATGGAATTTTGAAAATAGGTCATAGGAATGACAGGTAATTGGGTTTAAATGAAAATACAAAGCAAAACAATGAGCTATTTTTCACAATTAATCATGAAGAAAGTTTTGACTTGGTCATTCATTTCTTATAATGAAAAGCAAAAACTTTATTTCTATAAAAACGAGTTGCAACCTTTGCTGACCAACCTGTCTATATTAAGAATACAAGTATTCCTATTTAAAAGATCTCTTCAACATGTAATTTATTGCCCTACTCCTTCCCAGGGAGCTTCTGAGAATTAATGAGACAATTGCCAATTGCTTGAGGCTCCTTAGGGAAAGAGTGGTATAATATTACTCAACATTATTGTGATTATTATTTTTTTATATGCAGTCCCCTCAATTTTCTTCCACTAAGGAATTTAGTGCCCTTGGTTAAGCCAGACCCACCTTGCCTTTACATCACTGAATAAAAATACTTTGTGAGCACTCCTGCCTCCCAAATCTGAAGAGACACACAATTCTGGTCACTTTCCAGACCCATTTCTGTTGCCTTCAGTTGAGCATTAATGCTATCAATACATTCCTATCCCTTTGGCGGGCATCAGCCTTATGGAAAAATGAGAAATGAGAACATCAGGGAATTATTATTGCAAATACTTTATTATAGAAAATAATTTGCGTTCCCTTTTTCCAAAGGGAAAAAAATAAAAAATATTTGAGTGAGAAAGCACAAATCATTATTATATAGATAGGATACTGATTCAAGTATTAATCTGTCCCCAATTTTTTTAAAGACTTTATTTTTAAGTGATTCCCCACGCCCAACATGGGGCCTGCACTCACAACCTTCAGATTAAAAGTCACATGCTCACTGACTGAGCCAGCCAGCCGGGTACCCCCCACCCAATTTTTAAATTGTTACAACTTTCTGCACTTTTTATTATTGAATGAAATATGTTTGCATTATATCTTGAAATACCGCTAATATTCAACTATTAATTTTATTAAAATACATATAAAACAAATTTGAGGTTTACATAAAAATATATTTTACTGTGAATTTTTCATATGCTTAAATTTTATTTTATAAGCTCTTATAAACTAATCTTTATATTTTAATCTCCTTTCTTTGAAAGGAATAAACTGACATAATTGAATACATTCTCCTTTTAAAGTAGTTTTTAAAAATAAAATCAACTCTTTTTGATAAAAAAGTGATAGTAAATAAGAACAATGAACTCGCACACTTTCTTTTCATGACATTACATAATAGAAAGCTTAAATAGTAACATAGGCACATTAATCTTTCTGCTGGCTTTAAAGTTAACATGAGGGGAGGCTGAGTGGCTCAGTCCGTTATGCATCTGACTTTGACTCAGGTCATGATCTCAGGGTTTGTGAGTTCAAGTCCCGCATCAGGTTAGCTTGAGCCTTGCTTCAGGTGAGCCCCACTTCTCTCTCTCTCTCACCTTCTCTCTCTCTCTCCCTCCCTATCTCTCTGCCCCTCACTCACTTTCACCCTCTCTCAAGAAAAAAAAAAATCTTTAAGTCAACATGAAGAAAACAGGTTTGGCTTTCCATCTAGGTAAGTAAACTAGCAATTACAACACTAAATGTATATTATGAATGAGGAACTGGTTTTATTCACACAAATATGGATAGGATATAGCCAAATCAAATTCAGAATACATGAATAGTGTATATTCAGAAAGTAATGAGTAGATAATTTTTAATTTGTGTACACTATTGATGAATTCAGTAAAACCAAGGTTAAAGAGTAATTTTTTGCTGAGTCTGGAACAAGTAAGGACAAAGAAGGGCTTAATTAAGTGGGGCATTTTAATTTAATTCCACAAGTATTTAGTGAACACTTTTTATGTGCAAAGTTCTCTGCTACCCACAGCAAGAAGTAACAAGGAGGAAACAGCTCCTGACATGATGTAGCATAACATAAGTATGATTCATAATGCATGTACATAAATTATTGTAAAGTAAACCTTTTTAATGTAACTGGTCTGCATGGAGGCTCCACATAGCATCTAGCAAAATCTAACTGTTCTCAGCCCAAGGTAACCCCCTCTGAATCCTTTTTTCATCCCCAGAGTAGTTGAGGTTCCCATACAATATGCTTTCATGCCACCCTGAGGCCACCCCTAAGCTAACAGCTAATCACACTGTATGCAGTATTCAAATGTACCATCGGACCTCTTTTACTAGCCTGTAAATTCCCCAGCAGGCTAACAATCCTCCAATGTCTCCCCACTGCCTTGGAATAAAATTCAGAACCCTTACCTACATAATCTGCAGTCATGAAGCCCAGCCTTCTCCTACCTTTCCTTTGCCCACAGCTTTCCCTTCTACTGTTCTAGGTTTTCAGAGACGTCAGGGTCTCCCCACCACCACTCCCTTCAGGACCTTATCTCAGCCTGGAATGCTCTTCTCAGATCCCATTTCTCACAGGATTATCCCTAATTCCACAGCCTCATCGTCAATATTACTCCCCGGGGAGGCCTCCAGGCACAATAAACTAAATTTTGTACATATTTAAATCTCTTCATGACACTGTACTTTCTTCTTTTATAAGACTTAAATTCAATTGTAAGTACAAACATATTCAGTATGATTATTACCTATCTTTCTCATTAAATTGAAAGCTCACTACACTATTATAAGCCCCAGGACAATGCAGAGGCTTAGTAAATATCTTTGGAAGGGAGTAATGAATGAATGCACATCTGTGCTATCATCTAATAAAAGTCACACACCTGGTAATACCAAAACAAGATGAGATTTTTTTAAAAATAGAAACTTACTCCTTAGTGCCATATTCTGCAGATCTATTTTCCATTACTTGTCAAGAATACTTAAGGTCTTCGCTAACCCTGAGAAGAGGTACAAACTCATTCTCAGGTGTGTTATGGGACAGGTGGGCAGGCTATACCAGATAACACACAATAATCTTGTTCTTTAAATTACAATAACAAGGCTATTGCAATATTACTTACATTCAGCTGGAACTTCCCAGGTAACTAGACGTTAGAGTTCTGTAGTTATAGGTTCTATCTGAGTTTTGCCTCAAACTACGAAATAAAGCTAGGTTGTTATCAAGCTAAAATAATGTATGCATAAAGGTGTTTTATTCATTTACTCAAATCAGGTGATATTTGACAGCTTTGTAATAGACAATGAAAATGTTACTTATCGCCAATATTGCAAAAGAATTTTCTTAATAGAAAATTAGGAAGAAATGTTAGTATTTCTTTTTCTAATATTTTGTATGTTGTTAATATTTCTAATGTATTATAAAAACAATACACACACACACTTGCACCTAATAGTGAAATTCAATCATAATGCTAATCCAAGTACAAATTAAAAAAAGAAAAGAAAAACATAAAACCATAAAATCCAAAGCAAAAAAGGATGGCTTACATGTTGGTAATTAACTCACAGGAATGCTAGGACAAAAGTAGAGAAGTTCAAAACCATTTGAGCTTGGTTGTGGACATTTTTAACTAATTCTAAGCATTTCTATTTTTGCATATGTGTGTTTGCATGTAGTTTTATGTATATGTGTATACATATGTGCATGTATATGTATACATATATTACATACATTTGGGTAAATATATATTCCTTAATCTATAAAACATGGTGCATAGTTTAGTAATTATGACTATGGCCTCAATTCAACCATTTATGTTTTATTTTAAAAATATTAAGCAACATATTTGAAAAAACAGTAATTATTTTTATATTATTGTATCTACAAGCCTTAACAAAATTGCCATAAAAATCATGTCTTGTACCTTAGTTTTGAGTTATCGGTATATTTGGAGTTGTGAACACTATACCAAATATACTATAGGTTTTTCCATAACTGCTTCATTCCCAATATTATCCAGTTCTCAATTTTTAAAATTGTCCATATGAATGAGAAGTTGGTAGTTTCTCACAATCCAAAATGAAATATTACACAGTACTCATGTCTTCTTATGTATTAAAGCATACCAGGAATAAATATATTAATAATTCTAAGCAGTAGAATATTTCACTTTACTATATATATATATATACATATATATATATGTATATATATATACACACCACATATATATATGGCTTAATCATAGTGAATCTCATCAAACAAAATTAGGTCTTTATAAGCTTACCAAATTTGCTTGAAAAAAGAGGGAAGAAGAACAAGTTTTTACACAGATGTATCCAGAAAGGATGACTTCACCATTGATAGCCTTAGCTACATTATAGAAAAATCTGGGAAACAAGATAGTGGATCTTTGTGGCCATCATCCCCTTTTCTTGTTCCGAGGAGTTTATCTTGTTGGAACTTTCTTAGATTGAGTGTGGCTTCATAAAGTTGTTTCTCAAATATTTCAGGCCTTCCTGTGATCTAATGTTTTCCCACGGAAGGCAACTTTCTTCTTTGAGTAAGATAAATACATACAAAGTATGTCCTAAATCCTCTCCCAAAAGACATTATTCATATCATGCACTCATTTATAAGGACAACTCAACTACTCTTAAGTACTCTATTTATCTTTTTGAATTAATGCTGCTTAAAGTGTTGTGTTTTATAATAATCACTATTTTGCCTAACCAAGTTCAGTTTATAAATGTTCTTTTGGTTAACTTGACCTTAATTTTAAACTTGACATTAGAGGGGGAAAATAAGAAATGACATAATAGTTAACACAAATTTACAGAAATAAATTGATTGGGATTGGGTATAATAAAGTTACCCCACTCATTTTGATTAGTTCCTCAGGGTACGAAAATGTACTTTAGTTATATTTTTGTAACACAAGTTACAGTCCAATCCAATTTACGTCATTTCATATGTGGATATACTGAACTTAAATGAGTCCTCCAACTTCTCAAATTCTGTATAACCTTCACATGGAATGGAAATTGAAGGTACTCGGGAGTATTGTGATATGATAACAAGTTAGGAAATCACAATGCATAGGAAAAAAGGTAAATGAGTCCACTATACGTTCTTTTGAAGCATCCATATTTCTATTTTAGATCCATTATGAGACATTCTGTACTTCTAGTCATTTATATGTGCCTCATCAGCAAACTAGTCCCTCCAGAGTTCATAGACTATTATGAAAATTAAAGCCCTTTCATCAATACAATATGCAATTTATTGGTCCAATAATAAAACCAGGTGAATAAATTTTATGTAGAGACTCCTACTATCAAGGCCATCCTTTTCAACATTAAATGCTCTATGTTACAGAATGATGGATTCCAGATGCAAAAAGATTTGATTTTAGTGGGAAGAGGTGGTGCTCCTTGAACAGAAAAGAAAATCTTTAAAAAACATTAAACTATAAAAGTAGGTTATAGAAACATACAAGGGTGAGTTCCAGGTGAGTAAGTTTGGCGTGCTATTTCTTAGAAAAGAATGAATGCCTCTCTAGTTATTCCTGTACCATAACTCCAAATTTAACATGTAGGCACTTAATTATCAGGGCTCTTATGTCATTATTGACACATTACACTTTAGGAAAATATATGTAAGACACACATATATATTGATGAAATTTTGTAGAGTTAGACTCCCCTCAACAACTGGTTGCAATGATGTTATGGCACCGTGCCCATATGCTTTCAAATGTTAGCTAGGATATTGCTCCACAGCATGTCAGTAACATAAAACTGACAAACTGAAACCAATTAGAAACTCTAGGAATTGGCCTCCTTCACCTCACTGTCCATCTCAACTTATTTCTTACTTTTGTATTACGGAGATACTGGCTCTATTCTATTTCTGTCTATCACTATCTCACACCAGGAACAAAAAATATGAGGAATTCTAAAGACCAGGGGGAAAGGAGACAGCACGGTTTTACAGTAAGCAGAGAATCTCACTTGTACAATCATCCCTGGACCATTTATCCTCAGGCTGCGTAGCTTATTAATCCTTAACTTTGTACGGAGGACATATTTACTTTGAAGAGTCATTGTCCAGGCTTCCTTCTCTCCATGTCATACTTCCTTCTTCTACTGTAAGGAAGCAAGATCCTTCACTTCGACAGGAACTTTTACTCTGGAACATATGTGGGGACAGATGGGATAAAAACTGTCTATAAAGAACAACTTAATTGTTCAACATTAATAGAGCTCTACTCTGTGCAATTCAGCAGGTATAAAATGGACCAAGATGTAAACATTTGCCTTCCTGTTATTCTGCGCAATTCAGCAGATATAAAATGGACCAAGAGGTAAACATGTGCCTTCCTGTATACTGACAGAAAGTAGAGACACCACTTGGAACGCTTTGTGATTTGTTCTTGATTTTGAAGATACTATATTTTCTATCCAAATGGAACTATTTGAAGTTTTCAAGGGAAAGCATGTATACAGTAGTTGGCGTTATACTTTTAAAATACTTGCAAATCTAGGGGTGCCTGGGTGGCCCAGCTCAGGTCATGATCACACAGTTCGTGAGTTCGAGCCCCGTGTCTGGCTCTGTGCTGACAGCTCAGAGCCTGGAGCCTGCTTCAGATTCTGTGTCTCCCTCTCTGTCTGCCCCTCCTCCCACTCACGCTCTCTCTCTCTCTCTCTCTCTCTCTCTCTCCCTCAAAAATAAATAAACATTAAAAAAATTTTAAATTACTTGCAAATCTAAAGCTGAGTTCAAATTTATACAAGCTCAAACAAGTAGAAAGAGAAGAAACCACACGTAGCCAAGAACCACCAAAGTCTTCAAGAACATCTACAGAAGATCAGCAAAGAAGGGCATGAAGAAAAATCATTCCTGTATAGTCTGAAAGATTATTAAGGCAAATGTACTTGAAGGTGTCTTATTTTTTATTCACTTTTTCAAAATCCCAATTTAAACTTAAACCCTTAGAAATATCTGCTCTTGTACTTTCTCTTTACTTTGTTCCCCTATACCTAGTCCAATACTGTCCAATCGACCTCCACTAGCATTTCAGAATCAGTCTCTCTCCATCCACATCTAGTGGTTTTCTGTTTGTTTATTCCCTCACTATTTTATCCCTACAGGACTTTCTCTGCCTTTGGTCTTTTCATCTTTAATAACACCTTGATAGAGGTCACATCTTGTGTTTTTGAATAACATTAACCCACTTTAAAATTTCTAGATGGAGTTTTTTTGCCTTCCTTCCATGACTGAGCCTTTCTCAGGAAACCTTCAACTCCATTTCCAAGAGGAATATTCTCTCTATCCCTATACCTCAATTAGAAACACCACATCGCTGAGAATTGGAGGGAGGTTAGCAAAGAACCCTGATCTTTCTCCACCCCATGTTTACAACCGGATATCACCCACATCCAAGTCAAACTGGAGAGTGACCTGAAGACTGGTAGAACAAACCCCACAACTAAATATAGAGAAGAAGCTGCATCTGAAAGGTCAGGAAAGACAGAAGGGCAGGGGGAAGCTGCTAGCAGGAGGGAGGGAGCTGATTAGGTATGGAGGGTGGAGAGAGAGACCCTCATACCAGAGAGCTACACAGGGAAGATTAACACCCATAATGTTCAGCTTTCAAATCAAGAGTGGCTGAATTCCATGAGTTTGTATAACTAGCGGGCCTTGGATTCTGGAGCTTTAAAAGTCAGCTGAATCAGCACGGGGCTAGCTAGGAGAGTGAATGATACTTGGGTCACAGCCTTTAAAGGGCCAGCATCCTGTGCAGAGAGGCATCATAAAAACAGCAGTTTATACTACACCTGGGGGCAACAGGAGGCAAATCTGTTCATGCTGATTTGGGAACGTGTTGAGGGACTTCTCTAAAAATGAGAGAGCTGGCAGGTGCCATTTTCCTTCCCCCCTCCATCATAAACACAGATCCATCTGTGGGAGGTGGGGCTACACAGACACTTGCTGTCTCACCTGCTAGCAGTGTTCTAAGCCCATGAGTTCTGAGGACTCTCCCACTCCAACCCTGCTAACCTTGGCCATCGACTCAGGTTATATTTTGTTAATGCACATGGCTATTCTGCCAAGGGGTACACAGCTGCCACCATGAACCACACCTAGCCACCCCAGTGTGCCTACTTACGCCTAGCCATCACCACATGTCACACCCAGCCCCAGATACATCATGCCCCCAGCCATCCTGGGTCATAGCCCCCAGCCATCACAGTATTTCAGGGTACCCAAAATAGAACTAGTGGCCCAGCGCAAATTTTACTAACATCCTTACTGGTTCTCAAGTTCCCCATCAGGCATGCCTCCTCAGAGCTGGCCTGCCTGGGTGCCACTAACACCACAAAGAGCAAGCACAGCCCACAATAGGCAGAGTTGGTTCAGGTGACTGCACTGAAAGGAAAAGTGACTCAGACACAACAGCAGGGCATAAGCAATATACATAAAATACTCTCCTGAAATGCCAGGTTCTGAAAACTGGAGACACTGCACTGCAAGGCACTCCAGGACCTCTTCTTCATAAAGTTCCTACTTTCAAGAACAGGATACGTAGCTACTTTCCTTAACACACAGAAAGAGACACAGAAAGGCAGACAAAATGAGAAGATAGATGAATTAATCCCAAATAAAGGAGCAGGACAGGGCTATGGCCAGAGATCTAAGTGAAACAGATAGAAGTAGCATGCCTAATAGATAATTTAAAGCAATGATCATAAGCATACTCACTGGACTTGAGAAAAGAGTGGAAGACATGAGACCCTTAACACAGAGATGAGGAATAACATAGCAGAGATAAAAGGCTCAATAAACAAAATGAGAAATATGCTTGATAGAATAAACAGCAAGATGAAAGAAGCAGAGGAATGAATTAGTGACCCAGAAGGCAGAGTAATGGAAACTACTCAAGCTGAACAAACGAGAGAAGAATTATGCAAAACAAGAATAGACTTAGGGAACCCAGTGACTTCATCAAAAGTAATAATATTGGTATTATAGGAGTCCCAGAAGAAGAAGAGGGAGAAAAAGGAGCAGAAAATTTATATCAAGAAATAATAGCTGAAAACTTCCCTAATCTGGGGGAGGAAACAGATATTCAGATCCAGGAGGCACAGAGAACTCTCATCAAAATCAACAAAAGTAGACCCACACCAAGACATATTGTAATTAAATTGACAAAATATAATAATAAAGAAAAATTTTTGGAAGCAGCAATACAAAAGAAGTCAGTAACTTACAAGGGAAAACTCATCAGGCTAGCAGGATATTTTCAACAGAAACTTTGAAAGCCAGAAGGTAATGACATGATATATACAAAATGCTGAATGGGAGAAAATCTGCATCTAAGAATACTCTATCCAGCAAGGCTATTATTCAGAAAAAAAAAGAGAGAGAGAGAGAGATAGAGTTTCTTAGACAAAAACTAAGGATATCATGACCACTAAACCAGCCCTGCAAGAAATATTTAAGCAGACTCTTTGAGTCGAAAAGAGAGATGAAAATGATAATATAAAGGTAAAAACACAAAAGCAGTAAAGATTAGTATTTCTATAAAAAATCAGTCAAGGAACTCATAAAAATGATATAAAATATTATAATATATATCTAACATGTAGAGAGGAGAGGAGAAAAGATTGGGCTCAAACTTAAACTACCATCAACTTAATATGGACTGCATATTGGGGTGCCTGGGTGGCTCAGTCAGTTAAGTGTCCGACTTCGGCTCAGGTCATGATCTCACGGTTTGTGAGTTTGAGCCCCGCGTCGGACTCTGTGCTGATGGCTTGGAGCCTGGAGCCTGCTTTGGATTCTGTGTCTCCCTCTCTCTCTGCCCAGCCCCTGCTTGTGCTCTGTCTCTGTCTCTCTCTCTCAAGAATAAATAAAACACTAAAAAAAAAAAACTAAAAAAAATAGACTGCATATGTCAAAAACTACAAATAAATATGCAAAGAATAAGAGAAAGAAATCTAAATATATCACTGAAGAAAATCAGCAAGCATGAAAAAGATTAAGATGAGAAAGGTTCAGAGCATATCTTCAGAAACAACCACAAAACAAGTTATTAAATGGCAATACATATCTATCAATAATTACTTTGAATGTAAATGGACTGACTACTCCAGTCAAAAGACACAGGATGACAGAATGGATAAAAAAAGTAAGACCGATCTATATGCTGTCTACAAGAGATTCATTTTACATCTAAAGACACCTAGAGATTGAAAGTGAGGGGATGGAGAAATATCTATCATGAAAAAGAATGTTTGAGAAAAGGGATGTTAAAAGAAAGCCAGAGTAAGGGGTACCTGGCTGCCCCAGTTGATAGAACATGCAACTCTTGATCTTTGGGTCATGATTTCAAGCCCCAAATGGAACTAACTTTAAAAAAAAGAGAAAAAAGAAGAAAAAAGAAAAAAGAAAATAATAGAAAGAAAGCCAGCATAACAATACTTATATCAGACAAAATCGACTTTAAACCAAAGACTATAACAAGAGACAAAGAAGGGCATTATATAATAATAAAGGGGACAATCCAACAAGAAGATATAACAATTATAAACATTTATGTAACAAAATACATGAAACAGTTAATAATAAACCTAAAGGAGCTAATCAATAATAATACAGAATAGAAAACTTTAACACCCCACTTATATCAATGTATGGATCATCTAAACAGAAAACCAACAAGGAAAAAATGGCTTTGAGTGACACTGGAATAGATGGATTTTACAGATATATTTAGAACATTCCATTCTAAAACATCAGAATACACATTCTTTTCAAGTGCACATGGGACATTCTCCAGAATAGGTCACATATTAGCCCATAAAACAAGGCTCAACAAATTCAAGAAGATCAAAGTCATACCATGCATCTTTTCTGACCACAGCACTATTAAACTAGAAATCAACCACAAGAAAAAATATGGAAAGACCACAAATACATGGAGATTAAATAGCATGCTACTAAACACTGAATGGGTTGACCAAGAAATAATAGAAGAAATTTAAAAATACATGGAAAGAAATGAAAATGAAAACACAATAGTCCAAAACCTTTGGGATACAGCAAAAGCAGTTCTAAGATGGACGTTTACAGCAATGCAGGCCTACCTCAAGAAGCAAGAACAATCTCAAGTAAACAACCTAACCCAACCTAATCTGAAGGAGCTAGGAAAAGAACAACAAAGCCTAAAGTCAGCAGAAGGAAGGAAATAATAAAAATTAGAGCAGAAATAAATAATATAACAACTAAATAACACAATATAACAGATTAATGAAATTAGGAGATGGTTCTTTGAAAATATCAATAAAATTGATAAACCTCTAGCCACATTTATCAAGAAAAAAAGAGAAAGCACTCAAGTTAATAAAATCACAAATGAGAGAGAAGAAATAACAACCAAGACCACAGAAATACAATTATAAGGGAAAATTATGAAAAGCTATATGCCAACAAATTGGACAACCTAGAAGAAATGGATAAATTCCCAGAAATGTATAAACTACCAAAACTGAAATAAGAAGAAACAGAAAACTTGAACAGACTGGTGACCACCAAGGAAATTGAATCAGTAATCAAAAATCTCCTAACAACAAGAGTCCAGGACCAGAGGCTTTCCAGGGGAATTCTACAAAACGTTAAAAAAAGACTTAATATCTATTCTTCTTACACTATTCCAAAAAAATAGGAAAGGAAGGAAAACTTCCAAATTCATTCTATGAGACCATCGTTATTCTGATACCAATACCTGATAAAGACATGACTTAAAAAGAGAACTACAGGTCAATATCCTTGATGAACATAGATGTGAAAATCCCCAATAAAATGCTAGCAAACTGAATCCAACAACACATCAAAAAAATCATTCACCATGATCAGGTGGGATTTATTCCTGGGTCACAAGGTTGGTTCGATATTCACAAATCAATCAACATGATACACCACATCAATAAGGGAAAGGGGATGAACCATATGATCATTTCAATAGACATAGAAGAACATTTGACAAAGTATAACATCCATTCATGGTAAAAATCCTTAACAAAGTAGATTTAGTGGAAACATACCTCAACATAATAAAGGCCATTTATGAAAAGCCCACAGCGAACATCATCCTCAATGGGGAAAAACTGACAGCTTTTCCCCTAAGGTCAGGAATAAGACAAGGATGTCCACTCTCACCACTTTATTCAATATAGTACTGAAAGTCATAGCCACAGCAATCAGACAACAAAAACAAATAAATGGCAAACAAATCAGTAAGGAAGGGGTAAACCTTCACTATTTGCAGATGACATGAGCTATATATAGAAAAACCAAAAGACTCTACCAAAAAACTTCTAGAAGTGATAAAGAAATTCAGTAAAGTCGCAAGACAGAAAATCAATGTATGGAAATCTGTTGCATTCCTATACACCAATAATGAAGCAGCAGAAAGAGAAATTAAGAAAACAATCCCATTTACAATTACATGAAAAACAATAAGATAGCTAGGAATAAACCTAAGCAAAGTGGTGAAAGAGCTGCACTCTAACATAAAACGCTAAAAGCAGAAATGAAAGATGACACAAAAAAATGGAAAGACATTCCGTGCTCTTGGATTGGATAAACAAATATTGTTAAAATGTCTATGCTTCCCCAAACAATCTACACATTTAATTCAACCCTTACCAAAATACCATCGGCATTTTTCACAGAGCTAGAACAAACAACTCTAAAATTTGTACGGAACCAAGAGAAGCAAGTCCGGACGTATCACAAGTCCGGACTTCAAGTTATATTACAAAGCTATAACGATCAAATAAATAATAGTAAATAATGAGACCATGAGAAAAAACACAAAAAAGAATCCCAACCCATGTAGTCAAACTTAGGTATTATTTTCTACTCCTGTTATTTTTGCAACTCTCTACAGAACAAAGACTATAACTTTTTTCACATTTCTCTTCAACTGTACAGCCCCAAAGGGTGCATGTCTAATGAGACCTCACTTTTCTTGAAAGTAATAAAAGAATTATGTTCTGGATCCTGTTTAACCAATGAGTCTGATTACAATTCTTGTCTATTTACATAGTGGACTCATATTGTGTACTACCTTTCTCTTGAAATGAAATGCAACTTTGTAGTAATCATCTCCTATAATTTAATTCAAGAATAATTTTTAAATATGAGTATTTTTCATCTAAACTTAACTCATTGATTCCAATTTTTTTGTGACTCAGTCATGAAAGTAGTTGGTAAAATATTTTAAACATGCTTACATTTTTGCCAATCTTTTCCTTCAATATTTAAAAAAAAGGTTTAATGGGATCCATTTTTATCATAGGCCAGGATATACAGAGTAAACAAGTACATCCTTCTCTAGTCTTAAGAGAACAGGCATTTTCCAAAAGAAATAGGTCTTTGTACTCACTGCTGCTTCTATTCTGCCAAAATCCCTCTCACACTCTCATGGTCTAGCAATGACGTGCAAAATGAGAGAAGTATTTCAACTGCACTTAAGCCACATTCATTGAAAGAGGATCTCCCAAGTTAGTGGTGCAACACTCCCTAAATGGGCACTAGAATCTCCTGACCTTTAAACTGGGGCACAAAACTCCTAATTTGAATCACATTCTCTCTGCCCCCACTCCCATATTTATCCCCTGGGCCCTTCCAGTTTTATTGGTTTGCTGGCTTCCCCCTCTACTTATATATCTAGATTTCTGATTATTTCCCTGAAGAATTCATTTACATTCATATACCAAATGAAGCGTTAGTTCTTACTCTGTTAAGAATTTTTGCAAATCATTTATATGCTCATGGGTTGGGGTGTTAGGGAGAGTTAGGATCCAATAGCTTTCTAATGTTGGTTATATAATTTCTTTTTATCATCTTGTTCTCAATTTTATATCACTAATAACAATGTTCAATCGGACCTCACTTGAAGCTGATCTCTAGACATCACCCACCAAATCGTTACATTTTCATCTCTGATTGCCCTTGGGTATTACCACCTCTTAACAAGGTATTTCACTTCCATAGAGTGAAAAACAGGTTGCAGGAAGCACCGTGCAGAGCTTTTTAAATGTTGTTTGTTCTCATATTCAGACTACAATAAAGGCTTTTCAATGAACATGAGTACATATAAAAGGACCGGTCTAGGCTGCTACATCAAAAATAAATTGAAAATGTAAAGTGAACAGCAGAATGAAAATAATTGTAAAAGAACACTAAGGGTTTGCCTACTTTATTATCTAAATATTACCAGTCGTGATGACATGATAATCACGCTAAAAATAGTATGAAAGCAAGCATCACCTTGCATTTTCTAGTTGCCAAACACAGGCCATCAACTGGAAGCTTTTCTATTGATGCGTCTCAGATGATTAACAAGGTTCCTAAACCTCAGACAATTTTATTTGAACTATGCCATGTATCCAATGTAATCAAAAGATACAGAGAAGAGAGATCATAATGATAACATCTCAAGTCCCTTATGCTAAACTAGCCTATAGATATCAACATACATATATACATAAATAACAACTTCTTTGTAAATTACACAGTCTCTTACACTCAAGTGCTCATGGGAAACTAGCACCTGCCACCCTTAACACTTTCTCATTAGATGCTTCTCTAAAATCTCAAGAGTACTGTAATTAGTTTCTTTATCAAACAAACAAAAATGTGATTTGGGTGCTGTGAAAGAGATCAGCTTAGACAACATTTTGAATATAACATCTAACATCACCTTTTTAGTTTGATGATCATCACAAACATTGCCAAAATATAAGAACAGTTAATTGATTTTTTTTATGTGTTCACTTGGGATATTTTCACCATTTCAATTGTATCGTAACAGTTCATGAAACACTATTAAAAAAAAAAGACTATTTCAGGTATTGAAAATTTAGCAACTTCTTTGTCTAAAGCTTTGACAATGTAGAAGATCTAATTTGCAAAGGAGCCAAAGTACTATGAAGACCTTTCTTGTCTGCCTTTTCCCCCCCATTAAAAACAGAAGGTATTAATCACCCGATTTCAAAGGCAGCTGACTGATGCTATTCACTGAGTAGGGCATTCTCACTAATGTGGCTCCATGAATAACTCTCAAGGCTTTTATTATTGCTCTGAGTGGACTCTTAGCAGCACAGCCTCCCTTTAGCAACCCTCATCCCCTCAGGCTCCAAAAGGATTACAGATAGCGGCTGAAAGAAAGCATCATTGGTAAAAACAAAAGTTTTTAAAGGGAAAAAAAATGGGAGTAAAGTGGACATATTGGAGACAAGTCATGATTCATGGCCTATACTGTGTTCTGCCTCCCTTTCTCTTACTCAATACACTCTTTAGTTTTACTGCGGGATAAGAGGAGACCAGCCCACTGCACTTCTCCTAGCAACCAATATCAGTCAGCAAAGAAGGCATGTCATCTGCTCAAAGGGAAAACGGAAGAATTTGGGGTCATACAAAGCCAGACACATGTTCTTTTGCATTTGATCCCAAATTGATTATCAAAAAGGATTCAGTAAATGCTAAATAATTCTGTTTTATGTGAATGTTAACAATCCATAGAACTAAATATCAACTTGTCCATTTGCTATATAGTAGAGTTTCAAATGCTGGTCCAATTCATTCGATTCAAATGTTCCGTTTTTCACTTTTCCAACACCCCCCCCCCCCACACCAGCCTCTTATCCTTCACAGAGATTGCCCCTCCCAGGTACATCCTTGTACCTCCTGGACTAGTTCTAATGCAAAGATTATGTGTAAACTCCTACAAGCACTCCATGTTCAGAACACTTAAATTGAATCCTAAGACAGACTATAAAAGCAAGTGCCTGGTTGTCTTTCTGTGCAAGCCATGTTTAGCTGCTGCTTAGAAAGATAAAAACCACTTTCTGAAAAGAAAAGTTAAACAAACTCGGAATTTAAACCTAACACAATGAGACACATTTACTGGGAGCCTCAAAAATCTGGAGAGAGTTTCATAAGATCCAACTGGTGAACATCACAGGTGTTACAGTTTAACTGAAAAGTACAATAATAATTCATAGCCTGGAAAATGTTCTTCTTAAAATAAAAGTTGTCTGTTGGATTGTGAGTAGAGGGCAGGCATCAAAAAACTCAAGTTTATTCATATCTTACAGCCATGTGTGTATGGGGCAGAGGGATAAGAAGTATCTTTGCCCACAATCTGTACCCACATGTTATACATATTTTTCTCATTCTTTTTTCCTTCATTTTGTATTACAAGTTGACATTACCCAGCCTTTCGAATCACAAAGGTGGATTGAAACACTTAAAAACATACTTAGCTACAAAATCACCTACATGTTTTCAAGATGGTGAGTGAGGAGCTCCCCAGTTAAATCTGTTAGCACTTCTTCTCTGGTGAAATTATTAAACAGCACTTGTGAGGAGAAAAGGAAGCTGAAAAATCAACTGAGTGATTGCTGAAGATTTGTGAGTACAGGGTGCAGGTACCATGGAAATATGTTTTCATTGTTAACTTTTAACTTGTGAGACTATCACTGCAGTGAAAAAAGTAGCTCTGAGGCCATCAAATTCATGTTCTAACTCTTCACAGCCCATTTTTCATGAAAAAAAAAGTGCTGTGGAATGTTCAGTTATCTGGCATTTTCTTTTCAAAGGTTACATCCTTCTTACTCAGTTTCTCTTCCAATAGATGATCCAGTTGGGGAGGGGTTCACATAATTGGCATTTATGTGATGGCTTCCTGTTGTAGTTTATGCCATGCAATGATTTTTTTTTTTAATGTTTATTTTTGAGAGAGAAAGAGAGTGAGTGGGGGAGGGGCAGAATGAGAGAGAGAGAGAGGGAGACACAGAATCCAAAGCAGGGGCCAGGCTCTGAGCTGTCAGCATAGAGCACAATTCAGGACTCGAACTCACCGACCTCGAGATCATAACCTGAGCTGAAGTCAAATGCTCAACCGACTGAGCCACCTAGGTGCCCTTCAAAGATATTTCAGAATACACAAGCTGTTTGTATATTAAGGAGGGAAAGGTGAAAAGTCTTCTGTAGTTCAAAGGATCAACAATAAGATTGGTTGTCAATAACTACACTGTTATTTGACAATACATTAAAGTTCACTTTAAAATAAAGATACAGACACATCTTGGAATGGCTATTGCTAGGTTCATCCTTAATGTTACCCTGAAAATCATATTCCATAATTATCAGATTCACTTAAATGTTTAGTTTCACTATGTTTTAGCATTTGCTAGTATTTGGAAATAAATATTATAAAACTTTAAAATGTGTCATAACCTTGATTTATGCAATGTATAAACCTTTTCTTTATAAAGAAAAATTCTTCACTTAATTTTTTGGAAAATCAGAAGTTCTCCCTTTTTTGACCATACTTTTGAACAGTTTTTTTTAAAGTTTATTTTGAGAGAGAGAGAGAGAGAGAGAGAGAGAGAGAGAGAACGCACATAAGTGGGGGAGGGTCAGAGAGGAGACACAGAATACAGAGTAGGCTCAGCAACATCAGTGCAGAGCCCGATACGGGGCTCAAACTCACCACCCGTGAGATCATGACCTGAGCCGAGATCAAGAGCCTGACGCTTAACCAACTGTGCTACCCAGGAGCCCCATGAACATTTTAATTGTCTGTAACTATTGCACAGGTTTTAGACTTTTATTTATTTTTCTTTTTTTAAGTTTATTTTATTCATTTTGAGAGAGAGAGAGAGAAAGCACACAGGAGGAGCAGAGAGAGAGGAAGAGAGAGGGGATCCCAAGCAGGCTCCGTACTGTCAGCATAGAGCCCGATGTGGGGCTCAAACTCACGAACCCTGAGATCATGACCTGAGCCGAAATCAAGAATCAGCCGTTTAACCAACGGAGCCACCCAAGTGCCTCTAGACAAATCTTTCAAACAAAAAAGTTTTCAAGTGGGTGTTCCTTGTTTAAACTTGAAAAGAGATAAAATGAAATAGTTGAGTTCTATTCCATGTTCTCCAACTTATTTCCAAAAAGGCTTGGGACCAAGAGCTAGGGGAAAATATCCCACATCAATCCTTACGATGGAAGTTAGGTGGCTATTAACTCAGTTAGTTTCCTGAGCTAAAACTGCTGGGTTGCATATGGTTCTAGTTACAGTGGCCATAAGCTAAGTACACTGGCTTAAGACTATTGTCTCAGTGTTATTATTTTTAATTCAATTTATTCATAAAGAAACCATACATCCCACTGGTCATTAATGGATAAGAGCGGATGCAAATCATAAGACTGGTGAATTTTGCCTATCATCCATATTCACATCATTAAGCCCACACCAAAATACAGGGTTATACCCTAGGCGGATTGGACAATAAACTCATTACACCCAAAGACAGATATATATGGTTTTAGATAATTTCTTTCCAGCCTAAATTTTCTCCTCAATTGTAGTCAAACATAAGCATAAACAATAAGACATTAAACTAAATTACTTACAATAATAGAATTTAAGGCTAAGTGGATGCTGGAGATTACACAGTCAGGTCTCATCTTTTTTAAAGTAAGTATCTAGGGGCACCCAGGTGCTTCAGTCAGTTAAGCACCCGACTTTGGCTCAGGTCATGATCTCACAGTTCGTGAGTTCAAGCCCCTCGTCAGGTTCAGTGCTGACAGCTCCAAGCCTGGAGCCTGCTTCAGACTCTGTGTCTCTCCCCCTCTCTCTCTCTCTCTTCCCTTCCCCTGCTCATGCTCTGGATCTCTCTCTCTCTCTCTCTCTCTCTCTCTCTCAAAAATAAACATTTAAAAAAATGTAAAGATCTAAAGTCATACAATTAATTAGTAGGAAAGCAAAAGCTGTAGTTCAGAGCTTCTGACCACCTAAAGTGTGTGCCTTCCACGAGAGTGATGATATCATTTTACTCAGGTTATCCATTTTGATTTACACAACCACTCAATGTGGGAATCTAATTAATGGATAATTGTCAAAATTATTAGAGTCACTGTCTATACTAAATGAGAGAAAGATAAGTAGGCTATTTAGAAAAAATATGAGTGCAGACTGTTAATTTTTACAAAGGATTTTCGATACCAGAAGTGTTTACTTAGAAACAAATAAGTTTGTCTTACGCAATATTGATCTTCACGGTACTCTATATTAAAAGCACCAAGTAAACAATATTCTGGATAAAATGTAAATCAGTCAGCATGAACCAAAATGCAGGTTTATATGAGCATGCTCTACTTGTTAACAAATTGCTATTTACAGTAGGCCTCTCTTGTTGATTCCTTCCATTCATAATGCCACTCACTTGGGAATCCCTCCGTAATCAGCATATGATGCAATGGTAACACACCTGTCTGGCATGTTTGGCACAGTTGCATAGGCGTGGCCACAGATGATTCCCCTTAAGAGGCAATAAAAGTCCTTAATCAGTCACCCGAAGACTCATACTTGAAAGACGACATGAAAATTATCATGAAATGCATCTCATATGCAGCCCATAATCAGCCTGATAGCCAAAGTCCTCTTAAAATTGCTTATAGTCCACACTAGAAAAGGAATAATGATATAATAAGAATAACAATAAATAACACTTAGATGCGCCTAGGTGGCTCAGTCAGTTAAGCGACTGACTCTTAATTTTGGCTCAGGTCATGATCCCGGGGTTGTGGGATCAAGGCTCGCATTAGGTTCCCTACTAAGCATGGAGACTACTTAGGATTCTCTCTTCTCTCTCTCTCGCGCGCGCGCGCTCCTTCTGCCCCTCTTCTGTGTACACACTCTCTCTTTCTCTCTCTAATATTAAAAAAATTTAAAAAATAAATAAAATAATAATAAAAAAACCCACTTAAATGGTGTTTGTTATGTACCAGGCACTCTTCAGAACATTTTATATATAATTTCTATATATATAACATATATACATATATATATACACATGTGTTTTCATGTATATATGTGCATATATAAACATACATACATATGTATAAATACATTTATTCCTCACATTGATTGTATAAAATATATATTATCACCCTGTCCGTTTTATAGATAAGGACACTGAGGCATAAAAACTTTAAATTATTTACTCAAACTCACTCAACAGTGTTTGTTGACTGACTCTCTTTCGATAATCATCTTCCACTTTGTCCCTTATGGACAACCCATGTTACAATTCAACTAGATGTCTTGCCTTTCCCTTAGCACACCTTCGCATCTCCATACCATTCCTCCTGTTATTCCTTTTGCTTTAATGTAATGTCCAATCTTCCTGCCTATTAAGACCCCACTCTTCCTCTAAGTGACCCATTTGATCTTGACTTCTCTCAGATTGCACCAGCTGGAAATCAACTATTCCTTCCCTGAGTTCCCACACTATGCTGTAAATACCTTCAACCACTTACCAGCCACTACTTTTGCTTTTGTGACTGGAACATGAGTTATCTTGTCTTGCACTGGGGGATCTTGCTGAAGGTGGGAACTATTTAACAGGTCATTATGTTCCTCACAGAGCCCACAGCAAGTTGCCTTGTTTATAAATGGATGCTCTATAAACATGTGCTAAATCAAATAAATCACCTCGATGTATCAAGCTAATTGTCCTGTTGACATGCTCACAAAACAGCTGGCCATTTCATTTTTATTTTTTTTATGTTTATTTATTTTAGAGAGAGAGAGAGAGAGAGTGAGTGCGAGTGGGGAGGGGGATATCGTGAGAGAGAGAGCAAGAGAGCGAGAGCGAGAGAGAGAGAATCTGAAGCAGGCTCCAGACTCTGCGCTGTCAGCACAAAGCCAGACATGGGGCTCAAACCCACAAGCCGTGAGATCATGACCTGAGCTGAAGCTGGACGCTTAGCTGACTGAGCCACCCAGGCACCCCAACTAGCCATTTCAGTAACAAGAGTCTGGAATTCTTGTTGAAGAGTTCCAGGGCTGAGAAGTTGGAAACTGTCTCTCAAGAGAAGCATGATACATAGAAATAAAGCATCTCTCAACTATAGTTTCAGTTCTACCATTAAGTAGCAAAGGAATCTGTGACAGAACACATAAAATCTCTGAGCTTCAGTTCTACAGGTGTCCAACCAATGACAGAGTTGTACTGCATAAGTGCAAAACTTCCAGCTCTGACTTGCAATCATCCCATGACTTATATTTAGTATTACTGAAGTCTCTGCTGAAAATGAAAAGTTCAATTTGGGTTAATTTCAATTTGTAAAACTTTATGGAGTGATCGGAGAAGACTTAGAAGACAATCACTGAGGAGATTAGAAATGAGCACAGATGGAAATTTAAGGTGTATTATTATAATATTAAAACTATTCCACTATAAGACACCATATCCAACTCATAAAAGCCATCCAATGTTTGCTTTCCAAGGTGAATTAAGAGAATATATTTACCCTATATATTGTTAGTAGGAATGTAAAATGGTACGGTTGTTTTGGAAACCAGTCTTGCAGTTCCTCAAAATGTTAAACATTAGAGTTCCCGTGTGACCCATCAAATCCACTCCAGGTATGCACTAAAGAGAAATGAAAATACATGTGCACACAAAGATTACTACACAAATGTTCACAGCAGTAATATTTACAATAGTCAAAAAGTAGAAATGACCTAAATGTCCATGAATTAATAATTCAAAGGAAAAATGATATGGAATACTACTCTGCAATAAAAAGGAATGAAGTATTGATATATGCTACAACATAGATGAACCTTGAAAACATTAGACTCAGGGAAAGAAGCTAGTCATGAAAGACCTGATATTATATGGTTCTATCACATGAAATGTCGAGAATAGACAGATCTATAGAGACAGAAAGCAGACAAGTGGCTTCCTAGGACTGTCAGAGAACTGGTGGATGAGGAAATAGGATATAGGGTTTCCTTTTTTTTGGATGACAAATAAGGTCTAAAATTAGATTGTAATGATGGTTATATAATTCTGTAAATATCCTAAAAACCACTGAGTTGTATATTTTATATAGGTGAATTGCATAATCTATGAATTACATTTCAATAAGCTTGTTGGGAGAAAAATATTTAATTAGCAAAATTTAGGGATGTCTATGTTGGCTCTTATCTTATTATTATTTCTTTTTTCATAAATTTTCCAGTTAAGAATCCTTTGGATTTTTTTCTTAAAATCAAAATTAGGGGCGCCTGGGTGGCGCAGTCGGTTAAGCGTCCGACTTCAGCCAGGTCACGATCTCGCGGTCCGTGAGTTCGAGCCCCGCGTCGGGCTCTGGGCTGATGGCTCGGAGCCTGGAGCGTGTTTCCGATTCTGTGTCTCCCTCTCTCTCTGCCCCTCCCCCGTTCATGCTCTGTCTCTCTCTGTCCCAAAAATAAATAAACGTTGAAAAAAAAATAAAAAAAAAATCAAAATTAGGTCTATAAAGAGGTTCTACCTACCAAATTCCTGAATATATTTCAATTTAATATCAATAATGATAAATAGGGCCCTGATCATAATGATTGCAATAGCAGATAGAGAACAACGCCCATTATGGGGATTGTTTAATCTTCTTCTTTTTCAATTATTAGTGAGCCATATATTTGGAGACTAATTTTAGAAGTAATCCAGGTATAAAAAAAATTTAAAAAAATAAAAAAAAGAAGTAATCCAGGTAATTCTATCTCTAAATATTCACTTTTCTTTTGCTAGTGCATACATGGAAATCTGCCCTAAATGTACAGAGAAGTCTCAATTTCCTAACTAGATATCATCATGTAAGTCAACACTCCTTAATGGGGAGAAAATGTGTATGCTCTTATTAAGTAACCTAAATCATTTAAAGGAGTTCCCTGTCTATACACATAACATTCAACAGTGTGCTAAAAAACAGCGGTGTTGGGGCACCTGGGCAGCTCAGTTGGTTGAGTATCTGACTCGTGATTTTAGCTCAGGTCATGATCCCAGGGTTTTGAGATCAAACCCTACAGCAGAAGCCTGCCTAAGATTCTTATTCTCTCTCTCCCTCCTTCTCTCTCTCTCTCTCTCTCCCTCTGCCCCTCGTCCCCACTCACTCTCTCTATATATAAGTAACAATAAAATAGGGGCACCTGGGTGGCTCAGTTAGTTAAGCATCAGACTTTGTCTCAGGTCATGATCTCATGGTTCATGAGTTCGAGGCCCTCATCAGGCTCTGTGCTGTCAGCTCAGAGTCTGGAGACTGCTTCAGATTCTTTGGCTCCATCTCTCCATGCTTCTCTCTCTCAAAAATAAATAACCATTAAAATAATAAAATAAATAAAAAAAAGATTAAAAAACACAGCAGTATTAGTGTGGGCTTTGGGGGGAGAGTGACCGTGAAAACTACCACTACAGAAAATATTCTTGGTTAGATAGATGGTCAAATCTATATCTTCTGCCAGGTGAAAAGCAGAATATTGAATCACCAGAAATAATGATGTCACTTGTGTCAAAATACTCATGCTTGATAACTCTCTTTCTGTCTCTCACTAGACACACATACACAGGTGCCCACACACAGACTCCAAAATAAATAAATAAACCTTGTTCAAATGGTAAATGTTTCATGTGTTGAGGAGGGCATGAAAATAAACATCTCAAAAGACTCCATAAGCACATTTTCATTTATTCAACAAATATTTGAATATCTCGTATGTGTCATCCAGTGCTCCAGGCACTGGGGGAACATTATTAAACATGACAGACAAAACTAAGTGTCTGCCCTAGAAGCTCAAAGAGTCAGACGATAAATAAACATTTCTAACTATCTATTGTTGGGAGAAAATTCTCCATGTGCAAGATTTCTGCACATCTTGCTAGCAGAGCCACTAATACTTTTATTAAAAACTATCTTTTCAAGTATACTTAGATACCAAATAGTCTTCTGAATTTGAGATGGACTCTCTTTTTTTTTTATTTTTTTTTAACGTTTATTTATTTTGAGACAGAGAGAGACAGAGCATGAACGGGGGAGGGGCAGAGAGAGAGGGAGACACAGAACCAGAAGCAGGCTCCGGGCTCTGAGCCATCAGCCCAGAGCCAGATGCGGGTCTCGAACTCACGGAACGTGAGATCGTGACCTGAGCTGAAGTCGGACGCTTAACCGACTGAGCCACCCAGGCGCCCCTGAGATGGACTCTCTTAAGAGCAGAAGGCAGATATGCTTATTATCCAATATAGTCAAGACAATATCTCCCTCTGAGGCAAAGGTTAGGCAGTGTGCTTATTGTCTGTTATAAACTATCTGGGTTCCCAAGATCAGGGTCCCTCAACTGTAAGGCTAACCCACTATGTGTGTGTAATCTCTCTGGGCCCCGCAATACCGCTTCCAAGGCACTTCGGGGGCAAGGTAAATTGAAACAAACATAACATCATGCTACTCGCTATGGCATGACTAATGAACTCCATCACCTCTGACCCAGAAATCTCATTTCTTCCCCCAGCATTCATGACGTTGTGGCAGCCTAACTTCTTAGCTTGCGGGTAGGGTAGTTGTCAGTCCCTTTATCATTGTTTATACACACACACACACACACACACACACACACACACACACTTCCAGGAGGTAATAAGTGCTATGAAAAAAATTAAGACAGGTAAAGGAGGAAGCCCGATAGTCTTTTAAGGGAAGTAATTTTAGATAGGAATGCCCATATTTCTGAAGAGATGTTATTGGATAGGGACTTATTAGATCAATTGAAAGATTTACCCACGCAAAAATCCATGGAAGTATATTTCTGTTAGAAGAAAGAATGAATGCAAAAGCCCTGAGTCAGAAACAGAACATTAAAAAGAAAAGTTTTAAATACAGGTGGGGAGTGTGAGCAGATGAGGGCAGAGAGGCAGAGGGGCCTGAATAGTCTTGTAAACCATTGTGAAGAGTTGTGAGTAGAAGCCATTACATGGTTCTAGGCAAGGAGCTGCCATTACATGCTTTTAAAAGGTCCCTTTGTCTAGTGTGGAAAACTAATTTGCATGGGGCTAAGGTGTGGGGAATAGAGGAACAAGAATGGGAGGTGGAAAATCATTTATCAAACTATTGCAATAGTCCAGTTTTTGACCAGATGGTAGTGGTTAAAGTAGTAAGAAATGTTTAGTATCTAATTATTTGAAAATGCATCAAAACAATATAATGGATGGGATGGTGGATGGATTAAATAGGTGATGGGTACTAAGCAGTGCACTTATGATGAGCACAGGGTAATATATGGAAGTGGTGAATTACTGTATTGTACACTTGAAACTAATATAACACTGTATGTTAACTAAATGGAGTTAAAATGTAAACTTTAAAAAATATATAATGGATGCTTAGAAGAATAGATGAATGGATAAGTATGTGGTAATCAAGTACAGTAAAATAATGCTAGAATCTAGGAGAATGTTCACTATAGACTTCTTTCAGCTTTGCTGTATATTTGAAAATGCTTAAATGTTGTGGGAAAATCACAAACATACATAAAATCATTGGTATCAGGATATATTTCAAAGGGTTTACTAGCAAGTTGGATATGGACTATGAGGATAAGTCAAGAATGACTTCTAGTTTTCGGTCATGAAAATCTCTATGAATAGTGATGCCATTAACTCAGCTGGAAATGAGAAGCAGATTCTATCATCAGCTTGAGTCTGATATTTTTTTTAATTGAGATATAACTGACATATAACATTATATTAGTTTTAGGTGTACAACATAATGATTTGACATCTGTGTATTTTGCAAAATGATGACCACAGTAAGTCCACTTACCATCTAAGTGTGACATATGCTTATTAGATATCAAGCAAAAATGTCAAGTAGTCAGCTGGATATGTCAAACACTGTTCCAGGCACTATATTCCTTCACACAATGATTGCAGCAATTTGACAAGTATCAGCATTAAGATGGATTTCAAACCCATGTGACTAGGGACACCTGGGTGGTTAAGTCAGTTAAATGTCTGACTTTTGATTTCTGCCCAGGTCATGATCTCATGGTTCATGAGTTCGAGCCACACATCAGGCTCTGCACTGACAGTGGGAGGCCAGCTTGAGACTCTCTCCCTCCTCCCTCTCTCTCTCACTGCTCCTCCTTCCACCCATGTGTGCACGGACACGCTAGCTTGCTCTCTTTCTCTCTCTCAAAATGAATAAACTTAAAAGAAAAATGAAACCCACGTGATTAGATAAAACTTCTTAAGAATGAGGTGCAAATGGACAAGAAAACACTAACTACTGAGGCCTAGGTTATCCCAACACAGTTTTGAATTAGAAATAGGTATCGGGTAAATATACCATACTTTAGATAGTATATTAGGTCTCTGTTATGGTATTACATACACGGAAACATTGAAAAAGTTGATGGGAATTTCCCTTTGAAAGACTTTATGCAAGTATTCATTCATGCTTTATTCAATAATTTAAAGAAAGAAGAAAATCTATATTAATATTAATGTATTGATAGGTTGATAGGTCTATACTGGGATACACTATAAGAAACATAACAATATTTTCCTTTAAAAATAAATCTATAAAATGGCAGTCTGTAAATTTCCATTGTCTGAACACAGATCAGTAGACTTCCATTTGTCTAACTGGAGAAAGACTGGTTCTATGCAAAATAAGTTTGCATAAAGGTATAGAGTATTGCAAAAGAAAAGTGTTGGTCAAGACCCCAATTGGATATATCCAAAAGTAAAACACTATTAATATATCTACTTTAAAGGCAGATTTTTCTAAATTGTCATCCAAGAAACATATCTTCTTCACTCTTCAAATGTAAATGTTTCTCTAATTCTTTCCACCTGGTCCAAAAAAAAAAAAAGGGGGGGGGGGAGAAAGAAAGGAAGGAAGGAAGGGAGGGAGGAGAAAGAAGAAGTGGAAGAGGAAGAGGAGGGTCAAGACAAGTAGTTGAAGAGGGGAAGAAGAGAAATAAATAAAAGGAGATCTTTTCACTAAAACCCTTCAAAAACCAAATCATACATTGGAGGTAACTGTACCTCCTACAGACTGCAGGAACTACTAAAGCAGATATTACTAGACACACACATTCCACATAAATAAGTTCCTCTCATTACAGTATATGTATCCCAATATGTGTACAATGTGCTTACAAATCAATATTTTTATTGTCAAAGATGCTATTTTATAGAAGCTGCTCAAGGATGCGATGACCAGAATTATTATTATTATTTTGTATAATCATGGCTTTTTTTTTTCTTTTAAGATACTCTGTTTTGATGTTCTAAGAAATCTTTTTGGTTTAAGGTCCACAGGTTGCCTAGAATCAAAGGTTATTCAAACAAAGCCAATTCAAAGTGATATCACTACATAGTTGTAAGAACAAATTTCAGGTTATTTATAGGCAGTTTAAGTTCTGAAGTGGACTACATATTGCTATGATAATGCGCCCATTACTAAAAGAAACACTTTAGCAAAATGTATGAGATTATGCATCTAGACTCTGCATGCACATTATCTTTTTCTCCCCAAATATCACGTGTGCCATCTTCATTTAAGAATATAAGATAAGAACATTAAGAATTAAAGATAAGAACATTATTCTTATTTTGAAAACATCTTTTCACAACGGTAAAATTACTGAATTGACACAATGCACAGGCGATGGATGTAATTAAAAAGCATTGTGGTAATTTATGTCTGTTCCCTGTAAATGACTATAAAACCACAGTCTCACTTAAAAATAAAGAAAATCTGGAGAACAAAAGCTAAACGTGATACATATTCTCCTATGGAACAGTAAAGAAAAATATGCATGCCATTCATTATTCTGTATCAAATAAGAAAATCTTCATTTACAACCCAAATAGAAAAGTTTGTCTGTAGCTCTCAACTAACTTAATGTTTATTCTCTATGGATTCCTACAGACACAGGATACTGAAAAATCATAAATAATATTAGCACATATCTTCTATGAGGAGGCAAAACTCTAACATTTTTCACATACTATAAAAATGCACATATAAATAACCTACCAAGCAAATTTCAATGCAAATCTATGTATCATTTGTCACTGAATAAAATTAATTTCTGTGTCTAGCACGAGGATAGTCAGTATATCTTTGAAATGGTACAAGCTTCTCTAAATTTGAAATTCATGGGGAGAATAAGCACACACTTCTAAGAAGGATAATAAGTAAATAGAAATCATAGAATCCTGGAAGAGAAAGAGCTTAGAGATCTTACAAACCAACCCACTCATTATATATGTGAGCACTCAGTCCCAGTGTGTTGAAATAGCCTAGAGGGCAGTGTTGTCTACCTCCCAAATTTTCAACACTCCCCATGGAGAAGCTGTCATCATTCTGGAGTAAACCAAAGACAATCCAATGTCAAATGTATGCTCTATGTACTCATTCAGTAAGTGTCCACAGCTTCCTTTGCTTCTGGAGTAGTAGATGTTAAATATAAAAACTAGTTTCACAAACAAACAAACAAACAAACAAACAAAAACAAACCAAAAATTACCATTACCTTTTCAACTTCTCAACACTGCACATATTTCACTACATTGCCATGAATTTTGCTGCATAATTGTGGCCTAGACATAAATTTTCCCCTTACCCTATAATATTAAATCAGAACAAAGGTCCTAGGCGTGTCTCTGGGACATGAGGGAGGGGTGAGGAAGGGGGAGAAGGAAGAGAAGAAGGGAGGCAGGATGGGAGGGAGGGAGGGAAGGAAGGAGAGAAACGATGTCTTGCTACTGCTGTTCCAGCAAGCTGGTTAATTGCATTTGTTTCATATATCTCCAAACACCCTGGTACATTAATTACATTCTGTAACACCAAGCTCTTCTGATTCCCTCTGTCACTTCCACTGAGCAATTTAATTGTATTCCTCTTAGCTACACACTAATTCCAAAAGAGAAAAAAACAACTTGGTGATGATTCTATAGTCTAACATATAGTTTATGCATGCATTTCTGGTATTGAAATAAGTAAATTCATGGTTTATGAGGACATATTATCCAAAAAGTTATATCAAAGTCTTCTTATCAGGATAATCCAACACACTTGGGAGAAATACGTAAACCTTTTAGTTAGGTCAACCTAAATGTATCGTAAAGGTAAATGTATTGAAAAAGAAAATGCATGGTGAATGATCAGGTAGGACTATAGATATTGTCACAGTGTGATTCATAATGATTAATTCCTAAACATCTACTACTTAGAAGGAAAAAAGAAAAAGCAGTGTGCCCACATGAATGCCTTGCCTACTATCGCTGGGGGCAAAAGTACTCATGTAGTCCATGATTGAAAACAGCCACTTGACAGTAGGTAAACTCATCTGTACTGCTTCATGTTTATAGAAAGCCTTCCTGTTTTGAGTCTGATACGCTGGGTTCTGTGCAGCAGCAGCTGCCTGGAACAAAGTTAGCTCCTACAGGCGGGCAAAAATAGGCAGTGTCCCAAATAATGAATTCGTCCACAATGCAAATGCTGGAGGAAAGTTTATGTAGCAACAAGCTACTATGATGGCTCAAATATCTGGACCAATTCACAGATTCTTTACAAGTACAATTATTGCAAATCTAAAGTACTACAATCCACATTAAAAAAAAAAAAACACGCTCCAGTCTTCTCTTTACACATATCCTTTCTATCAATTTAAAAACTGAAGACCCTAGAAGGTTAATACCAAATGTTCTTTCGACTTCTTATGAACGAACAAAAAAAGCATGTTAATGATTACTTCCACTCATCATTCAAAAGAGCTACAAGAAAGGATTTTGCAATCCTCCCACAAGAAACTGACATCCTGTGAAAATATCCCAGGAAACCATATCTGAACAAAAGACAGGAGAATCAGAGGCAGACTGCTGTCTGCTTGACTGACTGACTCAACCCAGAGGGAGACACCTACAGTACCTGTTTCAGATCCCCATTGTGTTTGCCACTGGGGACTGAGCTGAGTGTTCTGTGCCCACAGCCAGCCCGGAGCTTATGTTTCCCCCCTTCCTGGAGCCTCGCCCAGTCTTACTTTTGACAGTTTTCTCCCTGTGATCTAAATTCTTGATTCTGATTTCACACTAGAAGAGCACTCACCAGCATACAAGTGATACACATCGATCCCTGAGATACCCTGCCTCAAATTCCTAACCCAATGAACCTTCATTCAAGTGTCTATTACTATTTTTCTTTACTTGAATTTCTAAGCCAAAGTTCAGATACAAGAACAAACACCAAATAGCAGTAGGCACAAGAGTATTCCAGAGATTTACTGTAATATTCCTTTTTCTAACAAAACTAAGAGCCCATTATTTATTATGCAACTCCTCCATTAATTAAGCAAATTGCAATAATAACAACAATAGGTGACTACTAACGCCTTCCACTTGCAGCAGTTGAGAAACAAAGACTTAAAATCTCTGCCCCCCAAAAGTCCCGGTGCCTGACCAAAAGGGACTAATAGACACAATGTCATTTTATTGATGGCCCACAACTCATTCAGAAATAAATGGGCTTTCTGGGGGGTGGGAGGAGGATAAAAGTATTTTTAACTTACCATCAACCCGAACATATAAAAATCCACAGAGCAGTAGTTGTGTAAACATCAGCCGACTCATTTTGACATATTAAAAAGGATCCAGATTGTTTTAAGAAACCAATCCCAGAGAGCAAAAGTACAAAAATAAGTATCAAAAAAAGAGGTAGGTCCAAAGTTTAGACTTTCCTAGATGCTAATTAAAGTCAAGAAGAGCAAATCGCAAGATCAGAAGGGGTTAGTGGAGAGGTCTCGAATGGGGCACATTTAGCTCCATCCAAATTAACAGAGGGCACTCCAAAGGCTGCTGTATTTCCACACTCTGGCTTCCTAAATTCCCATAAATTCAGCCCAGCCGGAGGGATTATTCAAGTGTGTCTAACCCTCTGTCCTCAGGCTCCATTGCCTTCCAAAGCCAAGTTCTTTCTTCAGCAGTCAAGAAGATGAAGAGGGAGGAAAAAGACCTAATTCCTAGAAAGTGTTCCACAAACTTGCCAGCGCGCTGCCGAAACACCATTGGCCTGCCTACTGGTTTTCCTTGCCCGGTCTCCTTCTCGGTAGCCGCTCCACGTCCAGAGTTTTTTCACTTAACTTCCATAATAAGGATGTGTCAAAGCAACACTTTGCAGGCGGGCCGACTTGGCGGGCCTCTCCCTCGCAGCCTCGCTGCCTCCCTCCACCACTCCCGCTTCAGAAAGAGGCAAAGGGAAATCAGGGCGACTCGGGTGGAGAATCCGAACTCCTACGTGGTGGGGCTGCAAGGGAGGGAGGGAACGAGGGGCAGGGCTGAGGCAGCGGCCAACCTCGCGGTGCCGCCTGAGAACGACGGTGAACCCGGGCGGCCGCGGGCGACCGCCGAGCGGGGCGAGCGAGCCCAGAAGCCCGGGAGCGGGCGCGAAAGGGAGCGCGCAGTCCAGCCGCCCGCCCCGGTGCAGCCGTCAGTCCCTCCGCTGCAGCCGCCGCCGCCGCTCCCGCGGCCCCGCAGCAGAGCGTCCGCCTCCTCCAGCAGCTGCCGAGGGTGGAAGGACTTAGAGGAGGGAAGGCGAGGAGGCGGGAGGGGTGGGGAGGAACGAAAGCTGCTAGGAGTCTGCCCCGGGGAGGGGGGCAGGGGTGACGCGGGGGTGCGCTGAGCTTTCCACCTCCAGAGTCCGCCACCCGCACGTGCAGGGGGCGCCAGCCTGCTGGGCAGTCGGGGGGAGCAGGGGAGGGGAGCCGAGATTCCTCGGGGGGCGGAAATTAACAAATTTGGAGCCCGAGCCACCCGTCAACTCCTTCCCCCTCTCCGCGCCTCCTGCCCGGGGCGGGGATAGGTGGGCTCTAGTCCCCGGCTCCTCGCGGCGTCCCGTTTAATGGGCAGGTAATTTTCTCGGTGAGTGATTCCATGGAAGCCCTTCCTAATTATTCATCCCTCCGTCTGCCCGAGATGCACGCGCTTTCTGGAAAAAGATCATCCTCCAGGACCCAGGGCGCAGCCTCATTACCCGTTAAAATCACACAAACACTCACTCTTCACCTTTTAGCAAAATGAGAAGCTGGGCGGGAGGGAGAAAAGGAAAGGAAACAAAATATAACCACCTTTCAAAGCGGAAAGGTTGTGTGTGGGTGCTTCCTATGTCGTTAAAAAAGCACAAGAAAAAGAAGGGGGGGGGATTGAACAGAAATCTCTAGGCTCTACCGGCTTGTTTTAGCCAAGATCTATGGCCCCCTGAGGAATCCCCGGGGGAAGAAGGGAGGGGAAGGGTGGCATCCCCTCTTCTGTTACTCAGTTGCCTTATGACCCCGCAAAGATGAGTTTGACGCGGGTTTGTGGCATGCAAGGAGTTCAGCAGAAGATGCTTAGGATGGGGAGAGGGGATCAGAGAGCTGGGGGCGAGAGGTGTACTCGAAGCCCTTATCCCACAGAGACTGGCAACTCTGAAAGGAAATTTCGGAAAACACAGGATGGAGGAAAGCTGAAAACCCACTGAGCTAAAAGAAGCTCAAAAAGAGCCGAATTTCAGCCCAAAGATGACAGACCCTGAAAATTAAGGCAAAAAACACCAAGTCAATGCCATCAGGACCGGGGATGATTAAGGAAGGCCACGTTGGATCAAAGGGATGCCAGTGTCTGCGGTGCCCCCGGTGTGGCCGGTGTGGCCAGGCCCACGTGTGATCACAGGCTCACTGGTAGCTGTTTGATGCCTGTTCCGGTGATTAGAAGGCGGGTTATGGGAACTCGACGCAGGTCCCCGAGCCCTGCTAAATGCTGGATAGTGAGTCTTTAGTTCCCCCTACTGGAAAATATTAGGAAAGAGGCTCTCTGTTTGAGGCCGTTTCAGGCCTTTTGTTTGGTGGATACATTTTGGCGTTGCCACTTAATTCAGCTCTCCTTTGCCTGTTACGGACGTGATATTGTGTGTTTCAAATAAAGGGTCAGCGACGCTTAAGCAATTAGGAGAGCTCTTGTGTCACCTCAGCATGCTTGAAAATTATGGTGATGAAATAGTCTTGCAAAAAATAAAACAAACCACTTTTCTTGTGAAGCACTAAGAGTAATTTCAGGACACTTTCGATCTACATTATTTAGTTGTAAAAAAAAAAGTGCATTAATGTGCTGAAGTTAAATCACTGGAATCTTCACAGTAAGGATTCTGACTGTGTTATTGTCTTACCACTCTCTGAAAGAAAGACTAAACGTGCACATCTTTGTGGTTTTGTTTTTCTTTTCTTTTTGTTTTTTTCCCCCCAAAGGGCCAAGACTAAATTAATACCCCAGTCTTGGAAAACCTCAAAATTCATTGGAGTAAAATTTCGTATTTATCTGAATACTGAAAAATAATTGATATTTTTTAAACTTGTATTTTAAAACATTTTGACAAAGATTTAGCTTAAGGGATTATAAAGTCTACCTCAATCCTCTGAAAATACTATACCCCCCCCACACACAATTTCTATCTAAATCTAATTTCCTTACATGACCACAACAAAAATACTCTGAAAATAGAGTCTTCCTAATAACATAATACAGAAATTAACAAAAGACAAAGATTTAAAGCCCTTAAGTTTTAGCATAGGTCTCAGAAAGGAAGGTATTGGAACATTTCACCTGGAAGAGTTTTCTCATGGCTATCAATTTATAGGACAAAAGATAGATTCCATTTTATACTTGATAGACTCACCATGTATAGATGCTTTTCCTTAAGTGATCTATAAAATCACTCAGAGGCAGAAAGGGTGTGTGTGGGAAGAAGGGGGGGATAGGTTGGAGGAGAATGACCTACCATTTACTATTGTCCTCTGGGACAGAAAAGTGTGGCCTCATATCTCATAGAAAGTTGTCCTTGTGTAGAATATGACAAATAGGCTCATAGAGAGGAAAGGCTTACTTAAAGGAAATCGCTCTGGTTATATTTACTTGGCCAAGCATCATCATTTTGCATTCATAATACTTTATCTACTCCAAGTGTCAAGACACTGATTTCAGTCTTGTGCCACTTTCTGCTATAAATTACCTACATTATGTAATAATGATATCTATAACAAAGGAATTTGGAGTCCATGTTTTCATAAGTGATATTTTTTATTTATTTTTAAATTTTTGTTAATGTTTATTCACACAGAGACAGAGACAGAGTGCGAGTTGGGGAGGGACAGAGAGAGAGGGAGACAGAATCCAAAGCAGGCTCCAGGCTCCTAGCTGTCAGTACAGAGCCTGATGTGGGGCTAGAACTCATGTACGGAGATCATGACCTGAGCTAAATAAAGTCGGAGGCTTAACCCACTGAGCCACCCAGGCGCCCCTCATAAGTGATGCTTTAAAAGAATGTTTTGTCGGGGTGCCTGGGTGGCTCAGTGGGTTAAACGTCCAACTCTTGGTTTCAGCTCAGGTCATGATCTCAAAGTTTGTGAGTTCGAGCAGGGTCAGCTCTCAGCTGACAGTGCAGAGCCTGCATGGGAGTCTCTCTCTCTATTCCTCCCCCCAGTCCCCCCCCTAGCCCCCACATGCATGCACTCTCTCTCTCTCTCAAAATAAATAAAGGAGCCTTAAAAAAATAAAAGAATGTTTTGTCAGTATCTCATTTGATATTAAATGTGACTAAGGAAAACTGATGACATTTTTAAAGAATCTCATCCCAAGTAATGGTTTAAGATTATGACCAAAACTCTCACACTGTCAATAGCAGTGAGAGTCAGCAGACAGAAACGTCATATGGACCACATTAAGTCCAAAGGGAACAAAGACGTCTCCTTCTTGGAGATTTGATAAGATCTGTATTAGAGAAATCTGTGTATTTCAGTTAAATTTAGCACACCTCTAGTGAGCACTGTCTATGGAAAAAATAATAATTTCTCACTCTAATTTTTTCTTAAAATAAAGGAAAATCTTTAAAACTTAAACATTCTACTAGAAATTGGAAGTTCAATTTTAGCGGTGCTTTAGCTACAAAAACATTTTTTAAAGGTTTGCAGTAAGACGTAAACTAGAAGTGGCTTAGAACAAGGAAGAGAGTTTAGAACAAGGAAGAGAGAACCAAATCAGAGAGTTTAAAATACAGAAGATGAAGCGGCCTTTTGGTTTCAGTATCTTTCCAAATACAAATTGCTTCTTCATCTCTAAACAAGCAGCTGAGTAGAGAAGTGTACATGGAAATCTAGGCTCCTTTTATGTAAAACTTGGAATGGTATTATTATGTACTCAAAATGTGCCTACCAGATAAATATACATTTTAATACAACTAAAGACAACTGTGTGTAAGAGACTATAATTAACCCTAATTTGGGTGAGGTGATCAAATGGCCTTCTTTGTGATTGTTCTTCTAAGTTGGCATCATAGAGAACCATAAAATACTCATCTGAAGGCAAGCTGCACAATATATGATGCAAAATATTAAATATTTCTTTTCCATATGAGATTCTTTAAAAATGTGGCGTGAGTGGAAAAAAAAAACATTTTTTTTTACTCTTTCCAACATACTCTTTTTATTATAATTGTAAGATAGTATATATAGGCAAATCAAACGTTTGATCCATGATGATAATTTTCATATCTGCCACCATGTGGTGAGCACTGACTCTATGTCAGGGATTTTTCTAGCTTTTAAAAATTCATTACAGTGTTTAATTCCTATAAAAGTTTTATTATGTGGTTGATATTATTCCTATGTGCAGATGAGAATACTGAAGATTAGATATCTAACCCAAGTTAATAAAAGATACAATATTCCTTTGAATCCAGAACCAACCATATAATTTATGCTAAGTGTTAAGCTATGTTTCCTAAGATTAATTGGAGATACTTTCCACATTATAGAAACACTTTAGTAAATTGCCTTGATAAATTTAAGAAAATCCCTGATGTACCAGAAATATAGAAATATGTAATCAGTTTTTGTTTTCAAAATTACAGAATTTTTAAAGCCAAGAGATAACCATTTGTTATCTGTTCAGTTTCAATTTTTCTATATAAGATTGTCTTACCATATTATACAGAAACACCACATTTAGGGTTGTTATCTACAAAAAGATACGAGACAATTAAAGTAAGCAGAGTATTAGAAATCCAGATCAGAAAAGGATGACTCATTCCTTCCTATGTTATTTTTTTATTATACTCTACCTTGTTCGAAAAGTGAACAAAGGGCGCTTAAATAAATTAAATATTGGTCTCCTGAAATATGTTCAGAGTATCTAATTTCAATCAATTCATTTTCAACTTTTCATCAATACTCATATATTTAATAAGTCTACCTACATATGTATCTATTGATGAACAGTACTTTGGGTGCATTACTTGTAGTTATTAAAATATTCTACTTTTAGAAATCTGGAATTTAAGTTGACTAAAATATAGCAATCTTTCATAAAAATAAAGTGTTTCCTGCCAAATACCATCACTTGTGATCAAGAAGATTTTTTTTCTTTCTTTAGAATTAAAGTCAGTTTGGAAAATCATTTCCTGTCTTGATTGAAAAGTTGACTGACACTTTCAAATTTAGAGCTCTTGAATAAATAAAATGCTACAGTAATTGTAACTCGAGGCATAATTTCTCTAACTGCATACACCTTAAAATTTGGATTTTTTAAAACCATATAAAAAACATCTCAGAGTTCATTGACAAAAATTATATCTTCAGGGTACCTGTGTGGCTCAGTTGGTTAAGCATCCGACTTTAGCTCAAGTCATGATCTCATAGTTTGTGAGTTCAAGCCCTACATCAAGCTCTCTGCTGTGAGAGCAGCCCGTTTCAGATCCTCTGTCTCCCTCTCTCTCTCTCTGCCCCTCCTCACTCTTGTGCACACCCTTTCTGTCTCTCAAAAATAAATAAACATTTTTAAAATATAATAAGAGTTTGAAAATATATATCTTTATAATATCAGTACTCCACATTCTGCAGTTACCCATCTCTCTCCCTGCCTCCATTTTAGTAACGTCTAAAACTTAACCTCTACCCAAGTGAAAAAGTACCAAAGACAATAACCTCAACCTTAGATTAGAAAAGTGTTTTTTATAAATAAGCAAAGTTGTCAACCTCACAACCTCACTATAAGTGCACATCTCTCTGTGTCCTCCAACCATGACAGTCTACGTTTTGTATGTGTGCACGGTCTTTTTGTGCTCCGTATTTTATTATCTCTATTTAAAGCTTTTGAGTTCTTATTTTAGTATATAGCCCAATTTCGATGACATTAAGTAATACACTTTTTGCTATTTTTACATCACAATATCATGAACCAGAGAAAATCCCTTTGATTCTTTGCCAAACTATTTCAAGTCCATCTGCTCCAATCTGGGCCTTGTATAATTGAAATTTACCAATGCATAACTGTAATCCTAACAAGGAAGATTTTTAAAATCCAAAACAGAATTTCTGTTGTTCTTACAAAGAAGGGTTTGTCAAAGATGGGAGAAGAAGCTTATCATACCTATAGGTCTCAGATTTTTACGTTATCTGCTCTCCGAGTGTCTTTTAGACATACTTAACAATGGATTCCTCAGATTCAAAAGAAGTTCCTTATTCTCCTTTACAATAATATCATGGAATTAATCCAAGGGCACGTGTAATCCAATTGAACTGCCTATGTTTCTATCATACAGAAGAACTAAATCTGTTTGGGAGCAGATTCTGATTTTCTTCCAATCACCAAATTATCTTATTCTGCCTGATAAAATAACTTCTGACTGCCTGTGGAGTACTTGAAGTCCTTTTTTTCACAATGATTACTAGAGTTTTGGTTGTTAGATAACATCAGGAAGTCTAGATAATATAATTTTGCTTAAAAACATGAGAGATGTAAATACACATTCTCTTCCTTAAGTGATAAAGTGAAATCTATGGACAAAATCACCATGATCCAAGTTTATAGACAAAGCTGCAAATCAAAGAATAATAATGACATATACAGTACCTCATGTCAAAATATTTTAATTTGGATGAAATGTCTTTTAAGCCGTTTCTACTGATTTATCTTTTACTTAAAAAGGAGTATAGGAATAAATGATTTTTGCTCTCTGAGTAATTTCAGCTTTTCCTTCATCTACTGGTACTAATGTCAAGGGACCAATGGAATAAATGATTAAGATTGAAAAATGCTAGTGCAGCTTCTAACAATTTAATAAAAATTGTATTATTCCTCTATTGCATTAGCTTATTTTCATTTTTAATATATTTTCTTTTTTTCAATAACTAGTTCCTTACATTTAAAGGAATATAAAATTTAAGAATGTATTTTATCTAATATAAAGAATAATATAAGAATTATAAAATATTATATTATAAAATATAATAATGTATTATATCTAATATAAGATATGTTGGGCATCTAAATACATTTATGGGTTTTAGCAATGAGAAAAGTTTTACCAAATCTCTTTCTTTAATTTCTCTCTCTCTCTCTCTCTCTCTCGTTTGTTTGTTTGTTTTAAAGATTACTCATTTAGGATTCTTTCCTTTAGCCATCTGGCAAACATGAGTGTTTGAAGTACTGATTTTATAGACAGGGCCAATGAAAATTACATATCATGATGATCATTGCAGGATTTTTTTTAAGCCTATATCTATAGCTCTCTTAACTCCAGGTTATTGCTTATCTTTTATTCCGTTTCTTTCTTCTTCACTTCCCACCAAACACATATTAAAAAGACATTATGACACAAAGCTGGATGAACATTTACAGGGTCTCCGGTAGTCTATTTTCCAGCCTTCATTCTGAATCATGTTTAAACTATCAAAAAGAGATGAAAATTTAAAGATTTCAGTGATTTTACAATATTCTTAAGTAAACCATTCACGTGTGATCAGGATTTTTTTTTAGTTTAATACATATGTGAAGTAGCATTTCTACTCCATTATCTCTACTAGAAGTTTGATTAATGGGTACCTAAATGTGAAAAGATAGAGCATGCTGGCTAAGAGCTTGGACTCTGGATCAAGCAGATCTGGATTCTAATCTTGGTTCTACCACCCCCAACGTGATCTTAACAATTGCCTCAACTGAAACAAAGATAATAGTGCCTATTCAGAAGAGCATTTGAATGATGCACTTAATGGCCTTGGCACAATGGACATTTTAACTGGTTTCCAACACTTTGGTCATTGGAGTGTACTAATGAATCTCTCTCATGGTGGCAAAGAGAACGTTGAATGTTAACCCAGAATCATCTTTCCTTTCACTCAAAGCTTGGCCAAGTTTCCCAAATTTCCCTGCTTCCCTTATAGTTAGATTAGATCATGTGATTGAATTCCAGCTAATGGAACACAGGCATTTCTAGGTCTGGCTTCAAAGATCCCTCCCATACCTTAGGGTTCCCCCAGACAGAACCCTCTCTGACTGTTGTTCTGTCATTCATTTGATGATTAAATCCTATAGAAAACAGCTACCAGATGGAGTGAATGATAAATGAATCCCAGAATGATTGTGCAGAGCAGACTATCCCACTTTGGTTCCAATCCTTCAACTATGAATTGAACAATGAATAACTTGTAATGTGTTAAATTATTGAGTTTTTAGTATTCTTTGTTTTAGCACTTAGCTTATCCTGGCAAATATAATCAGTTCCTTTGAATTTTGCCTTAAGTATGAATGGAAATGTAATGTATTTATTCACAGGACATTAAACTGAGATTAATATTATAAAAATTAAATTATAATACCTACATTTTTAAAAATGAAATAAACTTTTATGTTGATTGTCTTAATTATCACAAAACATAGAAGGGTGGTATTAATTTTAGGCCCATAATTCAGAGTTGTTAATGTAAACTCAAATTGATGAAGAAACTTTCCAAGTGTCAAAATTTGAAACTGAAACTTACAGCCAGTATCAACAAAACCTATGATATCACCGAGGATCAGCTAGGTTATTCCACAACAGTTTCTCAATTTTTTTTTTCACTTACACCTCTAAGAGCATGTTTAGAGATTTTTTTTTTTTTCTAATCACCTCTCCATGGGCCTTTAACACCAGGTACTGTATATACATACTTTATACATTAAAAAGTAAGATTTTCTTTTGCCCTTAAAAACCAATTTTATATTACTCCTATTGAGAATGCATATTCTACACATACAAACAATTCCCAAATCTCAAGCAACAAAGGTTATTTCTTTCTATATTGTGAGTCTGCTGGGGACTGTGCTCTACATCATTCTCATTCCAGGACCTATTTCCTGGAGAACCATTTTCTAAACAAATGGAAAGGCAGAATATAGCTGTTAAATCCACTGGCTGGAAACAATGGCATTATTTCTTTTATTTAATGTCTTGTTGCCACACCAAGACACAAGACCTAGCCATTACCCCTTCATGAAAGGTAGAAAGCTGGATAATTGTTGAACCACTCTATTACTATCACACGTATCCATCTCCTACAGACATATTTGCTTCTGAAAGGAATTGTGTGGCTTCGCTATGGCAATATTGGTTACTGCAGATTGGAGAGAAACTCTGTTTGATTATTACATGATTCCGTCCTGGGTTGAGTGGTGTTTCCCAAATTCATGTCCATACAGAACCTCAAAATGTAGCCTTATTTGAGATAGGGTCTTTGAAAATGTGGTCAAGTTAAAATGAGTTTATATTGGATTAGAGTGAGCCCTAATCCAATGACCAGTGTCCTTATAAGAAGAAAGAAATTTAGATACAGACACAGAAGCCACAGGGAGCAGACAGCTGTGTGAAGACAATGGCAGAGATTGGAGTTACTTCACCATTTGACAAAAAATGCCGGGCGCTATCAGACCCTGGGAGAAGCCAGAAGAGATGCTTCTCTAGAGCTTTCAGAAGAAATTATGGTCTTGTTACACCTCGATTTTCTAGCTTCTAAAACTACATTTCTCTGGTTATAAGCCACCAAATGTGTGGTATTATTTTACAGCAGCCTTAGGAGATTAAGATAGCCATTACCTATTTCAGTAAATTCAAAATGGGAAAATAACTTTCTAGTTACTAAATCAAAGTGGACAGATGGTAAATTAGTAAAATCCTTGGAAAATAATGGTGATATGCATTCTATATCTATTTAAATCAAAAGTTTAATATATACGCACACACACAAATAGACACATCTATATCTAAATTCAAAGAAAAATTAAAATTTAAAAAGTTTACTTTAAAATTCCATTCTAGAATTTCAGAGCTGAATGGTAATCTTTAAGATCATCTATCATAATCTCATTATACCGCTCAAGGATAAGACACCAATTTAATAATAGACATTCATAAATTAGTCTTTTACAATTTATATTAATTTAACCAAGATAATTTTAGAATTTAGATATTCTAAATTCTATTGTCAATTGTTATTACAACCTCCAGTGCTTTCTGATTAAAATTTATTATATACACATTAGCACATTTTAAATTCTTTGTATAATTAGAATTATCAACATTAAAAAATAACTTTATATCATGCAAATATTAGAAGAAATACTAAAATCTATTCCATAGTCTCTATGCGGGAATATAAATAACAATATTCAGTCCTAGCTCTATTCATATTTATTACTGAATGCCTTTGCAAAATGTCATAAATGTTATCACGGAACCAGATTTGTACAACAGACTTTGGCAGTGAATAGAAGACTTAAATTCTTTCCTTTGTTGATTTATATAATGTCTTTTGACAGAGGAAGAAGGCTTAACTCTCATCTTTTCACAGCTCTCCTTTTAAAATAAAGAAAAAAAATAGCTAAATCTCAGTTTCTATGTCACTGGTCCATTTCCCCCATCAGTTTTCTTCTACATCCAATTAAAAACAGCTAAACACACACACACACACACACACACACACACACAATATATTCAGGGCACCTGGGTAGCTCAGTTTGTTAACCACCTGACTTCAGCTCAGGTCCTGATCTCACAGTTCTTGAGTTTAAGCCCCGCATAGGGTTCTGTGCTGACAGCTAGGAGCCAGATGCCTTCTTAGAAGTCTGTTGTCTCCCTCTTTCTCTGCCCCTCACCAGCTCACACTCTGTCTCTCTCTCTCTCTTCTGTCTCTCCCTCTCTTAAAAATAAATAAACATTAAAAAAAAAGAATTAAGGGGCGCCTGGGTGGCACAGTCGGTTAAGCGTCCGACTTCAGCCAGGTCACGATCTCGCGGTCCGTGAGTTAGAGCCCCGCGTCAGGCTCTGGGCTGATGGCTCAGAGCCTGGAGCCTGTTTCCGATTCTGTGTCTCCCTCTCTCTCTGCCCCTCCCCCGTTCATGCTCTGTCTCTCTCTGTCCCGAAAATAAATAAACGTTGAAAAAAAAATTAAAAAAAAAAAGAATTAATCTTTAAATAAATAAATAAATAAAACAATGTATTCTCCAGATTTAGAAACTCCCTAAATTACCAAACACATGACCTGTCCTGGCAACCTTTTCATATGTACATTAGCCCTGACAGGAGCCAGCCCATCATGATAATTATTAACAAGTAGCAATAAATACACAGGCCCACTTCAAGGAACATAGTCTCATCAGTCTGTTACTTTTAGTTTAAAGTGACATCCATAACAAAGATTGAAATATATCACAAGCTATATTTATACAGAGAAGCATACATGAAGTTCAGACCAACATCTGAACCAAATTCATAAATAGGTGTACTAATCAATGATATTTTGCCCAGTACTTAGTGCTATGTTTTGCACAAAACTTCAGTGTGAAAGGGAGGTACTAGAAAGAAGAAAGAATTTTTCACTTGTCTTATGGTCATCAAAGTAAAAAAAAAATACAGAGAAGATAGATATTAGAAGATTTTGGAGGGATGCCTGGGTGGCTCAGTCAGTTAGGTGTCTGACTTCGGCTCAGGTCATGATCTCGTGGTCCATGAGTTCGAGCCCTGCGTTGGGCTCTGTGCTGACAGCTCAGAGCCTGGAGACTGTTTCAGATTCTGTGTCTCCCTCTGACCCTCTCCCGTTCATGCTCTGTCTCTGTCTCAAAAATAAATAAACATTAAAAAAATTTAAAAAAAGATTTTGGAAAGGGGTAATACATTCCACAAATATTCAACCCCATTCATGGTAGCATGGAGCAAAGCATCACATGCATAGAACCAGGAAGAAAAGACAAGTGATGTCAGATCGTTTGCTAAGGTTTTGGAGGATCTAAAACAGATCAGAGGTGGGGAAAAAGATTATTCATTACGAATGATAAGAAACAAAAAAACAAAAAAAACTGAGGTTCTGAGAATTTAAGTAATTGCAACAAAAGAGTGCAAAAACATAGTGCTGAGACCTGAATGACATCAGAATGCATTTCATTTCTATGAAACTGTGTTAACTAATTTAATGTTAATCATTGTTCTCCAGCTATAAAAAGGGTGTGTAGAATTTTTTTTTTTCTGAACATTTTTAACTTGAGGAAAGCACTGACGATTTAGTAAGCCTGGATTTCAGAACAGTTCCTTGTTTATTTGTCTGAATCAAGTATGAAATGGAGTAAGAGAATAAAACAGAAGAAAAGGAAAATAAAGGTGTGGGGACAGAAAGGCAGGAGAATGAGTCAGTAGAGAGGAATGTTGGATAAACTTAGTCTCTTGAAGATAAAAACAAACAAGAGAAAGGCGTGTGATTCCATATTCTTTGGGCTGCTAATTTCACTTCTCAGCCTAGTTAGTATTCTTGCTTTTGATTTCTTTCTACCCACTTCATTTTTGTCTTGTAAGAAAACTGAGATGTAGTCTCATTACACCACAGCCCGTTTAGCTGCAATCCTCGCCTTCACCCCCACTAAATTAAATACATTAGTGGGTCAGAGAGTAGTACTTGACTAATACCCTTAGCAGAAATTTGCGTATGACTTTCCATGATCTTTAAGGGAGCTCTCACTGCTTAGAGGATTATATTAATTGCTATAGTTCCATAAAGTGCTATGCTGACATAAATGTGGCAAAGGTTTTCTTTAACATTCCTATCATGACATGTAAAGAGTTAAAGCACCTTAGTGAGTGTCATGTAACAATTTCCTGCTCAAAATTTGGTTTAACATTTACTGTCCAATTTACTTTTGTTGCAATACATGCTCTCCGGGGTGTCCAAACTGGTGATGTCTGTGTGTGCTTTTGCTTTAACTTTGAAAGCAATAGATTAACAATTCAGTCTTGGCCCCTTTCACATGTGCAATGTCAGTTTCCTGGAGATGTCACTCTCTGAGTGTTTGGGCCATCAGCCTGACAAGAGACCTAACTGCATTAGGAGCTTCAGGGGGTTTCTTCCTACCTGTTTCCCTCAGACTGAGATTTCTTTTTTGTAATATGATCTTGTCATCACTATTGTCATCAGAAAGACATATAAGGGGGCTATTAACATTATTGTTTGTCAGACTTCTATATTCATTCTCCTTGAAATAGTACTGTCTCAACTGAGGAATAGAATTATATTTTGCCTTGTCTCCAGAAATGCTTTTAAATTAGAATTGATGTTTAAGCTACATGACTTTCCACTGCTGATGTAATTTAGTTTTTTTTTTATCTGAATGTTTGATAAGTAGCAGTATGACTCTATTCTTCTAGTTACAAATCCATTAACCGCCCCCCCCCCCAAAAAAAGAGCTGTTGCTCTATAACAGTAGCTTTTATGCTAAAGACAAATACCAAAATACATTATCCTAGTCAAAATGCCTGCACCTATTCCTGGATAAATTTCTTAGGCATGAGAAATTTCAGTGGTTGGAATAAAGAAGATCAGGGGAAAAAATGATTCATTTGTTCAATTCACTCAACAAATTTTTATTGAGCACTTTTACACGCCAGGCTATAACAGAAATAATGTCTGCCTCATAAACACACATTGCCTTTCTGGATTTTAGTTCCTTCATCTGTAAAATGAAAGAGCTGGACGAGTAACTTATAGAAACTAGTCCCCTCTAAGAAAAAATATTCTATGACTTAATTTTGCTCACATAGAAGACATTTACAATGATTTCAGCTCTTGTATTAATAATCAGACTTGAGCCCTTTGCAAAAGGTAAGGAATCATTGCTTCAAGTGTCAGATTCTGTGAAATAAGTTTGCTTTGAAGGCTGTGATGTGGGGTGGTGTTTACTTTGTGGCTTTCATTGGCCAATCTAGTCCAATCCTTGATGTTTGCATTGATGTGAAACTGTCAGAATGTTAGCAGTTTTTCTTCAGGGCCAAGTGTAGACTGGAATGTGTGGTCATCCCTGGTTGCTGGTTCATCTCTTACATTACATATGAAGAATGTACTCGCCTTATCCTTATACCTCAACCCTCTTAAAATATAAGAGGATCCCTGATATAACACAGCTTATAATGATACATATATAATATCATAAGGGTCAGAATTTACCTGTCAATATTAAGTGGTCTATAGGGATTCCATTGTGCTTCGTTATTAAAACTTATAAGACTGAAGGAAAATACAGTGCATTCTCAAGATTAAAACAAGAAAAGAGACTTAACACCCAGCATGAGCATATACACATTTCTGTCATTTGAATATCTTCTTACAATGAGCACTTAGTTTTGACTGTTGATTTGATGGTGGTTGTGTGATCGTGGTGAAAGAAACTTTTAAAATAAATAAATGGAAATGTTGAGGTGTGCATAGCAGAATTATATATGCCTGTAGACACTGTTGAAGGCTGTTTCCTTTTCAGGTACCACTTAAAAAATAAAACTATGTAAAACATCCAGCTAAAGGCAGCAACAAAGAAAATACTTCTCAAGGAGTGATGCAGAGATTTATGTGGGGATCTTCAGTAACTGCTCCAGGGATTCTTTCATGTTAATCCCCAAACACTAAGTCTGTAATACTTTCCATAAGCACCCTACTAGCCTATTCTAATACCCCTCTGCACAAATGATACCACCCAGGAGATTTTCCCTAACAGAGTTGTAAAGATTCTTGGGATCGTTTGCATTTCAAAAGAAATTCACTTAAATCATGAATCTTTTGTCTAACCTTATGTCATCTCCTTTTATGTTCAGTTACGAGCAATTTGTCTGTTCTTTCAAAAACTTTGGTTAGTTATCATGTTAACTAAATTTCCAAGTCACTATAGGACATTACTCTGATTTTGACCTTAGCAATAAGTTTATGTCTGAATTTGTAACACCAAGAGAACTGGGAAGCTTCTGCCAATTTAATTATGGATATCACTTGGGACATGTTTGATTGTATTTTGTCTTTAAGATATAACATTGTAGCAGAACCCTAAATAAAAAGAAACAATTTTGGAGGAGTCTTATGAGCTAATGGCAGGTTTAAGAAGTCATTAGTGAAGACAAGTCCAAAATAATAATTAAGAGTTGGAATGCAAATGACATTCATTGATCTCAAACATCTAATAACAAAAAATTAAAAGAAATAATGTTTTCATTATAGTGAAAAGTTTTGTTAGAGGTTTATGGCCACTTCCTTTCAACATGACCATCACACATTTGAAAGGGAGGAGCTAGCCACCCAGTCTCCTGCCTTTTAAAGAAAGCACACTAAATTAATTTACTGCCAAAGGACAGACCTTCTGTCTTTTCAAAAAAGTCCAAGAGAAAACAAAACAAAACAAAACAGGAAAAGGTCAAACTCGTGGTCATTCCACTAATGCGTCAATGTCTTCACTTTATGGTATTCATATTTTCCAAATCATGTCTTTTCCTTTTCTAATATGGTATTGAGTCACAAATCCAAAATAAAGGCAGATTTCTGGAACAATAGTTAACATATGGAAATGTTCCAAAATGGTGATAGTAGGATTCAGGCTATGAAAACAAATTTGAATTCCTTTTTCCTCTTCTTTTGCTTCATTATTATTCAAAATGCAATCCATAACCACTGGTACCTGCAGAATCCCCACATCTCCAGCACTTATTTTTCTCAGTGACAGGCTACAAATCCAACGTTAGGTTTTACTTTAAGTACCCCATTCTCCCTAAACACCGGATCATAGTATCACATGCATTTATGTTCACGAAATCTACAATTTATTTTTTTGAAGCTGAGATGACTCCCTGTTTGTCGGCCCCTGTCCCTCTCCATCAGCTACTCAAGCTGCCCGTTTGACTGCCTCAATTTCCACACAGTTGTGCCCAGTGCCAGACCTGTTTCTTCAGTGACACGAATATTCAGACAAATAAACACACAGGGCTTAATGTCATTCTACTGGATGTCCCTGAGATTCAAACTCACCCATCTGGCATCCTCTTCCTTCTGGTTTCCTCTTAAATATTTCTGAGATAATAATTCGATCCTGCCGAAATACGCAGACAATTCTCTGCCTATTCAGAAGTTTAATTGGGTAGGGATGTGCTAAACCAATCTGTAAAGCGGTATTCTGGGTGCCTGTTGAGAATTTATAATAACTAAGTGAATCCATGTTGGTCTGTGTCTTCCCTCAATGTACCACTGACCTTCTGTGTATGTATTTGTTATCAATGTACATGATATACAAAGAATCTGACTTATTAGACCTGAAAAAAAGTTATATCAAACACTACATTTTTGTACTCCAAGAAGGTAAATTAAGGTGGCTAATTGTAACTATAAAACATGCTGTAGGTATTCTTAATTTTTAAAAAAAATATGCATGAGTCTTTATTGTGTCATCTTATGTATATTTTATAATTTTAGCATGATCAATATTTTTTTCAACGTTTATTTATTTTCGGGACAGAGAGAGACAGAGCATGAACGGGGGAGGGGCAGAGAGAGAGGGAGACACAGAATCGGAAACAGGCTCCAGGCTCTGAGCCATCAGCCCAGAGCCTGACGCGGGGCTCGAACTCACGGGCCGCGAGATCGTGACCTGGCTGAAGTCGGACGCTTAACCGACTGCGCCACCCAGACGCCCCAGCATGATCAATATTTATAAACACTGCTTTGGCTATAGATATCAAACACTAACAGACTCATTAAAATAAGAAGCTAGTACATTGACAAGAGAATTTCACTAGTATAGGCAGACTTTAATTTTTCTGTCTAGGTATGTGTTTGAAAGAAGTGTTTTAAAATAATTCTGTGTAGATAAGAGGGTAATTAGGATTTTTTTTTTCATACTTGTCACTAAGAGGCTGTATTCTTTCAACACTGTGTCTAAATTCCTTGAACTCTAAAAATACTAAAACCTTTGACATACAAATGGTTATTAAAGTTATTGTACATCATGACATTTTAAATCCAGTCATAATGTATCTCAACTGTTTTACAATATTTTGGAGACTGATTTTTTTTATGATTTTATTGCCTTATCCACTATTTGCCTTACTTTCCAGTGCTTTTCTGGAGAAAAAAAATAGTTTGCAAAAATATTATTGCTTAAGCCAGTCACAAAAGGACAAATAGTATATGATTTCACTATATGAGGTTCCTAAAGTAGTTAAATCTGTAAAGACAGAAAGTAAAATATTGGTTGCTAGGGTCTGGGAGAAGGGGGGAATGAGTTACTTTTAATAGGTATAAAGTTTTGGTTTTGAAAATGGAAAAGAGTTCTGGAGATTGATGGCTATGATGGTTGCACAACAGTGTGAATATACTTAATACACTGAAACATACATTTACGAATGGCTAAAATGGTAAATTTTATGTTATGTTAAAATGATTTAATTTCATTTTATGGTATATTTTCCCACTATTGAAAAGATATATTAATTTGCATGTTTTCTTTTGGTAAGCAGATTTTTCCACTGCTTATTATAGAAAATGTGTAAATACTAAAAAATATAAGGATAAAATTTTATACAACTCACAATCTTACCATTCAAGAAATAAACAGTGTTATCATACATTTCCACTTTTCTCTGTATAGTGCTTTATAGTTGTGAGCTTCGTATTTATTATCCTGTATTCTCTTTTTCTTCCATATAATGTTGAAAAATAAAACTTTTCTATGTTACTAAACTTATAAACACCATTTTATATGGCTTATGATATTATATAATATGAATATACCATATTTATTTAATATTCCCTTATTATTTGACATTTAGGTTATTTCCAGGATCATTCTTTGTTTCCTTTAATAAACAACGCTGACTTGAACATATTTTCTATAAGCTATTGTTCACATTTTTCATTTCTTCATTAGAATTTAAATGTTTGCTTAAATAGATTGACTTACTGACTCAAAGGACATGAACTTTTTCAGATTTTAATATGCATTGCAAAGATGCTGCTGAGAAAAACAGAAAAAAATTACACTCTCACAGTCCATGAATAAGAGTGTCTATTTCACTAATGCTTTTAAGTAGAGAAAGTTCTCCCCATCCAAATATCTGATAAATTATTCAGTTCTCAGTTTTTACTGCTTCATTTGTGGTTTTATTTTTACATTTGACTATAAAAATCAAGATGTATTTCAATTTTAGTATAGAGTGAAGTAAATATCTCAATTATGTTTCCCAAAACCTACTCAATTTTTATTTATTATTCCTCCTTTTTCTACTTTTAAAAACAGAAAAATATCTTTTAATAGTTCTAACAATATATTGAAAATAATGATGGCTAGAATCAATGATTGTCCTTTATGTTGACAATGCAAAGCATTTTATATACATGAACTTGATTATTGTCTGGATTCTTATTACCAAGTCCCCATCACTGTAATCTTTACTAAGTTAACCAGCTAGAAGTGGTAGAATTGGGTTTAAATCCAAATCTGTCGTCAGGTAGGATCCAAAATCTTAACCTCAAGAGACATCATTTTATAGAAACCGACTAGTCTCTTTAGATTCGTTTTTCAAAATTCTCTACAGAATTTTTAAAACAATCTCTTAGCAAAATTATAAATACTGGCGGATGAAAGAATCACTCAAAAATCATTTAAAGTGAAAATGATAAAATACTCAAAATGGAGGGTCAGTTTGGGCATTCCCGACTGTTTTCATCCCCTGTGACATTTTTCCTCCTGGAATTCCCCACTTACTATTTCTATTTGCCTTCTTCCTTCCATTCTCTTCAAGGGCCCTCTGTTTGTGTTAATACTTATATTTAGGAGCACTCATTTAAAATTTCTCCTAAGCTCCTTGAGGTTCTAGTAGAGGACCATTGCCATGTTAGATCGCTGATAGAGAAAAAAAAAAAGATGCCCTATCTTGGAAGGAAGACCTTGCTGGCCAACCACCAACATGGGGAGAGATGAAGAGGAGGTACCACTTTTTCTTGGGATTCCAACATGGCAGAATCAACCGTGACAATCATGAGGTGACAGGAGATGCCACCAGATTACCCTTATACACCAATAACTTGTATTTTTTAAAAAATCTCTATATTGAGTTTATAAATGTTAGAATTAAAATGAATTTAAAATATTGCTCTGAGTTGATAAGAGCTTTCACTTACCATATATATCATGTTCCTAAGCTTTTCTATATAAAGACAATAGAGAGGGCTTTAGCTAGGCTTTCAATATTCTATTAATGTAAATAACAAACAGAAACAAAGTTAGAGCCTTATGCCCATAACATTTTTGATTATCAATTACAGTGCAAGTCAAAAAGAAATGGAATGTTTATTGAATATTTATTAAAAATCGTGTGAGTCACGGCATGTATTTAAAAATAAAATTGGGCTCTTCAGATACATGTCCACAAAAAATAAATAAAGTAAAAGCATGTAAATAATAAAGTAAGTAATCTTATAATCTTCATGGACTTATGTTTTTTCTTGTTGTGTTTCATTTTTAATTTTGCCTTTTTTTTTTAAGTAAATGATTTATGTAAGACCTAAAAGTCTTTTTCTAAGGATAGGACAAAATGTAATAAGATGTTAAAATCTTTCCAATTTGTTTCCGCTTAAGCAACTGTTAAAAAACTAGTTTTGTCGCACTAATATTCTAAGATGATTGTGAAAGAAAACCATGTTCAATCTACTTCATACACTTTAATTTCTTGGGTTCTAATAACCATTGGATGTTCACTCTAATGGAGTCAAATAATCTTTTCATAAATCCGTGTGACTTCCCCCATTTATTTACTTTACCTTCCTTTTACAGTAGAAAGTTTTCTATTGTGGTTGTTTTGTTTTCAGCTCATTTCCTTCAAATTTAAAAGATGAAAGTTTATGGACACAAAGTCTGATCATTTTCCACCTAACGGATTCTGGAATTAGGTGCAAATTCTAATGCAACGTTCTCACGCTTTAATAGCCTCTTTGTTGGTTTTTGGTCTAATGTGTTTTTATTTTAGTTCAAAATTCTAGACAAAATAAAGATCTCCTGCTTTGATAATAGCACGAGGTAAGATTATTGTGTAATGAACGATATAGCAAGTTAAATACGATTGACAGCTGATGTACCCATGGGCTTTAGAGGAACTTTAAAGTCTTACGTAATCTATGCTACCGATAGCTGATCAAAATCTTACTAAATGTTATCTAAATACATGAAACTCACTTCATAAAGACATGTAATCTGTCTGCTTTCATGCTCCTATGGAACTTAGGTACCCTTTGAATAACCTTACTCTCTTTACATTCAAATGTTCTGAGCATATAGGGTAGCTGGGTAGAAGAGAAAAGATGTGAAATTTGGAGAGATGTGTCCAAATCCCCACCCTAACACTCCTGGAAGTGTGGCCTGGGGCAAAGCTCTTCTCTGTGAACCTCGGTGTCTTCACCTAGAGAATGGAGAAAATGATTGCATTGCCAGGCTATCGTAAGTATTAGAGGTCGTACTAGATTAAGCCATATGAGCATGTCTTTGTAGATTAAAAAGTTCAAATAGTGACTATCTCCTATGCTTTGACCTAATGTATATAAAGGTCATATCTCGGTTACATGGTATTAACGTTACTATTACCAGGAGCTGGATTTACAAAGATAAATGAATATGATGTCGTTTTTGGTGGTTGAGAATCTTACATGCATATAAGATAGTGAAAGTGTGCTATTAACAAGCAACAGTAAAGCATTATCAGGTTTTGGTTTTTGTTCTGTTTTTAGAGAAGAGATATAGATTTATGGGTGGGTCTAATTCACAGAGGCACCATGATCTGACAAAGCAAATTAATATGAAGTGTAAAACTGCAGGTGAAAATAATATATGAAGACATGGACACTGAGAAGTAAATAAAACCAAGTAGTAATACCAGATATGGATCAAGTTATATTCCAAATATATGAATATACCCTGCAATGTAACAAGTCATTTAAACAGGTTTTACTTTCTTTTTAGGTTAAAGTTTTAGCTTCCTCTTCTGTTCAGGCAAACTATCATTGTCTGGTTTTCAAACTGTGGGTCATAGACTGGAGGTAGGGATGTAATGCAGGAGAAATCCACCTAAGCCCAACTTTAGACAGCCCCTCTCTTTAGTCTTAGCAGGTACATTTTTAGCATTGTATATATCGGGGGTTCTTACAAGAAATAAGCTGTTAAAATTGTTTGGAAACTCCTGGCCTATATGTTTAGCCCCTTCTAACTCTAAAATCCATTGATTTTTATAGCTCTACCCAATATCAACACTGCTAAATGTCATCCTAGAATATAATTTGCATAGAGTTGTTTTAATCGTGGGTTGGTTATAGGTTAAGTATTTCTTGATCCTTCAGTGACCTTTTAGGAGACATTCCAAGAAGACAGAGTAAAAATGGAGTGTTCTCTTAAAATATCAAAGGCAAGGAAAAGATACAATCACTAATACCACGTTAAATTTCTGTGCTTCCCATAAATCCCATAAGTGTACACAAAGGCCTTTTCATTACAAATTGGTCACAATTTTTAGAAGTGACAGCACTAATAACAATCCTTAAATGATATTAATCATGTTTAAAGAAAAGAGATTTCGCTTTAGTAAAACATTAGCTAACTCTTGTTAAATTGATTTTGGCCTTCTTGGTTAATTGATTTTAAACACTATTTCCTTAGAGCTTTTATGATGAGCTGCTCTTGGGCGGTGGTGGGGCGGGGGTGGGGGGGGATGACAAGCTTTCTCCTGAAATACTGGCTAGAAATATGTTTCCTTTTTCTCTTAAATGAGTGCTTTCTCTTTTAGGAGACTTTTTGTAAGTTGAACTTTTAATATGTAGGAATGATACAATTTAAAAAGCAACTGTCTTAAGTTCATTAGAATTCATTAGATGTTTATGATTGTAATCTATGATTTTTGATGACATAAACACGACAATTTTAACAATAGAAACCTAATTGATAGAGTGAAAGATTCATCATTCAGCCAAAGTAAGAAAGCAGGAACGCAAATGCTGAATGAGACTCTGCTTGTTCATTTAGGTGCTCTCTCTTTCTCTCTCTCTCTTAATTGCCAGCATCAATCCACAACTCCTTTGCTTGTCTGTGATAATAGAATAAAACTTAGGTGGTCTTTTGACCACCCCCAGTCTCCAGCTGCCCCGGGTCGTTCCTTCCTTAACAAAACCAGGTCTTTTCTGGTACAGCACCTCCCATTTTAATTGACCTGGCAACTCCACGTGTTTTTTTTTAGTTTTTTGGGTTTTTTTTAATGTTTATTCATTTTTTGAGAGAAAGAGTGAGACAGAGCACCAGTGGTGGGGGGTAGAGGTACAGGGAGACACTGAATCTGAAGCAGGCTGCAGGCTTCAGGCTGTAAGCACAGAGCCTGCCACAGGGCTCAAACCCACCAACCAGGAGATCATGACCTAAACCCAACACTTAACCAACTGAGCCACCCAGGTGCCCCTACAAGGTTTAAATAGGGATGGAAGAGTCTGATGGTAAGAACTTCCAATTCCGTGTCATGTTCTCAGAGGTTTTACACCTTACAAAGTGAGTGTGAAACTGCTGGGATCTGTATCACAGGGTAGCCCTATGTGAAGTCACATGCTTGTATGCTGGTCACCTTGTGAATAGCACAGGCCACTCCCTATTCAAGCACAGCTGTGGCTGGGGAAAGACTGACACCCTCCCCCAACCCCATCTATTGTGATCTTAATCAGAGTCTTGCCAGGGTCTTCCAGTGGACAAATTACCTAAGTTGCTTGGGAAAGGGATGTCAAGTGAAAAAGTAATCCATTAGGTGGTTGTGTGGGGAATGTTGAATAAGAGACCAGACCAATTTAGCAGCCATTAAAAAACTTTTTGATGCATTAAAACTTTAGAGTCTGTCAGACCAAATGTTTATACCCTCTCAGATTCAGGCTCAAAAAACAAGGAAAATGAGATTTCGCTCAACAGTAATCATCCTGAAAGTATTTGGGCAGATGTCACTAAAAAAAATTAACCATGGAGAAACTAATGTTTATCAAAATGCTAAATCTGGGTAACTGATATTACAGAATGTTCTAGGTTAGTGGAAGTGCATAAGCATTTTCAGTTTTTAGAGATACTGTTCTTAACTACATTCGCTTAACTGATGAAGGCATCTGTGATAATTAAAATTTGTTTTAACTTTAGGATCTTAAAAAAGACCATATTTACTAAAGATACAGAGATACTACATTACCTAAACAGAAAGGAAGCAACAGCATGCTTTATCTAATCTGTTCCTCCCTACAGATTTCATTATCTTTCACTTATGTCTAGAGCTTTAAATGCATGGGGATTGAGATGCACTATTTCTTGATGCATTTAAATACTATACCATATTTATTGAAAAACTATGCAAATCAGTAGACTCATGCAGTTCAAACTTATTATTGTTCAATGGTCAACTGTATTATTATTTTAATAGATATCTGTAATTTTTATTGAAATACATGATTTGTAAAATAACTTTACATCTGTTATATTTGCTTTCTAGACCACATTCTTCATCGTACCCCACTATAAGAATCATGCCTTTGCATTTATAAGCCCAAGTCAATGGGAAAATATAATTTAGTTAATAGAAATTACCTCTAGAGCCAATCTTTCAGAAACACATCTGTCTTATAAATTAAGGTGCACCTATAATCTAATTTATTTTATCATTATTTTTCTACTTTCCTTTAAAAATATTTCAATTCTTATTAGATTAGTGATGTGATGCCTAGTGATTGCAAATTGTATTATGACACCAATATTGGCTAATGCTTAAAGATAAAAGGATTTTTATAGAAATTTCTATTTCTTTTTCTTCAATGAATATATCTCCAGTCAACTGTATTTTCTAATTCTTACTTTAACATCTGAGATCAAAAGAGAAACACCTCTTCTAAAAAAAGTGGTGCTATTAAAGAAACTGACATCAGGAAGTGAAAAGGTATTAGAAATAGAAATCTGAAATGTGGAAGTGGGATTAATAAAAATATGCCCATGCAAAGAGATATACAGCTAAAATGGATTTAGGAAGAGGCCATAGAAAGTAACACAGAAGCTGATCATCAGAACTTGAGTTGACTGAAATAAAGATCACCATGCCAACTTCTAGGCATTTGAATTCAGTATTTCTGGGCTTGGGCCTGAGAACATGTATTTTTAATATTTTGTCAGGTAATTCTGATAATTAGCCAAATTTGGCAATTATTGACTTATAAGTTTCCATAAGACCAACTTTGACAATAAAAGCTTCTCCCCCCAGTGGTTATCTGATCTTTCTAATCCATCCACATAACTGAAATTCCTATGATTAGGTGACTCTTCAATTTACAACAAAGCATACATAGTATTTCCCAGAGACTAAATTCACATATAATTCAAAATTTGTTGGGTAGTGTCATAGAGTCATTTACCATTTGCTGTTTGTTGACATGAACTTGGGGAGCTAATCTCTATACAGGAAGTTTCATGAAGCCTTGAAACGGAGAGCCAACAAAAGAGGTAAGATCCCAGAGACAAATTTGCAGATATCCATTGTTTGGTGTCTCTCTGCTCTGAAGTCATACATCTTAACATGGACCATGAATAATTCTAAGATATGCAGTAGTAGACCCAGGGATACAGAAAATCACCATGTAAAATGTGCATATTCCTAAAGTATCAAATTTGTGTATTTATTTTATTTATACTATAATGGACATAAATATATTAGGAAGTGAAACATTTTATATATCCTATGAAATATATATATATATATATATATACACTTAGATTAGAGAGGGAGAATAAGAATACACTTCAAAGAAATTTCAAGCCTACATAAAATTGCTTTAGGCTGGGTGCTCATATCTCTTTTTTTTTAAATAACATACCACCAAATGATAAATCAATTCATTACTTTTGTAAATATGGGTGAAAAACCTTATGAGTGAATTTTCAAAATAAGTGTCCTAGCAGGAAACGTATGGCATACTGTAACTGGTATTTTGAGGATAGTTTAATGATGGGACTATTTACAAAAGTTTATGTAATGCTTATAGAAAATTACACTGGAGGTATTACCACCCCTAGTCCTGGAAAGCATAGCTGTATGGAGATGTCCCTCTGACAGGACTGTGGCCGTTTGTAGAAGGCTACAGAGATGCAGCCACCTTGGATCAATTACTCTGAAAGGAATTCCGGTAAAAATTCCCAAGTTCACCTTCTCCCTGATTTACAATCACTTGCAAGTGCCCCCCATTGGCCAAACTCAAGTACAAGCCAAGTTTTTGATATTGTTCCAATTGATCGGTCTCGCGGGGCATCAAACGGGGTGAAGGGTAGAGATGGGCCTTGAGAAGCAAGCAAGAAGATACCCGACACAGGGAACAAGTCATTTTGATGCTCCTAATATGTATACTTATTTTGATTTGCATGTAAAGATAGCCATTCATTCATTTGACAAATATTTACTGAATAGCTTCTATGAGCAAGTCTCTGTGCTAGACAGTAAAGATATAATAGTGAAGCAAACACACAGTAGTCTTACATTCTTAGGGCTTTCTTTCGGTATATAAAGTGAGAAAGAAAGAATTTTAAGTGCTATAGGTTTTATGAAGAATAATACAGATGGCAGGTAGAGAGTGACTGAGGTATGGGTTTCAGTGGTGTTTTACTTAATAGTTCAAGGGCGGCCTCTGCAAAATATACAAGAACTGTGTGGAGCCAGCCATGAGGTAATCTGAGGAAGGCATCTCAGGAATAAGGAAGAGCAGGTGGAAAGGTCCTGAGATTCTAACAAGCTTGGAATGTTTAAGGAAGTAAAAAAGGGCCAAGAAGGAGCCAGTAAGATGGTGGAGTCTGATGGGAAGTAAGGTTGGAGTGGCAAGATGTAGTCTGCTCACAAGGGAAATTGTGATTTATTATGAAAAGTGTTGTTTTCATTATAAAAGCAGGTGTCTTTGGAGAGTTTTCAGTAGGACAATTGTGATCTGAAAATTTAAAAAGTTGCCCTGGTTATTCTTCCTTCAAGAGTAACAGAAAACAGGTGATAGAACTACTGCAATAGTCCAGGCTAAAGATCATGGTGGTATGGGTTGGTGGGAGGTAGAGATAGTGAGGAGAATCAGATTCAGTATGTGAGTTGAAGGTCATTCCTATACATGTAGTTCAATTTTACTGAAATCAAACAGCTAATACAAATTTCGAATGGTCAAACTCTTTCATCTACTGCTTCTGAAATCAACCAAGTTCAGTGAAAACAACATAAAATTAAGCCTATTAACTGATCCTTTAAATCAGCTTTTGATTTTGCTTGCATACAGTCATTTCAATTAAATAAATAGAATTCTCAACTTACACTACTTAAACTTAAAAGCTGAGTATATCTGTAAATCAAGATCTAACTGGGTTATAAAAGTTATTTTTCATTAATGATTCTTTGGTAAAGACATATAATTTTAGAATAACACTTTCAAAAATGCTATTATCCTTTCGAGTATTCTAACTAAACATATACAAGTGTGGGAACACCAGCTGTGGCTAAATGTCATTACCATTGTATTGCACTTAAACATTGCCTATGAAATAATTCTGTTTTTTAACTATAACCCGTATGCTGTGAATAAATTAGAATTGTCAAGAATATGAACAACACTGGATTATAGTTTTAATTTTTTCAATTGTTTAAAATTGAGTTTGATTGATTACTAAAAAAAAATACCTTAACTTTTAAATAAGTTAGTCTGCTTAACAGTGATTTACTCAAATAAAAAAGAAAATCAACTCAGAACCTCAATGAATTTTCTCAATATTTAAATGAATTATTGGTAGAGTGAGGACAGGTATTCACAAATTCTGATCCTTGGTCCAAGGTTTAACATTTATGGTAATAGCAATCGTAACAATTGTGCTTATTATGAATCAGTTACTGTACTAAGTCCTTTAAACAGGTTATATTGCTTAATTATACCTTTAAAATATATATATTTTTTAAAGTAATGTCTACACCCAACATGGGGCTTGAACTCATGACCTTGAGATCAAGACTTGCACACTCTTTCAACTGAGCCAAGCAGATGTCCCTGTTTAATTTTTTTTGAAGAAAGGGTTAATTTATCTTCATTAGACAGATGAGGAAACTGAGCATGCAGAAATATGCTTCGGTGTCCCTACTGCTGACTTTATTATAATGCATTTATCATCACTTTTTAAAGGGAGAACATCCAAAGAGTAGGAGGCCGGTAAATGAACAATAGTTTATACATCTACTCAGCAAATGTTTATTAAGCTTTTACTTTATGTCATATAATTCCAGGTACTGGTGATAAAGGAACGAACAAAATAAGTAGAAAAGTCTCTACTACTGTGGAGCTTCTCCATTTAGGCATTTGAATTTTCTGTTTGGTTTTTATTGTTTTCCTTTTGGATGATTTTAAGCAACTCTGAAACAAGGCTCTAACATTAATATCTCAAGATATGTTTTCCAATTCTATACCTCTAACCTACATCTGACAGACCTAAAAATAAAAGGAACAGGTGCTCTTTGGAAACAATGGTTTATGCTGTTTAAGTTACTCTCTTGTCATTAGTTTCCAGTGTAGGCTTTCCTAAGCTGTATGTCCTTAGAAATCATGGGCAGAGGGTGTGTCTCTTTTATTAATTACTATAACTTCAGTGCTTAGAAATGTTATTAGCTCATCTTTGGTAATAACTGTTGACAAATTTTTGTAGATACCTTCTTTGTTTTCTGCATATAGGACTCATCATCTTACCAGATACAAAGTGGCAAGAGTTATAATCAAATGTGTCTTTCTTAATGTGGCTCAATGAACAGAATCCGAATTCTCTCAATTACAAGGAAAGAAATTTGAAGCTGGAATTGACATATATTTCTTCTTCACCTCACCTAATAATTAGGTTTTGACTTAATTGGTCACACACTATGTACATTTTACCACTTTTAACTATAATTCCTTCAGAATGTACATCCGTTACACATATATATTTAGCAATGAGAATAATCATATATGCATGGTACAAATGATTTCACTTAGGAAAAAATCAATTCTATATATGGATACTGTTCTCAAATGAGAAGATATTGCCCTCTCTCTTTCCTATATTTATGGTATCAGTTCATTTAAAAATTTTCTTTAATGTTTATTTATTTTTGAGAGAGACAGAGACAGGATGCGAGTGAGTTAGGGTCAGAGAGAGAGGGAGACACAGAATTTGAATTCGAGGCAGGCTCCAGACTCTGAGCTGTCAGCACAGTGCCCGACGTAGGGCTTGAACTCACGAGCTGTGAGATCATGACCTGAGCCAAAGTCAGATGCTCAACCAACTGAGCCACCCAAGAGCCCCTCAGTTCATTTTTTTATAACACCGATTGTGCAAAGACTATATTTAATTTAATTTGGATTTGGGCTTTGTTTTAGATTACACACTTAAGAAACCAAACTTTCCTACTATTTTTATTTTTGGAAAAAAATCATACAGTGATGTATTCTTAAAACGCAATGATGCTGATAATTTTGATATAGTGTGCTTGAAACACCAGGAACATGAACTTATTTTTTCTGATAGTTTCCAGGTGGGAAAAATTAACTATGATAAAAAAATTTTAAATCTATAATTTTAGCATAAACTGTATATTCAGATAAGATATATTAGAATAGACTAAATCATGCAATGTTGAAATCCATTTAAAATAATACTGTTTTGCATAATTCCTTGACTACTAGAAAAACCAACATTTAAATGTAAACTAGAGAAGCCCTTTTGGAGAGTAACTTTAGAACTGAGTAGAATTGTTAAAAAAAATGTATATACTGAGACCCACTGATTTCCTGTTTTTGAAATGTATCTTATAGAAATATATCTCACGTATATGCTTAAAGATGTACATATAAAAATGCTGTGGGATTTTTTGCAATGAAGAAAATTAGATCCTACTTAACATCCAGAAGTACAGAAATGGAGAAGTTATTATAATAATATACCCATAGTATGGAATAGTATGCAGCTACTAAAAAAATTTAGCAGATTTATATACACTAGCATGAAAATACTTTGTAAAATTTTTAAAAAAGCAAGTTGCAGAGGGGCACTTGGGTGGCTCGGTTGGTTAAGGGTCCTACTCTTGATTTTGGCTCAGGTCATTATCACATGGTTTCGTGAGTTTGAGCCCCTATTGGGCTCTGTCCTGACAGCAGGGAGTCTGCTTGCGATTTTCTCTCTCCTTCTTTCTCCGCCCCTCCTTCCCTCATGCTGTCTCTGTCTCTCTCAAAAATAAATAAATAAACTTAAAAAATTATTTAAAAAAGCAAGTTGCAGAATATTATCTTTAGTAAAATCCCAATTTGTTTAATGAAATAAACTATGTAAGCAAGTGTGTGTGTGTGTGTGTATGTGTGTAAATGTAATGAACACAGATAGAAATGAGACCTATCAAAATATGGACAGAGGCACAGTCTCTAAGAAATGTAGTTGGAATGATAGATGATATGAAGATAGCTGTTCATAATTTTGAACAATGCAGACTTGGGTAAAAATGAAAAGTATATAATGAAAGTAAAATAAGCATGGATATGTATTGAATTTTTTATGAGTTAATAATTATCACCTAAATTTAATAAATTCAGATACCATAAATTGGTTATGTAAAATATTAACAGTTATAAAAATCACGTATGTTAGCATGGAATTTAAATTAGGGTAGATTTCCTCACCTCAGCTTTTCAAAGACAGTAGTCTCTTTCCACACTTTATTACCCAAGGTCAACTGTTGTCAGAAAGTAGATGATCTTCCTTCTGCCATTGTCAGAAAGTCAGTAGTAGTCTAACACTAAGTCTAAATGCCTGTGTCATTCACCTCACTTCATCTCATCACATAGGCATTTTATCATCTCACATCATCACAAGAAGGGTGAGAACCGTACAGTAAGATATTTTGAGAGACAGAGGGAGACCACCTTCACATAAATTTTATTATAATCCATTGTTATAATTGTTCTATTTTATTATTACTTATTGTTGTTAATCTCTTACTATGCCTATTTTATAAATTAAAATTTATCTTAGGTATGTATGTATAGGGAAAACCAATATGCATAGAGTTCAGGACTATTCATTATTTCAGGCATCCACTGGAGGTCTTGGCACATAACCACTGAGGATAAGGAGGGGATACTACATCAGCTGAAAGAAAACTATCCTCATATTCATCAACAAGGCTCTTCCAGACCCTCGCTGTATATTCTGTCCCTTCATAGTAGCCTTAAATGTTGATTAAAGAAAGTATGGTTTCTACTTTTGGATCTTTAATTAATTCTTATTACCTTGGTTGAGCCTATTGCTTTAAAGTCTCAATAGATTAAGGTACAAATGCCCTTTGACCTTTTACTTAATCTCCATATATTTTCCTCATTGTTCCTAAACAAGCTATATTACCTTTTTGATATTTTTTTAACTAATGAAGAATTTACAACTATTAACTATACTTCTTGTTATATTTATTAAGATTTAACTCGATTTTTATAGCTTCCTTTCATATTTTTTATCACACATCCCTTTGTCATTATATCAGTTTTATGATGTTTTACTTTAAAACTTTTCTATACCTCTTTTAGTTTTTATTCTCTTATGTATATCCCCAAAGTAGTTTCTCTAAATTTCATTTTTTCCTCTTACTGTAGAGCAATGGTAATCAATATTTTAAGAGTGCTTTATCATTTATAAGGTACATTCTTAGACACTGTTGCGGAATAAGTTTACCAGTCCTATCAAATAGCCATTGTTAGATCCAATTTACAAAGAAACAAAGAAACAAAAACCCAAGCTCTCTCCCTCCCACCAAAAAAACACAATAAAGCACTAAGTTTCAGAGAAATCAAAAACCTTGTACACAATTTACAGAAAGAAAACTAAGACTCAGAGAAATCATGAGACTCAAACTGAATTATAGTCAGTAGGTAGCAAGTTGGGATTATTTTTTTTTTAATTTTTTTTCAACGTTTATTTATTTTTGGGACAGAGAGAGACAGAGCATGAACGGGGGAGGGGCAGAGAGAGAGGGAGACACAGAATCGGAAACAGGCTCCAGGCTCTGAGCCATCAGCCCAGAGCCTGACGCGGGGCTCGAACTCACGGACCGCAAGATCGTGACCTGGTTGAAGTTGGACGCTTAACCGACTGCGCCACCCAGGCGCCCCGGGATTATTTTAATCTAAATCACCTTCTTGGTTTATTATTTTTTTCCTCATCACACCCTGTGACCTTTTCTTCCTGATTTCCTCTCGTCACTTTCACAGTTATTTTTTCTAAAAGAACTTTAAAAGTCTTACTGTAGCATTTCCCCTACTTCCTTTCTCTTTCCTTTAGCTCTCCTCAAACTTGGATGCACATCAGAACATTTCAGGGAGATTTAAAATAACACAGCTTTCTTGAACCCATACATACACACATACACACACGTGCACACATATTTTACTATTCATCTTTCATCATCATTTGTTTAGTATGAACATTATAAGTGTCATACCTAGTTCTGGTTGGATCAAACTTGAATTTTAAAGGTGTGATGAATCCTTAACCATCATACCAAAACAGGCTATTGTGTCCACCAATGATGCCGTATCCACAGGATACCTGAACTCTTTCTTAAGATTGTTTTCCTGGGGTGCCTGGGTGGCTCAGTTGGTTAAACATCTGACTCTTTTTTTTAAATAAATTTTTAAAAAATTGTTTTGAATGTTTATTTTTGAGAGAGAGAGAGAGAGAAAGAGAGTGCAAGTGTGAGCGAGGAGGGGAAGAGAAAGAGGGAGACAGAATCTGAAGCAGTCTCCAGGCTCTGAGCCATTAGCACACAGCCCAACGCGGGGTATGACCTCATGAGCTCTGAGATTATGACCTGAGCCGAAGTCGGACGCTTAAGTGACTGAGCCATCCAGGTGCCCCAACATCTGACTCTCCATTTCAGCTCAAGCCCTGATCTCACAGCTCCTGAATTCAAGCCACTCCGTCAGCATAGAACCTGCTTGAGATTCTGTCTCTCTCTGCCCCCCCCCACTGCTCTGGGCTTACTCCTTCTCACAATAAATAAATAAACATTAAAAAAAATGGTTTTCCTATGGGCCATCCCTTCTGGAGAGTTGTTTTGTCAAAAGAGGGAAAACATCTGAACAATCTCATTTTTAATCACACCTTAATTCTCATAACATTCTCCCCACTCCTCCACAAGAGGAGCTTTTTATATATTTAAGTGAGGAAACAGAATGACTGATTATGTAAATTAGCCTTCCTAGTTTATCTTCCGTAGGGTGGTAACCATCTTAAAGTTTTTGATGCTCTTTTTCCTTCTAAACTGATGTGCTCTCTTACCGCTGCTGACCCAACTCTCTCTACACACTATTGAAACAGCAGTGTGATATGGTATCTGAGATGCAACAAGCACTTTTCTGAAACCATAAACAGGTTTCTACAATGTACACTGTTTAAGTTGTTCCATTATCATTATTACAGAACAGGCTTCCTTACGGTTTATATCCTCAGAGATTATGGGCGGAGATTTTGTCTGTTTTATCAATTATGATAACTTCAGTGCCTAGAAATGTTCCTGGCTCATCTTTGGTTATATCTGTTAACAACCTTCTCAGATTGCTTATGTTTGGGTGACTACAGAAGTTACTGTCCTCACCTTTTAGGCAGTAAAGATTATCCTCTAGTCAAAAGAACCTGAGAAGTGTTTGCATTTGCAAGCACATATACGTATAGTCTAAGTAAAACTCTTCCGATTTTCTTATAGAGTAGAAGGTTATCAGTAAATTAGTTTTCAAGAAAAGGTATTTATCTAATAATTTACTCATTAAAAAGTAAAGATTTGGAAAACCAATGAATTCTTTGAAAGACGAAGAGACAGAATATTTGTAGATACTCAAGTTTTAATGCAAACAACGTTCCAATTAGAAGAGAAATGCTTTTGTCCTTTTTTATCGTATAATCTTCCTTAAGAATCTGAGGGTATGACAGCTATGGAAAGCAAAGTCATATTCTTGGTCAAATTTCTTCAGAATCATATACACAAACCATAAATAACCCACTCTCATCATAGAATCAAAAACATCAGACTACCAATCCATTAGTCACTTGTCTAGTCTCCCGTCAGCCTTCTGCTGTCATTTATGCCATTTTTTTTATTTCCTTAAGTTTATAAAACACACTTTTTTATTAGTCCTCCTAGAGGATACGTATACATATCAATGCCTCCAACAAAGCTCTTTCTCTTCCCACCTAGCTTATGAACATTATCAAAATATAAAATCCATTTGAACAAGTAAAATTATCAGTACTGAATGATACTTGCCTTTACAGCATAAGCTCATTTTACTTATAAAATATATTGACTCACAAATATAAGGAATTACATGCCAAACGGATAGTACACTACCATCACTTAGCAGGATACTAGGGAGTGTCAAATCTGTTCCAGAATCTATGCTTGGTGCTGTCACTACGAATGCAAAGAAGACATGGGCTCTGTCTTCAGGAAGCTCCTGGAGAGGTTGGAACTAAGCTCTGTCTTCAAATACTTAAAGTGCATTGCCAGACACCAAAAGTGGGCAACTAGCCACAGGGAGTTAGAGTGCTGTTCAGTGCGGATGTCATTTGAATGGGGAGAGGTTTGACAAGACATGAGCAGTAGGAAGGAATTTGCAGCCAATGGAAAAAGCCTATGGAAAAGGCATGGTATTTGGGGGCAATATTGCCCATGAAATGTACAAGAGGAAGATTGCAGGGTAAGATGGCTGGAAAAACTGCTAAGGCAGGTGGAATCTATAAAAAATAAAAGTTATGTCATCACCATGATATTATTTCAGATAATCATCTAAAATATCTGAAGAAACAAATACCAGCACCAAAACATTTTACTGAAGGCAAAAGTCTATAAATGGGGTTTTCTTCTGACTTCTGCTATAGTTCTCTCAGTAATCAGTCTGGTCCCAAAAGAATGAATGAAAACTTTGATGATAAGCAGCTTTCAACTGAAATCAGACATTTGGTTTAGATTGGTTCCCTGGATAAGTTAGAAATACCATAGACATTGTATAGCTCCAGGCAAGTGATTGACCTAACCAGGGTTCCTATTTTCAGAGGGAGTAAAATGTGGAAGTAAGTATACCTTCAATTACAGTCGCTGGTACTTTCAATCCTGCACTATTACTCAACTAGATGTCAGCAAGGAACAAAGAACTAAAAGCTGAAACCATTGTTGCCTATGGATTTTCTTTATATCCTTTTCTTTTCTTTATTTTATACCACTGGCTGAATTACAAGCCACAAAGCTTGTTCCGATATTTAAGAAGCTAACCCGAAGAGCTATGAAGATTTTATTAATGTCAATAGCCATTAAATCCTGAGGTTTCTAAAAAGTTTAATGTGACAACAATATAATCCTGTTACTGAGGCACATTTTTAGGTGCCCAGAGTTTATAACATAGGAATTTATTATAAACATACTCAAAATTAATTATGCTTGGCTTAGATAAGAAGTTAAAGTTTTCAAAACTTTTTTTAAAAGCTGATTTATCAATTGAAATACAATTAAAGAAGTGAACATGAATTTGTATATGAAAACACATTTTTTAAAATTCTTTTTAATATTTATTTTAGAGAGAGAGACAGAATATGAGTGGGTTAAGGGCAGAGAGAGAGAGGGAGACACAGAAGCAGAAGCAGGCTCCAGGCTCTGAGCTGTCAGCACAGAGCCTGACACGGGGCTCAAACTCATGAGTTGTAAGATCATGACCTGAGCCGAAGTCGGATGCTCAACCGACTGAGCCACCCAGGTGCCCAGAAAACACATTTTAAAGTTTGGCTATGTATTCTTAGGCTGCCACGTCCATAACGAATGGCTAGTGGATCAGCCAATTAGATAAATTCTAGACTGAGAGAGAAAAGATGTATTTCACAACTTTTCAAGGAAAGATACAGTAGATCCGATTAAAGAATCCTCTTCTAGAAAGCCTACCCTGAAGTTAGTCTAACTGGGTAGAGAAGTGGCTTGAAAAAGAAGAAAGACTGATGATTATAATAATTTGTTGTTGTTGAGCATTTATTTAGTATTTACAGCATACTTTTCTAATTACTTAACAAGTACTGTCTCATTTGTCCTCACAGCACTATGAGTTAGGTAACAACATTAAAGTATTCCCCAGAAAGAAATTTCTTATTTTATTGCCCCTCTGGATTACTCTTGGATATGGACATCTCTTGTTCCTGTGTTTTCCTCAGCTGTAGACACAGCAATTATCATGGGATTGATGTGTTCCAGCAACTGCGGAAGTGATGTGCTGACTCTTATTTCATAGAGGATATTGTTGCTAAACCAGGTAAAGAACTATAAAGGTGCTACCGAACAAAGAATGTTTATTAACTTTAAGCATCTACAATATTCAGAAGTTCATAGAGAAAAACATTACACACTCTCTATGTGGAGATAAAAAGTAGGGAATGATATAGTCAATATACTCATGAGATAGGTTGTTTTTTCCTTTTGTTTTTCCTCATGGTTATACAATATAAGGTTTTTAGGGAATATTTCAATTCATCTACCTTAATTTCAGTGTATTTCTGGACATATGGTCATTCATAAGAATGCTTTGATCTTGTCATTAAACATGAGTGTTTGAGTAGGTATTTTACTCTTCCTTTTTTGTTTTTTTTTTAAAGCAAGCTCTACACCCATCATGAGCCTTGAACTCACAACCCCGGGATCAAGAGTCTCATGCTCCACTGACTGAGCTAGCCAGATGCCCCTCCCTCCTCCTTTAATATTTATTCTGGATATGTACTAAATAAATATTATTGAACTATTTCACTGGCTTTCATGGGTGTGCCAGATAAAAAAGAAAAACATAAAAAGGTAACATAAACCGCAACTAAATTAATAATTATCTATGGGCTGGATTTAAAGACCGAGTCAAAAGATATCATTGGAGATTAAAATCCAGATTGAAGTATTTTGCCAGTGTTTAGACAAGACTAGAAACTTCAAAGCTGAAATGAAGTCTTATATTTGTATTAGCTCTTCTGTAACTAAAGATGACCCCTTTCAATATAATGTTGTATCTTATTATTCTAGTATTAACTGGACCTTCGAATATTCTCAGCTACTTTAATAAAGTATCAGTTTTAGAGTTTCAGATAATTATTTGCAATTATAAAATAGTTGATGCTAGACTCTGACAAATATTTTAACCCAAAATAATGTATTATCAATATAATTCATGTCTTTAAATAGATCCAGAGTCCTTAGGATTTAGGCTTTGTAAATATATAAATATTAGGGTAAAATGTTCAGGGAAAGAAACATCTTATTTGATGTGTAAATTAATGCAAATACTAATTTCATTAATGATGCTAAAGTTAACTTTTCAAGTCCCATAATATGGAATATAAAGTTCATTCCAAGAGTTGAAAGTGATAATCTAAGGACAAATTAAATAAAGCATTAATTTGAACACCAAGAAATGAAGAACCTATGATATTAGCGTGGTTGAAAAGTAAAATCCATTAAAAAATAATTCATGCATGATAATTAGTAATAGAGGACTCATATGTATTTCTGCAAATGTATTTACCGTAGTCTTTCCAATGACATAATATATTTTAAATGCTTTCATTCATTTAAAAAGTCCTCACCGATGGTCAGTTTTGTCCCTGACATTATGCTAGAATTACCTAGGTGGAAAGAACACACAAAGAAGAAGACAAGATCCCTAACACTGAGCAGGAAGATGGTTACACACATGTGTGCAACAAAACATATTAAGTATTTTTGGAGCACTAAGCGGTGATTGTTTAGTTTTAAAACAGCCCATTCAGGATTAGAAATACGTTCATAATGACATTATTGTTTGAGAGTGACATTAGGAAGGATAATTTTGCCTATGCCTAAAGAATCTTGGCACCAATAGCCAATTGGGAGTTCTGGTCTAGAAGCATCATAAATTTGAAACAGGATGGGGTTTATCATGTCCTTATGAAATTCAGAAGTTACAAGTTGCACCACTTAGAAGACCTCGAAAAGCCCCTTTGAAAATCCCCTCTCAAAACCCCCTCCACACGTCTTGCCAGTGTTATCCATCATTGACCATGTCTGAAAAGATCTCCTGATCTTAGAATATGAATCATATTTATACTGTGGTTTGAGATATTTCCATTGTGATGCTCCCAATTCTTTTTAATATTTATAGAATGGTGCTTCAGTCTGTTGCAAATTCAGAGCATATGTTCACCAGTGACAAGAACCAGAAGAATGCCATACATTTTATGAACTGTTAATAAGTCCGTAAACTGATTGTTTTGTAGCCAAAACTCTGCTACTACTGGCATTAACCGACATTCCAATTTTGATTTCTGCTTCAAAATGAGTCTGTTCTAAAGTAATGGCTCTGTTCTTGCCCTACTTTTGCTCAAAGTAGCATCAGATTTCATTTATGGCACATAATTTTAGGAAGAAAAAGAAGTGGGGCTGCAGTGTTGCTTCTTTGTTCTTAGGTGAAGCCGGCATTCTCTGTTTTAGATTTTGTGCATATTCCAGAAAGTTAGGAGGCACACAGTGTCTGTTGGGTAAACTTGTCAAGCCTCAGCCTGGCTTTTAAATACATGCTGCTGGAATGGATAGATTAACACCTATAGAATGTCAGGGGAGGTTTTGGAAAGTACCTGTATATCTAAAGCAATTCATTATGCATAAATTACAAATGTATATAACAAATGACATAGTGTCTGCAAATATGGTTTTCAATTACAATGCATGTCGATTTGAATGATAATTACAACTTTATTTTAATATTATTTTGCTCTGCAGTTTCCATCCCACTTCCTTACATTCAAGATACCTTTCCCAGCAGATCAGCATCATCCTTAACAAATGTCTATTGGGATGCCTGCGCGGCTCACTTGGTTGAGTGTCCTACTTCAGCTCTGGTCAGGATCTCAAGGTTTGTGAATTTGAGCCCCATGTAGGGCTCTGTGCTGACAGCTCAGAGCCTAGAGCCTGCTTCAGCTTCTGTGTCTTCCTCTCTCTCTGCCCCCTTCCCTGCTCGTGCTTTGTGTGTCTCTCTCTCAAAAATAAAATAATGTAAAAAAAAAAAAAAGAATGTCTATCAATTATGTACCATATTCAAAGTTCTGTTTTAGTAACTATGCATATAAAAATACAGGGGCGCCTGGGTGGCGCAGTCGGTTAAGCGTCCGACTTCAGCCAGGTCACGATCTCGCGGTCCGTGAGTTCGAGCCCCGCGTCGGGCTCTGGGCTGATGGCTCGGAGCCTGGAGCGTGTTTCCGATTCTGTGTCTCCCTCTCTCTCTGCCCCTCCCCCGTTCATGCTCTGTCTCTCTCTGTCCCAAAAATAAATAAACATTGAAAAAAAAAATTAAAAAAAAATACATAAGACATGATCCCTATCCTCAAGGTTTTTTTTTTTTTCTTTTTTTTTTTTTTTTTTTTTTTTTTTTTTCTGTCACCAGAGTTCATAGTTTATATTTGGGTTCATTCTTGGTGTCGTACATTCTATGAGATTCACAAATGTATAATGACTTCTATTCTCCATAATAGTATTATAAGAGTATTTTAACGGCACCCAAAATCCTTTGTGTCCAGCCTATTGTTCACCCTTCTGTTCCCTCAAACACCTGGCTCATGGAATTTTAAGATATCTGAAAAGGCCTAGCATAGTATAAAAATAGCTAAAAACATCAGCTACCCACAAAATAAGTTCCTAATGAGTGTTTGCAAACATAAATAGCAAAAGGTTTCAGAAGAAGGAATGACCACTTTGGCCTGAAATGACCAGCAAAGGCATAGCTTAAGTGAAACATAACAGGAGAGGGGCGCCTGGGTGGCGCAGTCGGTTGAGCCTCCGACTTCAGCTCAGGTCACGATCTCACGGACCGTGAGTTCGAGCCCCACGTTGGGCTCTGGGAAGATGGCTCAGAGCCTGGAGCCTGCTTCCGATTGTGTCTCCCTCTCTCTCTGCCCCTCCCCCGTTCATGCTCTGTCTCTCTCTGTCTCAAAAATAAATAAATGTTAAAAAAAAATTAAAAAAAAAAAAAAGAAACATAACAGGAGAGGCAGGACCTTGAATAAGTACAGGAACAGAGGAAAAGATATTTAGACTGAGACACTGGCAATGGGGGACTTTGGAGATAGGTTGTGTATATGGTATGTCTTTGGCATTTAAATTTTTTTTTTTTTCAACGTTTATTTATTTTTGGGACAGAGAGAGACAGAGCATGAACGGGCGAGGGGCAGAGAGAGAGGGAGACACAGAATCGGAAACAGGCTCCAGGCTCTGAGCCATCAGCCCAGAGCCCGACGCGGGGCTCGAACTCCTGGACCGCGAGATCGTGACCTGGCTGAAGTCAGACGCTTAACCGACTGCGCCACCCAGGCGCCCCTGTCTTTGGCATTTAATATTTGTTGTTTTAACAATTCTTATTAAACCCAAAGACCTTTAGTGACCTAGCAGGAACGCATAATGTACATGGCAGTGAGTCACTGGTTAAGAGAGTCCATCCACATCTGGCCATAGTTCATATGGGAAATGCCTCTTCCTCAGTGGCCTATTTCTATGGGAGCATTCTTAAAGGTCTGGGGTAGTATCTTTAGCCAAAACCAAGGAATGATACTTTTTCTGCTCTCCACTCTTCCTGTCTCTCTTAGTGGATATCAATTAGGCCATCTTGTCCCAGGCAAAAGTAAAATATAAAGGAAGAATATAATAAGTCTGGAATTGTTGGGAGTTATAGAGTATAGATGGCCAGAAGTTTACCAGAAAGTATATGTTGAGTATATTATGTTTTGTTCTAGTTGCAGCAAAGGATACAAAAGCAGTGACATTTATCTGTATCTTCAAGTTTGCCAACACAGAAAGGAAACAATGCATGGCACAAAACACACAGGTTATTTTGATAGGGAATTGGAAAGCACATACTTAAAATGCTGAAGGTCAGCACTGTGAAATGAGTCCTGCATTAGGAACCTTGACACTGGCAGAAGGCGTACAACTCTTAAAAAATGTATTCATGCAAATCTCAGGGGCCCCTCGTGTATGTTATCAGTCTTGACACAGAGTTCTTGCTAGAATGTGGGTCTCTTCTGTTTTTAGTCAAGACCTGGAATTCCTGTAATTATTACTAGAGGGAATACTATTAACTAGAATGCAATTTCTCCAGGGGATAAAACAAGAATGACATTTCTAAACTATGTGATGTTATTTTAACAAGGAGTCATTTGACAGAAGCATTTGGTTCTGCTGAGTTGTGAAGACATAGGTAAAAAAATGTGTAAATAACAGTGGACACATTTTTCATTTTAAGTTAAAGGGCACTGTTATCTGGAGTAAGGGTCTTATAGGTACCCCCAGTTATCTGCAAGAGGGTTACTGAATTTATTAGTGATAGCCTCAAGTGCACTCTTATACTCACACTTGGTCAGATTGAGAGCCACCCGGGCTGGAGGCAACAGTATCAATCCTAAATCTGAGCGGAGGAACAGAAGTACATTTCACAACACACAAACAGGTGTTGGGGATCGTCACCCATTTTACGGTAAATCTATGTTCCATTAGTCCATGATTATAAATGTACATCATCACTCTGAGCTGTATGCCTAATTACAAGACACAGAAAACCTTGTGGATTTGGACTAATTTGGAGGGAGGCCAGTATGAACTTTAACACAGTGTCATTGATTTTGAATATAAATATTAATTTGAGCTGAGAGCTAATTAAATACTTATAAGCTGAAATCTTGCTGGGATTGCTTCAATAAATAGATAAGTTTATTAAGGTCATTTAAAACTGTTTTATTAAGCAAATAAAAATGCTTCCTACAATCAGGCTTACACCCTCAATATTCTTGGCAAATCTTTCTGCAGTGTGTGTGAGAAGGTGCACTTAATTCAAACTTTCCAGAGAATTACCAGCATGCTGGCTTCATTAATCACTAAGCTCCCCGAGGCGTGAAAATTAGTCATAGGCTAGTTGTACACTCACCAGAGAATATCAAGATGTGAAGGTTTTTAATACTCAATTGTATAACTTTTTCACTAAAAGGAAATATGATTTATTTAAAGTAGCTACTATGCACAGTATGTTATGAGCCTCAGTTTCCATACCTGTAAATTATGAGTAATAATATTTGTCCTACTGATTATTGTGAGGATTACATATATACGATTTTTGTCATGTGAGGATTAAATATATGTGGAAGTTTCCTTTAAAACTCTATGAAGTATAGGGGTGCCTGGGTGGCTCAGTCAGTTAAATGTCTGACTTGGGCTCAGGTCATGATCTTGTGGTCTGTGAGTTCGAGCCCTTCATTGGGCCTGGAGACAGCTCAGAGCCTGGAGCCTGCTTCAGATTCTGTCTCTCTCTCTTAAAAATAAACATTATAAAAACACTCCATGAAGTACAATATGTATGTTAAACCTCGTTAGTATTGTCTGAGACTAGGTTCTTTGACTTTACATTTTCAGTGCAGATTTATTGAAAAGTACCTTCAATTTCTCCTGTTCTCCCTCTCATCTTGGGTTAATGTTTGTACAGTCTAGCTGAGTCCTTCTGTTTCCTATTTTCCTTCTTTCCCTCCTTCTCTTCCTCCCTCTTTTCTTTCTTGTATATAGCAATTCAGAATGTGGCCACATATATCCTTTTTAAATTTTTTCTTTTATTTTTAGAGGGAGAGAGAGAGTGAGAGAAAGAGAATGTGGGGGAGGAGTAGAGAGATACAGAGAGAGAGAATCTTAAGTGGACTCCACATTCAGCAAGGAGCACGAGGTGGGGCTTGATCCCACATTCCTGGGATCGTGACCTGAGCTGGACTCGAGTCAGATGCTTAATTGACTAAGCCACCCAGATACCACCAGAATGTGGCCAAATATATCTTATGGAGCTTCCTATAAAGGTTGTTGTAAATAATTGTCATATTGATTTCTTACTTTGCTCATTTACTTATATTTAATGTAAAATTAAACTTCAGCCTTATGCTCAAATTATTCCTAATTGCAAATTAATTAAAATTCTACCCATATTAGCATCTGGAATATATTTGACAGTAGTATTTTCAAATTAAAAAAATGGGACTTACTGATTAAAATAAAGTTTTGCCAAATTAGGTTATGTTTTTGTTATATTGCTCACTGTAATACTTTGTTTACTTTTTGATAAAATGTGGAAATTCCTAGAACATTTTTATGGCTTATGGGATGCTGAGGACAAAACATTCACAAAGGTTTCTCCAGGAAAACAGGATATCATTTCATGAGAGTACAATCTCTCTAAGGGCAGGTATCAAGTTACTGTTTCTTAACAGGATATCTATAAAGCCTTGCACACTATCGGCTCATACTATCTCCTCAATAAAGACTGGTTAAAAGATAGAATAAAAGATTTCTTACTACCTATCTTGATTCAGTATTTAATCAGGCTTAAGATGAGAATTTCAGGAAAGTTATAAGACAAATGGTTTATTTGTATTACAACGGCTATTATCCTGTTTGCTCACTGCAATCAGGCTGGAGTCAGTTATAATCACGAAAGAAAGGGATGACCAATAAAAGCAGCTTCTAACTTACAGAACACATTCAAAAAGTTTAGAGTTTATATTGGGAACTCAAAGAGTGCTTTCTCTTAGAAACAACCTTACAAATAATTAGGTTCCCAGGCCACAACGCAAATTTCTATTTAATCATTAACAGCTAAATTATGTTACTATTGGAACAAATCTAAATTCAAAGTTCTGACAGATGATGGTTGTACAACACAGGAAAAAGAAAAAAAAAAAGGCTTTTTTCTTCGTTTCTTCTTACAGAATTGTCCAAGGCTAACATTTCAAAATATATGTAGATTGTTTATTGGACTCATTTACCAGCTTTTTCTTTCTTGTTTTTTTTTTAAACTTTCTCCTACTTAAAGGCCCCCCAAAATTTCAGGAACCCTACCCGTCAAAGTGTGGCATAAAACTTACCTTTCTTTCCTCTTCCTGTTTAAATAGAGCAATTAGGGTGGAAACATGCTAATTAAACCAATTCACACTGAAGCATGAATGACTGAAAGCCTTTTAACAGGATTCAAGAGAGATATTTGCATTTGTTTTTTTTAAAGTAGGTCATTAACCAACTCAACTTTAGTTGAAAGGATTTCAAGCACTATTTGAAAGCAATGTTAAAAAAAGAAATAGATGATGTGAGTATGAAGACATTGTGGGGCTGTTAGCTAGAACAAATAAAGGTTTCTTTTGGATGATTTGTATGTGATTTTTAGGATCATTTTCTCTAAGGTGTCTTTGAATTTCACAAATTCTTACTTCTTCGTTTTTCAAGACAGAATTACTAAAACCTGCAAATTTAAATTTATCTAATTTTGTAATTTAAAAAAATAATGCTTCCCATTGGTATAACATTAATAGCTCTTTTTAGAAGGTAGATAGAACAAAATTGACGAATAGAAGATTGGCTATTAAGTCAGAAGTTTTGAAAGCAAGGAATGTTTTGATTTTTCTTACAACTTTTTTTTTCCTAGGCCAAATAACCTTTGAGTTCTTGTTTTATAGAATGCCCATGGTAGAAAGGAAGTCTCTTTAAAAACAGAAAACCTGATCTGTACACTCTCTAGTTTCTTGTGGCTCAGTACTACCTCTGGCATTCAGCAACAGGCCATCCGTCCCTGTATACAGAAACAAACAAAAATGTTTCTCATACTTTTAGGAAAAACTTAATGTTATGCCAAGATTTCAAACAAATTTCTCTCATGAAAAATTGGTCCAAGTACATTGTTTTTCTCACCCTGTGCCTCAGGATGTGTGATCTTCAGTAACCCGCTGCTATTTTTACCAGGGTGGTGCTAAGTCTTTACTGCTGCTAACGTGTATCTGTCATTCATTTAGGAGAGCAGAGCTTTAAATGCGTGTACAAGGTTTTTTTTGTTTGTTCGTTTTTACTAAAGGTAACATTAAAATATATATTTACTACTCTCTGGGATATAGATAGTTTCTTGAGAATGGTTGATATGGTCTGCAAGACGATTGGAGACAAGGACCTAGGAGTGAAAGCAAATTAATGCCACTGGTTTAATTCCTTCTTTATATTACACTCCTCTTATCTCACTTATTTTACCAGAGGATGAGTTATTCTGTGGGAGGGTAAATCTATTTTTTACAATGTATTTTACTTATGCTACAGGATAGTAAGTAATTTTGGGGAGGACAAGAAGGTCTATGTTCTGGTTGGCATACATTTCACATTCATAATAAAAACAAGCATCAGCACTGAAGACCTGGAAGTTCTATTTGGTCATAGAAATTTATAAGGGACAACTGCTTTAAATTTATATAGTTTTCCATAGGTACAGCAGAGTGAGTATCTGATTAAAAGCTTTTCAAATAACCCTGCTTTTGAGGATATATGTCCTCCAAGCAAGGGTCAATAGCCTTAGTGGAATGAAAAACACGAATTCAGAGCTTTTTGAACCCTGCCATACTCTATATTCTCTGATAGTTAAAGCCTTTCTACTCCCACTAACGATCTATTCACTTGGTTTCTTATTGCAAATCAATAAGTGTCAGGATATTCACGCTGTGCATATTAATACACTAAAAGCATTGTATGCTAATTTAACAATAGGGCCTTATATATATTTTCTACGGTAAAGAAATTATTTTTTCTCTTCCTTGGATTGCCAGTGTATTATCTCTTCTAAATTCGCAAAACTCAATAAATACTATGACAAAAACAAAACAAAGCAAAACAAAATGAAACAGCAATGTGGAACCGTGATTTATCCAGCTCCCTTGAACAAACACAGAGGTTCTAGATGATGGTGGTTGTAAAAATATGAGCTACATTTCATTGTAATTGGTATCGATGACTTCAAACTGCATAAAGTGAAAACTAGAAAACAGTGTATACTGTGAGATGATATTGCATTTAGATTAATTACTTATATGATTTAGAATGTTGCAATACAGTATACTACACAATGGTTTGGAGGAACTCCTAGCCATCATTTCCCGTAGGAAAAAAATGACCATACATAAGTTTCAATGGCTTTTATTTGGTAATGCTAATAGCATTGAGTTGTATGCTGAATATCATAATTTTTAAAAATATTACCAACATTAGGTAGAGCTAGTGTTTACTAGCTTTAATATGTTGATTTTCTAAATTGTTACATTCATGAAAAACATCAAACATTAAGCAACCTTGATATTTCAGAAGTTCCCAGTTTCTTTCAATAATGAATTTGTGTAGGCAGTATATTCTTGTGTCCATATGTCCTCACTGGAGATATATGTAAACAAAAGCTACCTGGTTAAGCTGAAGAAAGAAAGCCTTCTGGCTAAGGTTATCAGAATAGTAATTTTAAGAGGGGAGAAGAAAATAAATCAAGATTGACCCTATAAAGTTGGTAATAGGTCTCAACCCCGCTATTGCATTTTTACATTGTATTTTGTTTTTAAATAAATTGGGGAAGAGTGAGGGAAATTAAATGTCTATTTTTCAATAAGCCTCATAAAGCAAGTTACTGGGGTTGAGAAGGAAAACAATAGTCTCACCATTCTGAGACCTATTCGATCTTAAAAGATAAAAAAAAATTATAAATTTAAACCATCCATTACTTTAAATCCAGAGGTTTAATGATAATAATAGGATTCAGGAGGAAGAAAGATGAATAAGTCTGTTAGGTGTAAAAGAAGCACAATCATTTCCTTGTTCACACACGCCCATGTGCCTATGTGTGTGTACACAAGCACACACATACACCATGTCAGAAAATTTTATTTCATCTATCATTGTAACTACCTCAAATGTTTTGTCCCAAATATCCTGCCAAATTTCTCTCCATACTGTCATATCACTGTTCTAGCACTAAATGCTGAGTCTTATTGAGATACTGGGATTGCGGCTAGGTGAAAAATTGGAGCCTATAAGAGGAAACATCTCCAAACAAGGACTAATCTAAATTGGGGTGCCTGGGTAGCTCAGTTGGCTAAGCATTTGACTTCAGCTCAGGTCATGATCTCCTGGTTCCTGAATTCAAGCCCAGTGTTGGGTTCTCTGCTGCCAACTCGTAGGCTGGAGCCTGCTTTGGATTCTGTGTCTCCCTCTGTCTCTGCCCCTCCTCTGCTCATATTCTGTCTCTGTCTGTCTCAAAAATAACTAAACATTAAACAAATTGAATTAAAGGGGAGCCTGAGTGGTTCAGTCAGTTAAGTGTCTGACTCTTGATTTTTGCTTGGGTCATGATCTCACCGCTGTGGGATCTAGCCCCTCCACTGAGTGTGGAGCCTGCTTGGGTCTCTCTCTCTCTCTCTCTCTCTCTCTCTCTCTCTCTTTCTCTCTCTCTCACTCTCTCTCTCTCTCTCAAAATAGAGAATCATTTAAAAAAATTTAAATGAAATATTATTTTAATAGCATAATACTCAATTTTCTATTACTTTTTTTTCAAATGTTACCTTAAAAATAGTGGCATGTTAATAACACACATTTCAGCCCAAATGTTCCTTAAAATATAGATCGATTTTAAAACAAAATCCCTCCCAAACTATTTACTATGACAATAATTGGTAACAGAAATTGTGTTTTTTAGTCTTGTCATGTTATATGTTGCTTATACTCACTAGAGTATTTGTATAGGGTGGGATCAGCCTGTACAGATTCAAAAGCTACTCTATTTCATTGGTCAGTTTACATAACTTTTCTGTGCCTCAGTTTCCTAATTCATAAAATGGATATAATAATATCTGTTGTAAAGCTCTTAAAATATGACCAGTTTGTATAAGTCCTCAATAAATATTATCTATTATTATCTACTCTCTGCAACTTATTTTACTATTTTAGCAATTTCACATTAAATGATTTTCCTTTTTTTATTATTAAAGTATCAATTCTTCTGTTGGTAAGTGAAAATAAGAATGGAGTGTATTGACATTTAGCACCAAAGAATCACGTTAATAAGGATTTTAAGGAGATAATAAATATGAAGAGAGAGGACTAACGTCTCTTCCATGAATCCTGAATTATGACATAATATTTTATGCCAAATACATTAATTTTCTATATAGCACAGTGGGGAAATTTGGAGTTTCTCTGTAGAGTGGGTTTTGAAATGTGTAACCTCAGAACGGGCAGGACTGGAGATAACCAAATCTACTTACATGTAGTGTGGGGCTAGTATCTATCCACTTCTTGATCTCAGAGCACAAACTGCCTTTCAGAAAGAAAGTTGTTTTAGGCTTTGTTGCCAGAACAAAGAATCAGAGGCAGGCAGGTCTCAGTTCTATTCGACAAAGGCAATTACCGCAGTGGGAAATAACAGGGTGTTGAAAGAAAAGGCTACACCAGCAGAGTGAAATGGAAAATAAAGAGACTTAAGATAGCTCAAAGGAAAAGCAGGAAGGAAAGAAGGAGGGAAGGAAGGAAGGAAGGAAAGAAGGAAGGAAGGAAGGAAGGAAGGAAGGAAGGAAAGAAGGAAGGAAGGAAGGGAGGGAGGAAGGCAGGGAGGGAGGAAGGAAGGAAGGAAGGGAGGGAGGAAGGAAGGAAGAGGGGAGGGGAAAAAAGGAAAGAAGGAAGGAAGAGGAAGGAAATAAGAATATTCTAGATTTCTGACCTTGACCATGGCCCAAACTCCCACAACACAACTTAGGTAAATTATTGATAGGGTTCTGTGGAAAGTGCTTTTTAGACTGACTTATTCACATAATTGACTCAATTCTCAATTTACTACTTCACTTTGGTGGTGGGGATGTGGCCAAAGAGGATTTTTGGCAACCATCCATTCCCCTCCTGACCTCTTCCTAATCAGGTTAACCACAGATGGAAATACTTGATTTAAACTATAGTTGTATTTGGTCCTTGATGAAACTGGGAAAAACAAATTTACAACCCTACCTTTAGAGATGGCACAAATGAGTACTTCATAGGATTATTACAAAAGTCTGATTTTCTAACAGGAAATAAGAAGAGCAATTCTGTAATGACCATATCAGTAAATAGGTTGCATAAAATTTTAGTTTGTCTTGTAATTACCTTTCAACCAAATAAAGTATAGCTTATGTACGTGCATTTTAATGTAAAAAAAAGTATAATTTTCAAAAATAAAAGCATATATGCTGAAAAATTATCTTTATACGTTATTTTAATACTGCTTTGTTTTTAATTCTTAATATTCTATTCGTGACAGAATTAAACCTTTTAAATATTAATAAATATACTTTTAATTCATTAAATGGTTGCCATGCAAAAAAAATCTTGTAAGCTAAATGAAATGCATATTTTGGGTAATTTTAATTTAAACTACTCCCAGGGGGATACCTGTTTGTGCACAAATTAACTTGGTAATCAGCACTGATAATAAAGAATATGTAGGAACTACTGTATCATTTTGAGGGTGGGGTATAGAAGAGAAAAGCGTAGAATTATTGATTTGAACATAAAATATACTTGGCTTTTTAAGAAAGTGAAAGATCAAGCTAAGTTTCAAAAAGTGCATGAGTTCTTGATGGTATAGATTCCCTTGCAACGTCCCAGTAAAATATATTAATACATAACTTTCGCCTTAATATTTTGTGACTACTTTTCCCCAAAGACAAATAGGGGCAAGTAAATACTGCTAGAAGGCAAGAAATTCAGCTATAAACCCTGATGAAGATTTCAATCAAAGGGAAGTCACACATAGACTACAGCATTAAGAAAGAAAATAACATCATCCCCTCCCCCACTTTCCCCATGGCAGTGTGGAGCTTAAACAAAATGAATAGTGCAAATACGTCTGTAAAAGCATGGTCTTTGTAAATGGTCAAGATCTCTAGAGGGCAGTGTATTAAATTGCAGATATTATCTAGCTAAACCCCAAATCATAAAAGCATGAAATTAGTAATTGACTCAATTTGCCTCATTTATTAGTAGCTCAGACCTCTGCTTGAATTAATATTGCCCAATGGAATTTCAAGTAGTGGTGACATGGCGTATCATGACAGAGATTAGTGCCTGCTTCTATTACTGTAGTTCAAACGTCCCACATCCTCCAATTAGGTTAGCTCTAATCTTACATGCATGCTTTTGGCATTTTTATTGTCAATAAGACGTGACATCATTTTTTTTATAACATCATGTTCATTTTAGTCAGTGGGGGATTCATTCTGCCTTAATTTAGCATGTTCTTTTCAGTTGCTTGTTGCATCTTGTTCCAGCTAGGAGTTGTCTTATTATATTTTCTGTTGGTTTCAATAATATATATCAATTAAAGGTGGAGGTTAATGGTCTATCCGTATCTAATACACAAATTGTGAATAACACACTGATGCAAATAGCATAACCAAGAGCAATTATCCACTTTTTAACATTGTATTTTTGTAGGTGATGATTAGTATTTTCATACATGTACATATTGATTTTATGTTATAGCATCTCTTTTTAAAGAATTGCTAATATTTTTATGTTATTTTAGTAATAACTAAAATATTTTTGTCTATGAGAATTAAGAAAATTAATCCATGGTAGAATATTAGTACTTTTATGGTCATTATGGTGATGGGTTACAGGAAATTAAGACACTATTTTCTGTTTTTAAATGATTAAAAATACATTTTATGAAGAAATCATTCCTTATAGAGCCCACATCAACCTAGGTACCGGAACTTCACCATAAATTTGGCCTGCATCTTGAAAGCAGTAACATAAATCTTTCAAGCAGTGGCAACTGCTCAGAATTTTAATCTGAGCAAATAGCCCTGCAGATAAACACTCTACATTTTGCAACTTGGATTGTTGTAAGTTTTATCATTGGTCAATGAGCACTATATAGCAAATTATTTAAATAGGTGCTTTGGGAGGTGAGGGGAGAAAAAAAATAGGTGCTTTGACTTTAAATTACTCCACACCATTTATTAATGAGGATATAATACATCTTTGTCATTGTGGTGGTATAAGAAAACAATGCAAGTATACAGAACAGATGAAATATCATAATCTGAATCTATTTCAAATGCTTATGAAATCATTTTTTTTGTAGTCAGTGTGTAATAAAAGAACATCTTTAAAAAATGAAGATTAAAAAAGTCCTGTCCAAAAATTGTATTAAGAGAAGGGAAGTAATTGTTACAAATGTCCTTGTAAGATATTTCCAACAGAATTAATGGCCACATGGAGTTAATGGCCCTAGGACCACAGGCACTTCCAGTTGATCATTAATCCTCAGGAAGTACTGGCATTGCATATGTTATTGTTGAAACTATATATAGCCAAGAGTTCTACTCTGTGCCTTCATTGTTGCTTGAGTTATATCCCACCTGTTGAGTTAAAGTTGAGTATGCAATGGAAAAATTTCTGAAGGTCATTAGGTATTATAAGCAATAATTATCAAGTTGATTTTGTCCCCCTAGACAGAAATGAATTGCTGCAACTTCTATGCAAATATAGGTTATCTTCACTTGACAATTTTCCTAGCCACTGTTTTCCAAAAACAGATATTTATAAAAGTTTTTCAGTATTACACATACATATCTTAGATACTTTCTGATGTTTAATAGTATTAAGATTGATTATAACTATTAATTAAACATCTAAAATTGAAAATGCTGAGCCCAATAAATTCATTTTACTAAGATTTTTGAACGAGCCTAAACTTGAACAAAAGAGGAAAGAAATAAAAGAAGTAGAAAGGTACGTTTCAACATAAATGAAGACTACTCACATCATTCCATATTGATTAATAATTATATTATTATTTAACTCACATCAGTTTTATATTAAGTAATAATTCTGAATGTATTGTTTTGGTTTGAAGAAAAATTATGCATGTATATTTACCTGTTATTACAGTAAATGTTTTTGACATATACATATATGTATTTTTGTGTAAAATTGAACAAATTAGAAATGAAAGAATAGATGTAATTATGTTTAATAATTTTGTATTAGAGTAGTATAAAATAGTTTTTCTAATTATACCTCTTTTTGTCTTTTATTCTACTACTTCACTATTCTACTCCCTCAATTTTCTTTTTTTATTCTTCCTATACCACCCTGATCCTAATACAACCTATTCCTATATGAATCAGAATTTATACTTCTTTTCATGTTTTATGAAACATGTCATTCATGTCATTCTTGCTGTTAGGTCTATCCTTCCCACAACCTTTTCATGCATTTTTTAAACATTTTCCAGAAGAATCGTTAACTTAAAGAAAAAGGGTCCAAACCCTGTCCGGATTACAGTAAAAGCTTCTATCTTCCCTGGTGCCAAACCACCATCATATCCTAATAGAATATGAATATCTTATGGGTGAGCCCTTGGAGAACTGTAGGCTTAGAAGAGGCCATGGTTCTGGTTTTGCTTCTTTTATATTTTTTTCTACCCTCTCTTAAACTCTCTGTTTTTTTTTTAATGTTTATTTTTGAGAGAGAGGGAGAAAGAGAGAGACAGATCAGAGACACAGAATCCGAAGCAGGCCTCAGGCTCTGAGCTCTCAGCATAGAGTTCTATGGTGGCTTCAAACCCACAAGTCGTGATACCATGACCTGAGCTGAAGTTAGACACCCAAATGACTGAGCCACGAGGCGCTCCCAAAACTTGCTGTTTTTAAATGATTTGATCTGCCATAGTGAGTCTTAGAAGAAGGCTGAGCTGCAATAAGCAGGGAACCAAAATATCTCGCGCAAATTCCCTTCAAGTAGTTCAAGAGAAAAGAATTTAAAGAAGAGAGAGACGGAATGGTAAGTTTCAAAACAGTTTTGAAGTCTTATAACCTGAATATGATTCTTCACTCTATCAGTTTTTAGCTGATTTTGGTCAAGTGACTTAAACTTGTAGGAATTTGGTTTCCTCATTTAAAAAAAATAAAGTGAAGACATGCTATTATTATCTGGACACAGTGAAATAAATATGATCATGAATGTGAAGTTACTTTCTCTGTTGTCTACTACATAATAGGTTCTTAATAAACATATTTTTTAAATCTTTGAATGAAATCAGATCAAATCTACGTGTTTAACCAATCAGTATTCCTCAAGTACATACTTCTGATATTTCATCGCACATAAGGTCAGACTCTAACATTTGGTGAAGAAAAGGAATTAAAACGATCACTATGGACATTATCAATTGAATTCGTGAATGAATCTTATTAATAAACCTTTATTTGGTTTAGATAAATGTATTCACTAAATTATGTATCGTCTACAAAATGAAGCATATGCTTTTCAAATCCTTAAGAAAATTTGAAAATTGTTGACCTAGTGACCTCTTTTCTAAATATTGAATATGTTAAATACTGAATTGAGATAAAAGCAATGCTAAATTGTCTTTAATTACTTAGCAGTTACCAAAACTGGATATTCTACAACTTGGGTATGACTTTTTAAGTGAAATAAATAAGAGGAATTGTAATGGTAGGGCACCCGGGTGGCTCAGTTGGTTAAACATCCGACTTCAGCTCAGGTCATGATCTTGCAGTTTGTGAGTTCGAGCTCTGCGTTGGGCTCTGTGCTGACATCTTGGATCCTGGAGCCTGCTTTGGATTCTGTGTGTGTGTCCCTCCCTCTCTGCCCCTCCCTTGCTCATGCTCTGTCTCTCTCTGTGTCTCAAAAATATATAAATATTTTACAAAAATTAAAAAAAGAAGAATTGTAATGGGTATTTATTTTTAGAGATTTTCATAACGAACCATGGTGAAATGGAAAAAGATATATATAGAGAGAGATTCATTCACTGATGATCCAAATATGAAACATCACTTTCAATACAATTTCTGATATATTTTAATGTTGCATGTAACACTTATATCTAAAATTATATTCGATATTATTCATATGCAATTACAAAAAGGTATAGATTTACAAAATATAACCCTCCCTCACAGTTTGTTTCATGATATATATTCATGCGATAAAAGTATACTTCAGCAAAAAATTCATAGGAAAAAATTCATATGAAAAATCAAGGGACCCAGAATAGCTAACACATTCTTGATAAAAAAGAACAAAGTTGAAGGACTCACACTTGCCAATTACAAAACTTATTACAAAGCAACACCAATCAAGATAGTGTACTTCTTCACAGAAAAAGAAACAATCAACGGAATGAAGAGGAAATCTATGAAATGGTGAAATTTATATTTCAAGCCATATATGAAATAAAGGGTTAATATCCGAAATACATAAGAAACTCAAGCAACTCAATAGCCAAAGCAAACAAACAAATAATAGGATTAAAAATGGGCATAGAAGATGAATAGACTTTTTTCAGAGGAGATGTACAGATAGCCAAAATGTACACGAAAACGTGCTCAACATCACTAATCATCAGGGAAATGCAAATCACAACCACAATGAGATATCACTTCATATGTTAGAATGACTATTATCAAAAGAACAAGAGATAGCAAAATGTTGGAAAGGATGTAGAGAAAGGAAACCCTGTACACTGTTGGTGGGATTGCAAATTGATGCAACGAGTGGGGAAAATACTATGGAGTTTCCTCAAAGAATTAAAAATATAGCTATGATATGATCCAGCAACCCCAGTTTTGGTTAAATATATGAAGGAAATGAAATCACTATCTTAAAGAGATATCTACACTCTTCACTGCAGTGTTATTCACAATAGTCAATACATAAAAACAACCCTAAGTGTCCATCAGTGAATGAATGGATAAAGAGAATATGGTATATGTGCATCAAATTATCATACTGAACACTTTAAACTGACACAATATTATATGTCAATTACATCTCACTAAATATAGAGGGAAAAGAGAAAATGTGGTGTATATATTAATAGAATATTATTTAGGCACAAGAAAGAAGAAAATTCTATTGGCAACATGGATGTGGCTTGAGGGCATCATACTAAGTGAAATAAGTCAGACAGAGAAAGACATTTACTGTATGTTGTCATATACATATGTAAGATCCACAAAGTCAAACTCACAGAAACAGAGACTAGAATGATGAATACCAGGGGCTATGGGGTGAGGGAAATGGAGAGATGTTAATTTAAGGGTACAAATTTCCAGTTATAAAATGACTAAGTTCTAGTCATTTTAGTTAGCTGGCTGCTAACATCCAGCATGGTGACCATAGTTAACAATACTGCATTATATACTCAAATTTGCTAAGAGAGTAGAACTTAAATGTTCTCACCATAAACACACAAAATTGTAATTATGAGTTGATGGATGTGTTAACTACCATTATTGGGTAATCATTTAGCAATGTATACATGTAACAAATCATCATGTTGTACACCTTAAGCTTACACGATGTTATATATTAATTATTCTTAGTAAAACTGGGGAAAATAATGACAGAAATAATAGCAATAGAATAAGACAATGTAGTATTGGCATAAAGATGAACATGTAGATCAATGGAACATATTTGTGAGTTCACAGAAACCCTCACATCCACAGCCAATTGATTTTCAATAATGGTACAATATTACTTAATTGGAAAAGTGCCACTGTTTTCAACAAATAATGCTAGAACAACTGGATATCCACATGCAAAAGGACGAATTTGGATATCTACTTCATATCACATACAAAAACTAACTCAAAATAAATCAAAGACCTTAACATAAAAGCTAAAACTTTGAAAAAAAACAAGGCAGGGGTAAATTTTAGTGATCTTGGATTTAGTGATAATTAAAAAAAATAGGACACCAAAACAGAAAGCAACAACAATAAGAAAAAGATCTATTATTGGACTTCATCAAAATTAAAAACTTTTATACTTCAAAGGACCTCATCAAGAAAGTGGAGACACCCACAGAATGGGAGAAAATTTTCACAAATTATAAATCTGATAGAGAACTTATATGTAAAATATAAAGGAATAATAAATATTATGTCATTAGTAAAAAGTGAAACCACCCAATTATAAAATAGGAAGAAGAGGGGCGCCTGGGTGGCGCAGTCGGTTAAGCGTCCGACTTCAGCCAGGTCACGATCTCACGGTCCGTGAGTTCGAGCCCCGCGTCAGGCTCTGGGCTGATGGCTCAGAGCCTGGAGCCTGTTTCCGATTCTGTGTCTCCCTCTCTCTCTGCCCCTCCCCCATTCATGCTCTGTCTCTCTCTGTCCCCAAAATAAATAAACGTTGAAAAAAAATTAAAAAAAAAATAGGCAGAAGATATGAACAGATATTTGTCAAGGAATCTATACAAATTACCAAAAAGCACATGAAAAGATGTTCAATATCATAGTCATCAGAGAAATGCAAATCAAAACCCTGATGAGATACCACCTCACACCTACTAGGATGGGAAAATAAGAAGTGTTGTTGCGGATGTGAAGAAATGGGAACCCTCATACACTGCCAGCAGAAATGTGAAATGGTGCAGCCACTTTGGAAAACAGACTGGCAGTTCCTCAAGACTAAACATAGAGATGCTGTTTGATTCAGCATTTCCACTTTATACATAAAAGTTCATAGCACCATTATTTATAATAAACAACCCAAATGTCCATCAATTCATGACTAGGTGACTAGATTAAAAAATGTGTCATATTTATACAATGGAATATTATTAGGCAATAAAAGGAAAAAAATAGTGATATGTGCTATAGCATGTGGATGACTCTTGAAAAATTAGGCTAAGTGAAAGAATCCAGTCACAAAGGATGACATATTAAGACATACACAAAATGTCTTAGAGTAGGCAAATATCTATGTTTACCATATGATATATATCTATCTAATATGAGGTAGAGAGACAGAGAGAAAGAGAGGATTATTTGTTACCTAGTGATGGGGAGTAGGAGGAGTGGATGGAAGGTAGAAATGGAGGCTTTCTTTCTGGTGTGATGAAAATGATATAAAATTGGAACGATTTTTGACATTCCTGTTAATATAGTAAAAAACATTGAATTGTACCCTTTAAATGGATGAATTGTATGATATGTGAATTATATCCAATATATCTACAAAAAAGGAAGTACTTAAATGATAATATTAAATCTATTTCTAAAAATGCTTAGTTCAAGTCATATAAATATTGGAAGAATAGGCATTTTGTTTCCCCTTTACATTGAACAATTTTTTTCCTGTTATTTAGCTATTACAGTAATGTGATCGGTGGTATTGTTTTGAATCTCCTAGCAAGAAAGGTTGATATTCCAGCTTCCTTCTATCTAGCAGGCTCTTACCACCATACAGTAGCTGAAGCTCTCAACATACAGTCTTTAGTTGTTTTTATAGATTTAGGAAGGCTTCAGTAGGTTAAGGGGAAAAAGGGAGTGCTATTTCTATCTTCTGGTTGCAATGTGGTTTAGCCACCACCAACCATGGAAAGCCCTTGAGATTGAACTTCATCTGCATCACACTGAGCCATTCTGGAAGCTGGAAGGCAGCTGAAACTAGCAATGGAAAAACATCCCCCATTTAGCTTCCACCTTCTCATGAATCAAATTATTTCTTGTTTGGGACCAGATGTGTGCCCTTCTTGCACATCTCCAAATATTGCCAGGTTTACACCCTTTATAACCTTGGGGAGCAACTCAGCAGAGAGAAATTTTTTACCGGGCTTCCACATAAAGTTTGGAGCAGGAAGTTCTTCAATTGTCCATGAGTATAGCTGATTCCTAATTAGTGCTTGACCTTATGAAAGTGTCCAAGCCTCGATGCCAGGAATCTCCTTAAAATGCTATGCTGAGAGTTTTCATGAATAAAAGAGAATATCAGAAAGATAATACAAAAGACATGATGCAATGAAGACCTTAAAGTATAAGTGTGTGTGTGTGTGTGTGTGTGTGTGTGTGTGTGAGTGTGTTTGCATACACAAAATGTAAGTGGAGGAAGTTTACTTTTCCAGCACAGTGAAGAACAAAACAGAAACAGAAACTGAACAGAGCCCTCAGAATCCTGAAAAATCCTTGGAAGCCTTTGCTTGGCTAATTTCCTTTAAAAACTGTGAATGCGGGGCGCCTGGGTGGCGCAGTCGGTTAAGCGTCCGACTTCAGCCAGGTCACGATCTCGCGGTCCGTGAGTTCGAGCCCCGCATCGGGCTCTGGGCTGATGGCTCAGAGCCTGGAGCCTGTTTCCGATTCTGTGTCTCCCTCTCTCTCTGCCCCTCCCCCGTCCATGCTCTGTCTCTCTCTGTCCCAAAAAATAAATAAACGTTGAAAAAAAAATAAAAAAAAAAAAACTGTGAATGCATATTTGGTATATTTGTTTGTGGAACCTCACATACACAGCAGGGTGATAACATACTTTATTTCCACCATTGATTACATAATGCAGCAGTTTCTCTTCTCAAAACTAGTCAAGCATCTGGTTACCTATTTTATTTTTCTCAGGCATACACAACTCAGTTTTTCAGAACCCCCAAAATATCCTCTATAATGTTGTTTTCATTTTTTTTAAATCCAAGGAGTATTGATTTCTCTGGTTATTCATTTTGAATTTGTGAGCAGTATAGTTTCACCTGGCAACAGAGAGCTAAACTCAGCTATTTAGAAGAATCTATCGCATTTATTCATTGTTAAAAGACGCTCCAATGCATTCCTGTAAATCTCAGGTCATTAAGAGCACTTGTGATATTCTTTCTTTCGAATAAAAAGATGTCAATATGTATTTTGACAGGAAAATTAAAATGAGTGCTTTGTCTCACATAGGATTAGTATTTTTATTCTGAGATCATAAGACTGATGTATAAAGTAACCTTCAATATATTACAATTAGTTGCTACTCAACAAAAATAGACTTCTAACGTAAAATGTAACCTGAATCATAGTCTTGAACGTATACTCTCACTATCTTGAGCTAGATTACTTGCTTTACTTAGGTTTGAATTTTCAGTCACTTCAGTCATAAATTTTTAACATTGTTGAAAACATAACCATAGAGATCACCAAGAATATTTTCAGGTCCATATATAATTCAAACTCAAAAGTTCATACACAGAAGAATACCGATGTTTGGAATCTTGAGCTTTGAATGAATGCACAGCAATTCATACATTTTAGATTATTACCAAAAATCCGTGGAGATAACTTTGAAATATAAACTGATTTTTGTTAATTAAGCACATTCATATTACATATATATTTTCTGATGAGGATATATTATTATTATCTGAAATTCACAGGTTATTTTCTTATATTGATAAGTATTATTTTCAGAAAGATACTAAAAGTGATTCTAGTTCTATGTGGCTATCAAATGCTTTACATCAAAATAAAGCATACGAGATACAAATCAATTTAACTGCAGTTAAAGCAAAGCAGAAGATATAAAATGTTTAGCTGAAATCTAGTTATGTTATACCTTTCCCCTTATTAGAAGGTTAATAATGAATTAAAAAATTTATGAAATTAGTTGTCTTGACTTAAGGTATCAGAGCTTGCTCTAGTGAGTCCTATTTCTATTTATAAATGTTCTCAAAGAATATCTTATAATCCGTGGCAGAATTCTTTTCTTGCACTGGCCTAAGCCTTAGTATAGCTTTCCTTAAAATAATTATCCCGTTTACATTCACCTATAATGAAAATGCCTTAATTATCTACAATTTTTTTTAATTTTTTTTTCAACGTTTTTTTATTTATTTTTGGGACAGAGAGAGACAGAGCATGAACGGGGGAGGGGCAGAGAGAGAGGGAGACACAGAATCGGAAACAGGCTCCAGGCTCTGAGCCATCAGCCCAGAGCCCGATGCGGGGCTCGAACTCACGGACCACGAGATCGTGACCTGGCTGAAGTTGGACGCTTAACCGACTGCGCCACCCAGGCACCCCAAATTATCTACAATTTATTAATAACCTTTTTAGACATTACATAAAACAACAACAACATTGGCCATCCACCCTCCCACAAGATCAATTTTATATTCAGAAATCATGACAAATGTTCACTATTACTCCGTATTGAAACACTTTCCTCTCAGTAAAGCTCTCATTGAAAAAGTTTGTTATAATGCAATGCATAATAGACAGTGATCTTGAAATTGGTGGGGTATTGGTAGATATTAATATCTATGTAGTGAGCCGCCAAGCTTGTTGAACTACTCAGAGCTTCCTTGTATGAGATTAGCTGGGATAGCTAACCCTTGTTACCTCATGCACTGCTTACTCTCCCTTCTGGTATTTGGCTTCAGTTTCAATTTGCCTGAAAGCATTTACATAGGGATGCCATTACCAGCATGAATAGCAAATAAAGTCATAAAACTATAAAGCAAAGTCTGGAAAAGAAATTGTGTTGTTCAGTAGCAAATGTTGAATAGCAAAAGTGAATCATATATTATTAAAGTGGACACCGGATTTATACTCTGATTTAATTATTTGTTCTACTTTGGTTTTTAGCAATACCATAAGGTGAACTCACTTATTACTTTTCACTCAGGTTCAACATGATGTTCATGCATTTTGCATTGTTTGATATGAAATTCTTCTTAGCAATGGGATTTCAAAAATAAAAATGTTTTGTTTTCATGTATTAACTTTTCTAAACATTTGCCCATATTCTGGATGAATCATTCATTTAAACAGCTTTCAAAGTGGTAAAGCACATGTGACTCAATAGAAATCAATATAGAGAGTCATTATGTGTCCTGCTTGGGGCTGGTGGCAGTGGGGGCAAGGGGCTGGATAGACAAGATTATTAATTGTCAAGGAATGTCACTATTCATGTTACATGTGAACTTGCTTACCAGCCATTGTTTGTAATGTTTCCTACGGACATACTAGAAACACAATCTAAAGATTAAACAGATAATAGCAGTCACTGCAATGTCATTTCCATACAATTTAGAGAACGGTCCACACTTCCCATGACATGCTTAAAACAATAACAAAAAAATATGCTAATGGCAACGTCTATTTGTGTGCTTGTGTGAAAGTGTTATTCAATCTACAAAGAAATTTATATTATTGAAAAATAACAATGGCCTTATACTTTGGGATATTGAGACACAAGCTACAAAGTAACATGAAGACAGTACAATATATTTCCATGTTTCATCTACTGGGAAAATGTCTGTTCTGCATGTTTTCTATCACATTTACTAAATTGAATTTGTAAATCCCTATTCCTCTCTTTCAGATTCTGTGAAGTGAGCTTCAGTTTAAATATTTAAGACATATTGCCACTTCATATTCCCTAAGAACTTCTAACCAAAACGCCATGAAAAAATAGTATACTTTGACCCTGGTAGAGGCTTAAGTTTCCTTTCAAAGAGTTGGAATTCGGTGGCGCGTGAGACTCTATATTCTCACTCCCTATCTGTCCATTTTATTTTATTTTTTTTAGTTAAAAAAATTGGAGGGGGCACCTGGGTGGCTCATTCGGTTAAGTGTCAGACTTTGACTCAGGTCGTGATCTCATAGCTCATGAGTTCCAGCCTGTGTCGGGCTCTGTGCTGACAGTTGAAAGCCTAGAGCCTGCTTTGGATCTGTGTTTCTCCTTCTCTCTGCCCCTCCCCTGTTTGCACTCTGTCTCTCTCTCAACAATAAATAAACATTATTTTTTTTTTAATTTTTAAGTAATCTCTACTTAAAGGGCTTGAACTCATAACCGGGAGATGCTCTACCAACTAAGTCAGCCAGGCATCCCCTAGCAGCCCACTTTAGGAATGCCTACTCTATGGTCATTAATCTAGCATACTGGAGTTCTAGTTATATCTATATCACAGTTAAATCCTGCCTTCATTTGCAAAATCAACATATGTATATAATTTATTTTATAAATTTATTTGTTTTTTAAATATTTTTTAAAAGTTTATTTATTTATTTTAAGAGAGAAAGAAAGTGCAAGTGGGGGAGGGGCAGAGAGAGGGTGAGGGGGAGAGTTCCAAGCAGACTCATCAGTCAGTGCAGAGCCTGAACCCATGAACCAAGAGATCATGACCTGAGCCAAAGTCCGATGCTTAACTGACTGAGCCACCAGGCACCCCTATAATTTATTTATTTATTTATTTATTTATTTATTTATTTATTTAAATTTTTTCAATATATGAAGTTTATTGTCAAATTGGTTTCCATACAATACCCAGTGCTCATCCCAAAAGGTGGCCTCCTCAATACCCATCACCCACCCTCTCCTCCCTCCCACCCCCATCAACCCTCAGTTTTTAACAGTCTCTTATGCTTTGGCTCACTTCCACTCTATATAATTTATTTTTTTAAAGGTTTATTTATTTTTGAGAGACAGAGAGTTGAGGAAGTGGGGGAGGGGCAGAGAGAGGCAGACACAGAAGATCTGAAGCCAGCGGCTCTGTGCTGACGGGGCTCGAACTCACAAACCACAAGAGCATGCCCTGAACAGAAGTCTAACGCTTGACTGACTGAGCCACCTGGCATGCCTACGTATATAATTTAAAGCATGTCTGTCAAAAGAGTTTTGGAGACACGCTATTTAGAAACATTTCCTTTTTTAACTAAGAAAACTGACCTAATTAAAAAAAATATGCTTGGATTTCAAAAAGTATTGATGTTTTCACAACTACAGTGATAAAATGACTGCAGTTAAAGTTAAAGGTAGAATTCAAAAAATAATATAAATCAGGAGATGCTCTTGTAAGGCAAAAAGTAACAGTTTCTTCCAAAAGTAAATCAGGAAAGAAATCTTGGGGAAAATAGAGGAAACAACTTTAACATCATTGTCGCTATTATATGAAATGTCAAGCCGAGACAAGAGATGGAGTAACAATCCTCTACATCAGCTGTCTCCAATCCCTGGGCTGAAGCACCCTATAAAGAAGTGCTGAAAATTGTTGCAAAGTCCCAAGAGCACACAATGTATTTTGTACAATGTATATTCCATGCCTATATTACCGGTTTCTTCCATATGTTACATAATGAGATATAAATTCTTATTTTTGTTAAGTTTATTTGTTTGAGAGAGAGAGAGAGAGAGAGAGAGAGAGACAGAGCATGAGCAGGAGAGGGGCAGAGAGAGAGACACAGAATCCGAAGCAGGCTCCAGGCTCTGAGCGTCAGCACAGAGCCCAGTGCAGGCTCGAACTCAGGAACTGAGTTCATGACCCAAGCTGAAGTCAGATGCTTAACCGACTGAGCCACCCAGGCGCCCCTAGATACAAATTTATGTTAAAGCATTTCTGCATTCTAAGCATCTTGTTATTTTGCATCAAATACTATTACTATATTATGGGGGTTCATTTCATTTTCTTTTCTTTTTTTTTTTTAATTTTTTTTTCAACGTTTTTATTTTTGGGACGGAGAGAGACAGAGCATGAACGGGGGAGGGGCAGAGAGAGAGGGAGACACAGAATCGGAAACAGGCTCCAGGCTCTGAGCCATCAGCCCAGAGCCTGACGCGGGGCTCGAACTCACGGACCGCGAGATCGTGACCTGGCTGAAGTCGGACGCTCAACTGACTGCGCCACCCAGGCGCCCCTCATTTCATTTTCTTAATTAAGAAGGAATCCTCATACAGAATGAGGATGGTTTATTATGGAAGGTAGGAAAATGAAGACATATCTTTGCTGCCTTTAAGTGCTGTACCATTTCTGCTTTTCTGAATGGTATCATTTAGCCAACTGTAACAAGCCATTCCCATCCCACAAAGCCCTTGAAGAGCTACCATACCAATAGCTGGGGGAGAGAGGCCAAGAACATTTCTAAGAATAGATGGGTTTAAAGACTAAGTGAAAAAGGCACATTTCAAGCAACAGATCTCATAGGAATTTAGAAATGAAAATTCGTAATGAAGTCCAAAAGGTAAATGCAACACCAGGGGGGTTAATGGAACAGAGAAGAATTAATAAGTAAATAAATTACAAAGCTTGTGAGAAACATGCGTTCAGTGACCAGATCACCTGTATTAGACTTCCCCCTTACTAGGTAATCAACCTTGGGCAGGTTACTTTCTACATCTGTAAGCCCAAGTTAAAAATAATAGCTATTTTGTGACTATCAAATAAGTTAATTCATAGGGCTTTACTAGATTATGACAGTTTCTGGCCAGCCCTTCATCAAACATTTTCCCTTCTCCCCAAATAATAGAATTACGCCCCACCCCCATAAGAAAAGAGGTTTTGAAAGGCTTAAGAAATAGGTCGAAAATAATTGCCTCCTGTTTTAATGGATACAAAAAGAAGCAGTTTATTAAAGTTTTGTCTTTTTTAATGTGGTAAAATTTTGCCTTTCAAATAAAATATTAGATAAAATTTTCCCTTTGTTTCATGAATGTGAAAAGGCTAATCTTTTCTAGAAAGACTCTTTTAGAAATGGAAATAGTGTGATTTGTTAACATTATCATCCCAATTAGAAGAAGTGTTATGAAATGTTATCTCTTATGTGAGTAACAGGGACTTAAAACTTCTCATACTGCCACAGCTTATCCTAAATTCATCATATGGAATTTTCTTTCCTTGGGTTTGTCATATCCCTGTCTCCAATTTACTGCAGTTTGTCAATGGAGTGATAGCCCTTAAAAGATGATATTGTCTATTGCATTTTGAGCTAGACTGGGAGACTTGTGTAATGGGATTGGGGTAGCACAATTATCTAATTTTTTATTATCTTACTATTTGAATTCCAAGCACAAGTTCTCATACATAGTTAGAACTTTTAAATGTTCACTATTTCATTGAAATTTGAGAGCTATTGTTCAGAAAAAGTCATGACATGTCTCCTGTGTTTGTAGTTAAATGTCCATGACATATTGAAATATGGCGTCTATCATACGTGAAGACAATATTACTGATAATAGGGTTTAAGACATGGTGACTTTTTTTTCCTTCACAGTAGAGGTTTGGCTTTGGGTTCTACATTAATTATTATGTTCAATAATAATGTGAATATTATAAATATTTTTTCCTGCAGTATTCTTAATACAGTGGTATGTATACTGACTTGAATTCTGTAGTGATTTCTTTTTTCAAAACCTATTTTTGTTATTGTTTTTGTTTTAGAGAGAGAGAGAGAGAGACAGCATGCATGCACAAGCCAGGCAGAAGGATAAAGAGAGAGAGAGAATTCCAAGAAGGTTTATACCCAGTGTGAAGCCTGACTGGGGGCTCCTTCCCACGATCCTGGGGTCATGACCCAAGACAAAACCAAGAGTTGGAAGCTCAACCGACTGAGCTACCCAGGCACCCCAAAACATTTTTTAATGCTTCTCTGCCTCTCTCATGATGAGAGGTAAGGAAAAAAATTTATAATTACCTGATGTAGGTAATTTTCAGCAGACTACTGGAGCAGATCGCCCACTGAGTTTCTGGGACTTGGCCTAAGGTTTTGGCACTAGTACTGGCAGAGTTTAGGTTCAAATGGAAAAGTAAAGGGAAAAGAAAGCCCAAACTTGGAAAGATACAAATTTTATGCTTTGACACAGCTGAACTTGGGTCTCAATTTATCTTGTTGTAAGACGAGGTAAATAAACTCTGTTCACAGAGGCCTCTCATGACGACAGGCCAAGGTTATTTATGTCAGCTGAATGTTCCATAACTTATGAAATACAAACACTACTTCTATATTGAACAACTAAACAGCTCTTTAAAAACTTTAAGGATAAGAAAAAGAAAAAAAAAAGAACAGTAAGTTTCCCTATCTCTAACTTGTTAGAAGCTGATAATGTTATTTTGCTGTTAGTCATCCTTATTATAAAAAACATCACTTATATTTGTGTACATAATATATATGCATATATGCACATATGTTCATGAATGTGAACAAAGAGTCTCAGCCATGCCCCCTCCTACTAATAAAATACAATTAACACTGTACTGTATATTCAAATTTTCTTAGAAAAAAAGTCAGCAACAAATAACAAACTGGAGTACTAGACAGGTTAATGAAGAGATACTAAAATTTTTTTCAATATTCTATTTCCACAAAAAATCAATCCACATAAGTATTTTTCTTGAATGGTAGGTAGTGAAATTGCTTCATTCCCAAACGTAAGATGCTTTGTAGGGATGGAGCCCAACTAAGCAGGTGAGATTTCTGTGGAGACTGGAAACTTGTCAAGTGTTTTTTTATTTATTTATTTTTTTATGTTTACAGATCAATGGGTAAGAAAGAGGTCCACCAGCAATTTCCTCTACAGAATTTGTTAAGGTGTTAGCTATGATTCTCATGGGGGCTCTTGAGCTAAAGGAGAAAAGGAAAGAAGAAAAATACAGTCTCTATTAAGGTTATTTGGGAAACACAAGTATCAGATGTTAAACAGTGAAGTTGTCAGAGTTTGCATTTAGATGTGATCAAAATGAAGTTTAGTGTAAGTATATTATTTGAACCTGTTTAATCTGCTTTGTGATTGAATTGCCAGGTTAGAGCCTGCTCAGGGCTGTATTACCTGCCACACGAGCTCCATTTGCTGTGCATTTAGCAATTGCTGAGGGCTTAGTACACCACCACTGGGTGAGTTGAATCAAGTTAGTAAGTTCTTAACTGAATCTGCATCTCTTAGTTTTGCTCAATAATTTGCCTGCAAAATAGAGGCCTTTTGAACTACAAACTGCATGCGAAAATGTAAATGTTATGATTTTCATTTAAGCTCGGTAAACTACCATGTGTTTGTCTATCTGAAGCAAAAAACACACATGAAGAAATGTTCTTTTGACAACTAAAGTCAAATTGATACATTCAGAGTGTGTGGCCTTTTAGCTTGCTCATTTTTTATGGGAAAAATTGAGATGTTTATTCCTGCCACATATATGTGTTTATCCTTCATTTTTTTAATATATCCCATCCCACATATAAAAATCTAACTTATGTTAATTCAACCATACCCAAATTGATAGTAAACCTGGTTATATAAGTTCAGTTTATATAGCTATTAAGTAATTGGATCTCTTTCAAATTCAATATATTTAGATCAAAACATTCTGGAATATTTAGTATATCTTTCTCCTATAGTAGGATTTGTAATCCTTTTACCATCATCTCCATGTTAAAGGGAGCAACACATCAGTGTCAATCATAGCTTGAGAGGCAGAAGTTTCTGAGAGAAATGATGGGCAATTAATCATAGGAGATTAAATTTGGGATGGAAAAAAAAAAGGCTTTTGTCATTTTTAAGGCAGAGAAAAGATATCCCTTCATACAATTTTTCTTCAGTCGTTTGTTATTGTAAGTAACTATATACAACAGGTGAATATACATTAATTATTACGTGACTCTCAAAGGCAGAAGTTCACAGAGCAATGGGAAAAGCCTGGATTGAAAATAAGGCAGATGAGAACTTGAATCTTCGGTCATAAATATATTAAATATGTAATGTTAGCCAAAATTCCTTAATTCTTTCTGACTCGGTTTTTCTTGTCCATAAGATGGAAATAGCAATCACATACATTTCAAAAATTTGCAATGAAAAGTAACAAGATGATATATGTGACATCACATGACTAATGGAAGGGACTCAATAAAAATAATCAAATCTAAAGAAACTAACAGATGAGGTGCTGATATGAGATGAATTTCTTCCTTAGAAATTCTCTCATGCCAAATAATCATTTGCCATTTGTTTATTTTAGTGAAATGTTATTGGTTTACTACGTATTCCAACTGAGCCATTTACAACGCTAATATGGATTCACTACACTGATTCATTGCCTTAGCCAGGCATCAGTCCTCATGCATCCTTACCAGTTTTGTTTCCTGGAAAGACTCCTCTGCCACTTTCCATTTAGCCCTTTTCCAGCTTGTCGATTGAAGCTAGTGAAAATGGAAGCCAACCGAATGCTTGGCACCCGTCCAGGCCACAAAACTCACTCATTTGAAGACATTAGTTTTTCATCATGTTTAGAAGGGTACTTCTAGTCCTGATTTGGCTACAAAGTGAGGTCACCTCTCAAATATGAATTAAATAACTGAATTCTGGCTAAATTTATCTCCTGGTAATTTTCTTTCTTTGAATGATATATTACATTTCTTTTTAAAGAATAAGTTGTGGTCACACAGTAGCATTTTCTTAAAATCTTCTTTCCCGAAAGTAAAGGAAATGGTAGAGTTAGGCCCTTGAGAAAGTGATGAATCCCCTGACCACAGAGAAGCAAAATGACAACGTGGATAAATACGTTGTCTTTTAACCCAACTTTCAAGTGACTGTGGCCAGTCACAGCAGAAATTGTAATGAGGGGTCTATGGAGAATGGTTCTTTAGAACAAACCAGTAAAGCATTGGTGGAAATGTAAGAAAATGATAGTGGTCCCAGAGGAATTTCCTTTCTTCCAGGCTTACACTTTGAAGCTTTGAATTCTGAACTTTTGAACTATGTTGGCTTTATTTCGTCCCTTTGGAGAGATTTGCAAGGTACTCTTATAGCACTCACTATAATTATATTCTTAAAAATTAATGATACAATGATTTTCAAAGAACAACTGTCTGCTTCAAAAATTCTAAAACTAGCAAACACACAGACACACAGACACATACACAAAGCCCTTCTGATATGATTGGTTCTAACACAGCTTAAGAAAAAAATAGTCCTCTTTGTTAAATCTCCGAAGCCCCCAATAATTTATAATAAAGCTTGTAAGTCATTATCAGAGACTGGAATGCTCTCTTTATGACCAGGAAGAAGACATAAAGGGAAAGCTAAAAGGGTAGAAATCAAGAGAGAAAAACCAGCATGTGGCCAGCCGAGGATATACAACTGAGGCTGAATATATTCTTCAAAAGAATTATTTTTAACAAATCATTCTCAGTTTGATATATGATTCAGCAAATGTACTGTCTCAGGTTTTGTGGCTCTTTGGTACTTAGAGACAGAGTACATCATATTCTCTAAAATAATAAAATTAGGTTATTGGAACAATTTACTGGAGCTTAGAGACTCTCTTGCAACAAAGACTAGTCTCTCAAAGACCCTCTATGTGCTTTGCAGACCAGTTCAATTTCTGGTATAGTATAATGAGAGAAGCCACAGTCACACAAAAGGGGCCTGGTATTTCAATTAGTCATTAAATTTTAAAGCTTCATTATTTTCCAGAAGGAATACTTTAACCTTGTTTTCTATATGAACATGTTTATGTATGGATTCTAAAATCTGCAGTAGGTAAGGTCAAATTTCCTAGCCACCTTATTGAATTCTGCGATTTTCACTTCTTTTCAAAGCTCATTGAACTGAACCAGTTCATATTCAACTGAACCACTTGATAGCCCCACCTTACAAACAGTTAAAGAAATGCCTTTCACTTGCTTTGAGTCTTTATTTAATAAATGTATAAGTCTCCAAATGCTGTAGTACCAAAACACACATTACCTAGATTAAAACATAAATTAATGAAAAGCTATCCATGCTGGGTAGAATAACACTGAGACAGATCACACAGTTACACAGCTGTCACTGAATTAACTTTTAAAAATGATTAAAAGGGAGATATAAAGTCTTGAAAAATGTAAACCACTGAAACAGCATTCTAAAATATAAACCGTGTTGTAAAAAAGGTAACGTACATAATGAGAGTGAATGTCGCATATTTGGCTGACGGTATCCATCAATCATTGATGAAATTATAATATTTATGATGGTTTTCTGGCAAACAGTAAAAACCTGATGAAAACTTGCCTGTGACAGTATGCCATCCTCAGTTTTAAAAATTGAAATATTCAAGATGTAACCTTCACTGGAAGCTAGTAGAACAAGAAAGAATGAATTGCAAGACACTTCTGGGAAACATAGAAAGTTTGAATCATTGTCTTAATCATTGATATTTTACCAGAATATCAGTTATTTTGTTATTGAAATTTCATATATACATATATGTGATTCACAATTGTATGATAAATATTAACTATTGATTTTATGCATGTTAAGTTCATGTAAATTTCCAAAGAGGAGACATTAATTAGATCACTATGAGACTTCCATAATATATTAATATATATCATCATGTTAATAACATATATGATTAGCATAACTTAAATTAAAGAGTTGTAGATGCTTCCTGGAACAAATGGTTACCTATAATGATATTAGAAATTGTATAAATATAAAATACATCTACAAGACCAAAGTACAAGACACTATGCCTCATATATATTCTAGAGAGAATTACCCTAGATCTATTTGCCATGGACAGTTTCTCTCTCAATCATTATTGGATGATTATCAGAAATACTTAAAAATTATTGGAAATATATTAAAATATTAAAATTTATATGTGATGTTTGAGTGTAACTAGGAATTTGGATACTCAAATCATGTCATGCACCTTCTAATTCACTCCAAATATCAGGAAAAATATAAACATAAACAAGGAAACAAAAAAAAAACCCAAACAAAATGTAAACCTCCCAAAGTCAAGATGTAAAAAGATCTTGGTCACTTCTCTAATACTACCAACAATGCAAGACTTGTGAGATCTGAGATGTAAGCAATCAATTTTAACAAGAGGGAAATAGTATTGTGGGGAAAATGTACATGGTAAACTAAGTCCTCAGCGTTCTTTTTTTATGTTTTGCTAATGTCTTAAGTGTGTATGTATAATTCTGGATATGTCTTTTTACCTTTACATCCATCAGTAAAATGGTTACAGTAGTAGTTAACCTACTAATTTGATGTGAGAGTTAGAGGGGTTGTATACAAAGTGCCTAGCAAACTCTCTGTGCTATGATAGACATTTAATAATGGCACATTTAGTGTAGCATCTGTATGCTGCTTGCTGAATGTTGTGGGGGGCCTTGCACTTAATGCAAAAACTGATTACCCAGCTGTTACAGGTAAAATTGAGATGTATAGATGAAATTTTTTCTCTATATATCTTAAACCTCCTGTTTTGGACCCATGGTAAACATACCAAATATTGTTTGAATGCTTACTGTGTATCAGGTATTTTATCTCTGGATCCTCACAGAATCCCAAAATACAGGCACTATTATTATTAGTCTTATTTTACAGATTAGGATACCAAAGCTGAGGGCAGGTGAGTGGACTAGCTTGAAGTCACAGAGCTGGCAAGTGAAAAGTTAAGATTTGAACCCAAACAGTTTAATAACAGTGACTAAGCTCTTACCTATTCAACCATAACCTCTCCACTTCTTATCTTCCCATTCATCAGTTATGTATTTGCTCATATTCTCTCTTCTCTTCATCTTACTCTCATTATAAGACTTAATATAAGACACAGAGTAAAAAGATTTAAAGCATACTTGTTCACAAAATCTGGCTCTGCTATTTACTAGCTTATGACTTTGGGAATTCTTACTTAACTATACCATGACTCAGTTTCCCATAGTAAAATGGAAAGAAAAAGGAATGACACAGGTAAAACTCTTGAACATAGTTAGGCCCTCAATAAATATTATACATGTATCATTTATAGTCAATAAACTATGAGTATCTGCATTTAAGCAATCTTTATGAGTCAAAGAAAAGATCTGCCTAGTTAAATGAATGTAAAAAAAAAGGACAAGTAGGAAAAAATTTATTGATATGAGTAGTCTTATACCAGTGCCCACGAAAGGAATAATAATCAATATTAAAATAATAATGGCTTAGCAGCTACCTTTTGCATTATGACATTGTGGAAGTTTCTTTACAGAAATATCTAATTCTTATCACAATTTAAGAAAATATTATTTTTTCATGTCTAATGGACACGAAAGAACAGATTCAACATTTAACTTCTAGACTAAGGTCATACAGCTATCAAGTGTCAAAACAAGGATTTAGATGCTAAAGCATACATGCTTTCCACAGTTCCAACCTTTCTCTCTGCACAGTATGGGCACACATATCTTCCTTTTGGTGGAGAACTGGCCCCAAGATACAGCTATGCAATGATTGAGGAATAGGAGTTGGAACATTTGCAGATGTTTATTGAATCCACACAAGCACGAAGGCAAGGAGAGTTGGGAAGGCAGAGGCTACTGATCTCTAATGTATACCTGGGAGGTATACCTTGTCCTATTTCAGCGATAGAGGTAGGCTTGCCAGAATGCAGGTCATCTCTGTCCATGGAAGTGATGTTCAGGTTCTCTGGATTTGGCTGGCAGGGAGACCTCTGCTATAAGCCAGAAGATGGGTGGCTTCAGCCTAATAAGCAGGAGATCACCCTTTCCACTCCTAGTCCACCATTTTCACCCAAGCACACTGTCAGCTCAAGCCTTTTGATGACTCTCAGTGCCTGTGTCTACTTCTTAGTCATATATCCTTGTCCACTTAGTCATGTGACATCATGTGACATGGCAGTAGGAGATCTTTTAGAAATACCAAAAAAAATAAATAAAAGCTTAAAGTCCATTTGGGGAATCAAAGACATTTAGATGTGATATTTTGATTATAATAATTAATTACAAAGTGGCCCATGGAAATGTTTTCTAGTCATTAAAGAGATAAACTAGTAATTAGTCAATTTCTAGGTAATTGTAATGACTATAAGTCATGAAAAATAATAAATCTGAACTGCTTGCTGCTCACAATTTTAGGTTATATCCAGTGTATTACTTCCTAGAGCACCAAACAAACAAAGTGGAAATACAAGCACTAATGTCAATGTAAAGTGTAGAAGAAAAATACTTCCATTGCAAAGGGAATAGCAGAATCTGAATCTCAGACACAGAACGAGCTATAATTGGTGATCTAATCAAACCTTATTATTTTATTTAGATAGCAACTAAGGCAATGAAGGTGATATATTTGGAGTCTATTAGGAGCTGGATGAAATTCAAAAGGTCGTCAAAAAACTTGATCAATCATTTAAACCTTAATATGAATTAAAACCAATGTGATGCCAGCCCCAGTACTATCCATTTTTCCCTTAATGACTACATGTATGAGAAGCAATCCTGGAATCTCACCATTTCCACAAAACATTTACAACCTTTAACAATGTCACGCTTTACTGTTTAACTTGTTCCTCCACGGGGAAATATTCTAATCTGCTATTCACCCTTGAAGTTGAACTCAAAATCATATTTTCTTTTTCTTTTCTTTTCATTTAGTGCAGTGACTAGTCCTTTGTGTCTGTGTTATAATTAGCCTTGAGTTCAGTTGGTCCTAGAGGCGGGGAGAGAATAAAACAAATGGGATAGAATATGAAAACTATTCTGGCTTTTTTTTTCCTTTGGCTGCTCTTCATGGATTTTATGCTTAAAACTTTAATTTTCTAGTTTTTAAATTTACATATTTCCGAATAGCTTTTTGTAGTACTTTGATAATATAGGTCTTTTTGATTTACAGGCTATCTCTCTAGGGACTGCTTGGAGAAACAAAGGAAAATAAATAAGAATAGAGGAAAAGTTATTTGGACAATTTTATTGCTGCTTATTTTTTTATATAATCTACTGCTTTACTGTCTGTAAAAGTTTAAGCAATGCTAGTATGGGAATAGAGATAAAAAGTTCAGTGCTCAAATTTGCCAAATTCTCTATGAAATATCTGAACAGAAACAGGTCTAGAGAAGAAGCGTGTATTCCATAAAACTTTTATTCTTTAGATCACTCTGTATAGTCATGGGGCTTCATCAGTACGAAATTCCTTTTGTGGTAAAGGCATATTTTTATCAGGTGCACAATTGTAGTTCTATGTGCTTTCTGAAATTTTCATTTGAAATTCATTCTGCATCTCTTTTATATAAGAACTCTTTAAAATGTTAGTTGAAACTAAGATTGATCAAAACAAATATTTGGAAGATGAAATACATAAACTAAAACAACTGATCTAGATAACCATGTTTATATAATCAGATCCGTTACACATTTTATGATCATATTACTAAGAATATAGGGTTTAGGACTAGTTCCAAATAATCAGTATTAAAAGGGAAGAACATTTTGTTCTGACCCCAATATACAGAGTTTTTAATGTTTTAAAAAATTGTTTTAGTCTTCCCTTTATCCTCCTAAATTAATTTGAGTAAAACATATGAACATGATTTCCTAATTTTTAAGTTGATAGCTGAAGTGTTTAGATAATAATGTCTTAGATCCATACACCAAAAATTTTGTGTGAAGCATTCTTGAAAAAAGAAAAAGGAACATTGTGATATGTGCACCTTTTCAGCTATCACATATTTGGATTTATTTTACATTTTCCTTTGAGGTCCAGGGAAATCTAAACTATGTGGGTTTTTTTTGTTGTTGTTTGTTTTTTTTTTCCCTCTGTGGCACATTAGCATATAAAATATAAATATTTAGAACTATCCATGGAAATTTTGATTCAGTAGGGTTTGTATCTTTTAACAAGCTTCAGTGCAGATTCTGATGATTCGGCAAGGCTAAAAACCACAGTCCTAAAGACATCATCTGACTGAATATGGGCCCAATGTTGGCCCAAGGCAAAATTTTGCTAATGTTCCTAGATTTTTTAACTGTGCCCAGTGCCAGTGGCATACGTGTGTTCATGTGCAATAAATTATTGGATGTTCAAGTTGCTATCTTAGGGAAACTACTAGATGCTTGACAAGTGATAACAGCAATCATGAGGTAGATTTAATTTTAATAATATGAAGTTCTGAAAATTTTACATTTTGTTTTCTTAGTTATCTTCTCTTGATTATATTACTTTATATTTTTACAATGCAAATAACACTACAGCTTTTTCCTCCCAGGTATTAAAAAGGTTATTATAATGAAAATACTATAAGTGGATTTCTTAAATTATGAAATTCTGTGATAACATTAAAAAAAAACAACAGAGTCTGTATCACCTTTACATCTTAAAGAGCTGTTCACACCTTTCTAATTTCACAGGAACTCCACTTAAGGTTGACTTCATTTAGGTGTGAGTAGTCACCTCTAAATATTTATTGAAACATTTTTTTTCTTTTTCTTACTTAAAATAATCTTAACTCTTGATACCAGAGTTTAGTGGAAAATTTAAACATATTTTAAATTAAAACAATATTGAAGGTTATATTTTATATTTACATGCCATAGTAGACATGTATGCACACCTACATTTATAAAGGCTTGAGAAAAGAAAAAGATCAGTGTGTTGTTGAAAGTCAAGGTGATTAGAAAATGGTTATCAACCCACATCAACAAGAAATATAAAAAGATATTTCTACTGTAACTTCCTCTAAGTTTCTTCCCAGTATTGAGCTATGGTCACGGTGCGGGTGTCAATTCATGTATTGCTAACGTGGAATGCATTTTTAAAAATAATTATAGCTAAAAATATGCCAGTCTTATTTGGGGTTGTTTGTATAAATTCTGCATCTTAACCTTTAAAATTAACCTCTATTCAGAAATGTCAAATTGATGAGAAAACTCAAGAACAGTTTTTGAGTAGTTTTCACCTGTGTAGCCAGCCAAGTGATATAATTCATAATTTTTTTCTGAGATACTCAGAAAACTGTTAACTCTCAATTATCTGTAACATTTCCTAAAGCAAAGTATTGAAAGCAAACCATTAATAAATTATTTCTAACAGGAAAAAAAAGCCCAAGAGTGAAATAATAATGATGGATAAGTTATGAGGAATATGAAATGGAATTTAGACACTGAAGTATTTTGGACTCCTCATTTCTGCTTGATTTTTTCTAGCATTTCCCTTCACACACTCATCAGCAAGTAATCACTTTATACTTGTGAAATGAAAACTCCCTTTAGTTGTCCTCACATAAATTCAATAAAAAATTAAGTTTTCAGAAACAGATGGAAATGGTCTCTTAACGTTAAAGAAAATGACTTACCATCCATTACTTATTTAAATTCAGAAAATGAATAACAAATGTACATATGAAAAGCATAAGTTCATGTGACTGGCAGGGATGTGCCTACATCATTAATCTCTAACGACAGAAACTTAGCAACCTTGAATACTTGTATTTGTTAATTCCCTGTGATAGAAAACTACCTTTAAACACTGTCTTTGAACACAATATTTGCTCTTTCTCTGCTACTTATGCAAACGGTGTCACTTCAGTACTCAATGAGCCCACCACTAAATTGGTCCTCCACAATAGGTCTGAGATCAATAACTAATTTTGAAAACTGATTAGTTTGCACCAGAGGAGTAGACAGTTCCGAATTTTGCCAGAGGACATAATCAGCCAGTAAATAGAGGTATTAGTGCACGAGTAATAGGTTGGTAATACAGCCCAACTCCACCATAAACTCTTTTCCACAAAGGGCAAATTGAGTCTTTATAAGCAACTTCACTTGTAAATTAAACTTTTTTTTTTCTGATGTTGAAATAAAGGTTGGTTTTATTGCTCTACAGAACTGGTTAATAAGAGTTGTTTGTAAATGAATTCTAACTCAGAAAGCAAGCTCAGCCTTGGGTAACTGTTAAAGATCCACAGACATATTTATATATATCGGTTGTGAATTCCAGATGTTTTCAACATGAAAATATGTTATGTTCTAACACTTAATGTCGTAATGTTAGCCATTCAGAAGATGTATCTTTCTGTTAGATGGTGATATTGCTATGGAGATAACTGTAAAAGTGTGACCTAGGAGAAGAGGTGGGAAGCAAATTGTTTTAAGGGAAGGAAGAATATCAGTTATACCAATAATTGAAAATATAGTGAAAAGGTAAACATCCATAATTACTCCTAGAAAACATATGTAAATGTCTAATGCATAAAAATGGATGTTGTTTTAGCCTCTTGCATTGGCTTTATATTCAGCTTCATCAAGTGACCATGTGGATAAAACCTGACCACTTGATTATAATGTGCACTGGCACTAAACTGAACACATAGCTTTAAAAATCATTCGAAATGCATAAACTATATGTATTTGGCCATGGCTAAAGGGTCATGCTAGTTCTGTGATAAAATGAAACTTCAGAAAGTTCTAGTAAAGTATACCCTTCTTAAAAACTTGAAACAGTTGGGATTCCACAAGCAAAGCAAGTCTACAAACCCGTGAAATGGCACTAGGGTAACATAACACTTCAGATTAAATTACTACTGCAGAGCTGCATCATTTGGATTGGGATTTTAAATGTATATACCCAGTGCAATTTGATGCCTAAACTTGAACGAAGAGAAGAAGAACAAACGGATAAAAACCACAAACTATATTTCAAATAGAGATTATTTGTTTTAATATCGGGTGGGACCTTAATACTTAGAAAACCGATTGTAATTCAGAACCTTAGCACACAATGGTGGCAGTGCTGCGAGAAAGCGTTTAGTCTGAAATATATAATTCACTTCAGTGAAGAAATTAATATTTGTTCTTTTTCTTTTTTTACACTCTAAAGAGTAACATTCCACCCGTAATTCCATTTGGAAGGAAAGCAGTGAGAAAAAGAAGGAAAGGAGAGAGAAATGAAGGAGAAAAGACAAGGAGAGGCAGCTCTTTCACTTGCTGAAGTTTCAATGCCCCTCAGAGGACCTACATGTGGGTAAACTGTGCTCGTTCTTCCAATCTGGTTGTGAACACAATGTCCTCACTTCAAGTTCATCCAGAGTAAAATTTTACCACTTTCTTAACAAAGTGGTATATGGGAGCTAGCATTGATTCCTTGTGAATTAGTTGGAAAAACTCACAGATGATGTTAATTCAAATATTACAGAAACATTCCAAGCCCTGGTAAAAGACCTAACAGTGTTCTAATGTTTAATAACCTTTAATACTAGAAACATGATGTAAATTGAACTTTGGGGGAACACGCAGGGAATGGAAGTAATAGGGAAAGAATATTCAAGGGAACTAAGTTGAGTTTTCTTTCCTAAACAAGAGAATATTGGTAGCAAATTGGACATAATAAGTAAATAAAAATCAGAATACAGAGAGACTATTCTACCATTTATCTGCTAGAAACACACTGTTATTTTTAGTACTTGAAACAAACAAAAACGGCAATAAACTAAAACATTTTGATAGTTTATTCATAAAAATATCAATATTTTGAAAGGAGATGATATATTTAAATTTAGATATGAAACTTCTATATGTTTAAACATGGAATTTGAAACAGAAGCTTAAAGTCTGTTTTCAGGACATAACAGTGAATCTTTAGGACCCTCAATTTTAAATATGTGACTTCGGGATTACACAAATGTTAGTTGAGAAGATTAACTTGGACCAACATCCCACCACCTTCCTTTGTTTATCAAACTGGCCTACTCATAAAACTTTTCTGCTGTGTTCTTAAAAATTCAAACTCTTTCATATTGCTCTGAAGATTTTAATTCAGTGGTTATAGGGTTGGAAAACAGGGAGTTATTTCTTAAAGAGTATAGAGGTTCTACTTGAGGTGAAGAAAATGTTTAGAAACAGATATTCATGATGGTTACACAATTTTTGGAATGTAATTAATGCCACTGAATCACACATAAAAAATGATGAAAAAGATGGCTCGGTCCATTAAGTGCACAACTCCTGGTTTCGGCTCAGGTCATGATCTCATGGTTTGTGAGTTCGAGCCCCACATCGGGCTCCATGCTGACAGTGTGGAGCTTGCTTGGGATTTTCTCTCTCCCTCTCTCTCTCTCTGCCCCTCCAGAGCATGTGCTCAAAATAAATAAAATAAACTTCAATTTTATTAAGTAAAGTAAATATCTCAAAATAAACAAAGTCAGAATAAATAAGCTCTAATTAAATAAATAAGAAATTTTCTCTCTCTCAAAATAAACTTAAAAAATGATTAAACTGGTAAATTTTAAGTTATATATATGTATATGTAATTTTTTCTTAAACATTTTTTAATGTTTATTTTCCAATAGAGTGAGAGAGGGACAGAGCATGAGCAGGGCAGGGGCAGAGAGAGAGGGAGACATAGAATCCGAAGCAGGCTCCAGGTTCCAAACAGTCAGCACAGAGCCTGATGTGGGGCTTGAACCCACATACTGTGAGATCGTGACGTGAGCCGAGGTCAGATGCTTAAGTGACTGAGCCACCCAGGCACCCCTATATATTTTTTTCTCGATTATGTCCATGGAAAATTGCAATTATATGCTTCCTGATTTTGATATAAAAGTTAGGTTTGTAATTATTTTCTCCATTATGACAATGGAATGTCAATATATTCTCAGATTTCAAAGGCTGTTGGCATGATGTTATTATTTTTATTGCTTAATGACAGTAAAATCATCCTGAGAATCATTGGAAACTATTTTTTGGACAATATTCTTTATTTAGCTTATCCATACAATGTTGTTATAAGCAGAAACCTCAAGCCTTTGTTTATTTTTATTATACTTTTATGCTGAGACACTGTTTAAGAGTCCGTCTTCTGGTTGTGGGTATAGGGGTTTTTCAGCTAATTTCTCAAGTGTGTAGATAAAGACATGGTGTTACATGTGGTGGGAGAGATCTATGCACTTCAGGTGTGGCAAACTAACTAGAATAGATCCTTGGTCTGAAATAAGGTGAGAAAATACAGTCAGAGAACTGCCTGTATGGTAAGATTATACAAAATGATTAATAAAGTGCAGTTGCATGTAAGTTATTTCAATTGCACTGTCCTAAAGTATTGGCAGAAGTTTCCCAAACAAACTAGTGGTTGATGAAAACCTATTGGGACATTTAAATGTGCCCTTCTCTGTAGGGCACATTTATAGGTAAATTTCTCTATGCGTAGGCCTCTGGGTTCATGTTTTATATATTGAAAGAAAGGTGGTCTCAAACTTGATAAACATTTTCCAATTTAATTCTGCTGCCTAAATATTTACTCTGTTGAATAAATAAACGAATCAGTTGGGAACTGTAAATGTCAAGTCACTGAATTTTCTCACTTCGTTGTTAAGTCACTCAGCACATATAACTGAATAGATATTTGAGAATGAAAGACAGTCAAGGTTAAGACTACAGCTTTATGGCATTTAAAAATTCCCTTTAGCAAAGGAGCACTTGAGTACAGATTTGCTCCAGTGGAACATAGGATGCCAGCCTTTATGCGTACAACAGTAACACACACACACACACACACACACACACACACACTTAAAAAGGAGGAGCATCTGGTCTTTTATGTTAACTTATTGAGATTAAGTTATAAGAGAGGGAGTGATGTGTGTGTATGTGTGTGAGAGAGACAGAGAGAGAGACAGAGACAGAAAAAAATAGAGTTGGAGAGAGACAGAGAGTGTGTGTACTTCCAGGACAGTATCTTCTCACAGGTAACCAACCACATTCCCTAGCAACCATAATACAAAATGATGCTTGGTATATCTTGTACTAACTCAACCATTAATATAGATTGAAAGGACCATTTTGTTGTAAAAGTTAATTTCCAAAATGAAATTCAACATTCTATCAGGGAAGAGTGCTTGGTGAATTGGAAGTCTATTGAATTATATGAATACCAGTGAGACAATGGTGTCCTTGAGTACATAGAATAGAACTGCAGCTTTTTAGGTCTCATCCTTATCATTCAGGATAATATCAAGTTTGAATTAAATGCCCTTAAGTCCCCTTTGCTCCCTAAAGCTGCCTAGGCACACTACAACACACGGACATATTCTGCTCTTTACTTGCTGTCACTAAATATTCATCCCTTGAATGAGCCTTACAAATATGTGCAGCTTAATCATTTAGATTACACCAAGTTTCCTTCATGGGAACAGTCATATTTGTTTGTTTCAAACTAAAATGCACACTCACTAAACGTTCTTCTTGTGGCTTTCAAGATGGGTGGCATTCACAAACAGCAGGGAACTGAAGTTAACAGCTGTCGATCTTCACAAACTTTCTATTGTAATAAGAGTATGGTTTTCAAAAATAAAGAGAATCATGTTCAGAATCAATTTTTAAAACACTGGATAGCATTTGTATTTAATTTTCTATCTTGAAACTTAAAATTTCAGCATTAGTACATTGTCATGATTTTTGTCAGAATGGTATGGGATGACAAATTTTTCGACAGGTTTTATGATGATTACTAGTGTTTGACTACAGCAAAATGCTAGAATTACTAACTACCATTTGGTAGAATTTTATGGAATGTGTGCAAATTATAGTCAAGAAATTAAAAAAAAATTGACATCTGTACAAGTTAAAATCAAATCTGAAAGTTTAGTTTAATTAAAACTAAATGAAACTAAATTTAGTTTAATTAAAACTGCTGACCATGATGAAAGAGCAGCAAATGTAGTTTATAAATTGTACTTTAATTATTATTATAAATATATATAACTACTGAATATTTTATACATAAATATATACAAAAAATGTGCAAACATTTGCTAAATATATAGAAGAGAAAATTATGCCATGTGATTATTTCATGACTCTACAAAAATTTATTTCACAGGCTGAATATAAAAGTAGTCTGTAACGAGAGAGTAGTTTTGCCTTGACCTGATGTAGGAATTATTCATGTCCATTGACAATTAACTATTGTATCAGCTGACTTAAAAAATGTTAGTAGACATGGTCAATTTGAATGTAGGTTGAGTTTTCAAGAATATATTGACTATGTGATGTACCTAGTATTTCATATGCCATTGACTTGTGCTGATTCAGAGGGACACATTACTTTCAAAATAAATTACCAGATATAATTTACCAAAGTTATGTACTTATGGACCATGCGTATTAAAGAATACATTTTTCATCCTGTAGAACAAAGTAGGGAAAAGGCTGCCACTGGAAACTTGATGACAAAATTGAAGAACCTGAGAGTTTCCTGATAACAAGGGCTATTTACATGTACTAATACAGCCTTTGGCAATGAGAAAAAATCTGAAGGTATAGCAGTTAGTTATGAGAAAAGTGAGAATAGAGACAATTTTTAAATCATGCTTTATAATAGTCTAAGAATGGCTCAAATCTTGTGGACCGGTGGAAGACCATGTTTTTAAAAGAAGTTACCTGTTCTTACTAAGAAAAATTTTAATTAACTAAATAAGAACAAAGGAAACACTCTTAAATAGTACATCCTTTCTGTTCTATGGGGAAAAGCAAATATGATGATATGAAAATCAAAAAGTAATACATCACTTAAACAAGTTAAGAAAGGGATTAAAACCAGTATTTTGCCCTTTTCTATCTTCATATGAATGCATGCTTAAAATACATACACACATGCACACATAACTTCAAATTTACTTTCCCTGCATTAACGTTACTTCAGGTGACACATATATTGCAGAGAAGTAAATATAATTTCAAATATATCATCAAGTTAGTGTTGAGTGAACCTAGAAGACTGGCATTCAGTAAATGAGGATGTTAACACTCTAAAAGAAATAGGATCTGTTAGGAAGGAAGATGATATAACTAGAGTGTTAGTTCACAAACAGGACAGTGGAAATGCATTGGGGAAAACAAAACAAGTTGTAGGAATACATTTCAGTTCTTCAGATGGGTAAAGAAATGGTTGATGGAATTCAAATTCAGATCATGAGAGAACTGAAGCCAAGTATAAAAAGATGGTGGTTTTAACTTTCTGTATACCTATAAAAGCTGATAAGTTCTTGGGGCGCCTGGGTGGCACAGTCGGTTAAGCGTCCGACTTCAGCCAGGTCACGATCTCGCGGTCCGTGAGTTTGAGCCCCGCGTCAGGCTCTGGGCTGATGGCTCGGAGACTGGAGCCTGTTTCCGATTCTGTGTCTCCCTCTCTCTCTGCCCCTCCCCCGTTCATGCTCTGTCTCTCTCTGTCCCAAAAATAAATAAACGTTGAAAAAATTAAAAAAAAAAGCTGATAAGTTCTTGACTTTTATTGCCTTGATGATAGCTAGACTGTGAGTAAATGAATCTATCTTCAACTCATATCCATATGAAAGTGACAGTGAAAAGAAATAAAGCACATCTTAGAGTTTCTTATAACCTGGGGGGGGGGGGTTCATTGGGCATGACCCAATTCACACTTTAGATTGTTGCTACTCAAAGCATAGTCAATGAACCACCTGCCATGATAAGATATGTACAGCAATTGAAGTGTTTAAAACTTCATGTTAACTGAAATGGCTGTGACCTCCTAATATGTAATTATTCTAATAGTTCACTTTAATACATTTTACAAAATCCATAATGGATTAGAAATAAATAATAACAATTTCTGCATTATATATAGCTTTGAAATGAGACTTGCCATTCTAGAAAATGAGGGTTTTATGTGTACATGGGAATTGAAGTTTACAAAAGACTAAGCAATGAAAAGACTAATTTGATTCTGTTAGAGAAAGAAGAAAACCAAGAAAAACTCTGGCCTCCTACTGGAGTAGAAACTAAAGGATTCTACTGTTGGAAAGAATGGAGTAATTTCTCAATTACTTTTTTACTATCTCTGTCAAAGACCACAATCTTCAAATTGTAAAATAAGTATTTATATAAGGGATTCTAATCTCCCCCAATTTAGGAAACTGTAAAGAAAGCCTCTACTAGTACAAATTCATTAAAATATCTGGCCTCTGTGAATTGTATCCCAGGGTATTGTAAAGGTGATCACCAAACTAATTTCAGGAACTTTGGAGAATTTGTGACAAAAAAAGAGATGTTAAAAATGTACATGTCATTCTAATTTTATAAAGTGGAACACAATTGGTTCAGCTAACCATATCAGGATGGTTTGTGAACTTCCTGAGAAAGCAATGATTACAATGCCTCAACATGATTCACTAAGAAGTGATTTTAGAATAAATTTCTTTTCTCTCTTTGTAATGTTTTTAGGCAATTAGAATACAAAAACAGAGTACACAACAACAGTGAAATCTTGTTGATTTTGCCTGCAGAATATTCCTTACAGTAGTAGCCGACTCAGCTCTTTTGGGAGTTGGCCGTGCCTCTTCTTTTAATTTTATGTCATTTTGATGGGGTTGACCCTATACTCTGGGTCCAGGGACAGATATTGGATCCGCACAAATGAGAATGATATATGGATTTTTTTTCTAGAACTATTAGAAAAGAGAATATCAACTTCTGGTGGGGTTGCCAAATTTATGAGAGTTAGCTGGTTGTCCTTCTACACTTCTTAGGAAAAAATAAAACCAATATGAGAAAAGCATATCTGAGACATGAAGTTGATTTTCATGACATCATTCGTCCACCGGAAATTAGCTACTTTAACTACTGGACTTTTCTAGTACATCATCCAAAAAATCCTATCTCTGGCTTAAGATACTTTGATTTGGGACTCTGTCATTAAAGCTGAAAATATTCTGAGTTTATACTAAGTATATATGAACATCAGTAGATTATTTGTACTGGAGACAAGATAAAGGAATGGGGCTAAATGTAAGATAATTTAATGAAATGGAAATTAGTAGAATGGCCATAATTCAGCTTTGTGGTTATTGTTAAATAACACAGGGTTTTTGTTTATTTATTTATTTGAGAGAGAAAGAGAGAGCAAGAGCAGGGGAGGGGCAGAGTGAGAGGGAGAGAAAGAATCCCAAACAGGCTCCATGTCAGTGCACAGCCCAGTGCAGGGACTGACCTCATGAACCATGAGACCATGACCTAAGCAGAAATCCAGAGTTGGATGCTTACCCAACTGAGCCACCCAGGTGCCTCTAAACAACACGGTTCTTAAGTAAATGTCCTGTAATACTTCAGGTTTATCTTTGTCACAGTAAGCATGCTTCCAAATGACTTGGAAGAAGAAATAGAAGATGGGACTGTATTTTAAAATAACAAACCTGAAAAAATATTTCCATTACAAAACCTTGGGAATATTTGCTAAAATAATATAATCATGATAAAAAATGCTTGCATGATAACAAAGGACATTCTCAAAGACAAAAAACAAGGCTGATTAAAAATCTCTTCACGGGAGCCACAGTTGCTCAGTGAATTTTTAACAATCTCAGCACCCTTAAGCGTCAGGTTTTAACATTCATCTTGGGAACAAGAAGAGGCAAGGTAAACAAGTTGGTCCCATTAAAGTCAGGACCCTTGAAGGACTACACTTTTAGTGAAAAAGTCCACGCACTAACCATTGGAAACAGGTGGGTAGCCTCTCAGACTCAACCTAACTCATAGATTAAAAAAAAAAGTTTCTGTGAATTCATAATTACATGACTACCTTCTATCTAGTTTGGAGTTCAGATTTACTCTTCCTGAGAGAGACAAGATTCTTAATAGAGAACAAACTGATGGTGACCAGAGGAGAGGGAGAACGGAGGTTGGGTTAAATAGGTGATTTGTAGGTGATTAAGAAGTTCACTTGCCATAATGAGCACCAGAGGATGGAAGGAATTGTTGAATCACTATATTTTACACCTGAAATGAAAATACCGTATGTTAACTAACTGGAATTAAAATAAAAATATATATATATCTTAACACATCAAATTATGTCAATATGTACTTGGTATCAAATGAAAGCAAAAAAAAGCAGACACAGACCCATGATTACAGAGAACAAACTGGCGGTTGTCAGAGGGGAGGTGGGTGGGAAGATTAGCAAAAAGAGGTGAAGGGGAGTAAAAAGGTGAGGGGAGTGGGTGATACAGGTTTCTCGTTATGGAATGAGCGAGTTACAGGAATGAAAGGAAATATGGTCAATGATACTGGAATAGCATTGTATGGTGACAGATGGTAGCTACACTTGTGAAAATAGCATAATATATAGACTTGTCAAATCACTATGTCGTACACCTGGAAGTAACATAACATTGTGTGTCAACTATACTTCCATGAAAAAATACATAACTAAACACCAAAATAAAATTACTCTTCCTGCTTCATCTAAAAAACTTCAAGTCCATAAATTAATCGAAAGTTTTCCCTATTGTTAGCAATGGCTTGGAGATGAGATGCGGCCAGAAAAGAGAAAAAAAAAAAAAAGAATTCTCTGGAAAAACACACTCTCAACCTAGATTCCACAGGATTCTAATAAAACATGACATGCTTAGGGGCGCCTGGGTGGCGCAGTCGGTTAAGCGTCGGACTTCAGCCAGGTCATGATCTCGTGGTCCATGAATTCGAGCCCCGCGTCGGGCTCTGGGCTGATGGCTCAGAGCCTGGAGCCTGTTTCCGATTCTGTGTCTCCCTCTCTCTCTGCCCCTCCCCCGTTCATGCTCTGTCTCTCTCTGTCCCAAAAATAAAAATAAATGTTGAAAAAAAATTAAAAACAAACAAACAAACAAAAAAACATGACATGCTTAATCCAAAATCGAAAAACACATGAGGAAACACATACCAATATGAGTAACAGCTAAGACTTGCCCACCACTAGACTACCACAGAACGGAAATCTAGAAATGTTCATCAGAAATAAAGGAAAAATATCTTATTAGAAAGTTCTGAGATTCAATAAGTAATGGTGAGCACAGATATTGAAAAACATGTGGAAAAATAAAAACCAAAATTGACTATAAAACAAATAAATAATTTCCAACTTTAGGAGATTAAAGCCTCCAGCAAGATAACAACCAATGACATGACTTGAAATAAAAAGTATTGTTTTCGGATGAGAATGGTGACAGAGCACAGAACTGCATCATATGCAACTGATTGAATTGAAGGAATTTAGAACTGTTAGCTAAGAGAAGACACAACTTTGGGACAATAAAATCTTTCTTAAATAATTGTAAGTGATGTAGTGTACTGAAAAACATTTTATTGTGAATCTTACTAGGTAGTAAAGCAAGAAACAATGAAACAGATATATATGTATATATAGGTATAGGTATACATATACACATATATACAGGTATATACATACATACATATATATATATATATATATCTGTGTATATATGTGTATCTATATCTTTCTCTCTCTCTCTCTCTTTATATATATATCCTTTTGTTCCATTAAGAAGAGAGTGGACTTCCTCAAAAAGACATAAGTTTCTTGTCTCTAGAGATATCATACATAAGTTGAATGGCTGCTTATATGTGTTCTTACAGAAAAAGTCAAGTACTAAACAGATGGGTTAAATATATTGTAAGATTTCTTCTGAACAAATACTATTCTGGGAGTGTGATTATAATGTAAATATTATTTTTTCTTGACTCATGAAAAAGGAATTAAACGCATTAATAAACCTACCAAAGATATGGAAACTTTTATCATATGGTGATTTTTCAATGGTAAGAAGAATAGTTTCCAAATTCTGCTTCCATTTATGATGGAGTAATAGAACTAGCTCTACCCTATCACCTGAAACAATGAAAACGCCATACTAAATATATGAAACACTGCTTTTCAAGACATTGGACATCAGGCAAAGAAAGGCATTACATTTCTGAGGGATGATGGTGAAAGGAGCCCTATGTTTGCCCCTAGGTTATAAACAGAGACAAGAAAACAACAGGTAAAAGAGCATGAGTGAGTTGTGGAAACTCTTTGGATGGTCTGATATAGGTGTAATTGTGGCCTCTCAAAAAAAAAAAAAGTGTATTTGGGGTTGGGTAGAAAAGATGTGTAGAGAAAATGTCCAATTTTTTTCAAAATTTGATGAAAAGTATAAAACCACCGAACAATGGAGCTTAATGAACCCAAGCACATATGTACTGCCTAACAAACACCCGAATTTGTAACAGGATACTTCAGATTCCAATTCTTCTTCTTCTTCTTCTTTTAACTTACTTTATTTATTTATCTATCTATCTATCTATCTATTTATTTATTTATTGAGAGAGAGAGAGAGAGATTGAGTGGTGGAGGGGCAGAGAGAAGAGAGATAATCCCAAGCAGTCTCCTCGATGTCAGCCCGGAGCCCAGTAGGGGGCTCAATTCCACAAACTGTGACCTGAACTGAAATCAAGAGTCAGTCGCTTAACTGACTGAGCCGCCCAGGTGCCTCTCCTTTTTCAGTTTCTTAAAACATACCACATTCCTAAGTGATGTCTAGAATCTTTTAGGATTTAATTTGGAGCTAACATACCTGTGGATTTACAAAATTATAAATTTCTTAAAAAAAAAAAAAGAAAATTGTACGTCATTTGTTTTGTAGAGTGTGAGATGAATGTTACTAGAGAAAATTCTATTATCTGAAAATATCAACTATTGGGGCGCCTAGGTGTCTCAGTCGGTTGAACATCAGACTTTGGCTCAGGTCACCATCTCACAGATTGTGAGTTAGAGCCCCACATCGGGCTCTGTGCTGACAGCTCAGAGCCTGGAGGCTCTTTAATCTGTGACTCCCTCTGTCTCTCTGCCCCTCACCACTCACACTCTGTCTCTCTTTGTCTCTCAAAAAATAAATAAAAATAAAGAAAATATCAACGATTTCTTTTCGGTGATTCAGTAAACACAATTATTTTGTTTTAGTGTAATTAACCTTATTCATTTGTACTTTTAAAATTTGCGTTAGTGAGGGTAAGTCTAGCATTTATCTTTTCATTATCTATAAAAACACATTTATAAATAAAGTAAAAGTATAATATGGCTCCACATTATGTATACAAAGTGTTTAGAAAAGTTTTAATTTTCAATGACTTACTAATTGTAGAAATACTATTTTATATGAGACAACTGGGAATTTAATAGAAACAGACCTTTTTATTGGAAAGTCTTTAACTGCTAAGTTAATTCTAATTACATGTATTTTAAAATTTAAAACTTTAAAAAATAATTTTGACTTTCTATAAATTCACCAAAATTTTTCTTCAATTAGTCCAAAGTATTCTTTAAAGCAATACTCTGGACTAGAGGGGCACCTGGCTGGCTCAGTCAGTAGAGCATAAGACATCTTGGGGGTTATGAGTTCAAGCCCCAAGTTGGGCCTAGAGCTTATGTGAAAAAACAAATTTAAAAAGCTTTGAATTAGACAACTAAGCCCATCTTGAATTGTTGTCAATTTGTCATATTACCATATCTTCAATTTCCTCCTTGTTTATAAGTTAGGATTTATATTTCCTGTCTTCTGTGTTCCTTTAAGGAGTTAATAACAGCATAATATCACCTAATAGCACTCAGCACAGTATATAGGACAATGTGTACTATAAAGATAACACACAGAAACTAACCTAACTCTCAGTAAACTTTATTAACTTTTCAAGGAACTAGGTAGAAAAAAAGTGCTGGCAGAAAAGATGGCTTCTCTCTTTTTTTACTCCTTGCAATAGTTCTATATAACCGTGAATGTGTGTTAGTTTTTAAGTCTTTTGTGTAGATCCCAGTTATTAAAACAGGGTCATTATTTTCTAGTTTGGCAACTGATTTCAATTGTAAAGAAGCAGTAACTTTAAGTGGTACCTTCCAATATGTTTTACAGAAACCTAGCATGCATTTTTCTGACTTTCTTAAAGATCTAATTCAAAAATTCATTATCTGGGAAGTTTGGGATCACTAAAAGGCAGGTTGGAAATATGAGAAGAGCCATTATAATTGAATGACAACCTTAATAATAAACAACAAGAGTCTTTAAATGTCTTGCCAGGTCTGCAGACACAGCTACTAACAGAGCCATGAATGGTATGCAAAGCTCAAGACAGAGAAGGTTGGGGGTTTGTGAAGGGGAATTTCCGAAACACAAATACCAGTCCTCTGAGGCAGCTCTTTCAATGGACCATGATACAGACGTCTCAGAAAGGACCAACTGAACGTAAACCTACTGAAGAAATGCTAAAATAAATTTGAAAGCACATTTTATTACTGGAGTATTAAAAGGTATTCCTTCTGGGCTCCTGGGTGGCTCAGTTGGTTAAGCATCTTGACATTGGCTCAGGTCATGATCTTGCCATTCCCAAGTTCGAGCCCTGCGTTGGGCCCTGTGCTGACAGCTCAGAGCCTGGAGCCTGCTTCAGATTCTGTGTCTCCCTCTCTCTGCCCCTCCCCTGCTCACACCCTGTCTCTCTCTCTCTCTCAAAAATAAATCAACATTAAAAAAATGTATTCCCTCCCTCTCTACACACAGCTGAAGAGCTCACATGAGGTTAGGAAAACATTAAAGGAGGAGCATTGCATTAAAGTCTATGTCTGTACAAAATATTTTTAATAGTAGGGTAAGAAGAAAATAATGCCACAAAAGTGTGTATGACAATAAAGCTACACGTCTTAAGAGTCTAAATGAACTGGAGTGTGACCTTCTACCTACAGTTCAGTGTTCAACATAATAAGATGAAGCATAATATTTTAATAATATTATTGTTTCTCCAGCTAAGAGATAGAAAACTGGAGTAATAGGAAGTGAGAGATGAAGGACTTCTTGGGGTCCATCCAGATCAATTCTTTATTTATAGATGGGGGAACTGAGATGAAAAATTAAGAGAACTATTCAGGAGTATCTTTCTACTTGCTACATGAGATGTTGACTAATTTATGAATCTCTTAATAAAGTCAATTGTATCTTCAACAGCAACAAAAAAAGGGGACTGATTGTTCAATGCCAAAGAGGATTCCAACTGGAGTTGGAATCATCTAAAACTAGACTTGTGGATTCCCAGAGGCCAGTGTTTCCTGTGAGCCCCGTTGAATTGTTTCTATTTTGCATGTCCCCTGGAGTCAAGGACATGGGCTGGTACAGCCAATGTAACTAAGTGTTAAAAAGCAAACCGAGCCACATGTGAGGTTCTGCACTTCCATAAGCAGCTGTCATGGGCATGTTCATAAATGAAGCCAACACTCTTTAAATGTCAGTGGTGCTTCCCAGGCAAAGAATCAGAAGCAAGCTCAGTGGACAGCCTTCCCTTTCTACATTGAAAAGAATGTTGCTTATGTAATGCATTTATCTTATGAGAAATCCCAGTCTGTGGAAATAGGGAGTCAGAACAATTAAGTGGGGTTGGTTGTTAGATTTGCATGTGCTACTTAGCCCGTGATGTTTCTCTTATAAAATTGAAATGTTTCACTCGTAAAAGTGAGGTGTGCTTTGCAAATGAAAACCAGGCATTCCACTGGGGTGATAAAAATGTCAGACTTAGAGCTGCTGGGTTGAAGGATGAAAAGGAAAACAAATCAATGTGTTTCAACAGGAAAACATTTAAAGTAGAAACCACTAAATAGTTTAAGTCTCCAGGTTCTAACTAACTATAAATTTCCTATATAATAATCTAAATATTGATCGTATACACAAATTTCTTTTATATCATAATGACTTAGGGCAACTTTCAGAAATGTATCGCAGGGTCTTTTTAGAAAATATATTGCATGGTCCTTCTAGAGAATTGTAACATTTATTATTAATGTCAAGAAAATATGCTTTCTTTTTGATAAGTTTTAGTAATAACTAAATTTTAAGTAATTAATTACTAGTTACCTACAAATTATATTCTAAGAGAGTCCATTTTCTGTAGTGGAAGAGATCTTATTCTTTAATATTAAAACGTTTGTATTTTTAAATTTTGCTGATTGGTCAAAGAAATTTATTAGGCAATAATCATGTATCAGGCATTGGGTTATGTTCTAGTAATATAGTAAAGATCAAGTTCTGTTGTAATATGGTAAAGTTCTACTATAGCAATGCCCTCCCAAAGATTATGGAGAAGTAAGAAAGAGGAACATAATAATTACAAAGACATTAGAAGGGAAAGGTCATTGGGTCTAAGAGATTATTGTTTTTTAAAAAAAATTTTATATGATTTTTTTAACGTTTATGTATTTTGAGAGACAGATGGGGGAAGGGCAGAGAGAGAGAGAGAGAGAGAGAGGATCCAAAGCAGGTTCCATGCTCACAGGGCAGAGCCTGGTGTGGGGCTCAACTCACAAACTGCAAGATCAAGACCTGAGCCTAAGTCCAACGCTTACCTGACTGAGCCACTCCGGTGCCCCTAAGGGATTATTTCTATCATTATAGGTTATAACACAATTTAAGAGATAACAAGATAAAGGAGAAGAAAGCTTCCAAGGAGAGGGAACAGCATGTGTGAAGATTTGGCTTTAAAAGAACTTGGCTTAATTAGGCTTTAGAGGAAGGCCAATGCAAGGCAAGGAAGACCTTGAAAGTTAGGGGGGAAGTGGAATAATATTGTCCTGGAGAGGAAGGCAGAGGTCAGACCATGAAGGACCTTGTGAGTCTTACTGAAGAATTTATGTATGCCAGGGGCACCTGGGTGGCTCAGTCATTAAGCATCTGACTTCGGTCCAGGTCATGATCTCATGGCTTGTGAGTTTGAATCCTACATGGGGTGAATTCAAGCCCTGCTTCAGGTAAAACATGAGTCCCCCTTCAGGTGAACCCTGCTTCTCTCTTTCCCTCTCTCTCTCTCTCTGCCCCTCATGGGATTCTCTCTCTTTCTGCCCCTCGCCCACTGTGTCCTCTATATCAAGAAAAAAAGAAAAGAATTTGTGCTATAATAGGATACATTCTAAAACACTTAATGTAAACTAGTAACATAAAACATTTTGAATAATTTAAAATGCTGGAACCATTTAATAAATATTTTTAAAATTATCCCTATATTGATTGTTCAGAGAAAGTAGTAAAGGAGTACAAGAATGGAAGCAAGGAGGCCAACTAAAACTACACTGGCATGTTAACTGGAAAAAAGTATGTTGGCAAAATAGATCAAGAAGGATGTATTCAGTTGAGACATAGTTTGGACGGAGGATTGACAGCATTTAGTGATGGACTAAGGGACATTTTTTAAAATTTTTTTTAACGTTTATTTATTTTTGAGATAGAGAGAGAGACAGAGCATGAATGGGGGAGGGTCAGAGAGAAGGAGACACAGAATCCGAAACAGGCTCCAGGCTCTGAGCTGTCAGCACAGAGCCTGACGCGGGGCTCGAACTCACAAACCGCGAGATCATGACCTGGGCCGAAGTCGGCCGCCCAACCGACTGAGCCACCCAGGCGCCCCATAGACTAAGGGACATTTTAAAGATGACTCCAAAACTTTAGACTTCAAAAAAAGTGTGGCTGAAGGTATAAGTTGGTGAGAAAAAAAATTAAGGATGGAAAATATTTGGGGGACAAATCAAGGGTTCTGTTTGGATATGTTAAGTCGAAAATGCATTTGAAATCATTGCTGACCCTGTACTGAGAATAGCAATTAAATTAATATGGTAAAAAACCATTTAATCCTCTATTGTAAAATCTGTATGGATGGGCCTAGAGGGTATTATGCTAAATGAAATAAGTCAGACTGAGAAAGCCAAATTCTGTATGATTTCACTCATATGTGGAATCTAAGAACAAAACAAAACAAAAACAAAACAAACAAAAAGCAACCAAAAAACACAAATGAATAAAAAAACAAAAAGCAAAGTCAGACTATATAAATAGAGAGCAAACTGATGGTTGCCAGAGGGGAGAGGGGTAGGGGAATGGAAAAGATGGGGAATAGGAGATATAAGCTTCCAGTTATGGAATGAGTAAGCAACAGGAATAAAAGGCACAGGGTAAGGAATGTAGTCAATGACATTGTAATAGTGCTGTATGGTGATAGATGGTAGCTACACTTGTAGGGAAGATATTATGTACAGTTGTGGAATTGCTGTGTTGCACACCTGAAACTAATATAATGTTGTATGTTGGCTATACTCAAAAAAAAAAAAGAAAAGAAATTAAATCTATAGCTTTAATATTTGGCAGTTTCAGAATTTCTTATTGCCCCATCCCTCATCTGCCATGCCTCGTTCGAAATTAATTGTTGATATACAAACCAGTCTAGAAACTTACAGAGTGTTAAGAAATAGTGTTAACAACAGATGCAGTCAGCTATGAAACTAGTGGGTGTGCAACTTGTTATATATAATGGTGAGAAAATAGGGCTATTGAACACTCTGTTCTGTGTTCATAGTCTTTAGATTGGGTGGGGGGAGAAAACTTCACAAGAAAGGAATAATGTGCCTTATCATTAGTATTGACTCTATTGAATATTTACTCATTACAAGTTTTACCAACGTTAGAACTACAGTTTTCACAATTCATTCCACCAAATAACAGAATAAACATGTCTGCTTTCACATATGTTACTATAAAGGTTTATCAAGAAATATCTAAATAACCTCAAGAAAAGTTAGCGGAAAAATAAACATATTTTGAAAACCCAATTAGTGCTAAATATAGGGCAATTCTTTTCCCTTTTTCTTTGTTTTTATTATTATAAAATATCTAAAACAGAACCATGCACCTTTAATTTATTATGCCAAATCAATAACAGATATTATCTTTCAATTTCCTGGCTTATTCACCTCCTTTTCTTTCTTAAACAGTTCGGTACCTTGCATCTTCTTCAGTGAAACAGTGCAGGGCTGGGTTTTTCTGTTGTTTGTTTTTTGTTTTTTTGTTTTTTGTTTCTTTGTTTTTTTGGTGCAGAGGTGGCTGCGGATTGAGCTACATGTGGCCAACAATCTAAGAAAGGACCAGAGGATTTGCTGTACCTGTAGTACCTGTGGTGTCACTCATATGAGCTGACTATCTACCAATTTCTAGAACTCTAGTAATTCTAAGATGAGTAGGTCAGCTGAGAAGAACATAGTGTAGGCTGGTGGCCCTGGAGGGCTAGACCCAAGTGATCCAGCCAAGGAATCAGTTGATAATGGAAGCAGGCCAATTAAAGAGTAGAGAGATACAGAGATAGGGGAGAGTGTGCAGCCTCAAAGAAGGAAAAGTAGCCATGATTGCCATCTAGGTTCTAGGCACCAGTTTTCGGAGGACTGCCTGTACTTTCTAACTGTTGGTTCCACGATAATTCCTGTATTGTCACACTGACAAATAGCACCGAGTACCACCCTGACTTTTTACTTGAACTGATTTTTTTTTTCAAATAACACAAGAAATAGTACTAAGTGAACATGCCTAAATGTGTGTGGGTGGGTGGAGGGTGGCATGACACTGTATATATAAAGATGGCTATTTAACCTCATGCATAATATTGAAACACTGAGGCCAGTATAAATAAATGCTGTTATATCTATAAAACCGGAAATTATAAACTTGTTGCACGTACATGCATTGGGTTTGGAATTAATGCTAAAAATGTACAATCATAGTTAGTGTGATGTCAAATACGTAGAAGTGGTATTCTCTGGATGATGGGCTGATAGGTTATTATTTTATTTCACTGGCTTTTCTTTATTTTTAAATTATCCAAAATAAGCATGCATTGTTTTCCTAATCAGAGTAATAACTACATAAGAAAAAGAAAATATGCTTATCATAAATCAAAACAAGGAACAGAATGCAAGATTATAATAAACTATGATTGTACTTATAATTAAATAAATAGAAGGGTATATCTTGATATGACTTCAGTACATTTTTATGGTAGCAGAGTATGGTTTTCTTCTTTTTTCTTTTCTTTTTTTTTGTTTTTTTTACTATTTTGCATAGCCCTTCTCATAATCTTTAATAGGTAGCATTATCTGCCACATATCAAGCATGTGTTGGGTAGACATTTGAATCAGGTATCCATAATTATGTTAGAGTAAATTTACCTGGCCCTTATATGGATAGCCATATGTTTTAACTTCCCAAACCTGTATTCTGTTGTGAGGATCAACTGCTGAAATACAGAAGTATCTTATCTCATGACTACCTTTCACTTCAGGGTTTTGCCAAGTTCAAGCAGGAAAATGAAGAATCAATCAATGTGGTGGTTTGAGGATAAGGAGGGAGAGGTCAATATGAATACTGGTTTATGGACTCACTGAACACTATAAAGGGTTGGCTAGTTAATCTAGATGCTGATCTTCATTTTAACACGCTGGCAACCTCAGTAATTGTCTTGGAATAATGTTTCAAACAACCACATCGTAGCCAGATACGCACCTAAGAATATAAATACTTAACTAGGTTTTACATATAGAGAAAAAGAACCAAATTTAAATACAAGAAGGTTAGAGAGTAGAACTGTGTTAAACACCAGAAGTGTAATTACTATATAGTCTAGAAAGACACTACTGCTGTAATTAAAACGAGTTCTTAAAACCATTTTCTCCACCAATGTCATAAGAACAACCACACTTCTATAACTAGTCTCTTTACATGTAACAGGAATGCTCATTTACAAAGAAAGCCTACTAATATGGACAATTTGGTGCTAGACGTAATGCGTTCACTCCAGCAAAAAATTAATTTATCAGTTCTTGCTTTTAACACCTCATAAATACTCAGGCCACACCTTCTCTGACTTAGAGGAGTAAAACCATTCACAGTAATGTTTTCATTTTCTGCCTTGAAGCTGCTACACATGAAACCCTTAGACATTTAAAATTCTTCTCAATTTCAAATGTAATCTATATTGAACTGAATTTTAGAAATTTGTATGCAATTAGAGGCTGTATGGATATTTCATATTTATAATAATAAACACACAAATCATGGTTAGAAGAGGACATAAGACAAATCACTTTTCCGTGATAGAGATTTTCACATTATTTTGGAAAGTTACAACATATCTATGACTCCCTGAATTAAAGTAGGTTTCTGTCCCTGCAAATACATCTATTTCTTTTATGAGAGTGTATATTCACTCGTGTATTTCGTATCTCTAGTGTCTACCTTTCCCTCACTTCTTTTTCCACGTGCACATCATGCGCCACCTAACATGATGTGATGAGAAGGGCATAAAACCACTTTTGTGGAATTCCTGCTAAAATGCATTACTTCAATCTATTCATGAGAAAAATTCAGGCAAGTCCACATTGAGGAAAAATGTAATGAAATAATTGACCTGTACTCATCAAAGCGACAAGGTCAAAAGAAGAAAAAAGAAAGAAAGACGAAGAAACTGTCCCAGGTTAGCAGAGTATAAGAAGATATGGAATATAGGGGTGCCTGGGTGGCTCAGTCATTTGAGCGCCCGACTTCCGCTCAGGTCATAATCTCATGAACTTGAGTTCGAGCCCCCCGTGGAGCTCTGTGCTGGCAGCTCGGGCCTGGAGACTGCTTCGGATTCTGTGTCTCCCTCTCTCTGTTCCTCCCCCACTCACACTCTGTCTCTCTCTCTCTGTCAAAAATAAATAAAGATTTTTAAAAATTAAAAAAAAAGAAGATATGGAATACAAATGCAATGTAATATCCTGGATTGGATGCTGGACCAGAAAAGGAATATTAGAAGGAGTATTGGCAAAATTTAAATTAGGTCTGTAGGTATGTTAATAGAAATGTATTATTGTTAATTACAGGTAATTGGATAAACATTAGGAGAGAGTGAATTAAGGGCATGAGAACAGTGGGTATTATGTTTTGCAAAATTTTTTTTGTTAAGTATAGTATTAAAGTAAAAAAAAAATCCACATTCTTAGCCCAAAGGGCTTGAATTTTTATTTTATGTGTGCAAAAAGCAAGACAATTCTGATAATTCCTACAAAAGATCTTGGCATTGCAGAAAATTTAACTAGAGAAATAACACTTTTACCCTTCTGTCACTTCCAAGTTGAAGTGAAGATGTTTTCCTCATGAAGCATATGCCAACAGGACACTGATTACATTTTATTCATGTGTTTATTTTTTTCTATTCATCAAATCATAAATGCCACAAGAATTAAAAAAAAATGATATTCTAAAAATTCAGAAATAGTAAAATATAATTACCACATTAATTTTTCAGAGTTGAAACCTTCATTTATTTAAAAAAAAATGTGCTTGCTTATTTACTTATTTTTGAGACAGAGAGAGACAGTGCACGACCAGGGGGAGGGGCAGAGAGAGAGGGAGACACTGAATCAGAAGTAGGCCCCAGTGTCTGAGCTATCAGCACAGAGTCCACCACAGGGCTCAAACCCACAAACCATGAGATCATGTCCTGAGACTAAGTCAGATGCTTAACCAACTGAGCCATTCAGGTGCCCCTGAGTTGAAACCTTTAAATCTCTGAAATGTTGTTCGAAGACTAGTTTTAAAGGTGGTTTAATACGTAGGGTTTTTTTTTTCCTGCTTTTGATCCCATGCTATATGCAGTTTACTTGGCTAGGAGTATGACAGCATGACGTTGAGGGAGCAATTTATGTTGACTATGAATGAAATTGTCATTATGCTCAATAATCTTCCTTAAAACAAAGTTTCTAGAGCACAATATAGTAAAAGCTTTTAATGGATGCACTGTAATCCTAGATATTCCTTAAAGCAAATTTTATGCCACTAAATATTAAACTCCTGAAAACAGTGGATTGATATGGAGTTACTGGCAACATCCAAACTATTTTTATATAAATAATATTCCTATAATGAAATATTATTTTAGGAGAGATAGGATTGTGTCTTCATGATACAGACACATATAATGGCAGCTGATGTCTGGAAGGTATTAGATTGTGGTTATAATAATCACTATAATTGTAACAGTTCATGCTAGTGCAACTGCACATCTATTCTTCATTTGTCTCTAAACTAATTTGTTCTACATATGAATATATGACCTTCATCAATTTAAAGTGCCATCCCTTGGCTATGTGGATCATTAAAGGAAATACATAATGTATGAGTTCCACAACCCAAACTTGGAGGGGGGATATCTTTGTCACAAGTGTGAAATCATTGCTACAAGGCTGCCTTCTGAGATTTAATCAAAATCAAGTCAAGATTACAAATGACCATCAATCAATACCAGGGTTATTCATACATTTTGTTTTGAACAGAGGAGTTTCATTCACAATTTTGCACCCCTTATTGATCATTAGAGCAACTAAGATCATCGAATTATATGGATAACATTTTTTTAATATGAAATTTATTGTCAAATTGGTTTCCATACAACACCCAGCGCTCATCCCAACAGGTGCCCTCTTCAATGCCCATCACCCAGTTTCCCGTCCCTCCCACCCTCCCATCAACCCTCAGTTTATTCTCAGTTTTTAAGAGTCTCTTATGGTTTGGCTCCCTCCTTCTCTTTTTTTCCCCCTCCCCCTCCCCCATGGTCTTCTGTTAAGTTTCTCAGGGTCCACATAAGAGTGAAAACATATGGTATCTGTGTTTTTCTGTATGATTTATTTCATTTAGCATATTGAAGAAGAAGACCAAAGCAGGAGGCATCACAATCCCAGACTTCAGCCTCTACTACAAAGCTGTCATCATCAAGACAGCATGGTATTGGCACAAAAACAGATACATAGACCAATGGAATAGTATAGAGACTCAAGAATTGGACCCACAAATGTATGGCCAACTAATCTTTGACAAAGCAGGAAAGAATATCCAATGGAAAAAAGACAGTGTCTTTAACAAATGGTGCTGGGAGAACTGGACAGCAACATGCAGAAGAATGAAACTAGACCACTTTCTTACACCATTCACAAAAATAAACTCAAAATGGATGAAGGACCTGAATGTGAGACAGAAAACCATCAAAACCCTAGAGGAGAAAGCAGGAAAAAAACCTCTCTGACCTCAGCCACAGCAATTTCTTACTTGACACATCTCCAAAGGCAAGGGAATTAAAAGGAAAAATGAACTATTGGGAACTCATGAAGATAAAGAACTTCTGCACTGCAAAGGAAACAATCAACAAAACTAAAAGTCAACTGACGGAATGGGAAAAAATATTTGCAAATGACATATCGGACAAAGGGCTAGTATCCAAAATCTATGAAGAACTCACCAAACTCCACACCCGAATTATATGGATAACTTAATGAAGTTAAATAAATTTCCTATAGGGCATTGCTTTTCCAAAGGACAGTCTAGCCCTAAGAATGTGCTGAGTTCAGTGGAACCAGTTTATTCAAAGAGCACAACACAATATTTGGGATGACAGAATAAGTAGTGAGTTTGCTTGATAGTAAATCACAAAGAGCCAAGAGGAACTATTTTTGATTAATACTTTTGGGGGCTCTATAGTATGGGGAATATGAAGAAACTGATTATTAGGGAAGGAATATAGCAAACATGGTGATGACACTAATACTATGACATCATCTTGACTAATATATTCTATTTTAAGAAATATTATTTTATGTTCTACTTCCTCTCCACTTCCTCAAACCTAGTTTCAATTGCAGAGGTTTAAAAAGAATACTGTCATCCTAACAAAATGCATGTATCCTGAAATACTTACAAAATATGTATGTCCAGCATCCTGCAATTTCGCCTTGAATAGTAAGGATAATAGATTTTTCAGGGAGATGGCTTCATCACACTTAGCTAAGTTCCTCTTTCTGTGATTCTCTAAGAGTAGATCAGACTCAGACATTGGGAGACTTAGACAATTGTTTTCAGGAATGCCTAGGTGTCAAAGTTATGTGAAGAGTGAAATGTGAAAGGTCAATTCTTCTGTGTTTTCTTCAAAGTACCACCTATCAGTACTAACTTCACTGAAAGTTGAGCAATTTGTGTTCAGGTAGTTCTCTTAAGTAAATATGAAATCTTAGAATGGAGGTTTGTTTTCTTTTGAACTGATTTTTTTGTGGGTGGACTTTTGTGCAACAATCAGAAATAAATGGCTTTTTTTGGCCAGAAGTTTCTTTGCAGTTCAAGTGAAGAGGAAAATATAGCTACAGCATATGGCGAGTGGAGGCATTACATAATACACTGGGGATTATAGTTGCAAAATTGACTTATGATTTATATTTCTTTTCAGAGTTGCATGTGTGTGTGCGTGTGCATGTGAGTGTGTTTCTAAACATGCATACAAATTGATGAGACAGGATCATTTCTTTTTGTGGTCATAAGATGACATTTCTATTTACCTTGTACGTTATCTAATGGTATGGACTAAATGTCTCTTTTAACTCAGTATCAAGATGCTGAGCTATTTATTATGCACATTAAATGAATGTAGAAAATATTTTTTTCAGTATTTTATTTTTCCTTTATGACAAAAATGTTCTTTTTCATGTCTTCTAAAATACTAATTCTAAAGCAAGCGTGCTACCAGATTTCTTAAGTTTTACCCGCTGTACATTTTTTTTTTAATTTGTATTCTATGCTTAGAAATCCTGAGAAAACTGAAAACCAACTTGGTATTGAAAGTCATTAAACCATATAAACTACCTTAAAGCCTTTGCATGATGATTCTCAGTGGAGATATCTAGGCATTTATATTAGCTTAAAATATGTGTTTAACATCCTTTCAAATAGAATACTAGGCTAACAAAAGAAATAAAAATATTGCTGATGACACTGACAATATAATAAGCTGAAAACTCTTATGGGTACGTATATATGCACACATGTGTATGCTATAAAACATACAAAGATGTGGTGTATAATATTTTTTAAATGTAATATAAATATTTAAGTAAATTGTAAGTTAATAAAGGAATCAGGTTTTATGTGTTTTTTGAGGTGGTGAAGAGGCGTATGTTTGACCTGCAGTAAATGTGTGTTGAATTGCAGTCAAATGAAAACTGATAGCTTTCACTATTTTACTTTCTGAAGTAAAATAAAATAAAAATTAAGCTGACAATGTGTTATGTATTTCTAAGTATAAAAATGCAAATGGATTTTAGTTCTGTTCATCCATTTCACTAATTTCAAAGTTTTTCCTTAATTGGCTTAAAATTAAAGTTTTTTTTTTAAAAACAACTTTATTTAATTTTTTTTTTAATGTTTGGGGCGCCTGGGTGGCTCGGTTAAGTGTCTGATTTCCACTCAGACAATGATCTCGCAGCTCGTGAATTTGAGCCCTGCGTCAGGCTCTGTGTCGACAGCTCAGAGCCTGGAGCCTAGTTCAGATTCTGTGCCTCCTTCTCTCTGCCCCTGCCCTGATCATGCTCTCTCTATCTCTCTCAAAAATAATGAATAAACATTAAAAAATTAAAAGAATTTTAATGTTTATTTATTTTTTGAGAAAGAGACAGAGGGAGACAGATCACAAGCAGGGGATGTGCAGAAGAATGAGGGAGACAGAATCTGAAGTGAGCTGTCAGCACAGAGCCTGATGCAGGGCTCAAACTCATGAACCATGAGACCATGACCTGAACCCAAGTTTGATGCTTCACAAACTGAATCACCCAGGCAGCTCTAAAAACCTTTAACTTAATGACTAAATCAGTGAATTTTAATTTTACATATCAGTTAAACTTCAAACCAAACAAAGGAACTGTAGCAAAACTAGAAATTTTTGAACGCCATAAGAGAGCAACAGAAAATACTCCCTCTCTCTCTCTCTTCCTTTATACAACCCTTGCCCCTATTTTTGTCTATTCATTCATAAAGCTCCCCATTTCTTTTCCCAGGCTTTTCTCTAAGTACTGGGAATACAGCAGTGCAAAAGATAGTAAACATGCCAACATTCATAGAACTTACATTCTAGTGGAGAGAAAAAGGGAAGAAGCTGGATAATTAAGCAACATATATGATGTTAGTGATTAAAAAGTAATTAAGCAGGGAAGATGAAAGGGAAGGGCTTGGGTGATAGCGGTTGTAGTGTTGCATATGGTAAACTTCACAAGCTACATTTGAGAGAAGGTTTGAAGGGAGTGAGGGCGGGAGACGTGCACAAAGAATGGTGAGGAATATTCCATGCAGGAACGCTCCCTCAGATGGAAGTGTGCCTGACACATTTAAAGAACAGCAAGTAGGTCAACGTAGAGGGAATCAAGAGGAAGATGAATAAGGATGATGTCAGAAAGCTCAGGAGAATGGAAGGGAGAACACTATATGGGTTTCAATTTTTATTCCGGGTGAGATCTGAAGCTACCACAGAGTGCTCTGAGCAGTGCTTTCATATCCCTTGTTACATTTTCAAGGGTTACCTTGTCTGTTAGTTTGAAGGTGGAGGGGTCATAGTGGAGACAGAGAGAACAGTTGGGAGGTTGTTACAATGATTCAGGGGAGAGACGATTGTGGCACAGGCCAGGTTGACAGCAGTGGATGTAGTGAGAAGTGGCTGTATTCTGGATATGTTTTGAAGATAGTGTCAAAGGATTTGCTGACCGAATAGGTATTGTTCACAAGAAAAAGAGAAATTGCTTTATTCCTCTTATTCCAGGGTTTCTGGTCAAAGCATCTGGAAGAAAGGAGCTTCTCCCTACTGAGATGGTGACAAGGCAGAAAATCAGCAGCTCGGTTTTGGATATTTTATACTTGAGATACCTGGGGTAGCCTAGGAGTTGAGGAGAGACTAGAAAAGGTAAAGAGTGACTGAGAGAGAGAGAAAGGACACCAGCAAGTTCTGGAAACCTTGTGAAGAAGTCTGAGTTGGTACACTTTTTGAGATCCCTGAGAAATTTCTAAGAATGGGTTCAGAGAAAAGGGGAAACTAAGTACATGGAGGCAGAGAACTCTCCCTTAGTCTCAACGAGACTATCTAATATGTCAACATGCTTTGGGTAGGAACTGGAAGGCCGTTGCTCTGTGAGTGCTAGTTTTCTATTGCAGCTGTAAGAAAATGTCACAAACTTAGTAGCTCAGTAACAACACAAACGTATTATCTCATAGTTCTATAGGTCAAAGGTCAGACTCAGTCTCGCAGACTGAAATCAAGGTGTTAAAGAGGTTGCATTTCATGTTTGGAAGCTTTGAAGGAGGATCTGTTCTTTCACCTTTTGGAGTTTCCAGAGGTCACCCACACTCCTTGGCTCATCCTTTGTCTATCTGCAGAGGGAGCAGTATTGCATCTTTCTGATACATTTTTCTTTTTCCATTTTTTTTTAACGTTTATTTATTTTTGAGACAGAGAGAGACAGAGCATGAACGGGGGAGGGGCAGAGAGAGAGGGAGACACAGAATCGGAAACAGGCTCCAGGCTCTGAGCCATCAGCCCACAGCCCGACGCGGGGCTCGAACTCACGGACCGCGAGATCGTGACCTGGCTGAAGTCGGACGCTTAACCGACTGCGCCACCCAGGCGCCCCTCTTTTTCCATTTTTAAGTTCCCATGGATTACACTGAACCACCTGGCTGATCTAAGGTAATCTGCCTATTTCAGTTTATTTTGTAAATTTATTTATTTTGGAGAGAGAGAGAGAGAGAGAGAGAGAGAGAAAGGGAGGGGCAGAGAGAGTGGGAGACAGAGTATCCCAAGCAGGCTCCACGCTTGTCAGCACAGAGTCCTGTTTTGGGCTTGATCCCACGAACTGTGAGATCATGACTTGAGCTGAAATCAGGAGTCAGACGCTTAACTGACGGAGCCACTCTGGTGCTCCCTGATTTTTTTTTAATTTTTTAATGTTTATTTTTGAGAGGCAGGGACAGAGCATGAGCGGGGGAGGGGCAGAGAGAGAGGGAGACGCAGAATCAGAAGCAGGCACCAGGCTCTGAGCTGTCAGCACAGAGCCGGATGGCTGGGCTCGAATTCACGAACTGCGAGATCATGACCTGCGTGGAAGTTGGACGCTTAACCACTGAGCCAGCCAGGCGCCCCATCCTTGCCTATTTTAATGTCAGCTGATTAACAATCTTAACGATTTGTAACATTAATTCTCTTTTACCATGTAAATTAAAACACACTGACAAATTCTGGGGATTAGGAAATGGACATGTTTGTGTGTGGGGGCCTGTTATTTTGCCTACCGCAGTGAGAATATAAAATACTCTTGGATGAGAAATCATTTTTTTTTCTTTTTACTCATATAAGCATATTTATTTTTCCACTAAGCCTAATCATTTCCATGTAGGTAAACAAACCAGGGCAATATATACACAAAGTTAAAAACACATTGTTGCTTAACCAGTTAAGGCAACACTCTTGAAAGGTAATAGGGAGGTATATGCAACATATGAAGTTTAAAAGGCATCCAAATTGGCAAGGAGGAAGTCAAACTTTCACTATTTGCAGATGACATAACGCTATATATAGAAAACCCAAAAGATTCCACCAAAAACCTGCTAGAACTAATAAATGAATTCAGTAAAGTTGCAGGATTCAAAACACACAGAAATCTGTTGCATTTGTATACAACAATAATGAAGCAGCAGACAGCAGCAGAAAGAGAAATCAAAGCATCAGTGCCATTTACAATCGCACCCAAAACAGTAAGATACCTAGCAATAAGCCTGACGAAAGAGGTTGAAAGACCTGTACTCTGAAAATTATAAAATATTGATGAAGGAAATTAAAGAGGGCACAAAGAAACGGAAAGACATTCCATGCTCATGGATTAGAAGAACAAATATTGTTAAAATGTCTACCCTACCCAATGCAATTTACACGTTTAATGCAATCCCTATCAAAATACCACCTACATTTTCCACAGAATTGGAACAATCTTAAAATGTATATGGAAGAGCAAAAGACCCCGAAGAGTCAAAGCAACCATGAAAAATAAAGTTCTAAATTTGGCATATGCAGAAAAGTTGAGGATGTAAACGGATAGCATACAATAATGTTGACTGTATGGAAATTGAGAAGCATCGCGTGTGCAACTGCTCAGTTTTGTTTTGTATTGTGCAAGTGAAGAAAGAGCCAAAGCCAGCACATTGCCCTGGAGGAGATGGTAGAAGGAGAGCTAGAGTTCGGTTGCCAGGCACAAGCAAAGTCAGGAAGCGTGCACAGAAACTGGTATCAGGAAAATCTTATGTCCACAAAGTTTAATAAGACAAATATGCAAGAGAGGATTTTATGTCGATATTGGCTCAAAAACAATAATAACGAATATACAGAGGGCAAGATGTAGAAGCTCAGCTTTAGAGATAGGCTTCTCGAGTGGTTTTCTTGAAGTTGATAAGTTCCTTTGTATGGCACTGATAATTTTCCATGTTCCAAACAGTTCTTGTGTACTATTAAGCTCTGCTGAGAGGTACACCGCCAAAGGCAGTCTCTGTGAGTGGATCTTAAAAGTGCTCATCACAACAACGAAATTAGTAATGTGATTGATGTTAATTAGCTTGTGATCATCTTGCAATGGCATATAACAAATCATTATGTTTTATACCTTAGACTCATACATTGTCCCATCTCCATTATGTTTCAATAAAACCGGAAAAAAAAGTCTTTTATGTGTCTTATTTCTGTGAAAAATACTCTGCCTTCAAGTAAAATGATTATTTACTAAACTTAGGTTAGATGTAATGTAAGGTGCTATGTTCTCTGATAACATAAAAATGCTGCTATTTAGCATTTTACAACAGCATGTATGTGGATAGAGCACAAGCATAGTAAAATCTTAAATAGGCAAATACTGAATAGCAGTACATTAACAAAATGTGAATGTCATTTCATAAGACCACAATGTAGGGTTTTATTAGGGGGAAAAAACTAAAAAAAAAAAAAAGCAGTTTTATTTTGTATCTGACTCAATAAAAAGTCAGTTTAAACCTGAGTGGGAATTCAGTAATAGTGAGTCATTATGGGTTTTTAAGAACAAATGAGGTGATCAAAGCACTATTGGAAAGAGATTAGTCCAGCATGGCAAATAAAATAGATTATACAAGGAAAAGATCAGAGCCATAAAGACCAATTCAGACTTTATTTGAATCATTCAAGAGTACAATAATTTAAAAGAACCACTGTGTTTAGAAATGGAACTCAAGACATAGATGGGAGAGAAATTGTGAAAAATAAAACAAAACAAAAAGCCAGAGAGGATGAAAATAAAAAGTAAAACAAAACAAAACAGACAAAAAACCCAGGACAATTTGATGACCATGAATATAAAAATGATAGAACCCAAAATTCTATGATAACACTCAGCCTGGAGACACTGAATACAAAATACGACGTAATAGTGAAAAATTATATTAAGAAACTGTTGGGGGAGGTGGGGGGTGAAGTGGATGAGGAGGGAGGATATGAAGTATACAATGAGTTTGTTTCCTTTGAAGGTTTATAAATGGAAAAAAAAAGTCTGTGCAATTTCATAACCCAAAGATACTCATTGAAAACTGTGGTATATTTGCCTCCATATTTTTCTATACTTTTAAAACATGTATTTAAAAGAAAAGAGCTGTACTCTTTATTAGCAAATTTGAAGAGGTTTTGATGAAAAAAACTTCTTATATATTGTTCATATAAAACAGCATTTCCTTCCTGCACAACAACTTGAGAATATTGTAAAAATTACTTAGTTTTAAAAATAAAAATAAACAATACTTTTAGAATTTAAAAATGCTGAAAAAGTACTTATAGACTTTGTTCTAGTAATCCCATGTCTAGGAATCTATTGTGAGGAAATAGAGATTCTGATTATTTATGTACATGGATGTCTATTACTATGCTGTTTGTAATATTGAAAAATTGAAAGAAAACTATGGATAGTTTAGCATAGTTTGTTTTGTATGGGAATTATCTTAAAAGGTCCTTAGAAATTAGGAAAAATTTACTGAAAAACTTATTTGACCAAGAAGTTTTGTTGCTGTTGTTGGGGAGAGGGTAATTTCCCAACAAACTTTGTGGAAATGTATTTCATAATGCTAGTTTTATGGACATATTAGAGTTGTCTCTACCTGAATTCAATGATAATTAATTGACTATCTAGTAAGATATTCTATATCGTATAAGAGGAGTAAGAAAAAAATTAAGAATAACAACCAGAGTCCAGCAATGCTCCCATAAATACTTCTGTATTCTCAGTAATTTCTTAAGTTCAGTAATTTCTTAAATTCAGCAAAGATTTAGTCTAAGGTGAGGCTGGGTAACAAATTTTAGTTTAGTAAATTACTTTGGACAAAAATAATTACTTTATCCATTATTATCAGATAGGCTTCAAATGCCTGAAAATGATTCATCTCCTTTGGGTTTTAAATGAAATGGATCATCAAATAGATTACATTGGTGTCTCTTTGAGCTAGACTGTCCTCAAAAACAGATTATTTGGAGTCATTATTACTGATGAGTTCTTTAACTCCCCTCCGTAGATTCTTAGCTCGGTTCACGCTATTGACAATTTCAAACTTAAAAAAACTTCCTATGTTTTGAAGTATCGGATTTAACCCCAACTTTTCAAGAAACTACCCAGATCTTCTGTCTTTACTTACTACCTTGTATTGACAGTCATTAAAAGTGAATGCACATCCATGTTAGTAAAGTAAATTACTTATGGATATGAGCTAGGTGGGAGAAACCAAGCTTTACAAAATGAGTTATGAAGCTACTAATGACAATACACTTTCACAATACTTCAAATACAGTATCCTGATGACTTTTATGAATGACTTAAAAATTAAGGCAAATTATAAAAATGTCCTTTTTGTAGGTGAGTAGGGTGCTTTTTTCGGAGTGAAATTTCCTATGGAGACATTTCTATAATTGGCTCCTAGGATCAGTTTTCTCTCATTCTTCACACACCATTAAAATACCATTCCATTTTTATGTTACCCTCTTTGCCTAAGTATCCTCATGCTCAACAAGAACCCAAAATATCGGGGCACCTGGGTGGCTCAGTTGGTTGAGTTGGTCCGAGTTTGGCTTGGGTCATGATCTCATGGTTGTGAGTTCCAGCCCCGCATCAGGCTCTGTGCTGACAGCTCAGAGCCGGGAGCCTGTTTGGGATCTGTGTCTCCCCCTCTCTACCCACCCCCACCACCCACCCTCACTCACACTCAGACTCTCTCTCTCAAAAATAAATAAACGTGAAAAAATTTATTAAAAAATCTCCAAATTATTCATACAAGCAAAAGAATTTCAAAACACGAGTCCAAAAAATGTGGCCACATTTGACTGAACTTTATGTCATTTAGACATAGTCAAACATCTATGAGACAGCAACTCTGGGAGTCTGGAGAAGAAAAAGCAATTTGAATCAAAATGTAAATATGAAATTCTTAGGTAGAAGTTAAAATTAAAGCCATCAGATTTAATTGAGGTAGAAATCAAAACATACTATCTTTTAGCCAAATGGAAGCATGGCAGTTTTTAAGACCATCATTGCAGGAGAGGATTGAGTAGCCACTTAAGACAGGTCTGTCCCTGTCATCATTCCATTGGCCCCATCTCTGAAATACAGTTTGATCTTTTCTTCGTCCAGGCTTTTTCTAGTCTGATTTTATCCATGTAATTCTATAGAACATAGTTGGCGCTTGTTGAATATATTTTAAATGAATCTACCATGATCTCGTGACACGTTTCAGTCATGAGATCTTTGTAATTCCAGTTAGTTCTCTTTCCTAGGTGGCTCCATTTCCTGGGGTTGCATTTGCTCTCCCTCAGATAGCACTCCCAGAACCAACCCCTCTGTCCCTCGCTACTGTATTCCCTCCCGTGCATCATGCACTGAAGAACACAAGAAAATATGAGGAGCACATTGTAAATGTGAAAACAATATTCCACTCTTTTCAGTCAATTAAAAACACCTCTGCCATGTTGTTTAGGTATCCTCCCTCGAAATACATGTGACCTAACTTTAGCATTTTGATATGGAAGACATTTAATACACTGATGTTTGAAATGAAACAGTTTACAGTTGAATGAAACTAACTGTAAAAAATATCTATAATTTATCTCTGCAGCAAGGGTTTCTCTGGTGTCTTCTGTGCTTTTCTCAAGCCCAGCTTGTAGTCTTATGACTGCTGTTCTAAATTCTTGTTTGGACACATTGGTTATGTCTGTTTTGAACAAGTCCCTGGCTGTGATTTCTTCTCGACCTTTCTTTTGGGGAGAATTCCTCCATCTTGTCATTTTGGCTAAGTTTCTGTCTTTTGTGTGTTTTAAAAGCTTGTTGTGTTTCCTGCACCTGAGAGCATTGCTATATTAAGAAGGGGTCATGCACTGTCCAGGGCCTGAAACTTCAGAAAGTATTTCTGGTGTATGTTGTGCGCACTCTGTTATGTTTTGGCTGCTCTATGCCACCATTTAGTCCTCTGCAAAGCTCTTCCTTGCTTGCTGTAGTGGAGTGTTTGGACCTTTAATTAGGTGTGCCTTGATTTGTTTGTTGAAGTAACCCTGGAAAAAAGAGGAGGGTGAGAAGAAAGTTTGATCCTCAAAAAGAGAAAAAGGCAAAAAAATAAGAAAAAAGAAAGAAAAGAAAAGAATAAAAAACCTTGCTTGATCCAAAAACAAGAGTAAAGAAACTGAAAAAAAACCCATAAAAAACAAAAAAAAACTATGAGCCTGATTCAAAAATAAAAAATAAAAAATAAAAAAAAAAAAGAAAAAGGAACTGTCAGTATTGTTTTGAAGCACTGGATTTTCAGTGCCCTTGTGTATGCAGAGTTCTGGCTGTGCTGGCTGTGCTGGTCTTCAGGCTGGCTGTGTTGGCTATGAGTCAGTTTTGCCCCAGTAAACAAGCAATTGCCAGGAATGGGCAGAGGGTGGGGGAGGAGGTTGGTATAAGTGGGTCCCACCTCCACTGGGGGATGCTGTGGTGCTCTCTGAAGTCCCACCTTGTTGGTGTTGGGGGGAAAATGGTATCACTCCATATCTTTCATCCCCAGATTGGGGATCTCACACCCCCTGCAGTTCAGGCAGTCCTCACAGAAAAGCAAGGACCATCAGCTTTTCTAGTGCCACAATTCTCTCGCATTTCTGTATTACAAAGCTGTAATTATCAAGACAGTCTGGTACTGGCACACGAAAAAACACAGGGTTCAAAGGAACAGAATAGAGAGCACAGAAATGGACTCACAAATGGCCAACTCATCTTTGACAAAGCAGGAAAGAGTATCTCATGGAAAAAAGACAGTCTCTTTAGCAAATGGTGCTGGGAGAACTGGACAGCAATAAGCAGAAGAATTAAACTGGACCACTTTCTTACACCATACACAAAAATAAATTCAAAACAGATAAAAAGACCTAAATGTGAGACAGAAATCCATCAAAATCCTACAGGAGAAAAAGGCAGCAGCCTCTTTGACCTCGGCCGCACACCTTCTTACTAGAGACATCTCTGGAAACAAGGGAAATTAAAAAATGAAAATGAACTACTGGGACCTCATCAAGACAAAACACTTTCGCACAGCAAAGGAAACAATTGACAAAACTAAAAGGCAAGTGATGGAATGGGAGGAGATATTTGCAAATTACATACTGGGTAAAGGATTATTATCCAAAATCTATAAAGAACTTATCAAACTCAACACCCCAAAAAACAAATAATCTAGTGAATAAATGTGCAGAAAACACAAATAGATACTTTTCCAAAGAAGACATTCATATGTCAAACAGACACATGCTCAGCATCACTCATCATCAGAGAAATACAAATAAAAACCACAGAGATACCACCTCACACCTGTCAGAATGGCTAACATTAACAACTCAGGAGACAACAGATATTGCGAGGATGTGGAGAAAGGGGAACACTTGGGCACTATTGGCAGGAATGAAAACTGGTGCATAGCCACTCTGGAAAACAGAATGGGGGTTCCTCAAAAAATTAAAAATAGAGCTATCTTGTGACCCAGCAATTGTATTACTAGGTATTTATCCAAAGGATGAAAATCTTGATTCAAAGGGGGCACATGCACCCCAATGTTTATAGCAGCACTATCAACAATAGCCATATTATGGAAAGAGCCCAAATGTTCATCAACTGATGAATGGATAAGGAAGATGTGGTCCTTTTATACAATGGAATATTCCTCGGCGATCAAAAAGAATGAAATCTTGCCATTTGCAACAACGTGGATAGAACTAGAGTGTATTATGCAAAACAAAATAAATCAGTCAGAGAAAGATATTATTTCACTCATATGTGGAATTTAAGAAACACACCAGATGAACATTTAAGGGGAGGGGAAGGAAAATAAAGTAAAAACAGAGAGGAAGGCAAACCATAAAAGAATCTTAAATACAGAGAACAAACTGAGGGTTGATATAAGGGAGGTAGGTTGGGGGGTGGACTAAATGAGTGATGGGTATTAAGGAGTGCACTTGTTGGGATGAGCACTGAGTGTTTTATATAAGTGATGAATCACTGGGTTCTATTCCTGAAACCAATACTGCACTGAATGCTAACTAACTTGAATAATTTACTTACGTTCAAATGTAAAATCTGGGAAAATATTTTCCAAAGTTTCAACATCCATGCTAGGTATTATTAGGCAAATATGTAATGCAACCCAAAGATAAATCAGAGCTTGTAAGGTCTTTATAGTCATTCACTTATTTATCTATCCAACAAGTATTTATTGAGTTTTGGTAGAGAAGTTAACTACAATGGCTTTAATGTTGGTCACTGTATTTTGCATTTCACACATAATCTCACTTTATCATTTTAATAATTCTGTATATGACTTATTCTCATTTTGCATATGAAGAAATGAAGCCCCGAGAGTCTAAGTGTCAGAGGACACACTGTCAGGTGGCTGAGTTGAGATTCCAATTTATGGCATTTTTAATCTAAACTCCTTGAATATATAAATACAATGATGGCTCAATCTGGTTCACTGAGTTTGTGCAAAGAACTGGTAGGTATGTATTGGGAATACTAACATAAATTGAATATGGATTCTGGCTTAGGTAGTTCTTAGTAAAAGTGACAATATAGATACATAAATCTACAGTCATGCAAAGTAGAATGTTATGGTACAAGAATAGATATAGGTCTATTAGTTTATATGATAAAATCTTGTTTATTTTTTTAAGTTTGTTTATTTCTGAGAGAGAGAGAGAGAGAGAGAGAGAGAGTGGGTGAGGGGCAGAGAGAGTGGGAGACAGAGAGAATCCCAAGCAGGCTCTGCACTGTCAGCACGGAGCTCCAAGAAGGCTTGTTAAACCATAAGATCATGACCTGAGCCAAAATCAAGAGTCAGACGCTTAACCAACTGAACCATCCAGGTGCCCCGATAAAATCTGTTTAGACGAAATTATAACTAGAAGATCTGTGTATTTTTGTTCCAAATTCTTAAGTATTTTGTCCACTGAACAATGGAAAAAAACGATTGAACCTAAAAATAACAAATGATTTCCAAAGTCAAATACAACTATTATATAACACTGTCGTGTTTTCAATATATTCGTTTTTGGTTTGTGAGTAAATGCGTTAAGAACAAATGGAATATTTCTAGATCACACAAACTCATGTTCATATTTTTTAGTTCTTCATTCCATTGTTTTTTCTCATTCATCTTTTAGATCTGAATTGGGAAAAACACAGGAGGAAGGGTCAGGCTGCCAGAAGCCAAATTCAGCAGCACAACTGCTTAGTTTCAGGTCCCTCGGCACAGTAATAGACAGGGCACAATGTTTCTGTGATTAATCTTTCTGATGTACTGATGATAACCTTGTGGAACAGAATGATTACCAGTGGTTATTGACTCTTTTCCTCCATTTTTGGCCAATGAACTAGGCCAATGAGCCAGAAGAGCTCTATTAGAAAACCAAAAAGGAGCTAGAGTTGTTAGCATTTTCCTTTTCTCATTATGGCCATTTCCTTCAGTTCACTGAGTTTGGACAGAGCTTATTTGAGGAAACAGGGACTGCATTATTGCTAATCATCATACACACACACACACACACACGTACTCAGCGCCATTTTAGCTATACTATATTTAGTTATATATCTGTTTACATACATGTGTATTCTTTCATAGTAAAATTAAAATGGAGTGATTGACTTTCTGAAGTAGAACATTATCGGGAACATTATCTTTTATTTTTAGAAAGGATGATAATGGTGTTCAGAAGCTAAATGGCAGGGAGCTGTTACCTTTGAGCCTCCAGCAATGATTCATACTTTTGATAGCTCTGAGTGAGTTAAGCTTTGTCTCTGTCATAGCAGCCTCTTTACACCTGGATGAAGGCATAAATCCTGGGGACAACAGAAGCAGTGGAGCCCATATATGCTGTCCTTTATGCCAGAAGCAACTCTGTGACAGTCAGAAACAGGAAGAAATGTAAACATTCCTACCATTATTGTGTTCTTCAGGAAACAAAGCTTTATTTCATTGAGTTATATTGACAATAGATAAAAATGAATTCCTGATCACAAGAAGATTGAAAACACGTTACTTTTTCCCTCCCTCAGGAAAGTTGGAAAGCCCAGTTTCAGTGACTAAATGAAACAGTAGCATTCAATGTACAGCATTGACTCTTACATGGCTTTGATGGAACCAGAAGCTCTGTGTTGAGTATGAGGTCTTTACAACGAGTCTTGGGACTCTGGAAGGCTCCTGGCCTAAAAAGCCTGTCCAGTGAGATCTGGGGGTGGGGGAAGTAATAAGGAATGACTTCCAGTTTCACCTCTCAGACTCTGTGAGGTGCGCAGACAAGTGGGGATCTTTTAGAGTAAGCTGGGATAGATAAAATTGCTTTTCACTTATCATTCCAAGAGAGGTCTTCCTGGGCCACTGTCTTCCCTCCTGAAATATGTCAACTCCCATCTCAAAATCACACCTCTTCCTCTCCTTTCTCATGCTTCAAGAACAAAGGTGTGAGGTTCTTTCAGTTGAATGCTTTGGTTGGGTCTCAATTTTACTACTTATGCCAAGATGGTACCTAAAGCTACAATTATCATTTCCTCCTTGTTTTCGAAGCAGTCGGTTAGTAGAACTACCAGAGTATAGGAATGTCTCCTTCAGCTTTATATTTTCCAGCTTCCATTATAGTAGCTTGCACATTACACATTCCATAGTAGTTGAATAATTCGTTTTGACTCAGTTCTATTTGTATTTTTATTTGTTCATAGAAAAGTACTTTCATTCGCTTTGCAGAAAACTATGAGGTTTTATGATTCTTCTGGTATGCATACTCACATCTCAACACGTTTTAAAACAAAACAGAACAAAATTGGGCAACTACCCCAGCTCACATGACTCCAAACAGTCAGATATGATCCTAACATTCTACTAACATTTTCGTCTTTTAGAACTATAGCAACAATATGACTATTTCATGATTGATTAGTGTTCTATTTTGCTCACTATCTCAAGGGCTAAGAATGGTGCTTGTCATGTAAAAAGTGGCCAATGCTTCTTAAATTATCAGTGCAAATATTTGAGTTTGTACATGGCAAAATTGGGTACATTTAAAATGGATATTTCTCATTTAGTTTTTTTCCCATTTACTTTTTTATAATTAAACTAAATTAATAAGAGGAATTCTTCATAGGTCGAACACATATCCAACTGTAATACATTCTAAATCACCAACCATGGAAAGCATATATTCAAGTGATGACATCAATCAATTTATTATGGATCAATTTGCAGCCAAGCATTCCCCTAAACCTGTCTAATGTTTTGGCAAGGAACTTGAAAGGACTCACTAAAAATTTATTAGTGTAGCTTGAAATAGGTTTTTTTTTTCATTTTCTGGCTCAACAAAGAGAATACTGTTTGCCCTCTGAACATATAGATTTTATAGTTTAACGTAGTAATGGGTATGCTTGCCAAGAATCACAGTTTTTAATGAGCCTTTATTAAAACCATTGCTGTGTTTTAGCTTTCATTTTATGTACTGCCTTTTTATTTAAAACTCATTCTATTTAAATTTGCCTGTTTAGTAATCAAACTTAACTAGTAGCTTGGAATATATCTTGCATCACTTTGCATCTTCCTTCCAAAAGATTTGAACCTAAACTAGTTTAATTAATTGATACCAATGTTGAACATATGCATTGTGTAAACTTTGAAAGCAGAATTCACATTCATGTTAAAGAGTATGTTACTTTCATATGCAATGCTTTTAAGTGAGCTACAGCTTTGAAAGGCTATTTCAGAGACTGATTTAATTTCAAAAGTATTAGTTTGGTGCAGTAGACACAGCACCAAATGAATAGCTTTGTAGGTTACTGTATATTATAAATTAGTATTTGTTGTCTATAGAAGAGACCAAACAGTAAAAATTCAAACTGAGACCTGGAAGGATGAACTTTTAAACTCCAGGTCTGTGTGCAATAAAACTTAGTTGCTGCTCTTGACCAAAAAGTGTCAAAAGTGAACCTGTTATTCCTTGATGAAATCTGAATGATGGCAGCACATTTATAAATAAAATTTTCCTAAACTGTCTCATTTTGAGAATGTTTTATGAATAAAAGAAGTGAGTTTTGATTCCTTCAAGTGTTACTTTCTAATAAATATGATATTTATTTTTTAAGCTTCTTTGAGTTATAATTGACATACAAAAGAAATGGCACACATGTAATGTATGTACCTTGATTAGTTTGGGCATATATATACATTTGTGATACCACCATTATAATCAAGGTACTAAACATATCCATTACCTCCAAAAATGCCCTTGTGTCCTTTGATGTGTGTGTGCATGTGTGTATGTGTGTCCTTTGTGCTAAGGACCCTTAATCTGAGATCTATCCTCTTAATATGTTTTAAAGTGCATAATACTATAATGTTAACTATAGATACTATGTTATACAAGTAAGGTATGGAAACAAAGCAAATGCCCATTGGTGTGTGAATGGATAAAGAAAATGTGGTATATACATACAATGGAATATTACTCCTATTTTAAAAAGAAGAAAATTCAGCCATTTGTGACATTGTGGATGAGTCTAGAGGACATTATACTAAGTGAAATAAACTATTCAAAGAAGAACAAATGTTGCATGATTCCACTTCCAAGAAGTATCTAAAATAGTTAAACTTATAGAAGCAGAGAATAAAATGGTGGTTGCCAGGGGCTGGGAGCAGGGGGAAGAAATCAGGAATTGTTGCTCAGTGGGTATAAAGTGTTTTTGTTTTTGTTTTTTTAATGCAAGATAAATAAGTTCTAGAGATCTACTCTGTTTTCTATTACAATAATGAGACTTTAGGCTAATTCTCTCCTCAAAATAAAAGAAGAAAAACACGTTCTTAAATCAAGAAAAAATGAAATGGTTGAAAGACAAATGATATATTAGTTGGAAAAAGTGGCCTGACTTTACTGGATTTTGGATTACTACACTTTTTTCTCTCTGCTTTTTGAACAAGACTCTACATTTCTGTTTTGCACTGGGCTTTACAAATTGCATAGCCATTTCTGACCAAATCTTATGTGTCCAATTTTCTTACTTAAGGTGAATAAGTTAGATGGGAATTTTTTTCTATTTATCTTAATATTTAGAAAATATAACTGATCTTTGACAGTAAACTTTGTCAGTCACAAAACAAAAGCTTACACGTGACTTTGCAATAAAGCATACTGCGGAGTTATTAGAATTCTGCAAATAGTTTAGAATTTCTAGTTTTGAAAAACTGCTGCAACATTGCAAAATGAATAGCCTCAGGTTTAAAAATGCATATTAAATTTTAAGATCGATTTTCAGTGCAAAAGGATACAATTTTCAATATGAGGTTTAGATGAACCAATTATTAAAAGACAATTATTACCTTTTGTAAAGTGTATATACAAGTGCTTATGTATATACAAGTGCTTTGAGTTGTTTATAAATCAGGAAGCCATTTCTTGTTTCTTGTATGACCCCTACAAAATTGTTGGAAATGTCAGAGGAAACATGAAAAGGTTGTTTTATAAATTTATATTCAGAATTAAATTCAGACAAATGTGAAATTGATTTGTATGAAGAGATAAATCTTTTAAGAAAAAAGTTCCCATTGAGGCTCCTGGCTGGCTCAGTCTGGTTAAGCGTCTGACTCTTGATTTTGGCTCAGGTCATGATCTCACTGTTTTGTGAGTTCAAGTCCTGAGTTGGGCTCTGCACTACCCTGAAGAGCTTGCTTGGGATTCTTTCTCTCCTCTCTCTGTCCCTCCTCTGCTTGTGTTCTCTCTGTCTCTCTCAAAATCAATAAACTTAAAAAAAATTCTTGTAAAAATCAACAGCTTCATGTGTGCTAAAACTTGAACTAAAACTTACATTTTAAAATAATTTATCAGAAATGTCTCCAAATTGTCAGTCTATAAAATGTTCTTAACAGCTTTGGAACATCAGAATGATACTCTTAAATTAAAAATTATCAAAAATTGTTTGCTATCAAACATTTGACACCACTGTGAATTATGTGGATTGAAAAAGAAGTTTTTAAAAGTATACATTTGGATGACTTAATACATTCATAGGAAAATAAGCCAGAAAAATCTTATGATCAATAAAGACATCATATTAACAAAATGTTAATGTATTATATGAAATTATGACACCAAAATATTATTTTTTTTGCAATTTGTAAGTTATTACTCATGTGTTACCCCATCATGTTTTATAAGTAATATTTTAAAATAAATTGCTTTATATCTTAGTACTTTTAACTGTACCCCCCCCCCTGCTTTTTGAACAAGGGACTCCACATTCTCATTTTGCACTGGGCTCTACAAGTTATGTAACCAATCATGATCAGTCTTGTATGCCCAATTTTCTTAAATAAAATAAATAGGTTAAGTAGTAATTTTTCTTCATTTAATATTTAGAAAAGTTAATATAGTACCATTTCCTTATTGTGATCTTTCCTTTTCCAGTGCCTTGAGTCACCTTGATTACTTAACTTTCTTCATACTTGCTTATATTTTCCAGAGAGATAAGAAAAAAAAATCCTGGATTTAAAATACAAACCATAGTTTTCTAGCTCACCAGATTATCCATTTGTGTGACTGTCACCAGCCAGATTTTAAAAAGAACTTTTTTTTTTTTTAACCTCAATGAGAAGTTCCCACCAGCCATCATTGGCCATATTTGACACAGCTGGTGAATGAGCAAAAGACACAAATTGTTACAAAATCCCAAAACAAACTGCACTCTTCTTTCAGCACCACCTGGGGCCTCTTAATGTCTGAAGCAGGAAAAGGAAATATGCAAATGTTGATATTCATTTGCATAGAGCTGATTCCACTGAATAGTTTTCTTGGGTTTCCTAACATTTTCATGGTTTTTTTCAGCACACACTTATCAATCATTTTTCTTGTCAGTGAAAATCTCTTTTTTTTTTTTTTTTGCTTCCATGTTAAGTGTTGCCTGAAGGTTCTGCAATTTCTGAATCCTCTCAAGGTAAGAATTTCCTTGGAAAATTCTATAATTCTCGACAGAAAAGAAACACCATTACTGAAAAAGCAAATAGCAATGATCCCAATGCATAATAAGCAACAGACTACCAGACTTCATTCTTTACTTTAATGGGACTCTTGATTACCATACGTAGACCATAAAAATGAAGCAGAAACATTATGGGCCTGATGCCAAGATGCAGTGTTCTTCCCTCTGGGTATGGATACCCCCCTGTCCATGGATCCCAGCCTTGGTTTATCAGTTATTATCATCAGTTGCTATGTTTAACAGCCACTAAAATTTAAAAGTCCCGTTCAAGTTAAGGTGTATCTCCTTTTCCAGTCAATTTGTACTTTTGGGGAGAGGATGACCCTACAATTAACTAAAAAAATAAGCCACAATCTCTCTGTTCCTCAGATGGATTAGTACTTTCCTTATTATAAGACTTTGTTAATTGAAAAACGAAATAATGAGTGAGGGAGGCAAGGCCTTTTGTTCTCATATTCTTGTGTGAACTCAACGAATCCCTTTGGATTTATTCTTTTTCATTCTCTTTTCGAAAAACATTTGGAAACAAATCCATTGCTACTATTACTGTATGATATATAGGACATGGTTAAATCCTGAGCTATCATCAAGGGAGACAATTTTTTCTTTTCTTTTTTTTTCTTTCTTTTATTGTGTCTACATGAGATGATGAATGTTGTTTAAGCCTATTGAAAGAAAAAAAAAGAGATGGAAATGTTATGGTGTTGGTTTATTTGCTCTTTTTCTTTAATTTCAGATGACCACATAAAAATCATTCTGGCTACTTACCACCTAACATAGATTTTTAAATATACTGAGGTTCACAAAAATTGTGTTTAAAACACAAAAATGTGTCTGTCTACAAAGCCTCCTTTATTTCCATTTTCTATCAATTTTATTTTGCTGTATCAGACTTTGTTTGCCAAAGTTAAGATTTCTGCAAAACCATGTCTCATTCAAATGTAAGTATCTGTGTAATTCACATCAAAAGGTCAAGTAAAAGATGAGCTCTTTAAAACAACCCCATATTTATTCAAAAGAACTGTTAGCAACCATTACATTTTATAATTTTTAAAAGTCTATTTATTTATTTTGAGACAGAGAGAGAGAGAGGGAGAGCATGGGGGAGGGACAGCAAGAGGGAGAGAGAGTGAATCCAGAGAAGGCTCCCCACTGGTGGAGCCTGATGAGGGGCTCAAACTCACAAAGGGTGAGATAATGACCTGAGCTGAAATCAATAGTCAGATATTTAACCAACTGAGCCACTCAGGCTCCCCAGCAACGATTACATTTTAAAACCTATTCCATAGGTGTTGTGGATTGAACGTTCTGTCTCCCCCCCAAACTCATGTGTTGAAATCCTAACCCTCAATGTATTGGTATTAGGAGGTATTGGAAGGTAATTAGGTGATGAGGGTGGAGTTCTCATAACAGGATTTTAATACCCTTACATAAAGAGGCAAGAGAAAGATGGCTTCCTGTCCCTGCTTTCCTGGGCAGAGATATGAGAAGATGGCTGTCTGCAAACCAGGAAGAAAGTCTTCACCAGACCCAGTATTAGCAGCACCTTGATCTTGGACTTTCCATCCTCCACAACTGTCAGAACTAAATATTTGTTCTTTAAGCCACAGGGTCTATGGTATTTTTGTTATAATAGCCCACACTCACTAGGACAGTCACCTGTAAGCAGGAAAGGACAAGGAAGTCACAGAACTAGCTGCCTTGCTAAAGTCATGCTCTTCATTCTTAATGCCTTCGCCCATGAATACTAAGGCTAAAATCATTTCATGTTCTGTCCTTACATTTTACGATGGGTTTCTCAGTACACAGAAGATGCAGGGCTCATGTGTATCACGTATATTTCAAACTGTTTGCTAGACATGGATAAGCACTGGGAATGGCGAGGTAAATAAAACAGTAATCATCTTTCCTGTCCTGCAAGCTATACTCTGCTGGGAGAGACCAACAATAAAGAAATAAAAAATTATGAAAGAATAAAACACCATATTAATAAAACTACAAATAGGTGTTTCAAAAGATAGAAGAGAAGGTTTTCCTGAAATTATGTTCCGGTTTAGAGGGACTCGGTTTCTGTTTCCATTTGTAATAACTTCACTTTGGCAATGGTAAAGCCCAATAGATAAAAGAGCACATTCTTTCCTGCCTTCCTCTTCTCTTCGAAAAGAGCTCTCTTGTTTCTCATCTGTAGAAATTATTCTCATTTGCTTTCTTTTTTCCAACATGCACCTTGTTCTATAATCAAATCGAGAAAGCTTACCAAAATATATGCAATATTATCTCATTTGTCATTGATCTTGATGTAGTCGCTATAATACCAGTGTATGTATTGTAATGCATATACCAAAAGACATTGCACAACTGTATAAATTTGTCCCAATTTCTGTGCTCAACTTCCTGATAACTCTGAAAGAGAAAGACATAATATTGACCAAAAAATAAAAGTAAAAAACATACTAACAATTGAGAAGTGACACAGATGTTCTTGGCACCAAGATCTGAGAATTATTTCTCTTGTGGTTCTTTAGGAAATTGAGTACCTATGATATCATAGTAACCATAGGTAACAGTTATTCATAATATTAAAAAAAATTAAGATGGTGTGCAAATGAATGCTAATATACAAAAAAAGCCTAAATCTAATCAGGGAAATGATGAGATTATGTCCCATCATATCTGCATTTTGATTCTAAAAATTTGGTCAACATGGAAGGGTTTACTCTTGTTGGTAAATTCAGGAGGCACTTAGCATAGAAGTCTGTATAATGCTGATAACCTTCAGGGTGTAGATGTGGTACACTCTGTGCATTTGAGAACAAATTTTAGTGATTCCCATGAATATAAACATTTAAGGGTAATTCTTACACACTACCAACACAAAATGCTTGGTAAAAGTCCTAACTTTTGAGCAATTATTTTAATTCGAAAATTTACATCAGGAACTGAATCAAATTCCAGTCTGTTTTGCACTTAACTAATCTTAAGGGGCATTATTTACCAGCAAGTGTTTGGAACGGCCCCGCAGTGGTCCAGCAAGTAAGTGGCTGAATTCAAGTAACTGCCACAGTGTTTCTGGGCAGAATAAAATAAATCTCTTAAATACACACGGTGCATTTATTTATTCACCAGATTTAGTCTGTCTTTAAAAAGCCTATTAGAGTTTTTAAGTACAAAATTTTGTAATAAGAAAAGACCCTTAAGATGTTGAATCACAGATATCTTGATTTATTATAGTACTGATAATGCATAGAAATAATGTTTAAAGAAATATTTAAAGAAATATTAAAGTAATATGTAAAATATACATGCAGCATGCAGGTAGAAGCATATCCTTAATCAGTTCTAAATAATAGACCTTTTTTTTTTTTCCTAAATTGGCACCTGTGAGTAATTGAATGCTATGCCCTTAGAATACCTTGCATGCTTTTATGGATAGGGAGAGCCTGACTCCCTCCATAATGATGATCTTCAAAATAGGTAAAATGTCCAGAGGGATGTCTCTTTAAGACCTCTCCCACCCCATAAAATACTCATTCATACATCAACTCAGGCAGTTTCATGGGGGGAGGCCCATTTTGAAAGAGGGTCAAGGTTTCAGATTATAAAGTCGGAAGGCTCATCATGCTTTGCCATTTCCTTTCTCCTCCCACCCTATTAATTCAAAATTTTTTACAAGGAGCGACAGTAATTAGACCTGATCTGGACCACCACCAAGGTTTTCTATCAAATTTCTTTCCTGTTTATGTTTGAGTTACTCAGAAGTTATCTGTGTGCCCTTTGGACATTTAGGGCCTATTTTTTTAAACTCCCTCTGTAGAAAGAATGTAATCTTAGCTGACTTAGCTCTGGATTGTATCATTGTATTTCTCCATTTCAACTGAGAAATCTCAGAGTAAAGAGCAAAAGTAGTAATTCATCATAATAGTCCCCTTCCTCCCAATTTAGGGAAAAAAAAAACCCACACTTTTTTTGTTTAAAAGGCTTCATTGCCTAAGATTTCAGTCAAACAGAAGTTTTATCTATAAATTATCCTCTTAAGAAACAATTTTAGTTTGTTTCTCATATGATTTTTTTCCTTTACCTCTTTTTGAAGTTTTATTTGGGTCATTAGTTGAAGAATCAGAAATTGGAAAATAGAGCTAACAAATTTTATCAATTCAAATTATAAGAAAATCTAGGATGTTAACTGGCTACTGATTACCATATGCTGATAAAGTGGACAGGTTTGTAAATTATTTTATCTAGAATTTCAGCCTTCTGAGAAACCTATGTTCCTTTATAGCTATCCTTGGACAACTTATGTTGGGTTGTTGCTATGATTCTCCTAATTTCAAAAATCTATCCGAAAGAGAATCATTACTTCAGAAAGGAAATAAATATACTTTTCTTATCTATTTATATCTTATTTCTGAGTATAAGCCTTATTGTACTGCTAGAAATAAAAACTTCTCAGGTGTGATTAGGGGATAGGAGCTGCTATATCATGAGTTCTCTAGAACTTTAAGGGATTTGGGGGAGCATCTAATTCAGTTCTTTCCCATCACAGAAAAAAAGAACATATACAGAGAAATAATTTGCTCAGGTCACAAACTGAGGACTCAAGCAACTTTAGAAATTTGAGTCTTGGGGTGCCCGGGTGGCTCAGTCAATTAAGCATCCAACTCTCGATTTCAGCTCAGGTCATGATTTTGTGGTTCGTGAGTTTGAGCCCCACATCTGGCTTTGCACTGACAGTGTGAAAGCTGCTTGGAATTCTCTCTCTCCCTCTGTCTCTGTCCCTCCCCTACTCATGCTGTTTCTGTGTCTCTCAACATAAATAAATAAACTTAAAAAAAAAAGAAACTTGAGTCATGTCTAGTATTTAATATTTTATATAATATTTTATATTCCATTATGCTTTCAAAATTGGCTTTTAATGTTATAATCTGAAAATGTATGTGACTGAAGGGCCCTATTGGAGATTAATTAGAGGAGTTTTGGGTTTTTTGTTGCCTGCTTAGAAAACTTATAGAACATCTGATATAGACATCATATACATTGTTGGTCAAAAAATTTTCTATTTAAATAATCCACTAATGAAGTTTGAGAATGAAAGAACACTTTCAAATTTGGTAACAGTAATAGCACATATTTGAAGAATCTGGAAGAACTGCAGTTTTTAGCTACAGAACATCTATAGTTACAGGCACTGCTGACAAACTTCAGTGGATTGCATAATTGGGTACACTAAAGTCTTTCTTTACAAACTGAATTTAAAAAGTAACCCTTCTAGAAAACAATAGTTCTCCTCACCTAGCCTACTCTTTGTAACTTTGATTGTCCTTCTCACCTGATCATTGTTGTTTGTCCGCCTCCATTCTACCCCATTTCTTAATCCTTGAAGAGATACAACTCGAATTTCTTTGCATTTGGGGTTTAAATTTGAAATCCACTGCCATTTTCCCCCAAGACTAGAAGGGAGGAAAGCATATATTAAGGAAAGGGTTTCCAGTTCTCCTTGGAAATATAAAGTGGTAATGAATTTCACAGAGGCTCCAATACATCATTATGAGGTATAAAGAAAGGATGACGTCAGATCAATAAGACTTGTGTTAGAAACAAATATTATACCACTTGCTGACAGTCATTTCCCCTTCCTCAGAAAGGACCTTGTTGTGTGCCACATGGTTTTTGATCTTAAAAATGAAATCTCCAGCAAGCACCACACTTCATTTCTTAAAGTAAGTTCCTGCTTAGCTGCTAAATTATCTCTTACTTGTTTATCTCAGAAGTACAGATGGTACATTTTAGAACCTATCCAAATGCCCACCAACACATACACTATTAAAACCATGTATTTTTCTCGGGATCACTCAGGAGACAATCTTGTGAAAACTATTTGAGTAGAGTACATAAAGCACTGGGAAGTAACGATAAAAAAGAACTTGTCCACCTGAAAACTTTTTTTTTTCAAATAATTACATGACACTTGCCTCTTCTCATAAGGAAATAACAAAAAAAGTACATTAATGATTAATGCTGTATGATATATATTCATTTCTTGTAAGCATTATTTACATGGGCAAAATGTGTTTGATTTCTTTTTTCTTTTAATGTGTGTGATTTCTAAAACCTTGTTTTCAGAGCCCATTCAAACCAAGTTTTTTTTCTTCAAACCAAATTTTACTTTTCTTATCATGTCATAAGTGTATAAAGAAAAAAAAATAACTTAAATAGCCTCATGCTCATGAAAGTTCAACAGACCCATCTATAGTTGCTGAGGATATATTTTCTTTAAATTCAGTGGGTTTTACAGCCACTAATAAGTTAATAAATGCTGTAGATTTTTATAACAGTGTCCCAATCAGATAATTAAGATAACTTGAGTGGGACATGGACGTAATGCTTCTCTGAGAACAACTAGCATGTAAGAGGAGGAAAGTTTAGGGGTGCCTGGGTGGCTCAATCAGTTAAGTATCTGACTTCAGCTCAGGTCATGATCTCAAAGGTCGTGAGTTCGAGCCCCACATTGGGCTGTCCGCTGTCAGCACAGAGGCTGCTTCTGATCCTGTCTCCCTCTTTCTCTGCTCTTCCTCCACTTGCAATCATGTTCTCTCTCAAAAATATAAATAAAATTTAAAAAATGTAAAAAAAAGGGGAGGAAAGTTCATAACCATTTTAACCTAAACTTATGTGGATTTTACGAAGGTAATAGCAGTAGTTATGTGTTAGTTTTGTAGCATTATTTAACCACCACGAATCCATATTGATTTTAGGTATTAACAAAAATAGTGGGAGGAAGTGGAAAGCTCAGAGAAATTAAGAAACTCGTCACAAATAGCTCTTGAGAGGAAAATCTGGGACCCTATTTTCTGACCTCAAGTCCCACACTCCTTTCCACACATGATTCTGCCTCTGCAGTAAATAGTATGACAATGAAAAGAAAATATATTTCCCTTTTAAAAATTTTAGTCTCTTGGAAAGACCAGCTGAGAATTTTACCTGAGGTAAAATTTGCTTTAAATTTTGAGTTTAATAATCTAGAATTCTGAGACTTTTTGAATAATAAGACCTCTAAGTATTAAAAAGTTTTCAAAAGATGCTGGATTAAAATGCCAAATTAAAAATAATCTACAAATAATTACTGAATAAAGTGAGGTCAGATTCGATTGATCTTTATACCGTCATTTCCCTTGTGCCAGCATATTGTAGTCAGTGTGTGTGTGTGTGTGTGTGTGTGCATGTGTGTGAAATAGATAAAAAATCTTGTTGGATTCATTTCTGTCTGTTTACATATGGCTATCCAGGGTCAATCTCAAAAGTTTTGGGGTCAAAGCACCCCAAATTGTTCCAAAGCACCATTAATTGTTCCAAATTAAAAAAAAACAAACTAGAAAAATGTTAAAGATGATAAGAAGGTGTGTTGTTTCAGTTTTATCAAGCTGAAGGAATAAGACAATTCTCTTGATATTACGTACCAAGTCCTTTATTTGAACATTGATCACTTTGGAGGTGTAATTCCTATCAACTTCCCTAATACATAGGTTCCTCAAAAACAAGTATATAAGACATGAAGAGTGAAATAACTAACTCTCTTAAGGAGAAAATTTTTCAGTATACCTTTCACTCGTATTTGTGCTTTATCTGGCTTTCTTTTTCCAAAATTAATCTTTCACCTCTGCTGGTGAATTCTCTGTGCCTCTTCAGCCACAGCTGCTCACCAAAGGATTGCCTAAGAAAATCGCTGACTGCAGTTCGGAGTGTAAATGCCACAAGGATAAAAGCTGTGAGGTCCTTTTGGCAAACTTCGGCAAGTCTGTGGTTTGAGAATCGTTCTGCTCTGACATTTACTCAAACCAATCACCTCGGTTTTTCTGCCAAATGGTTCCATGTCAATGACTGACATATCTGCGTCTATGCTGAGAGTGCTGCTTTGTAGGTGAACTACACTCTATCATTTGAGTCAAGAATTAAGGTTGGAACAGAACCAGAATGTTGGGGCTACCCAGTTGGAGTCACATATAAAACTTTCAATACTAATTATTTGCTTCACACACCAAGCTTCATCCAAAGAACAGAAAGGAATCAATGTTACAAAGAAACTTCTTTTAAAAAAATGTTTAGGGTTGACTATTTATCTGTGGCTTTTGACTTATTTGGGACATGGTAGTAAAACAGAGAGGCATGTACCAATATCTGTGAGGATCATTTCACTTAGCCATTTAATTAATGACTGTGTTCCCATTAGACTGCTCTATTACGGTAGGAATTATGTAAATGTTTGTCTCTCTTTTTGGCTTCAGTATCTAATAGACTCTATCCCATAGTAGGCACTCAATAAATATTATCAAATGATTAAGTGAATCTTCGAGAAGTCAAGAATTTTTATTTTGTCCTATTTTTTATCCATGGTGAAAAACTGTGTCTGTTACCATTATTAACTTGATTAAATATATCTGCTATTGGCTGCAAGAGGAGAGAAAATGAGATGGGGAGGAGGGGTAAAAGATACAAGAAGTAAAAAATGCAGAATCCAACTTCATTATACAGTAAGATTCTAAAATGTTTGCTTTACTGAGGGAAATTCTATCATCTTTGTGTAGGAAAGGCATAAAATTAACTTAAATACTAACATTTTTCATAAAAACTAAATTACTATGCAGTCTAATGGGATCTTAACCAAATAGACTTACAAATTCAAAATGAATCATTTAATATACTTGTAGTCAAACTGGGAGATATCAATACAGAAATGAAAGAGGATATAGTGAAATCTATAGTACAGTAGGGAAAAGGGATGAACATTTAAATAGTTATATTACGAGAGCATGTGCAGCAACATGGTTAAGAAAATAGATTCTGGAGTTCAAACTCCCTAAGTTTTAATTCTAACAAGGCCATTTACTGTGTGTTCCCCAAGTGAGTTACTTAACATCTCTGTGTCATAGTTTTATCAACTACAAACTGGATAATAATGCTGGTACATATCACATAGGGTTAGTGTGAACATCAAATACATTAGCAATTATATATTACTACGTTCCAGGTTATTTTCAGATAATAACCATTATTGTTAGCTGATGAACTCAGTGAATTGCCAGCTGCATGTAGTGTGTCTGTGTAGCTGAATAACCCAATGAATAAGGAAGTTCTTTTGAAACTCAATTGCCCTAATGTTTTTTCATGAAATATATCTAAATGTCCCCCACACCTACACATACTGCAATCTGATCTATTTCATACATGGTTGTAAGACAGAAATATTAAATTCAATTATATAATTTAATGCTAATATATGATTGAATGAAGATGTTTATGTCCAGTATTAAGATTTTACTTTCCATAAGAAAAAAAAAAAACAAAGCAAAAACGAGTTCGTTTTTGGCATGAGAATGGCTAGTGGATCTCACAACAGCTCTTTATAATTATCTGTGAACTACAATAACAAGCAGACTACCATTATACATGTTTTTAAAATCTCATCGCATACTTGCTTTGAGGAGAAGCAGGTCATTTTCTGCCTGATATGACAAACGTAAGCCACAGAAGAAGAAAAATTTTTTTCTAGTTTTTATTGATAGCTATCAATCTTCATATTTGTCTCAAAACTTTGATTTGATAGGAAAAACGAAGATATTAAAAGATGAAAGATGAAGTTAACTCCAGGATCTAAATTTGGGAGGTGTGGGTTTCAGATTTTTATAGCAAAGATAGTAACAGATACTTTCATGAGACTGTCTCAGGACAACAATCTGGTTTTCCTGAGCTCAAAGATGACGGCTGGGTGAGGAATCTAACCAACAGGAAGAAGATCCACAACATTTTATGTCAAGAATAAAAAAAAAATTCCCAAGTTATATCTTGGATTTTTATACATGATTTATAATTTTTTAGCACTGGTAGTCTCCTGGTGGAAAAGATAACAGATATAGATATATATCGATATAGATATAGATATAGATGATATAGATATAGATATAGATATAGATTTTTTTAAATTAGGAATTCCTTAGTAGGGGCCAAGACAGTGAAGAGGCACTCACTTGGGAATCTGGAGAAAAGGGTTTGAGTCACGGCTCTTCTAGCTTTCTATGATCCTTCTGTGCTTGTAGATTACGGTAAGGTTTTATGATTTGGACTAGTGGGAATCGATCCTAATCGATCCTTGTCATTCTCAAGATAACCTGATACTTGAAAACATACACTTTAAAAATGCATATTATGGGAGTTGCGGCAAGATGGCGGCTTAGGAGGACGCTGGGCTCACCGCACGTCCTGCTGATCACTTAGATTCCATCTACACCTGCCTAAATAACCCAGAAAACCGCCAGAGGATTAGCAGAACAGAGTCGCCGGAGCCAAACGCAGACGAGAGGCCCACGGAAGAGGGTAGGAAGGGCGGCGAGGCGGTGCGCGCTCCACGGACTGGCGGGAGGGAGCCGGGGCAGAGGGGCGGCTCGCCGGCCAAGCAGAGCCCCCGAGTCGGGCTTGCAAAAGCGGAGGGGCCGGGCGGACTGTGTTCCAACAGCAAGTGCGACTTAGCGTCTGGGAGGTCAGAAATTAACAGCTCTGCTCGGAAAGCGGGAAGGCTGGAGGACAAAGGGAGGGAGAGCTGCTGAGCCCCCTGACAACAGAGCTCAGTTTGGTGGGGAACAAAGGCGCTCGCCAGCGCCATTTCCCCCGCCCATCCCCCAGCCGAAATCCCAAAGGGAACCGGTTCCTGCCAGGGAACTTGCTCGCTCCGCGCAAACACCCAACTCTGCGCTTCTGCGGAGCCAAACCTCCGGCAGCGGATCTGACTCCCTCCCGCTGCCACAGGGCCCCTCCTGAAGTGGATCACCTAAGGAGAAGCGATCTAAGCCTGCCCCTCCTGCCCCCGAGCACCTTGCCTACCCACCCCAGCTAATACGCCAGATCCCCAGCATCACAAGCCTGGCAGGGTGCAAGTAGCCCAGACGAGCCACACCACCCCACAGTGAATCCCGCCCCTAGGAGAGGGGAAGAGAAGGCACACACCAGTCTGACTGTGGCCCCAGCGGTGGGCTGGGGGCAGACATCAGGTCTGACTGCGGCCCCGCCCACCAACTCCAGGTATACACCACAGCACAGGGGAAGTGCCCTGCAGGGCCTCACCACGACAGGGACTATCCAAAATGACCAAGCGGAAGAACTCCCCTCAGAAGAATCTCCAGGAAATAACAACAGCTAATGAGCTGATCAAAAAGGATTTAAATAATATAACAGAAAGTGAATTTAGAATAATAGTCATAAAATTAATCGCTGGGCTTGAAAACAGTATACAGGACAGCAGAGAATCTCTTGCTACAGAGATCAAGGGACTAAGGAACAGTCACGAGGAGCTGAAAAACGCTTTAAACGAAATGCATAACAAAATGGAAACCACCACAGCTCGGCTTGAAGAGGCAGAGGAGAGAATAGGTGAACTAGAAGATAAAGTTATGGAAAAAGAGGAAGCTGAGAAAAAGAGAGATAAAAAAATCCAGGAGTATGAGGGGAAAATTAGAGAATTAAGTGATACACTAAAAAGAAATAATATACGCATAATTGGTATCCCAGAGGAGGAAGAGAGAGGGAAAGGTGCTGAAGGGGTACTTGAAGAAATCATAGCTGAGAACTTCCCTGAACTGGGGAAGGAAAAAGGCATTGAAATCCAAGAGGCACAGAGAACTCCCTTCAGACGTAACTTGAATCGATCTTCTGCACGACATATCATAGTGAAACTGGCAAAATACAAGGATAAAGAGAAAATTCTGAAAGCAGCAAGGGGTAAACGTGCCCTCACATATAAAGGGAGACCTATAAGACTCGTGACTGATCTCTCTTTTGAAACTTGGCAGGCCAGAAAGAATTGGCAAGAGATTTTCAGGGTGCTAGACAGAAAAAATATGCAGCCAAGAATCCTTTATCCAGCAAGTCTGTCATTTAGAATAGAAGGAGAGATAAAGGTCTTCCCAAACAAACAAAAACTGAAGGAATTTGTCACCACTAAACCAGCCCTACAAGAGATCCTAAGGGGGACCCTGTGAGACAAAGTCCCAGAGACATCACTATAAGCATAAAACATACAGACATCACAATGACTCTAAACCCGTATCTTTCTATAATAACACTGAATGTAAATGGATTAAATGCGCCAACCAAAAGACATAGGGTATCAGAATGGATAAAAAAACAAGACCCATCTATTTGCTGTCTACAAGAGACTCATTTTAGACCTGAGGACACCTTTAGATTGAGAGTGAGGGGATGGAGAACTATTTATCATGCGACTGGAAGCCAAAAGAAAGCTGGAGTAGCCATACTTATATCAGACAAACTAGACTTTAAATTAAAGGCTGTAACAAGAGATGAAGAAGGACATTATATAATAGTTACAGGGACTATCCATCAGGAAGAGCTAACAATTATAAATGTCTATGCACCGAATACCGGAGCCCCCAAATATATAAAACAATTACTCATAAACATAAGCAACCTTATTGATAAGAATGTGGTAATTGCAGGGGACTTTAATACACCACTTACAGAAATGGATAGATCATCTAGACACACGGTCAATAAAGAAACAAGGGCCCTGAATGACACATTGGATGAGATGGACTTGACAGATATATTTAGAACTCTGCATCCCAAAGCAACAGAATATACTTTCTTCTCGAGTGCACATGGAACATTCTCCAAGATAGATCATATACTGGGTCACAAAACAGCCCTTCATAAGTTTACAAGCCCTTCATTGTGCTTACTTTCAGACCACAATGCCATGAAGCTTGAAATCAACCACAGGAAAAAGTCTGGAAAACCTCCAAAAGCATGGAGGTTAAAGAACACCCTACTAACGAATGAGTGGGTCAACCAGGCAATTAGAGAAGAAATTAAAAAATATATGGAAACAAACGAAAATGAAAATACAACAATCCAAACGCTTTGGGACGCAGCAAAGGCAGTCCTGAGAGGAAAATACATTGCAATCCAGGCCTATCTCAAGAAACAAGAAAAATCCCAAATACAAAATCTAACAGCACACCTAAAGGAACTAGAAGCAGAACAGCAAAGGCAGCCTAAGCCCAGCAGAAGAAGAGAAATAATAAAGATCAGAGCAGAAATAAACAATATAGAAACTAAAAAAACTGTAGAGCAGATCAACGAAACCAAGAGTTGGTTTTTTGAAAAAATAAACAAAATTGACAAACCTCTAGCCAGGCTTCTCAAAAAGAAAAGGGAGATGACCCAAATAGATAAAATCATGAATGAAAATGGAATTATTACAACCAATCCCTCAGAGATACAAACAATTATCAGGGAATACTATGAAAACTTATATGCCAACAAATTGGACAACCTGGAAGAAATGGACGAATTCCTGAACACCCACACTCTTCCAAAACTCAATCAGGAGGAAATAGAAAGCTTGAACAGACCCATAACCAGCGAAGAAATTGAATCGGTTATCAAAAATCTCCCAACAAATAAGAGTCCAGGACCAGATGGCTTCCCAGGGGAGTTCTACCAGACGTTTAAAGCAGAGATAATACCTATCCTTCTCAAGCTATTCCAAGAAATAGAAAGGGAAGGAAAACTTCCAGACTCATTCTATGAAGCCAGTATTACTTTGATTCCTAAACCAGACAGAGACCCAGTAAAAAAAGAGAACTACAGGCCAATATCCCTGATGAATATGGATGCAAAAATTCTCAATAAGATACTAGCAAATCGAATTCAACGGCATATAAAAAGAATTATTCACCATGATCAAGTGGGATTCATTCCTGGGATGCAGGGCTGGTTCAACATTCGCAAATCAATCAACGTGATACATCACATTAACAAAAAAAGAGAGAAGAACCATATGATCCTGTCAATCGATGCAGAAAAGGCCTTCGACAAAATCCAGCACCCTTTCTTAATAAAAACCCTTGAGAAAGTCGGGATAGAAGGAACATACTTAAAGATCATAAAAGCCATTTATGAAAAGCCCACAGCTAACATCATCCTCAACGGGGAAAAACTGAAAGCTTTTTCCCTGAGATCAGGAACACGACAAGGATGCCCACTCTCACCGCTGCTGTTTAACATAGTGCTGGAAGTTCTAGCATCAGCAATCAGACAACAAAAGGAAATCAAAGGCATCAAAATTGGCAAAGATGAAGTCAAGCTTTCGCTTTTTGCAGATGACATGATATTATACATGGAAAATCCGATAGACTCCACCAAAAGTCTGCTAGAACTGATACAGGAATTCAGCAAAGTTGCAGGATACAAAATCAATGTACAGAAATCAGTTGCATTCTTATACACTAACAATGAAGCAACAGAAAGACAAATAAAGAAACTGATCCCATTCACAATTGCACCAAGAAGCATAAAATACCTAGGAATAAATCTAACCAAAGATGTAAAGGATCTGTATGCTGAAAACTATAGAAAGCTTCTGAAGGAAATTCAAGAAGATTTAAAGAAATGGAAAGACATTCCCTGCTCATGGATTGGAAAAATAAATATTGTCAAAATGTCAATACTACCCAAAGCTATCTACACATTCAATGCAATCCCAATCAAAATTGCACCAGCATTCTTCTCGAAACTAGAACAAGCAATCCTAAAATTCATATGGAACCACAAAAGGCCCCGAATAGCCAAAGGAATTTTGAAGAAGAAGACCAAAGCAGGAGGCATCACAATCCCAGACTTTAGCCTCTACTACAAAGCTGTCATCATCAAGACAGCATGGTATTGGCACCAAAACAGACACATAGACCAATGGAATAGAATAGAAACCCCAGAACTAGACCCACAAACGTATGGCCAACTCATCTTTGACAAAGCAGGAAAGAACATCCAATGGAAAAAAGACAGCCTCTTTAACAAATGGTGCTGGGAGAACTGGACAGCAACATGCAGAAGGTTGAAACTAGACCACTTTCTCACACCATTCACAAAAATAAACTCAAAATGGATAAAGGACCTAAATGTGAGACAGGAAACCATCAAAACCTTAGAGGAGAAAGCAGGAAAAGACCTCTCTGACCTCAGCCGTAGCAATCTCTTACTCGACACATCCCCAAAGGCAAGGGAATTAAAAGCAAAAGTGAATTACTGGGACCTTATGAAGATAAAAAGCTTCTGCACAGCAAAGGAAACAACCAACAAAACTAAAAGGCAACCAACGGAATGGGAAAAGATATTCGCAAATGACATATCGGACAAAGGGCTAGTATCCAAAATCTATAAAGAGCTCACCAAACTCCACACCCGAAAAACAAATAACCCAGTGAAGAAATGGGCAGAAAACATGAATAGACACTTCTCTAAAGAAGACATCCGGATGGCCAACAGGCACATGAAAAGATGTTCAGCGTCGCTCCTTATCAGGGAAATACAAATCAAAACCACACTCAGGTATCACCTCACGCCAGTCAGAGTGGCCAAAATGAACAAATCAGGAGACTATAGATGCTGGAGAGGATGTGGAGAAACGGGAACCCTCTTGCACTGTTGGTGGGAATGCAAATTGGTGCAGCCGCTCTGGAAAACAGTGTGGAGGTTCCTCAGAAAATTAAAAATAGACCTACCCTATGACCCAGCAATAGCACTGCTAGGAATTTATCCAAGGGATACAGGAGCACTGATGCATAGGGCCACTTGTACCCCAATGTTCATAGCAGCACTCTCAACAATAGCCAAATTATGGAAAGAGCCTAAATGTCCATCAACTGATGAATGGATAAAGAAATTGTGGTTTATATACACAATGGAATATTACATGGCAATGAGAAAAAATGAAATATGGCCTTTTGTAGCAACGTGGATGGAACTGGAGAGTGTGATGCTAAGTGAAATAAGCCATACAGAGAAAGACAGATACCATATGGTCTCACTCTTATGTGGATCCTGAGAAACTTAACAGGAACCCATGGGGGAGGGGAAGGAAAAAAAAAAAAAGAGGTTAGAATGGGAGAGAGCCAAAGCATAAGAGACTGTTAAAAACTGAGAACAAACTGAGGGTTGATGGGGGGTGGGAGGGAGGAGAGGGTGGGTGATGGGTATTGAGGAGGGCACCTTTTGGGATGAGCACTGGGTGTTGTATGGAAACCAATTTGTCAATAAATTTCAGAAAAAAAAAAAAAAATAAAAATGCATATTATAATGTCATGTGCCAGGTCATGAAAGTCTCCTTAACTTTACACTAGTTTAACGTGGAATTTTTCTACTCCGCTAACCTATGTGCCCTCAACACTTGGCCGCCTTGCCCGTAATCATCTTATGCCCTTACTTTATTCTCAATTATAATGCTTTTTCATTTCTAGAGTGTAGGCCCTGCAGCTGAGGAACTGAAGAGCAGAGGAAAAGCATGGCTCTCCCCTCAGTTGTCTTCCTCCACAGTGGCTGGAGTACAACATCGTTCTCCTCAATACATTTCTACTCCTTTGATCTCACTCATATCCTTGGAAAGTCTGTCTAGAATAACCAGAATTTAAGCAAAACTCTGAAACTTAGTTTTTCTTCCAGTAATACTTATGTTAAAAAATTCAACTCAACTCAACTTTGGAGGTATCTTGCATGATTTCTAAAAAAATTATTTTTCATTTCTTACAGAAGCAATGCTTCAATCTCTCAAAAAACCATGCATTTGGGAGAAAAGATAAATAAGCATAAAGGACATCTCTACCAGAGTTAGTTTTGAACAAGAGAAAAGTAGTTCAGAAATAATCACTGGTGGCAGTGGAAAGGCAAAAAGGGAATTCAGTCACAAACTCACACTGAGCAATGATAACGTTCTGGAGATATAAAATATGCGATTTTTTCTGCCCTTGAATGCTCACCTTCCTAGGGTAAATACAGATAGAATAATAGGCAGATCAAAGATTTAGGACCAAACCAAGATGCATACTTATACTAAATGGATTATAGGAGCCAGTTCTTTAATCCTAGTCAATCTCACTTGCCAGCAGGTGGAGGCAGTGAGAAAGGAGTGCATTGTCTGGTTCCATGACTGAAGAGGTATGAGGCTAAAACCTCAACTTGGAAAAAAAATCTTCTATGGAATCATTCCATTAGATAGATGCTATGTCTTAAAATTTTATTAAAAGAGTAAGACACTTCAATTATATCTTGGTTTAATACATTTTGTCAGCTTACCTTTTATACCCAATTGCTATATTTAGGAACATTAATATGATAAAATGGGTTAAAACAAATTTGAAGAAAAGCTTTTTCTATAGCTCATACATTTTGTTGTACTCTCTAGGTATGATGGACAATTCTTATAGTTCTGTTACGGAATCATGTCTTTGCCCTAGCACACATATGTTTACATCCTTAAAGATATATTAAAGTGTTTTCAGCAAATTCATTTAAAAGTTAATCCTTAAAAAACCCTAAAATATGATAAAAAGTACTTGATTCTTCTCTATACATTGCCATGTGTTCTGGGGAGAAAGATGAATTTGCTGGTTGTTCTTAGGTGTGTGTGGTGGGATGAAGGAGGGAGCAGGAAGAAAAAGTTTAGGGTTAAACCAAACTAAATAGAAAAAAGAAAAAAAAACCCATGTGCATTAAATCCGTCAATTACATATGTGAACATATTTCTTAAGAAATTAAATTGGATTAAAAAAGTGTTTTAAGGGGTGCCTGGGTAGCTCAGTCAGTTAAGCATCCAACTCTTGATTTCTTCTACATGTGGAACCTCCTTGAGATCCTCTCTCTCTCTCTCTCTCCCTTTGCCTCTCTCCCCCACTTGCACATGCTCTCTCATTCCAAAAAAAAAGTGTTTTGAAAATAAAACAGTCATATTTCTCAAGCATCTGGGAAAAAATAAATAAATAAATGATAATTAATTAACAAACCTTTCCTTAGAACTCAAAAACGTCCTTTGTTACCAAGAATGCTTCCAGAATAAATATTTATCGCATTGTATATTACCTACAAGGGATCATCATATACCTGTTTGTATATGATGCTCCCTGCATCATATATAAATAAAGAAAATTAATTTATTATCTCTCTAAAAGATGTATATTGAGGAGCATCTGGTTGGCTCAGTTGGTTAAGTCTCTGACTCTTGATTTCAGCTCAGGTCATGATCTCACATTTTGTGAGATCGAGCCCCACATTGGGCTTTCACTGACAGCGCAGAACATGCTTGGGATTCTCTCTCTTCCTCTCTCTGTCCCTTACCTCCCTTTTTCTCTTTTTAAATAAACTTAAAAAAAAGAGCAGATATATGTTGAGTGCCTACTGTGAGCCAAGGATTTAAAATCGAACAAAACGCTTCAAAATGCTTGTCCTTGTGAAGCTTATATTCCTGTACCAAAGAAATAATATAAACAAAAATAAAAGAGTTAAATATATAATATGGCATTTGGGGATACATTATGGAGATAAAAGTAAATTAGGAAAAGGGATAGAGAATACCCAAGTATTACAATTTAATAGAGGGTGAAAAGGGCAAAATCCACATTAACCTTTATATTTGTGACTGGTATCAGTATGCTGTTGCTCCTCAGAAAGTCAGATGAACTCAGGGTCTCATTACAGTGAGAAGTTTTCATTGAGTGTGTGTAACTTATGCTTAGACTCTGTTTTATTCAGTATTTAATTTATTCATAAGCAATAATTTGGCTTAGATTATTCAGCCTAAACAACACAAGACTGTGAATGTATTTTTCTTCATTCTATTTCCCTTTAAGAGTAACTGTGAGCATAGCTGCTGTAAAACACCAGATGGAAAGGAAACAGTTTGACACCATCTTTTCTTCATCTGCATTGCCATGGTACTCAGTTTCTCATTGCACACAGGAACTCGAAAATTCCAGGTCTCAGATGTGGTTGCGTCTATCCTGGGCTGCCTACTACAGATTTGCCTTCAAATGAACCACAGGAATGTTTATTTCTTAATAATCAACAGCAGCTTCCTTTGTAATGTGTTGTTTTGATTTTACATATAGGCTGACAGCATCGGTCCCAATTTCTAGGTTTAGCTGGCAGGTCACTTTCCCTTTGGGAGCTTTAAAATCATCAATATTAATTTAATGGTGCCTAGTTCTTGTCAAAGGCTGTGGATAAAAAGAAGCAAGCCAAACTAACAAACAAACTTCCAAAGTCTTAAGAAAAATGTGACAATCCATGACAATCCAGGATCTATTCATATTGATGATCCTTTTAAGGATTTGACACAACTTCCTTATTATGCATGGTGTATAACATTATGACACCACCTGAAGGGATACGCCATCTAATGAATTTTGACAGAAGGGTCTTCTCCAACTAATCTAAGCTTAGAGTCAAACTTAAAGTTAGTCAAATTGGGCAAAAGGTCCACTCCCATTCCATTACAGAAGGTCATAAACTTAGCCAATAATATTGCTTCAGAGCAATAAATCTCTCAGTATGTTTCAAAACATATACTAATGAGTACAAAATACATAATAATGAGTATAATAATTAGTCATTAATATTCACCTAATTCTAAATAATTTGGAGAGTGTGACATTGAGGTAATGAAATGTGAAATTAACCATACCCCAGAGAAAGAATAGAATGCAGACGATGAGGGTGGGGGCTTTGCCTAAGTTGGTCACCTTGAACAATGTCTCACCCTTAAGAACTGCTCAATAAATGTTTGATTAATAAATGAAAAAAATAATATCTGTTCATGTCAAATAAATCTGTGTGGATGTCAACATCATATCCTTGTAAATTAAAGGATTATCCTTTTTATGGAAAGAAAATGGCTATTGAAGAAATTGAATAATTTAAAAATAATTTACAAAGATTATAATTAGATAATATTAAAATTAATGTGTTAGTGTTACATAGCAAGATTGTCATCAAATGTTTGTGAAATAAGGTGTAAATCTAAGAGATAATTTAATTTTTAGATCCTAAGCAGGAGGCATTATTTAAATCTACGTACATTTTTTACATTTGTTATATTATACAATGATATTTTCTTCATTACTTACTAATCATCTCCACATATATGAGCTAGCATGCTTTTGACATAGAAACTGGATTAGATTTTTGCTTTGTTCAATCACCCTATTTTTTTTTAAAGATAACAATTGAGAAAAAAATTGTGAACAGACTTTTAAATGCCAGATCAAGAGCTCTATCAAAACTTTCCCATCCCCTCTTTGAAAAAAAATCTGGTTTTATTTATAGTACTACACTAGATTGGCTGTAAAAAAAGAGAGATTTTCCTTCTAAGGAAAGTGGAGGAATGTTTGCATACATCCTGCATCTGGTGCTGGTGATTTTGAAAACACATGGAATTGGTGCGCAATTACCCTTCTTCCATGTCTTAGGGTTGTCACGTGACCCATTCTTCTTTCCTGTCAAACACGTAGATGATGAGGGCTTTGTACTTGAACGTCTACAGTTCCTGGCATGGAATCCTTCCCCCCACCCCAATAATTGGAGTATAATATATGCCAGCTAGATATACTCTTTTTCTTTCTATACTGGAGATAGCAAAACGTATATTTCTAAGAAATATTTGTATTAGTAAAGAAATGGAGATGACCCTAAAAATACAGAGACATTTATGTTAATGTAACAGTGTTTCTTCACATCACCATACATACTACTGATGGAAATTTTGCTGTTCTCAAACAAATGTAAGCAGACTCACTGAACTGATAAAAACTAAGTAAAATTCCTCTGAAAACTGAATTGGGTGGCGTGGTGGGTAGAATCTTTTGTTTTATATATAAATGTTGTCTAAACTGAAGTTGGAAATTGTTAATATTCATTTGTCAAACGACAAAATGAGATGAAGAGTAGTAAATACAGGATGTTAACATGTAAACGATTGCTATTTCACAATGGTTTTTGAGTACATATCAATGGACATATATATAATAAGTTAGAACTTATGTGTATTAAACTTTCCACTCTGTATACTACCTATAAATTCTGTCTATCAGTAACGATCTTTAGTATAGATGCTTTAAAATTGTAATTTGGTACTTATTATTAGATGAATTTATTGAATCAGACATGTTAGAATTATTCATTTGTCATATTTTTCAGGTTGACTGATGTGATTTAATTGTGTTAAAACGGTACTCAAAATATAAAGGAAATTAAAGTGTAGTACTTTAAAAATATAGCTTTTATATTAATAAGACATACATGTAATTGTTATAATTTATATTTATTTTACAGAAGTGTTCTATCCTGTGTTCCCTCCATGAGATACAATAATTTTAATTAAATAATAAAGTACACCAAAAGACTCAGCAGTAACTATCTGCTATTGTGAATTCTATGGGGGAAATGAACAAGCCCTCATGCCCTTTTTGAGAGACAATTCAACACATTTCTATTCATATCCTTTAGTGGTCAAGAGGTTATCTCACCATAAGTAGTATTCTGATGCGAAAATATGTTGTAGAAACCCAGATAAAATAACTATGAAGGTACGGAACCTATACTGAGTTATTAGCATTTTTGTAATTTGTCATCAAGTATTTATTTAATGATAGATTAAATATATGACAACATGATATCACTATTAGATATCCAACTGAAGAGAAAGCTTCCATGTCAATTGTTTACCGGTTTAGTCAACAACATAGAAACTCTATATTTTAAATCCAACTTAAGAACTTAAAAAATTGGAGGCCACACTGTCTTTGAAGAATTTCATTTTAACCAGATAACCAGAACGTACATTTATAAAGGGAAAGGTACACATTGACAAGGTTGATTTGACCTTCAGGGCCCTCTAGCTTTAACTGGTACTTTTATTCTCCTAGCACTTACCTCTTTACAATCAAGTCATGTTGGTTAGTTTACTGTGTCTGCACTTTATACGGACATCTGCACTTGTCACAGGGCATGATTTTTCTATGTGCTTGGTATTGATGTCAGTATTTCACCTTCTGTTTTGCTTTTTTAAGAATATGAACCTCCTGTGTCTTAGACATTTTCAGGGATAGAAATTCCGGGCCTCACACAAATCATCAAAAAATTCACTGGGATGTTTCAAAGTTTTACAAAACTGCTGAAGCTCTCTTTAATGTAAGTTAAAGCCAGTGGGTTTTTTTTTTTCTTTTTTAAGGCAGCTGTTTCCTGATGTTGTTATGCAGTTACACAAGAATATAATTAGCATTTTTTATGTGTGTCTAAACTTCAATCCTATTCCAACTACTGATAGATCCATCATAACTATGAAGTGAAAATGAAAAGTCTTTTACATACTATTTATGCACCATTATGTAAACTGGGTACTCATATTTTGGACACTCAGTGCCCATCATATTTTTAGACCCATGTCTAACTAAAAGATCTGAGAGTACTCTAGGGGTACAATGCTTAGATTCACATACAGTAGTGACAGCTGTCCACACTCTGGACTAAGCACTAAGTGTAATTTAGCACCCCCCTGCCTCACCCAGCAATGATATAGCAATTAATGGCAAATGAAGTCAAGATTTGATTCCTGCATATTTCACATTTTAGAGATTAAGATATACTATTTTAAAAATACTCAGAAATTTCCAAAATGTTGACAAATTCTCCTAAATGTTCTCAAATATTTAACATCAGAATTATTGTGTCCTAAAATATTTAAATTGCCCTTTCTAATGAAAATATGATAAATTCCCAGTTAACAATAATATCAGAAAATGAAAATTGTATCAAGTAAGCTATATAAAACTATAATTTCAACACTTAACTTTAATTTATGGACTTGGTCGAATACCAGTTGCTAATTTTTTTTTTTTAAGTGAGAGAGTGAGAACAAATAGGGGAGGAGCAGGGGGACAGAGAGAAATTCTCAAGCAGGCTCCACGTTCAGTGCAGAGCCCGACTCGAGGCTCGATCTCACCACCAAGGGATAATGACCTGAACTGAAATTGAGTCAGATGCTCAACTGAGCCACCCAGGCACCCCTCTAATCACTAATTTTAACAACTGGATAGGATTTATATTAAAATCTAAGAATTGATTGGGGCGCCTGGGTGGCGCAGTTGGTTAAGCGTCCGACTTCAGCCAGGTCACGATCTCGCGGTCCGGGAGTTCGAGCCCCGCTCAGGCTCTGGGCTGATGGCTCAGAGCCTGGAGCCTGTTTCCGATTCTGTGTCTCCCTCTCTCTCTGCCCCTCCCCCGTTCATGCTCTGTCTCTCTCTGTCCCAAAAATAAATAAACATTGAAAAAAAAATCTTAAAAAAAAATCTAAGAATTGAAGATTAAAGCATTTTATGTGAAAGAGCATCATCTATCCCACCTCTCTTCACTCAAAAGCACTTATTTAAAATATAAAAATACTTTTTAATACTATTTGTCTTTGTATTCAATGCAAAATTTAGTCAATATGCCCTTACAACTTTATTTTATTTTTTAACGTTTATTTATTTTTGAGACAGAGACAGAGCATCAACAGGGGAGGGGCAGAGAGAGAAGGAGACACAGAATCTGAAACGGGCTCCAGGCTCTGAGCTGTCAGCACAGAGCCCGACGCGGGGCTCGAACCCACGGATCGCGAGATAGTGACCTGAGCCGAAGTCGGCCGCTTAACCGACTGAGCCACCCAGGCGCCCCCCTTACAACTTTAATAAACAAAAAGTTCTATAATTCAAAAATCAGTAACATGAAGAATTCAAAGGTTGAGGCTACTTTTACTATTTTAACTGAAAATACCATTTTTCTTTCAGTGTCAGGGGTGATCATAGTTTAATTCCTTACATTTAAAGATAGGCTTAATATTAAATAACATAGAATTCTCTAAATAGAAATATTGATGTATCATCCTCAGGTTTTTTTTTTTATTATTATTTTAGACTTTTTTTTCAAGTAATATCTACATGCAACCTAGGACTCGAACTTACAGCCCTGAGAGCAATAGTCTCATGCTCTACCGACTGATCCACCCAGGTGCCCTCATCCTCAGATATTGATAGTGTACATAATGTTTGTAGTAGAAAATAACAGGTTCATTAATATGAATGTACATTCATTACATATGAATGTAATCCAGTTTCTATGGAAATCTAACCCAGTTTCTATGTCAAAAGCATGCTAGCTCATATATGTGGAGATGATAGTAAGTAATGAAGAAAATATCATTGATTAATATAACAAATGTAAAAAATGCACATGGATGTAAATAATGCGTCCTGCTTAGGATCTAAAAATGAAATTTTCTCTTAGATTTATATCTTATTTCACAAACATTTGATGACAATCTTGCTATGTAACACTAACACATTAATTTTAATATTATCTAATTATATCTTTGTAAATTATTTTTAAATTATTCAATTTCTTCAATAGCCATTTTCTTTCCATAAAAAGAAGGGTTAGGAATAGATTTATTTTTTCTGCCAGAGATCAAGAAAGCAGTCTTCTCTCAAATACACCAAATTGGCAGTGGCACTGCAATTAGGGCAATGAGCTCCTGGTGGTGGGTCAGGTACAGGATTCCAAGTAGAGATGGGACCTCCCTACGTGTTTATGATGAATGAGAAGGCATTCAACCTGTCCAAAGAGCAAAAAGAAATTCCTATTGTTCCTAAATGCAAAAGTTCAAGTAAACAAAAAGTGCAGTTTTGACAAAGTGAGGAATGCATAGGGCAGTCTTGGGAGAATTTGAGCTGTCAAAGTGAAATGACTTAAAAACGTCTTATTCCAAACCAGAAAATAAATAAATAAATAAATAACCATAAAATAACCAAGTTCAAGTAAATGAAAACTATGTTCTTAAACAGGAACATAAAACGTTTTCTCACATGCTCTATGATGCAATCTTATATTTTAAGTTGTGTTAGCTATTCTGGTGTACTATTGCAGAATCTCAAGAATTTAGCTTTGCTACTTATGAATCCAAAGGAAAGTAAAACTTCATTTTATGAAGGTTCCTACTACTGTTTTCATAGCAACTTTAAAAGTTTTTTTTTTTTAATATTTATCTACTTTTTAAAGAGAGACAGAGTTTGACTGGGTTAGGGGGAGAGAAAGAGAAGGAGACACAGGACCGGAAGCAGCCTCCAGGCTCTGAGCTGTCAGCACAGAGCCCGACTTGGGGCCCGAACTCAGGAACCATGGGTTCACGACCTGAGCCAAAGTCAGACACTTGACCGACCAAGCCACTCAGGCGCCCCTTCAAAGCTACTTTTAAAACATCATTATGTGAGCTTGTACTTGGTCCTAATCATATAGATTTCACCGAATAATTACTAAGGAAATTATATAGTACTGTGTTATAAATATATGCTGCGGTAAAAGTTAATGAATAACAAATGTATTATAATTAAAATATAATAATTGTAAATATAATAGAAATATAGAATTTTATGACATTAAATATAGGGTGCTCTTGCCTCTGTTTTAACTACCTCAAATTTTGAATTATTTAAAATTTATAATGATTAGTTTACAGTGCATTTCATTTAGGGGCAATATGAAGTGGGCATTTTGAGTGAGCACATATGTGTTTTGCTTGAGGGACTTGTTGATAAATTTATTTTATATGTTTACTTTTTAAAGCCAAATAATATTAGGGCCAAAACATTAGAAAATTTAACTGATCCTGAAAATACTTTTTTTTCCAATATATGAAGTTTATTGTCAAATTGGTTTCCATACAACACCCAGGGCTCATCCCAAAAGGTGCCCTCCTCAATACCCATCACCCACCCTCCCTTCCCTCCCACCCCCCATCAACCCTCAGTTTGTTCTCAGTTTTTAAGAGTCTCTTATGCTTTGTCTCTCTTCTAGTCTAACCCCCCTTTTTTTTCCTTCCTCTCCCCCATGGGTTTCTGTTAAGTTTCTCAGGATCCACATAAGAGTGAAACCATATGGTATCTGTCTTTCTCTGTATGGCTTATTTCACTTAGCATAACACTCTCCAGTTCCATCCACATTGCTACAGAGGGCCATATTTCATTCTTTCTCATTGCCACGTAGTACTCCATTGTGTATATAAACCACAATTTCTTTATCCATTCATCAGTTGATGGACATTTAGGCTCTTTCCATAATTTGGCTATTGTTGAGAGTGCTGCTATAAACATTGGGGTACAAGTGCCCCTATGCATCAGTACTCCTGCCTGAAAATACTTTAAGAAGAGAATATATAAAAGTAAAGGAAGGTAAATATGATGATGAAGAGTAGGACATAGAGGAAGAAAGAACAAAAAGAGAAACAAGAACAAATTTTTTCCATGACAGAAATGCTGCAATTTGAAGATAAAAGTCTATTAGTATTTGCTTTTAGAGTTTCAATTATTTTTTAATTACACAAAATTATATTAGAAAGAGGCTGAGAGAGCACATGAGCAGGGGAGCGTGGCAGAGGGAGAGAGAGAGAGAGAGAGAGAGAGAGAGAGAGAGAGAGAGAGAGAATCCCAAGCAGGTTCCACACTGAGCATAGAACCAGATGTGGGGCTTGATCCCACGACCCTGGGATCGTGACCTGAGCCAAAATCAAGATTTGGAAGCTCAAACTGACTGAGCCACCCAGGCACCGCTAGAGTTTCAATTTTTACTAACATGTTTAATGTGGAAAGATTTAAGACAATACGTTTTTTAAAAATTTAATATTTATATATTTGTTTTTATTTTAGAGAGAAACCATGCAAGCAGGGGAGAGGGGTGGAGAGGGAGAGAGAGAGAGAGAGAGAGAGAGAGAGAGAGAGAGAGAGAGAGAGAATCCTAAGCAATCTCCAAAGTCAATGTGTAGCCCAACACAGGGCTTGATCTCATGATCCTGGGATCATGACCTAAGCCAAAATCAAGAGTTAGTTGCTCAACTGAGCCACCCAGGGTGTCCCAACACACTATTTTTAAATATATTTTCTAACAAGACAAAAAAACACTAAGTCACCTAAAAGAAAACATCCTTGTTTTTCCCATACAAATATGGTCAGTCCCATTTGTTTTTCTTGAATTAAAAAAAAATATTTTTTTTTCTGATTCATACTGTTGGATTAAGTCAAACCTGTTATGATTCAGAAAAAAAGTGTGACTTGATATAGATGAATGTGTTTTCTCCAGGTACTCTGACTCTGACGAACAGACAAAATAAGTTTTTATATTTCTGAGCAAGATTAAAATTGACTTGAATAATTTTTAGTTAGGAAACAATTCAGAATCCAGAACTGTTCAAATGAGAACTATGATAATTTACTTTACCTCTGGTCATAAAATATTTCATTCTCAGACATCTCTTTCATATAACAACACTGCCAATAGCAGGCAAATATAGTAAATAGATCCGTTTTTCAAAGACACATCATTCTTCAATAGAAAGAAAATTATATAATAATAATTGGAAATTATTTTATCTTCAAGGATACATGAAAGCAATGGCATTATTATATACTTTGACATACCAATTCAATATAGAGAGATATACTAAATCACAGACATCTGTGATTTAAACAGGCATTTATCAGTTTTAAAAGACAACAGCCTGATCCACAGCAATAACAAAAAGATAATTCAGTTATCATATTTTTGATCCACAGAGATGACATTTTGAAATATCAAAACATATACAAAATCATATCTGTATACCAAAAACCTAATAGGATCTAAAATGCACTGAATTAACAAATTGTAATGGAAATAATGGTAATAGGTTTTGTGAAATTGGAGGAAGGAATGTTTTTTCTCCAGAGATAAGTAACACCTAAGTAACAGCTAAGTAACCACCTAAGTAACAAAGTATAGGCCAAGACTTCTAAGAGATAGGACTGCCCAAGGGAATGCTTTATTAATCCTTACTACTGAAAATTCTAACAAATCCCATATCATTTAGGCAGAATGTTTTATCAATGCATAGCCTTTATGTTAAGATAATTATTTAAGTTTTGGTTATAAAAATTAAAAAAATGAACTAATTAAAATAGTTTTCCAGAGGAAACAAGCTGTACTTTCAATTAGACCTTACCACGATTTTGAAGACTTTCCTCTTTCCTATCCCCAAGATTATCCCTGGCCATTCTGTCCCTCTCCAATGAGAGAGAAATGAATCAAATGAATTTATGTATGCAAATTCCTTGTCAAAAGGGGAAGAAATGATAATAACATTACAAAAAAAGCACACATAGGATAATGTTTAATAAATACTTTCAAAAAGCCAAAAATGTTAATTTTAAGTAATTGATAAAACTGTGAGATATTCCTGGGAATGGAATGGTCTCCATTGTTTTCTTTGGAAGAGTTGGCCCTGGGAAAAAATCAGAATAGTTATTTATCTTTTGAGGTAGGAGGTTGGCCCCACTATTCAGGTAATGATGATAAGTTGAAGGGTTGTTAGAGCATGTAGAAATTGTCTTCAATTGTTCATATTTTCTCAGTGAATTAACAAGCAAAATGATCAGCTTACAGAAAGGGATGGAAAGGATGTCTTATAGATTTGAGGAGAATGGAAAAAAATATCAGTCTTGGGAAGAGAGAAAATGAATTTGCTAGATAAATGAAGGAGGAGTTCTTGCCTCCATTGAAAGTCATTGGTCATTAATATAGAATGAATCGAGCCAATCTGGTTGTGTGTTTCCCTCCAGCTATGCAGGTAAAAAGTAGGCAAGGAATTTAATCAGATTTACATTTTTGTCAGTTGAGTAGGGCAGATGAAGAGAAACATTGCAAACCAGGAGAGCATGTGTTTGAGAAAGTGATTATTAGGTTGGTCCAGGAAATTGAAGTCGGGTAAGGAGAGAAGTGAAGTAATATAGGACTATCAGACAATTAGTCTATGAATTAGAAATCCATAAGGATTGGAATTATTGTTGGTAACTGGGCACTAGATGGGGTGGACAGAACAGATAGGAAATGACAGCTATCAGTGGAATGCTTGATTGGAGATTATGGTAATGATTATTGGCAGAGGCAAAGAGAGGTTAAAATAACAGGAGTCAAAGTCCAAGAAATCAGGGCACTACAGTGTTGGATGTGTCAAATTTGTGGATATCATTCATAATCACAAAGATTTAAGGCTTCGGTGAATTTTCATAGGGAAGCTGCCTAGGAATGCAGATCTTTGTGTGCTGTTGGTGCCCTTCCCTTGTGTGGTCTCCATATAGGGATGGGGTTACTAAACCAGAGACTGAAACAGAGTTCTGAATGTTCTGGAAGACATTCCCCACCTCCCATCTCCTTTAATAATGTCAGTATTTATAGCTTCATTGCCATAGTCTTCCTAAAAATCCATAAGTCCTGATCTCATAAATGTCCTGTATTCCTAGTAGTTCAAATCCCCACAAGGAACTCAACTCCCAAATCCTCTTTGTGCAGGGACTTTTATCCTTGTATGCATATTCCTAAATTTGCCTACCATGCCACCTCTCTTGACTTCTAGCACTCTCTGGTAGTCATGCCACTTCATCAAAAAATCCTTCAGTGTTGTCAGCTTCTTCCCTGAATGTTACAGAACTGAAATTGCTATTTCTGGTGAGGATATTGTTTGCACTGTATCCCCTAAAGTGGAGGAAACGTCATCTCCTTCAACCTTTTTCCTTGAGCTCATTGAAATCTAGGCCATTATTTCTCCTCCTCTACCTCCAATTTATTTTAGTTTCATGAAGCTTACACCATTAAATTCAACCATCTACCAATAGTACTTGTTTTGGTCATCCTAGAACCTTTCTGTCATTCTCTGTTTTGTCTTGAAATGTTATTAATTAGCACTTTCCTGAAAACTCTCTCTTCCTCTCCCATACCACACCTGCCATAATTCTTTCATTTCAGTATCCATATCAACTCAAGAAGAGGTAAAAGGACCAGTAGACCCACAACCATAGAAACTACTGTAAAATTATTAGTCAGATATCTAACCTTAAAGACATTAAATTTCCAATGGGTTTACATTGATTTTTATTAAAAAATTAAAGCTAATAATTCCTAAGTTACTTAAACTGAGAAAGAACATAGAAAAACATAGAAATCACTCCACCTTATTCAACAAAGTAGCATATTCTTAATACACAAAATTGGATGATAGTGGCACAGAAGAAAGCTATTGTTCAATATTAGGAAGATAATTTAATGAATTATGAAGGTAAGTATAAAATTCTAAAACACTGGCAAATAAAATCAAAAACTTTAAAAAATCTACCATGAAAAATACAAAGGTGGTTAAATATTAACAATTATACAAATGTCATCCATCATGTTAATGAGTAAAAAGTGAAAAAATAAACCATGTGATTTTGATTGATGTTGAAGAAGCATTTGATGACATTCAAAATCCATTCCAGACTTTGTACTTGCTCAGCAAGCTTGTGAAAGAAAGAGGTGTCTTGATTTGATAAAGAGAATCCACCAGAAAACTTCAAGAAATGTCACACTTCATGGTGAAATATTAGAAACATTACCACTAAGGTGAGCAGTCAGATAAGGATGCCACCATCACTGACTGACCCAGTGCAACAAGCAAGAGGAATATTCAGAGTGGCAAGTGGGGGCGCCTGGGTGGCTCAGCCGGTTAAGTGTCCCACTTCATCTCAGATCATGATCTCATGGTTCATGGGTTTGAGCCCACTGTGGGGCTCTGTGCTGACAGCTCAGAGCCTGGAGTCTGCTTTGGATTCTGTGTCTCCTTCTCTCTCTCTGCCCTTCCCTGCTTGCTCTCTGCCTCTCTCTCTCTCAAAAATAAATAAACATAAGACAAAAAAGAGTGGTGAGTGATACTGAGTAATGTATGGAAGTATTGGATCGCTATATTGTACACCTGAAACTAATATAGCACTTTATGTTAACTACACAGGAATTAAAATTTAAAAACTTCAAAAAAGAGTAGCAAGTGATTAAAAGGAAGACACAAAATTGTTATTTAATGATAGTGTCTACTGAGGTAGTACAAAATAATTAATGAAAAAGACTGTTTTCCTGAAACTGGTTGGAGTATCCAGTAAGAGTCAGTTATAACTTCAATGTAGAAAAAGCACATAATAAGTGATCAATAAAATATGATAGAAAATATGTAATTCACCATGGTAACAAAAACATATGAATTAACTATAAATCATCCTAAGGAGTTTTCAAGCCCTGTATCAAAATTTGGGGAAAGATCAGTCCAGAACAGAGGAAGGACAAATCCTTAAAGGGAGGCACTTGAGATGAGGGCAGAACACCCTTGATATTCCCATTTTAATTTTTTAAAAATATTTATTTATTTTTGAGATAGAGAAAGACAGAACATGAACAGGGAGGGCCAGAGAGAGGAGACAGAGAATCTGAAGCAGGCTCCAGGCTCCGAGCTGTGAGCACAGAGCTCCACACGGCGCTCTAACTCATGGACTGTGAGATCATGACCTGAGCTGAAGTCGATGCTTAACCGACTGAGCCAGCCAGGCGCCTCTTGATATTCCCATTTTAGAACTGCTTAGCCCAGGGTCACCTGGCTGGATCAATTGGTAGAATTTGTGACTCTTGATCTTGGGGTTGTGAGTTTGAGCCCCATATTCGGTTTAGAGCTTACTTAAAAAAAATAAAGGTATAAGAAAAAACCCTGCTTAGTCTAGTAGTTTTTGTTTTTTGTTTGTTTTTACCTGATTTTAGGTAATGAAGTGGCCAATCCTGTGGACTCAAAACAAACTGAGTTCAAATCCTGACCACATAATATACTAAGTATGTTTGTTGATTTAAGCCTTCTAGGCCTCAAATTTATATTCTTAACAACAAAAAGAATGATGATAGTAATTATTTTTATTGCACTGTTACTAAAAGTGAGATATGCCATGTAAATTTCTTAATGCAGTGTCTGTCACATGGTAATAGTTCAATAACCCACTATCATTTTTCTCATGGATTATGATCATATCTTCCTAACCGGTCTCTCTAATGGTACCCCTGGCTCTCTACAATCTGTTCCCAACACACAGTGATCCTGTTAAAAAGTATCTTAGACGATGGTAATCTTTGGCTCAGAATCCTTAAATGGCTTCCTTTATATGTGAGTAAAAGTCATCCTTACAATGGACTAAAAGACCTTTTTATTTGGAATCATGTTCTCTCCCATTTCCTACTCCATTCCCACTTCTTTCTCAGGGAACTTGAATTTGTGCTTCCTCTGCTTGGAGTACTCTGCCTTAAGTTTGCTGACTTACTTCCTTCATCTCTTTGCTCAAAAGTCCCTTTTTGTGGAGAACCTTCTTCACCACCCTATCTAAAACTGAGAAATGGGTACCTGTGTGGCGTCTGACTCTTGATTTTGGCTCAGGTCATGATCCCAGGGCCATGGGATCAAGCCACACCTTGGACCCCCCACTGTCAGCAAGGAGTCTGCTGGGGATTCTCTCCCTCTCTCTTGGCCTCTCCCCTGTTCTCTCTCTCTCTCCCTTAAAATTAACTTAAAAATATATAAAAAAATAAAAATAAAACTGAAAAACAAAACAACCCTCAAACTCTCATCCTAGCACTCCTTATTCCTGTTTTCTTTTAAAATTATTTTTCCATTATTACTATATAATAGACATTATACTTGATATAAATATCTACTATTGTATTCCCTACAAGAGTGTAATCTACATAGTGGTAGGGATCTTCACCTGTTTTCTTCTTTCTTTTCTCCCTTTATGTAGAACAACTCTTGGCATGCGGTATATATTTAATAAAATATTGTTTCATGACTTGTTGTTATTCCAACATTACTATAAACTGGAGCATTGAATTCATTTCCATGTGTTAATGTACTTACTACTAAATGGTACCAATTTTCATCTTTCAACAGCATATTTTTATGGCGATTTTATCACTTTGCTCCCTTTAATTCCTAGCATAGGTGAGCTCCCTTTCAGATGTGGTGGTCCTTGATTATCCTGACCTGTGATTTTGTGAATATCCCAGGTAGATCTCTCTCAATCATTCCTTGATATCCATTTCTTTAAGATCCTATGCTTTAACACGTTACAATTAAAGGAGAAATAATGCCTGTATTTCAAATATATTTTCCATAAGCTTGAGAATCCAATGCCAAGAGTAAAAAAAAAACCAGCCTCAGTGCTTACACTGAGCAAGTGAGCCAATCCTATCTCAGTCAGCAATTTGGCTCAGTAAAGGGTTTCTCTATCACTGTAAACATGAATCAGGTTCTCAACACTTATCATCAGTCAAGCCTTGGGGGCACAGCTATGATTTGGAGAAGGTTATAGGAAGTTGTGTAGGCTTGGCTCCAACAGAAGTGCCACTGTGGTGTATAAATAGTGTGAAGAATGAATAAAAATGATGAAGAATGTCTTAAAGTTCTGACCAAACAATCTGTCAACTTTTGAGGGCATTACAAGATCCAGGAAAAATTGGCTTTTATGTTAAAGGTTATTAGTCCTCAACAGATAATCTTTTCTGGAGGAAGCATGAACCAAAGTGGAGATTAGAGGATTTTAAACATTACACACGTGTGAACATTTACCAAAGAAAATGAGCCGATAAATCAGCTTCCTTAACTCTTTCTGGCACTGATAAAAACCCAGAGCCCAAATCCTTCAGTGGCATAAGATAATCAAAAGCATGTTTTGGAGTGATGTGTAGACAATGATTCATAAATGGTAAAGCTGGCAATGTCATATGGTAACAAAATCTACTTAACATGATTCTTCCCATATATGGCTGCAATTATAATCTTGATGGAGAACACATATTAGTTTGGTTGAAGTTTTTATAAAATTTTATCTAATCCATGTTCACATGTATTTTAATTGGATTTTATTTAATTGGATCTATATTTAAACTTTTGGAAAATCAGTAGTAACTCTGGTTCTATTGATGTTCACCATCATAACACTTAACTAGATTGATTTAAAAGTCTTCTTTTTGGGAGTGCTGGGTGGCTCAGTCAGTTAAGCATCCGATTCATGGTTTCAGCTTGGGTCATGATCTCATGGTTTTCAGATCCAAGTCAGGCTCCGCACTGAGCATGGAGCCTGCTTGGGATTTCCTCTCTCTACCCCTCTCCCACTTGTGCATGCTCTCTCTTTCTCTCAAAATACATAAATAAAACATTAAAAAAAATCTTCTTTTGGGATCTTGCTATCCATTAACAGTGATATTGTAATTTGAATGTATTTAAAGTCACAAAAATATTTTGAATTCCCTGGTGGTGGATAAATACAAATCTATAGTAATAGAATTTTAGAGATAATTCCACATTAGTGTTTTTAACACTCATGTTTTTTTTTTCTAATAAACCTTATCCCTCAAATCACTCTACTAGTTCCATCGTATGCAAATAGTAGTTTGAGTGGGAATATGACAAGTCTTTTGGCCTGAGATAATATATCTAATATGGCTTCCTAAGGTTTGACTAATACATGCACACCAGAGAAAGTATGCACTTGAGTGTACCCATAATGTGACTGCAGGAGAAGACTGGTGCTGGAATTCAGGTTTTCTTGCATCAGAGAATATCAGAAAAGATTTTTGGAGGGAACTGTGTTTATTGATTTTAGTAGCAGGACATTTTAAAAATATATATATTTTAATGTATAATAATGTATTTAAATACATTAACATATTTAATGTAATTAAATAATGTATTTATCTTTGAGAGAGAGAGACAGATCATGAGCAGGGGAGGGGCAGAGAGAGGAAGACGCAGAATCTGAAGCAGGCTCCTGGCTCTGAGCTGTCCGCACAGAGCCTGATGCGGACTCCCACTCACCAGCAGTGAGATCATGACCTGAGCCAAAGATGGATGCTTAACTGACTGAGCCACCCAGATACTCCAGAACATTTTTTTACTGAAGCAATACCCAGTATCTCAATTTAATAACCTGAGCTTTTTTTTTTTTTAAGAATTTCACTTTTTTAAATGCTTATTGATTTTTGAGAGATAGAAAGAGTAACTGCAAGCCAGGGAGGGACAGAGAGAGAGAGAGTGGGGGACAAGATCTGAAGAGGGCTCTGCACTGATAGCAATGAGCCCAATGCAGGGCTCGAACTTACAAACTGCTTGATCACGACCCTGAGCTGAAGTCTGATGCTTGACCAACTGAGCCACCCAGGAATACCACCCCCCATCCACCCAGTCAAGTTTTTTTTTTTTTTTAATTGAAGTATAAAGATTGGATGGGAAAGGGAGAGGGTAAAGACCATCCCACTCCCCCCCCCCCCACCATCTCATGTACCATTGTGCTACCTTTGATGTACCTCCTCTGTACCTTAGGACTCAATAGAAGATTCTTTGACGAGAAAGGGAGAAGGTAAAGACCATCCTCCCCCCCACCTCATGTACCATTGTGCTACCTTTGATATACCCCCTCTGTACCTTAGGACTCAATAGAAGATTCTTTGAAAATAGATTCACTTTTTACAATTTATTTTTACTTTAGTTAATTTTATGTTAAATTATTTATTGCCTAGAGGCGAGAACTGGTGGGCACAGCAGTTTAATGCCACTATTTAAAAGCTGAAACAACAGAGAAGCCAGGAGGCCAGATAATTTCCCTAGGATCACTTGGCTGGTCTTTGAAATGGAATCTGGATTACTGCTTTTCTCACCACATCAACCCTAAAAAACAAACAAACAAACAAACAAACAAACAAACAAAAAACAGAAAAAAATGCTTCCTGAAGCAAAAGCAGAACAACCTCATTAATAATCAAAAAATGCACATTGAAACAAGGAAGTGCCATATTTTTCCTTTTAAATGGATACTTTTGAAAGAAGCACTACTGCTTAAAACCTGTTAGCAAATACTAATGATTATCCCATAAAAATAGTACATTTTCTAAGATTTAGCCTAGGACTGCCAGATAAAACTTTCCTATGACGTTCTTGCTCTGTCCAGTATGAAGTGCTACTAGCATTTCAAATGTGGCTAGTGTGACTGAGGAATGAAATAATAATTATAGCTAATTTACATGTAAGTTAATGTAAATATAATGAAAGTAGCCACATGTGACTAGGGGCCATCAAGTGAGCCCAGACCTGGTCCATTCCTTCCTCTCTCTATATCATCTCTCACCACACTCTCATCTGTCATTCTATGGCTTGTCCATATTAAAATCCCAATTTTATGAATGGAACCATTCTCCTCTGACTCAGAGCCAGTCTGTTAGTATCACTTCCCAATTTCTCACTGCCCTTCTCTTAGCCAACATCTATTTACCTTTCATGTTTTGAGAACATGATGCTTTTCCTGAGAAGGTGTCTGAATCCTCCAACCCATTTCTACCTTAATCCTGTTTAGATAGTATCTACCTGAGGCAGATAGCACTTATTCTTCCAGAGGGCAATTATGTGTTTGCTATCTTTTTCCACCCTAGAGATTGTAAGGGTCTCTGTGGAAAAAGCTGTGCCAGTTATAAGCATATCACTTGCCATATATATTTTGAACAAATGAATCAATGAATGAATAAATGAATGTTTAAATGTCTACCTAATTGTATTAATTATATTTTTGAAAGGTTGGGAGAAAAAAAAACATGGTTGCAATGGGGAGTAATATTGTCTTCTCTCAAGCAGAGTAATGACAGACTAATTCCACACTTCAGTCTAACAGTAGTATGATGAATTGATTAGATGGACTATTGCTTAGAAATCCATTCAAATAGTCAGCTGTGGGGTAATGATGGTCTGGACTAGAGTCATTCAAATGGCCATGGAAAAGAAGATGTGAGTCTGAAAGACATGTTGGTAATTGGGTTGAATAGAACAGAAAAAAAAAAAATGAAAAAAAAACCTGATTAGTCAGAAACAATTTCGAAGTGTCTTTCGTAAGAAATACAGAGTATAGTAATTTCAAACAAAGATATTACATTTGGGAGGTAAATAAAACTGTGGTTGATATATGAATAAAAACAATGATATATAAGTAAATTCAGAGGTATGTCTAAGTGTGAAATGTCTAAGTGACAAAATTACATAAACGGTAATACATGACTATTGAGAATGTAACTGAGAAATCAAACTAAAAGTTGGGGATATTAAAGCCATATGATTATTTGCGTGTGTTTTTTTTAATGGAAATCAGTGCGGGAAGAAGAAAATAAAATGGTAACTAAGTGTTTAAATATATGCAAAGAAATAGACAGAAGGAAATGGAAATACCAGTAGACTATAATTATACAAAAAAAATCAACACTAATGTTTTAAATTATTTTTAAGTTTATTTATTTATTTTGAGAGAGTTAGAGACTGTGTAAGAAGGGGAGGGGGAGAGAGAGAATCTGAACAGCGCTGGATTTCTCGAACTCACGAAATTGTGAGATCATGACCTTAGCCAAAACCGAGAGTTGGATGCTTAACAGACTGAACCACTAGGTGCCCCAACACTAGTGTTTTAAAGAGGGGGGACCATGGTTAAAGGTATTGACGTACCCAGAGAAACTGAATTGGAAAAAAAGTGAGCCAATGAAATTTGCACTTAATCTTAGCCAAAAGGCCGAGAAGCAATGAGTGCCAATGAAATTTGGATAGTCTTAGTAGAGTGATGTTTGAGACAGTTCTCATTCTTACACCTTGTGTAAAGCAGAAATGTTGACATTCCATACTTCTCAAGTGGCCAGAGGGTTCTATCCCAGATAGGAAACCATACACTTAGAGGCTGGGCTTGCTGTATTATTATTATTTTTATTTTTTTAATACTATTGGGGACTGGATAATATTTTGTGTTTTATTTTATTTTTAAGAGATAGAACGTGGAGGTCTGCTAAAAGTTTACCCTTTATAGCTTAATACAAGTAATTTTAAAGAAATATTTGTCATTTTTTCAAATGGGTCTATAACCCATAGGGTTTATATGGATTTTTTTTTGTAATAAGTTAGTCTTTTAGCCCTTTGGGCATAGAACTTCAAACAAAAACTTATGTGCTAATACTGTATTAGGAAGTGCTTTTCCAAGGAAGTCACTGTGAGAGACAAGGGAAGGGGGAGAGCAAAAATACAGAGGAGAATTACCAAACTTTCCATAATTTGTGTCAAGCACAATTTCACCATGTTTAAAAGGTAGTCTGAACTATCGAATCTCAGTCTATCTTGAGGTAAAGAAAGGAGAATTTATACCTCATATTCCTAATTATATTGTCATAGGTTTGCTTCATGAGCTGTTAATACACTCTACTCCACCCAAATACATACACTTCCAGGTGGCCCACAAGCAGTCCCTAATGTGTCCCATGACATCTCATGTTTCAGAAACAATAAGAAAGCATCAAGGAGAAAGGCAGAGTGTGCCATGTGGGCGTCAAGCAAGATGCAAGTGATGTTGGCTAGTGCAAAGCCAATACTTACAGTATCGGAATGAGATAGAGTCCAAAGGCCTCAGAGAGAGACCCTCCTACGAAGTCCGTAGATGCCACTAAGAGTATCTGATGTAGTTCACAAGTACCACACACTTTATTCTTTCTTCCCTGACCCTAGCACTCAAGGGTGGCAAGCATACAGCCTCTAATTTGAGTTCTATTTTTGTGATGGGGTAATTATGGACAGTGAATGTACAAGTGTGCGAACACAGATATTTTTAGATAATACATATCCTGAGATAGTTTGAGTAGGAAATAATGGCCTGGCTTTCTTAACTGTGATATTAATAGATAATGGTAATTTTCATACCAGCTGTATTTTGTACAGCTTGGTCTTTGAAATCTTATACTCTTGAGATAAATCTTTATTTTTTTAAAAATATTTGTTTGATAAATATTTCATCATCCTGAGGTGTGCTTTTGCCCTTTCCACCCAACAAAACTTCATGAATCCTTAAGGCTAAATTAAAAAGTCATCTTTTCTGGGGCACCCGGATGGCTCAGTTGGTTGTGTCCAACTTAGGCTCAGGCCATGACTTTGTGGTCTATGAATTTGAGCCCCGTATCCGGCTCTGTGCTGGCAGCTCAAAGCCGGGAGCCTGCTTCAAATTCTGTGTCTCTCTTTCTTTCTGCCCCTCCCCTACTCACACTTTATCTCTGTCTCTCAAAAATAAATAAACATTAACAAATTTTAATTAAAAAAGTCACCTTTTCTCTAAGGATAGTATTGTATAGTTGAATCTTACTTTAGCTTAAGCTCTTAAGTCCCTTTGTAAGTAAAAATTGAGGACAGTCAAAAATAACCATGAAAATAAATCACCCACTAGAAATAGTATTATACTTATAAAGATTATATTGTATATAATAATAATTACATAATAATTACTATAGTGTATTACTTTATTATTATATAATTATATATATGTATAATTATGTATATATAATCCATATATATATATATATATATATATATATATATAGTTTGTTTATATAAATCTATATGAAATCTCCTAGGTCTTGGCTACTCAGTGTTTTCTGTGTGGCTTCAAGTCTCAAGAAAGCCTTAAAATCAGTCACACATTTCTTCTATCATTTTTGCTCTTGAGTCTCAGGCTTACTTGCATCTATTGTTTATTTAATAGAGTTAGGTATGTGACTCAACTCTACCGACCCAGACCTTCTGAAAAAGATTAACCATCTCTCCTTTGCACTTTGATTTCACCCTCTTTGTGCTATTGGCAGGCAGTTTATCATATTTATCGTGTCTATTTGGGGAGATGTGACAGTGAGGCATTCTCTACAGTCATCTCCCATTTGAATATAATGTTTTGTCTCCTTAGAGAGGCACTAGCATTAGAATTAAAAAAATAGGAAACATTAAAATACAATCTAAAGGAAAGCATCAGGAATAATAACATGAAAAAAATAATAACCCAAATATCCCTAGGTTTCTAGCAATTTGCTGAATAAAAATCTATTCCCTGATTTGATCTTTTAGTTGCTTACAACTGTGTTCCTAGATGGCAATGCTGAAAACTGAAGCTAGGAGTGGTCATGGTCCCAGGGGAGTCCTGTTCTGCAAATCCTGACTTGACGTAGGAGCCGTCTCCCTCAAAAGTCTTCTCTGTGGCATTTCCCTACAGCTCTAACAGTATTGTGTTTGTTCTCTACAGAATCATCCATTTTGCTGAAAAGTGAGTTCCATGAAGACAGGGAGTATTTCTTATCTTTGTATTCCTGGTGTCCAGTAGAGTTTAGAGGATAATAGGTCCTCAATAAATATTTGAAGATATAATGGAAAATTTTAAATTATGAATGTTTCCACATAAAATTGTATCAATTCTTAACAATCATCTCAAAGCATATTATATTAAATTAAATTTCATTAGCTGACAATGAGGATATTTGTGTTTATGGCATTTATTATTGTTATATTATAAAACAGAACTATGCTGAATTTAAACTCAATTCCTAAGAAGCTTTTTTAATTTATCATAAAAAAACAAGTGGAGACGTGCCACTTAGATGATTCATTATAGTGTTTATGCCCATACTAAGCAAGAAGAGATAATTAAACCCCCTAGTGTGTTCACACAGAGGCTTGATAAATGTTTATTAATTATTATGGATGTGCTATAGATAACAAAAGACAATATATATTGGGTCATTTAAAATCAGCTGGTGTCTAGTTTCAGAATTGAATTTTTCTCATTGCATTGCTCTATTGCCTGAATATAGCTCCAACTTGAATAATTAAATCAAGGACTCTTAAGCAAAACTCTCTAATGCAATCTTGAAAGAGAACGTTGCTGAACAACAAGTTCCAGAACCAACTCTACACTGAATATTTCTAACAATCTTAGGAAACCATTGGCTTGATAATAGCTGCTCCTTGGACATCAGAATTTAATTAGGCAATCTTGCATTGGACACCAGATAAAGTAAATGGATAGTTAGCAACCTTAGATCACATGGCACGGAATAAATCATAATACAAGACTTATTCCATTTGCTTCCTTCTATAGTGAGATACTAAATTGGTTTGAGATAAATGGTTTCCATCATATGCCTCTGTTGAGGACAAAAACCAGAAAATGACACTATTAATATACTGAATTTGCCTCATTATTCAGGAAGATTAGAATAAAGAACCAAGATAACAGGTCTGTAGATTGTTTTCCTAGCATATTAGAGGGCTTTGCTAATGACTACAAAGTTTGAGATCATTTATATAAATCGCAAAATGTGAGCATGGCAGTAGTGTTAAATAATTAGGAATATGTTTCAATAATATTTCAAGATTTCTTACATACTTATAATAGTTTTTCCCTTGTAAGCTTATGAAGTAATTAATCTGTGTAGACTTTCCTAATAGATTAAAACAAACAATATACAAGAATTTTTCAATGAAAATTTTAGGCCATCTATTTATACTTATATGTATTAGGGAGCAAATTATACATATGACTGCTCATGATTCTAGGTAATTATTTCAGGAAGAGTCATCACATTTCCTATTAAACAGTTAGGATACAGCCAATTAATGCTTTATAAAATTTAGAGCAGCTCTAAAATAAGTGATCTAATGGGTGATGATAATATTTTTGTTTGCTATCATGTAAGCAGATGAGGTCATTCTCCTTCCTTTAGGCAGAATTTCAAGTTAAATTTCCTTTTACAGATATGGTGTCCTTAACATGGACACAAAAAATTGATAATGGAAACTAATTAAAGCTGGGAACCCCACACCATTTGATATATCATACTTAAGAGTTACTCATTTTAAAAATTCTCTTTCACAGAGTAGCTTACAGCTTCTATGTAAGACTTGAGGTTTGGGTGTAATAAAACTTTAGTTTTGGGGGTGCCTGGATGGCTCATTCAGTTAAGTGTCCAACTCTTGATCTCAACTCAAGTCATCATTTCACGGTTCATGGGATCAAGCCCCACATTGGGCTCTGTGCTGACAGTGTGGAGCCTGCTTGGGATTCTCTCTCCGTTTCTCTCTCTCTCTCTCTCTCTCTCTCTCTCTCTCTCTCTCTGCCTCTCCTCTGCTCTCTCCTCTCTGCCTCTCAAAATAAATAAACTTTAGCAAAACAAACCAAGAAACAAAACATTAGTTTCTTAGGATAGAATTCTGTATGAGAACAAATTTCTGTCAATTTCATAGATGGGCAAAAAGACTTAACAGTGGACAAATGCAGTAAATAATCATGAACGAATTAATACAGGTAACTTATTTTCCAGAAAGTTTTCAATAGATTTTGAAAATCATTTAATCCTGATACTCAGTTTTGTATTATAGCAGAGCTATGTATTTTTCTAACTTTATTTTTTGTTACTTCAATGCATTTTTTGCATAGTATGCTACAGGTAACAGATGCCACAAGTGGCAAAAACACTAATGTTATTTTCAAGAAAGGGAAAAGCTATTTCGTCTCTTTGAAAGTATTTGAAATACAGGGAGAGAGGGTTGAGGGGAGATAGAGCTATCTGAGAAAGCAGTGATGACACTGTATTTTCAGATGGGCTGAAGATTAACTGTGTACTAAGAGGTAAAAGCCAAGCAGGTAAATGAGGGTATGCAACATACTGAATAGTTCTGATTATATAGAATCATTGAATGTGACATTAACAGAATGACAACACACTTGTTTCATCACCACAAGAATTTGAACTGTTAAAAGCAGTATTGTAACTAACAACAACAGCCTCAACAAAACCCAAACTTAACCTATAAATCAAAAACCAAGCACGATAAATGTCACCCACAAAGAAACTCAACCTACCACACAACGAATGCCCTGGTGATCTTGCTGAGTCAAACCAAACAGTAATTACGAGGGCAGGCATGGAAAACAGCAGACAGAGTTATGTTTGATCACACATCAGGCTTTGCCTTTCTTTCTTTCTGTCAGAGTCAGGGCCATAATCATAGTGCCCCATTTAGATGCCACGTCTGGGTCAAAAGACATATTCAGAGATCCAAATAAGCACTCTGAGTGGGAGAAAACTATTGACCTATGAACATCTTTACTTGCATGCTGATTTTTATTCAGCATGTAATTTATTCTGATGTAAAATGGAAGATACATACTTTGAAGTTCTAGAATAACTTTGCAGCAGGAATATGTCCTAATAGTGACATTCTTCCAGTTATTCCAATTTGACAAATTCCTGAAAATTTGGGGAATGGCATAGGAGGTTAGTAAGTCAGTGCAGTGTAGCAGATGAGGTTCAGAAACAGAAGTCTCCTTTAACCTCAAGTCTATTGCAACTGTGCTTTCCTCATTTTAAAATGTAAGAATTAAAGAATTTCTAAGAACCCTGCACACTTGAAGATTCAGTGACTGTATATATTTTTATACATCTAACTTCAGGTTTTAAAATACAGAAATAAATTTACATTCTTTGATTTGAAATATCCTAGAGATTAAGTACCATTAGGTGTTGTTTTAGGGCGTAGTCTTTTCTGTTTTAAGGATTCCCTCTTGTATAATTCTATACACTCCGATCCAATTTATTAACAGAGAAAGAGATACAGGGCACTGTGGTTAATTGCAGAAAATCATCACCAATGACTATTTCTGAGGTCTGGTAAGCCATCTGAAAGATCAAACAGTACACAAAACTAGGTACAGTGTATTATAATTAAGCATCACAGCTAATGGCCCTCGAACAAAACTCTGCTGGAAGACACAGTGATTAGAGACACCTGCGGGTTAATAATTAGAAGCATCTGAGCACAGAAGCAATTAATATAGGAAAACTCTCCCAGGAGAGAAAAGGCTGAGTAATAAACAAAATAAGATTCCTTCCAAATTCTCATTTTAAAAAGTCTGTGTTAATAAAGTGTCACCAAGTCCAAACTTTTTAGGAATGCATTAAAATACTTATACGTAGTTGTTCTATAGCATATTTCTTTAAGTTCACTGTACTCATAAATATTTTTACCTAGTGTGATCAGCAATGATTATTTTTCTCCATTTACCAAGTGAGTAGCAAACAATTTGGAGCTATTAAGGATCAGGTATGAGAACTAGTTGCAATGATTTGCTAGGCAAAACAGAGACCACTGACATTGATTTTATATCTAAAAACCTGATTTTTCAAACTAAAAATCATACTAACAGGTCTAATGAACTATTGTAGGTAAAAAGGTCCTAACTCTTGAAGTGTGAAACTGCTTTGGTCTTCATATGGAAACATTTGCATCATTTTGGGAGAGCATGCTTTTTTAAATATTCAATAAACACTCTTGGCTACACACTGAAATGTGTTCAGCTGTCATACAGTCCTCTATTTTGTGCTGACCATCTTTTAATCTTTATTGTGTATATGTATATGCATTCCTCATTTCAAAATTGTATCAGTTTTAGACATCTTAAATACATAATATTCAATTAGGTGGCACTGTTCATTCTCTGTTCCAAGCTGATTGCAAAAGTAGATGTTTTGAGGGTATATAGCAAAGGCTAATGTATTCCTAAGCAAAATGGAAAAATGATAAACCAGGAAAAAGAGAGACATTAAAGGACATTAAAGGACTGCTCTGGCCATGTGACCTAATCATTAAAAAACACTTCCAGGGGAAAAAAAAATCTAACATTACAGAAAAACGGATTCATGAATTATGTATAGTCATAAAGGCCCTTGGAAAACATGTAAAATTCAAGCCCTAAATCATTACTTTGAGAACTACTTCTATTATTTTTCTTTGTCTTATAATGAATAATTTGCAACAGAATCCCAATGCGTGTACACCCTATAGCAAAATTTACTTGGTCAAACATGAAAGATACCATACTCTAATTTATTTTTTCTTTTACCTTTTTGATAGTATTATCTTTTGTTCACAGGGACAGATGTTAAACAGTTTAGGACACAGTGGTTCAGATTTCTGACAATTAGTGTCTAAATTGATGGTAAGCAAACATTATAGACAGTATAAAAGTTCCAAAAAATATTAGCTTTATTATTATTATTATTATCATTGTAATTAAATGACTGCTTCAGAATGTCTCTCTTTGTATACAATCCATATCAGATTTGTTCTATTACTGTAGCTCTCTCTGACTTCTTAATTGCCCGTGTTAGCCTCAGTCTTCTAGACTTACAATAACCTCAGAGGCCTTTATAGATATATTCTGTTTGCTATGCTTATTTCATTGCTTTGCTTTTTTTAAAAAAAAATCCCTTAAATTTGATTTTTCTTCTCTTCTTTTTTTTTCCAAGAAAGACATTACACTTACAGGGATTGTTTAGATTTTTCTCTCTGTCATCTTTTCTCTGGCACTTTGATACTCAAAGTGACGTCCCATGGGCCTCAGCTGGGAGCTTGCTAAAAACACAGATTGTTATACTACTAACCAGGACCTATTGAATCACAGGTTTCACTTTAAGAAGATCCCAGGAAACCCAAATGCACATTCAAGTTTTAGGAGCATTGCACTTGGCACCAAGTACAGACTGGATTAAAAATGAATATATGATTTTTCTCCTCTTCTCTACACATTTCCTTTGACTTTCAATATAAAAGCGTTGATTGGAAATGGCATAGAATTTCAGTAGAGGGATGGATATTAGCATAAAAGTAGAACTGAAGAAATCACCTTGGTGGGTCTTTTTATGAGTAAGTCCTCCAGCTTGGTTCAATTGAAATTTATATTAAAAGTAAATTAGATTTAAATTTAAGAATACTATTAAATTATACCCCTCTCACATGTTTATTATTCTAGCTGAATATATACACATATATATATATTGCATTTAAAAAAATTTAAACCATGATATATTTTCTCTTTTCGTAAGCACACAGAGAGGAAAGGGGAGCATGAAATGAATCATTGGGAGGTAAAAACAAACATTTACTCCATTCATTTTCACATTATTCACATACAGCTTAGAATTTTCAATGATTATGCTTCAAGTCTTCAAAGCCTTGCTTCCTTTTCAGTCTCTTTTCTATTTTTATAGTATCTGTGGGTATCTGGGTAGGCACCACTGGTATGCAGAATTAAGTCCTAGACTACTTGTTCTCCAATGATAAAGAGTTTCTTTTTTCTACTGCGTAAATGATAAAGGAAAATGGTGGTAGTTGGCAAAATTTTACTTAGTAATCTTGGTTTACAATTTTTAGTGTTGATCTTAGCTCAGACTTTCCTATTCAGTATTAGGGTCTAGCAGTGATCTAACTTATTGAATATAAAACAAATATCAGATTATATTTTAAAATTTTTATATTTATTTCCATGGGAAATGTTTAAAGAGAGCCTAAAATATTTTTCATTGTAAGCCAGTTACATACCTTTAGAATGCAAAGGATAAATTTTAGTGAAAGAGATTTGACATTGCTTTTCCTGTTATTACTTTGAATAGTCACTAATAAAGAGGAATAATGAATAACTCTCCTTTGAGTCAGTTTTAGTTTTTATTTCACTTTTTTAAGGCTGTTTAAGAAACTTTTGTAAAACCTCAATTGCTAAAAACACCTCAGTAAAATTACCATCAGCCAGAGTTTAAAAGTTTCTTTTATTTACCTTGTATCCATTTCTTACAAGGTTTCTTGAAGTTTCCGTAAATGAAGTGCTCAATGAGTCATGGGGACAGAATGGGCTGGACTGAATTGTGTTCCCTCAAAATTGATATAATGATCCCTTAACCCCCAATGTGACTGTATTTAGAGATTGAGTTTTTAGGATGTAATTACTGATTTGAATTGAGGTTTGAACACCCTTGGGGACAAAGGGAAAGCCAGTTGTTTTCTTAAACTGATTAATTGAATTTTCCTACAAAAAATATATGTGAAATTTCTATACCTAACTCATTTTATAGGTAAGTCAGTGGCTCTGGGCAGAATTGGCATTAAAATTATTTTGTAGGGCTTCTACACGTAATCCCACATGCTTCTTTCTTGAGGGTGGGATCCTAATAAGACAGAGTCAGTGGCCTTATATGAAGAGAAGGAAATCTCCTTCTAGACTCCCCCCACATTTCCTGTTTCTCTCTCTCCACCCCCCCCCGCCACACACACACAAACACTCAAGAAAGGCCATATGAGCACAGCAAGAAGGCAGATATTTTTAAGCCAGGAAGAGAGCTCTCACTGGAGTCCAGCCATACTGGTCCCCTGATCTTGGACTTCCAGCCCCAGAAGTGTGAGAAAATAAGGTTCTATGGTTTAAGCCACCCAGTCCAGGGTATCTTGACATGCCAACCTGAATAAACTAAAAGATATTTGCTACTGAGAAGTGTGGCAAAAACCAAAAAATGTGGAATCAACTTTGGAACTGGGTAATGGGTGGAGGCTGGAAACATTCTGAGGAGCATGCTGCAAATACAAATATTAAAGACGATTCTGGTGCAATCTCAGGCAGAAATAAAGAACTTGTTACTGGAAACTAGAGGAAAAGTGACCTTTGTTATAAACTGATAGAGAACTTCACTGAACTGTCTTGTAGTTTATTGTGGAAGATCGAATTTGTGAGCATTGAAATTAGATATTTAGCTGAGAATATTTCCAAGCCAAGTGTTGAAGGACCAGCTTGGTTCCTCCTGGCTGCTTACAGTAAAATGTGAAAAAGGAGAAATGAGTTGAGAAGAAATTATTAAGCAAAAAGAAACCCAAACTTAAAGATTTGGAAATTTCTTAGTCTATCCACATTGGGAAAAAAAAAAGAGAGAGAGAGAGAAAGGAAAAACATTTGTGCAGAAAACACCAAGACTATGACTGGAATATCACTTGCTAAAAAAAAATATGGGATTATGCAAGCAAAGGTACTGTCAGCTTCAACTTGAGGGGGTGGAGAAAGGATGAAAGTAAAGAAAGCTGTGGGACTTCTTGGATTTGAGAGGACGGGATGAGAGAACTATTCAGTAGCAAATAAACTCTGTTATAGAAGAAGGAAAGATGAACCTGAAGGTGATTTAGAGATTGTGAAGACCACATCCTTCGTTTCAGCGGGCCTGATGACCTCTGCCTTGGGGGCTGGACCTCAGCCTTGCAGAGCTATGGGAGTGAGACTCCCAGCTAGGGCTTTGGGGGTTGACTCTACCAGTCCTCTGAGCCTGGAATGCAGAGCATCAAACCAAAGAGGATTATTCTTGAGTCTTAAGATCTAATGGAAATTGCCCTGCTAGGTTTTGCACTTGCTTGGGGCCTGTCACCTTTTTCTTCCTTCCTGTCTCTCCCTTGTGGACTCAGAATGTCTAATCAATGTCTGGCTGTCATTTCATTGTATTTTGGAAGTAATAACTTAACTGTTCCACATATTCACAACTGGAGAAGAATTCGACCTTAGGATGAATCATACATCCAATCTCATAACGGATTTATATATTTATATGAGACTTTGAATTTTTGGGTGTTAGTTTGGTAGTGGAATAAGTTAAGACTCTTGGGATTATTAGGGTAGAAAGGGTGTATTTTGCATATGAGAAGGATATGAGTCTAGGGGCCAGGGTGGAATATTATGGACTGAATGCTTACCCCAAAATCCACATGCTGAAGTCCTAATCTTCAATGTGATTGCATATAGAGATAGGTCTTTTAGGAGATAATTAAGAATAAATGAGGTCATATAAGTATGGTCTTGATCTGACAAGATCAGTAGCCTTAAAAGAAGAGGCAGGGAGAGACAGAGAGAGAGAGTCTTTCTCTTTCCTTGGGTACACACATACCTCTTGTGAAAGAAGGCCATCTGCAAGCCAGGAAGATAGCTGTCAGCAGAACATGATCATGCTGGCCCCTGATCTTAGACTTCCAGACTCTAGAACTATGCTAAAATACATTTTTGTTGTTTAAACCACCCAATCTATGGTTATTATGTTTTGGCAGCTGGATCTGACTCAGAGAGCGGATATTTATAGAATATCTACTATGTGTCATAGAACTTTTGAAGAAGCAAAGTAGAAAATGGTGGTTTAAAACAAAAGAAACAAAATAAACCTGTCTCATAAATTATTTCCTACTAGGAATAAAAAGGCTCTAAAGAGTTGTGTGTTAACTACTAGCTCCTATTTATTACCCTTCCCACCAACTAACTCCCTTCTTTCCTCCACCTCAAGTTCTAAGATACATTTTTTCCCCCTGTCTCTCATGTGCTTAGTATTCCAGAGTTTCTACATGGCCTTAGAGCACAGAATACAATTAGGCTTGGTTTCTGACCTAACAGCATATTATACTGAAAGAAAAATAACTTCAGGTGTGTGTTGTTTGCATATGATTCAGATTACCATCCTTTGACCAGAACCAAAATATTTCTCAGAAAAACCTTTAAGCTAACGTTAAACTGGTCTGTGCAGAGAAATTTCATTAACACATTTCCTGGTCAGTGCTACTGCTATGAGAAGCTCCAACTTTCAAATACTAACAAAATAATACCATTTTATGTTACATGTTCATGTATAAAATATTTGTGTAATTTGAGAGTCTTGGAAAGCATGGAAAACATTAAATTTTGTTAACTTTTATGGAAATACAAAATACCTTCTTAGGATTTGGGAAAATTTTCTTTTCTAAATTCGAATGTCTTAAAAATATATCTGGAATAGTATCTGGTATGAATGCATTTATTAACATCTAGGGCACAAAATAGCAACTATTTGTAGTTTGATTAGACAGTATTTATTGTTCTGGAGGAGAATGTCAGCAATTTCTTTTTTCTTTCTTTTCTTTCTTTCTTCTTTCTTTCTTCCTTTCGCAATTTCTAATTGCAGTGAAATAGCAAGAGATTCATAAATTTTACTTCTTGCATGCAATTATTCTTGTTAAGGCCTTATTCCATCGAACACAGGCATTTATTTTTGCAGAGTTGAAAGTGAGGTCAAAAAATGCAAGCCAGAAAAGGCAAAGAATGTATCTCCCACTAGAATCTCTAGAAGAAATGCAACTCTGCTGACACCCCAGTTTTACCACTTTTAAAATCCATTTTGGACTTCTGACTTCCAGAATGGACTAAATTTCTATTGCCTTAAGCCACTAAGTTTGTAGTAATTCATTAAGCAGAAATAGGAAACAAATGCACTCCACAGAGCAAGGAAATAATTTTCACATTATATCATTAAACAACTAAGCCACAGAAAGAGTTAATTCTGTTACATGTAGCATTTCAATTAAGTGTTCCCATGGAGTCAGGCAGTATGTTTTCTTGTCTTAGCTTTGTCATTTGCTAACTGGGAAACCTCAGGAAATCACTTCTCCTGTCTGAATCATATGTCCTCTTCCTTGCATTAAGTATGAACGAATTCAACAAAATCATCATCTCTCAAATTTTCTTTACTACTAATTCCATGCCCTTTCAAGGCTTTTCTCATTCACCTTCTATTTACATTTCAATGGTGCCTGGGTGTCTCAGTCTGTTGAGTGCCCATCTCTTGATTTTGGCTCAGGTCATGATTCCAAGGTTGTGGAATCGAGCCCCACGTCTGGTTCTATGCTCAGCACGGAACCTACTTGGGATTCTCTCTCTCTCCCTCTGCCCCTTTCCCCTACTCATGAGCATGCTCTCACTCTCTCTCTTTAAAACCAAAAAAAGTTTTATTTATTTATTTATTTATTTATTTATTTATTTATTTATTTATTTATATTTATGTTTAACTATCAATGGACTTTAATTTCTGGTTGTTTGAACTATGGTAAAAATAAGTGCATTAAAATGTTTTTGTTTTTGTTTTTTTTTTTTTCCAATAGCCATAATTTCCTTCTGTCCCTGGATTTTTGATATGAACTTCTGTGTTGGGTTGTGGAGGAAGTAGAGGCAGAATAGCCTCTCCACTGGCTTGAGAATCAGAGTATGAAGACCTTCTTGGCTTTGAAAATCTGACTTCAAACAAAACCATGCCAACCCAATCTCTGGAACATTTTATATAGTTTGAGAATTAATCAGGAGCATCCTTGGGGTTTCTTAAGGAGATTTCTGGGCAATAATCAATAATTGATTGAAAGAGAATAAAGAGTCAAGAGATTTGATGGCAGCTTGATCAGTTATTTTATCTAATAACTTGCAGTTTGGCTTTGGAAGATTCTTAAGTCTGAGATGTAGTGTGGGCAGACAAAAACAAGAGTTAATGGCTCTTCTAAATCAAAGACATTTTTTTATTGGTCTGAAAACAAACAACTAACTTCTACATAGAATGTTTAACCTAAAGCTTTTGTTTAACCTAATGGCACTTAGATTCCTTTTCTCAAATTCCCAGGGTGACTTATCTCTTCAGTCAATCAAACGTGGCTGGCCCACTAACCTGCTCTCCTCTCTAACTTGGGGGTCTCAGGGAAATTGACATTCTTTAGTTTACCTCTGTTATGCTTCTGTTTGGTTCTTTCTCTGTTCTATTTATTCAGCTAGTGCCATTCTCTGTTTCAAGGCCACCAGGGTCAATAACCAAATTAGGAGAAGACTAAAGCCTTGTCATTCTGGGTGATAAACTTCAGAATACCCCGTGTGCCTCTGATAATTGGAAAGAAGCAATGAAAAGAGAAACTTTTCCTAGCATTGGCAGCTCATATGCCAGATGAGCAAATTTTTTGAGAAAGCTTTCAGAGCAAAGTATATATTCAAAGTGTGTGCTATTGCTGTTGTTTCAAATCTTGCCATTTCTGCAAGTGACAGTACAAGGCAGTCTACGGAAGTGAGAGATGCCACAAGTTTCCAGGAAGCACTTTGTTCAGTTCATTCCATAATTCAAAGAACATTTGGGGGAAAAAATTGGATATTCAAACAAAAAGTTTTCTGACTATATAAGGAGATTTGCTGTTTCTCAAATGCAGAGTGTCCTCGGGAGTCTGTATCGACACAAGGTACTACATAAAAAATAAAATAATTCCCATGGTTTACAAGTCATTCAATATACCCTTATTCCAGTTCTGAAATAATTAAAATATTTATGAAGCTTTTCTCCTTGCCCTAGAGCCCATGAACTTTGCCTTAGAAGAGGCTTAAATATTGACTGATCCATTGTAATGTGACATTTATTAACCTATGTAATGTTTAATGTGCACGAAAAGTAATCCTGGTTTAACATTATTCTTCTGAAGAATAAAAAATTGGGGGATGCTCTTTTGTCAAGTGAGAGTTAAAAATATGACTTGTTTTTCTTATCAAAGATATTTAAAACATCAAAATTCATGTGAATTCTTTGTATGAACAAAGCAGAATACCACTTTTATATTGCACTCTTGAAATTGTCAGCATCTCACAATATTTAGGACCTTCATGCTGCTTTTGTTCACTTTGGTATAATGAATGCAATTTTTTTTCCCTGCCCAGTCACACTGATGACTCTGGCCTACATTAATATGAAATACTTAACAGATGCAATGGAAGCAACAAAAGAAAGCATGTAGAAGTCTTAGCAGTAAGTGTATTCATTTAATAGAAGCAGAAATATGTGCAGGCCAAACTTTATAAGTCTGAATATTTTTTTGACTTTTAAAAAAATGTTTATTTATTCTTGAGAGAGAGAGAGAGAGCGAGAGAGCATGAAGGGGCGAAGGGCAGAGAGAAGGGGAGACACAGAATCCAAAGCAGGCTCTAGGCTCTGAGCTGTCAGCACAGAACTGACTCGGGGCTCGAACCCACGAACGCTCAAGACCTGAGCCGAAGGTTGATGCTTAACTGAATGAGCCAACCAGGAGCCCTGTCTGAATATTTTTAATGCAAACAAACTTGGTGGTAAAGATGCACTTAGTTCTAATTTAAAACTTGTAGAAAATATATTTAAAAATATCTTGATGTCATAGAATTCATTTCTTAGTAGACCTTACACAGACTGGGGCCTTGTTGACTTTAAGTTTCATAAATTGACAGAAAGGGTGACTATCAAATTCCCTTCATGGAATGAAATAAATTATTTGAAAATATAAGAATTTAGAAAAAGTATTGAATTTTAGCGATTTATGTGTCCCATTCTAATATGCAGAGTTCTTTAATTTCTAAAGACTAAAATGAAAATAAAAAAGTTTTAATCCACAATTTTAACTGCAAAGAAACAAAAGTGTTTTTCCCCTGAGTATTAGGGTTATGAATAATTTATAGTTTTATTGCATTTTTCTGTACTTTTTCAGGTTTCTACGAATTTCTGAATTGCTTTTGTGATTAAAATTTTCAGGATATTGTACAAACATCCTATTCAAGTCATAGTTAAGTGTTTCCAGTAAGAACACACTAGCATCTAGTCTGCAAGATAAATCAGAAAAATAAAATCACAGGAACACTTTAGTTAGGCAGAGTCTCTTACTCAATCTATAATTACTGTATTTTGGGTTATGTTTCTAAAATTTAGGAGATAAAATGTTTGCAGAGTACCAGAAAATCGAAAATTGTTATTTTCTGTTGGTGAGTCAATTAATATTTCAGTGACATTTATGACAAATCTCCAGGTGTTACAATGTTCCAGGTTTAGAGCTTTCATTAAAAAAAAAGAACCCAAAAAATTAAAAAAACAAAACAAAACAAAACGATGAAGACGTACTGCTGAGCGACAGCCCTGTCATTTCTTCCGCCAGGTTTCCCTCCCTATAGCCATCTGCAGCCAGAGCACTTCCACGCTAATTACAGCCATGGTCAGCCCAATTTTGATGGCACCAAAAAGTGGTCTCTTTCAGATCTACTGCTGTCACAGTCAGCCAGACACAGACTTTTCATGAAACAAGTTATCTGCCATTCACAATCACAAATCTCTAAATAATAGGTAACAATCACAGACATGCTCCTCAGCTCCCAATTTCCAAGAAAAATGTGATTTTCCTTATAGGTTCCACTAATCATTTCCTGAAGTGAGTTAGTGATTGCTTGCATTTTAGCTAAATAGGTATTTTTCACAGACAAAATCCTGGATTAAGTTAGGTAAAACTCCACAAAGTACAGAGGAATTAAAAATGAAACTGAGGTATATAGTTATTTATAAAATTCAAAATAGTGGCTGACAACCATAGATTTAGAGAAAACAGTTTCTGAGAAGAACTGATCACCACATGACCCAGAACAGAAATAGAGTTACTAAGTCATATATCACTTTAAATTCCAAAACTACTGAATAAGCTTAATGCCTTTGTTCCTGTTGTTGGTTTTTATGGATATAAGGCTACATAGCTTGATTAAGTAAATCTGTTATTTAGAACTGTCTACATATTCTGTTCTACTCTAGAAACATTCCCTTAGTTAATTTCACAATTCCCATGCTTCATAAAATAAAAACTAAATAACAATACATTTTATGACCCAATTTTATTTCTTTGTGTGGTAGATGAGGGAGAAATTAGCAAATTTCCTTTAATATTTAATTATTTAAAAGTCAGAAGAAATTTATCTCTTATACTGTCTCTAAGATAGAAGAAAAGAAAAAAAAAGAAAGATAAAGAAAGACTAATGGAAAAGGCAGGTAATCGGAGGATGACAAGATGTATGGGAGGAAAGCTGGGTTATAATTAGCTAAATTTTTTGACTCAGTATGTGGACACAAGATCTTGGGTATCTACTTCATTTTGCCTTATTCTTTAGATAACTGGCATTTTATGAACTATGCAAGATTCATTTTCTGCCATATAAAGTATTTGCTATTTAACTTGTATGTTTCTCTTAATTTGGGAATACAAAGAAAGATTACACTTTATTTCATATAACAAGTTATGTTGATTTGTTGGTATATTAAATTTACTAAATTAATATTGATTGAATGCCAGACAGTATCCTAGAACCTGGGTGAAAAAGAGACATCGTCTCTAGAAATGAGACTGAAGGACACGTAGTCTCTAGGAATTCATAGTCCAGTGAGAAACTGTAGCCTAATGCAGAGATGTCCCTCCCTGGATTTACAACCAGAGATGATCTCCAAAATTAAGCTCATACACATCATAGGAATTTGGGCTTCCTAGAAAACTGGAAGATCATCTGAACACATGTTTCTAAATAACAGTGTTGGTTGGCTGTAGGAGAATCATTTGGGAAACATTAAAACAAGAAATTCCTAAGGTCCATATCATGTCTATTGCATCAAATTATAGAGGTGGGTTGAGAATTCACAATTTAAAAAATGTCCCCAGGTAATTCTGATGAAAATCAGGTTCATGATTGATTGCAAAGTTCAAAATCTTCTTTATGGGTGGAGGGGAGGGGGTATATATACAAAGAGGTCAATGATTTGTGGCACAAGGCCACATAGTTATTATTTATGCTGTTTTCACATAGTTGTAATATTGCTGAAATGGAAAATTATTCCAAATATTATTCTGTCATGCGCCAAAGAGAAGAAACACATGTTAGCACAATATAAGTTATTCTGCTAACAGGGGCTTTTGGAATTTGTGCTACTCTATGTTGTAAAAGCAGTGCATGATTTCATAAGCATCATATGATATGTAGGGACTATATTTAGTCTTTTTTGTTTGTTTGTTTCTTTACTGGGTCTTGCTGTGTAGCCAACAGGGAATTTTTTCCTTTGTCTCCTATCATCTTTTATACTTTAGAGACAAGTTTCTGTATAAACAAGGATGGGAGAGTGGTGTTTACATTAGTTTAGTGATATCATCTACTCCAACTACAGCATACTGTTTCACCCACAAAATTCCCTGCATTTGTTCAGTTCTAAAGAATTTCAATGAAAAACATCCTTAAACTTTCCATTTGTGTCCCTTAAAATTAGTATCTTTCCTTTATAATTATATTCATTAGTACAGATCACAATCATCAGTAACACCTTTGACAAAATATTTTTTCTTGTTAAATATATATTTATGTATTTTTCTTTGATAATATCTTTAAATACATATGTCTCTAAAAATACCTTAAATAAATAGATTTTTTTTGTATATAACAGTTTATGGGTATATCTTAGGAATATTTTGTCCCTGATCTCTCTGCAGTAGAAGGCTAAAACCACCTCTCAGTTTGTTTCTGGGAATATTGCAAAAGTCAAATATCTGTACAACTCACAGCTTTGCCAAAACTGCAGAAACTTGCAGATTCTAGAAGAAATCAGTACTGCCCAGGAATATTGGGAGGTCATCATACTATATTTCTCCAGCCCAGGGATCAGGGAACCAATATCTTAATCCAGGTGGTTTGAAGTTCCTCCAAGGTTTGCTGTAATTCAACAGATACTAGGAAATTGGGTTTGCTGTAATTCAACAGATACTATGAGGGATTTAAAAACTGTCTTTGAGAATTTAATAAATCAATTGGGAGAGAATATTAAGTGCGTTATAATTTTTTGGGATTGGGCATGAAGACTGAGTGAGAGAACAGAATTAAGATTGTTAACAACACTTTTAATTTAGAATCAACCAAACTGAAACCAACCCACAAAACTTGGATGGCACTTCTTTGCTCCCAGCATAGCATCAGAAGTATAAATAGCCCCAGCAAGTGGCAAATTCGATTATGAAGTGGGTCTATTTTCTCAATATGAATGAAGGCGACATAATTATGTATACTATTTTTAAGAACTCTTCTAGCTCTGACATTCTGTTTCAATGGTAACAATCATGATATGAAAAAAAGTGGTCAATATCTCCGAGTCACACAAAATATTCCCCAAATGCTTTAAACATCCATTTGTTGCAAAAAAAAAAGTTATTTAAGTCACTAACAATGTATGTGGGCAGATCTACATCCTTAATAGTATAGAGGCAGTGTACAGAGAGTCAAGAATACCTGGGTTTGAATCCTATGTCTACTGCTTATGTCACGGTCAGCAAGGCACATGAGCTGTCTGTGCTTCAGTTCCTTCATCTACAAAAACGGCATAATAATTTCTATCTCTTAGGGTTTGCAGAAGATTAAATGAGTTAAGAAATGTAAAGCACTGTGGAAGACAAAAATGTGCCCTGAATGAATGCTTGTTAAGTGTTATCATCTCTTTTCTCTGATTTAATTTTTGGACTTATCTATCTCTCCTGAACTAAAATATTCTACTTAGATTTAAAGTTTATACACAGTCCTAATATCACTGCTATTATTCACACAGTCCTAATATTACTAATATTACTAATTATTCCCAATATTATTTAGTGATATGCCTAACAGAAGAAATACATATTAGCACAACACATGTTATTCATTTGACAAAAGTGAACTTAGGTGTAAAAGCAAGGGACGATTTTATATGTTTCAGAAGCATAATGTGACATTAAAAGACTAGATATTTCCCTTTTATTCCTGTATTGTTACCATTGTTAATCCATTTATTGTTGTAAAACATAATCTGGTTCCTGTGATTTCTCATGGAATTTTTTGGATGAGATTTTTACATTCACATTAGTTAGTTAACAACAACAGATGTAACTTGGATGTCATCTGATAACTGTATGATACAATTTGATAAGATGCTATCAGAAACTTACCAGTGAAATTTAAAAAAAAAATTGGAAGTTGTGATTTATTGTCTTGAGATGTCTTGTTTATGTTGGAACATATTGATGAACGTAACAAATACATATTTGAGAGTGAGAACTCCATCTCCAAAGAGAGAATTTATGGCTGGTTCTTATTCATTAAGGAGTAATGAGTCAAGACAAACATGTTACATAAAGAAGAAAGTGGAAGATGAGAGGAAGAGGAAAAATTATTTAGAAGAGCATTATAAAGTCATAATCTGAAACTCAAGAACTGCAGATGTTTAGGGGAAGCAATATTCATAAATTAGGGAGGTTGCCAAAACGAACCAATGTTGAGTAAAAAAATAGTTGTAATTTACAATATTGAAATACATATGTATTTCTTTTACTCTATCTGAAAATTGGTGATAGCTATATTTATACCCTGTATCTATAAAATGTATACTGTGGGGCACGTGGGTGGCTCAGTCGGTTGAACTCCCAACTCTTGATTTCGGCTCAGGTGGAATGGAGCCTGGGTCCCTGCTGAGGGTGGCACCTGCTTTCTTGGGATTCTCTCTGCCTCCGCCCCTCTTCCCCGCTCGCACTCTCTCTCAAAACAAACAAAACAAAACAACAAAACCCCCCTGCATACTGTTATATTCATAAGATACTTCTAAAATAGGGCTGGATTATATTGTCTGATGATTTATAATGAAAAAAAGTAGGGCGCCTGGGTGGCTCAGTCGGTTGAGCCTCCGACTTCGGCCTAGGTCATGATCTCACGGTTCGTGAGTTCGAGCCCGGTGTTGGGCCCTGGGCTGACAGCTCGGAGCCTGGAGCCCGCTTCAGATTCTGTGTCTCCCTCTCTTTCTGACCCTCCCCCCTTCATGCTGTCTCTCTCTGTCTCAAAAATAAATAAACATTAAAAAAATTTTAAAAAAAAGTAGTTTGTATGGGGGTGGTGTGGGAAGGGGATGATATTGTCAAGCCTCTAATACCATGAGAAAGCATAAACCTGTGGATGGTGATAGGGCGGGGAGAGTCCCTGGCAAGATATACATACCTGATATTTTGATCACTTGCTTCAGGTATTACTGGTGGCCCTGAGGTCATGTCTAAAACTCTACCAAAAAAACCAAGTTTCTCTCTGTTTTAAAGCATTTTACTTTTCCTGTTTCCATGCAGTGAATTAAAGATTTCCCCAAAAATGTAGGAGTTTTCAAGGATAGAATCAGTGAATGTTTTTCCCTAAATGAACATTTATTTTATTTTTAGAATTCCTTTCTTATTTGAAACAATTTACAAGACTGAAGCTGCTAATGCATTCTATTGGAAGTTGATGTTAACATTTTCTGTTAAACCAAAATAAAATGAATACGCAGGTTTATGTTGGATACCTTTCTGTCCTGTTTTGAAACAGCATTAAATAAAAGTGCACCCCAGATTGAGCTTCAGTAATAGTGGCCTTTTAAATTTTAAATTTCAATGGATTCAATTTTTCTTAAATCCAAGCTAAGACTGACACAAACAAATAAACCAAAGAAGCAAAATTAATGCATAACATTTTACAAGGCACATAAGCCTCTTATAAAATGGTCTTATCTGGAAGATGATCCCTGAGCCTCTATGTCTCAATAGCACTCACATTCAACAGACCGAGACTTGTATCTGTATAATGTTTAAATGTCCGATTAACCTATATTTCTACTAAAATAAGAAACTGATGCCTTATGACAGGCCAAATGACAAGTTTTTCACTGAAAGGATTTCCCTGGGGAACAAAGGTCAAGCTGATAGTCCATTATATGCCATTTCCTCCTGTCTTACAAAATAACGGTAATTTAGGCTAGTGTTAATACTCTTCAACATATAAACACTTAATAAATGTCTACTGAATTGAACCAATGCCCTGCTCCTTCCCTTTCTTAAAAATAAGTGGTGGTCATGCTTTTCAGTTAATATGTAGCTACTATCTGGTTGTGAGACAGTACATTATATATTCCAAGTCACTTAGTGACTTTACCCTGGTAAGTCACTAGAAATGGCTGAACAATTAACATATGGTTCATTAAATGAGTAAGATCAAGCCCTTGAGAAAATCCCCGGGCACTGGAAAGTAGCAGTCGAGATGTGCAGGTGTGTCTACTTATAGCTAGTGTGGATTATGAAAATTATCCTACTTTTCTCTTATTCAAACTGATTACGTATAAACAATCACTCACATTTTTCATTTGTTTTTTTTTATTTGCCAAAAATCAAATACTAAAATGAAATAACTACCAAATCTATGGCAGAAAAAAGTTATGTAAAAAATGCTTGTTTGAGGTTTAAACCCTAAAATACTATTTGAGAATTAAATGTAAAGAAGAAATATAGATGGAATACTTCAAATGACTAATTAACAAAGACAGTCATAAATATTTCTCTAAATTTGGAGTGCTGGATAGTGCTACATTTATCATTATTAGTTCCCCAATGGATTAACTTTGTTTTATGGTAAATTAATAAAAGTAACTTTTTGGCATATAATTGAGGTTTTCACAACAATATTATTTTAAAATAATATTTATATTTAGAATTCTAAACTTGGAGTAAAAATAAGTACAAAATAATATGTAAACAGCCTAAGTTTTATGGCAAATGCTTTATGTGATGGATAACAAATCGTGGAAAATATAAGCAGTGCTCTTCCAAATGCCTTGTTTTATTTTCAAAATATGAAATTAAATAACTTTATTGCAGAGCTAAACATATTTTCTTTCCTTTCTTGTCTTTTTTTTTCTTTCCTTCTTTCATTTAAAAAAAAATTTAAAAAAGAGTGAAGTATTTTTAATGTTTATTTATTTTTGAGAGACAGAGCGCAAGCGAGCGAGGGGCAGAGAGAGAGGGGGACAGAATCTGTAGCAGGCTCCAGGCTCTGAGCTGTCAGCACAACGCCGAATGAGGGGCCCGAACTTACAAACCCTGAGATCATGGCCTGAACCAAAGTCCTGAACCAAAGTCGGATGCTTCACTGACTGAGCCATCCAGGCACCCCCCCTTCCTTCTTTTAACATATTTATTTATTTATTTATTTATTTATTTATTTATTTATTTATTTATTTTAATTTTTAACGTTTATTATTGAGAGAAAGAGAGAGACAGAGCATGAACATAGGAGGGGCAGAGAGAGGGAGAGACACAGAATCTGAAGCAGGCTAACAGCCCAGAGCCTGGCGCAGGGCTTGGGCTCACAAACCGCGAGATCATGACCTGAGACAAAGTCGGACGCTTAACCCACTGAGCCACCAAAGCACCCCCCTTCCTTCTTTTAAAAGCAGCTAAGGGGCGCCTGGGTGGCGCAGTCGGTTAAGCGTCCGACTTCAGCCAGGTCACGATCTCGCGGTCCGTGAGTTCAAGCCCCGCGTCAGGCTCTGGGCTGATGGCTCAGAGCCTGGAGCCTGTTTCCGATTCTGTGTCTCCCTCTCTCTTTGCCCCTCCCCCGTTCATGCTCTGTCTCTCTCTGTCCCAAAAATAAATAAACGTTGAAAAAAAATTAAAAAAAAAAAATAAAAGCAGCTGATGTTACTTATCCATATGGAGTAGTAAAAATACATAAAATATTCTTCACCACTTTGAATCTAGAAGTTATTTGACAAACTCATGGACTTCTCTCTCTCTTTGATGAAATTAAATAGAGTGAAGCATGCACCCTCAAGACAGTTTTTAGACAGGAAAAGATCAAATAAAAGCAATTACACTGTAATTTCACTGGTAAGACTTAAAATAAGGAGCCTATTGAGAAGCTCTTTCATACTTCAAGTCCTGTATAAGTAGCCCAATTTTTATGTTTAAATTAATATAATCATACTGAAGTACACACTAAAATACAAGGTAGCTATAATTGATACTAAAATTCTACCTGCAGGAATAAAATGCCTCTTAATTCAAAATGTAATATAGCATTTGAACAAAAAATAAATTAGATCAGACCTGCTTAAAACAATCTTGGTGGGTATAGGGGCACCTGGGTGGCTGAGTTGGTTAAGCGTCCGACTTCAGCTCTGGTCATGATCTGACCGTTGTGAATTTGAGCCTCGCATCAGGCTCTGCGCCTCAAGCCTGCTTCAGATTCTGTGTCTCTCTCTCCTCCCCTCCCCTGCTCACACTGTGTCTCTCTCTCAAAAATAAATAAACATGAAAAAAAAAACAATCTTGGTGGGTATAGCAGGATATTCTTTATGGCTTTTAAAATTTCTTTCAATACCTGTAAACAACAGCTTATCTATCTACCATGGGCCAGAGTAACCAATATTAGTGGCAAAAATATCTTTGACCCCTATCTGATAATCTGGAATAATATGGCAATTGTAGTATATCAAATCCGGTTAACCTTAATGATCTGATCGGTACCCTTCAGCAACCTAGACTATGGTAGAACATAGAAGTGCTTATGTGTCAGAGATTATGTGTTCTGCCCTAGTGCTATTCAAAGCATGGTCCATTGGGCCGGTGTTGGTCCACAACTGCTTGTGACCAGTTCACAGCTCATTAAGTACAGAACTTGAGAGTGAACATTGATAGCAATTTGATACTGATTTGCTGTTGTGGATTCTAAAAATAATTAAAAACCGGGGGCTCCTGGAAGTCTCAGTTGGTAGAGCACGTGACTCTTGCTCTCGGGGTCGTGAGTTCAAGCCCCCACGTTGGATGTAGAGATTACTTAAAAAAAATAAAGTGCCAAATGTTTATGGACATCTGCATCTCTAGCAGACTGATCATAAAAGATGGCTTTAATTTATATGGTTTTGACTTTTTATTTTCCTAATAATTTATTTTTTATTGTATGATATCAAATATTGGGCCAAAACAGGATGCAAAAGAAAAACAAATTCACAAACAATGGTGTACCTCATCTGCTTGCCTATATTTTTGGATATATTAAAAAAAAGAAAAGAAAAAGCACAGAGTAGAAGTAGAATATCCTGTGAGATGTCTCTAGGGAAAATGAACTTCATACTTGACATTTTTAATGACAGCTCAATTTCTCAATAATTTAAATTCTGATTTTCTGCTATTATAACTGCTTTCAATTTAGCTATGCTAACTCTGTTAGCAAGACAAGTATCATATTGTACATTATTAAAATTTGTCTTGACCTTCAAAAAACTGCAAACTAGTTCCATATTGTGTCATTTGACATTTTTAGTTATTTTAGTACAAGTCTCTTCTTAGGTCAATTTTACAACTCAGATGGAAAACAGCATTTCTTAAGTTCAGACCATTATCAACATTGATTTTCGTTGTATACACACACACACACACACACACACACCATTTGATAATCTACTTAGCTAATTGTTGGGCAAGAAAACATTTTTCTTTCCTTCTGGTTGCAGATATGGAAGTTTAACCCAAATCACTGTCAAGGCATAGCTAAACCTCTTTCTCCTTATGCATGGCAAATTGCTGCTTATATGTGAAGACCTGCATGTACCTACACACGTACGGTGACAAAGTTTTTTGATGAATGTCAAAATAAAGGCACACGCTGGGAGTAAGAAACGCTATGATGTCAACTTGAGTTTCTGGCAATTCTACCTTAGAGACATAATGGATGAGAAAAAATGGAACATGGGATATGAAATGCAGAGACTAAGAGATTCTTGTGATTAGTTCTGTGATGTCTTTGGAATAATTTTCCTATTCATCAAGATAAAGTGAAGGAAGTTTAGTACCTTAACTGATATTCTGGAACAAAACGATTGAAGTGAGAAATTATTCCATCTACTTTCTTTCATACAGTAGGAATATTTTACTGAAAATATAAATCAAGGAAAATATTCTCAATACTATAAAACAACAATCAGATTTGTAAACTCAAGGAACTTCAGACATGTAGCCATCAAATCAAACATACTGTGAATGACAGAGTCCCCATAGGTATCATAAACATTTATATATTTTTTAAATCTATGACACCAATCCGATTAAGTAAGTGAAACCATTCTGGAGGAGTGGAATGACAGGTAGCAGATTACTGCACCAGAGAACTACACTGGACTCCTGGGGAATGTTCAACCACCTGGAAACATGCATTCTTTTCTACTAGAAATATTTACATTTCATGACAGAGGAATTCCTTAAGTATCATCAGGATTTTTCTCACTCAAAGAATAAAAACCTTGTTAAACATCAAGAAAAGGCACTTAACTTGGCAAAAGGTAATTTAGCTATATTCATTAAGCATTGATTTAGATTACTTATAAAGTCTAGGGGAGCTTGTGTGGCTCAGTCGGTTGGGCATCTGACTTCAGCTCAGGTCATGATCTCACGGCTCGTGGGTTTGAGCCCCGCGTCGGGCTCTGTGCTGCCAGCTCAGAGCCTGGAGCCTGCTTCAGATTCTGTTTCTCCCTCTCTCTCTGCCCCTCCCCCTGCTCATGCTCTGTCTCTCTCTGTCTCAAAAATAAATAAAGACATTAAAAAAAGATTACTTATAATGTCTAGTGTTTTTCTTGCTTGAGACATTTATTGGTGGAGGTAATTATTTTCCTTACAGGCATAACATGCATTATTATAATAATTATATATAATAATATATTTAACTTCATGTGTTTAACAGCTCTACAAACATTTATTGAGTACCTACAATTTTGTATCTGAACTGCAGATAAACAGAGAAGTCTAACAAGTACCCATGGCATTTACAGTCTCAGAGGGAAAATAGATATATAAAATTCCCCTTAATCAGAATAAGTTCTACACTACGTTGTTTGATATATACAAGATATAGTGATCTATGAGTATGAAGGTGTAAATGAGAAACTCAACCTTATTGAAGATAACTACTAGGAAAGTAATGTCTGAGTTGGATCTTGAAGGACATAAAATAAAACTAACAAGAAAGTAATATCTGAGCTGGATTTTGAAGGACATAAAAGGGGGGGAGGGATTTCCATGTTTTTCTTGAAGTAGCATGCACAAAGCCACAAAGACAAATAAATGAACAGTCACCTCGAGAGACTGCAAATAATTTGATGTGGCTGCAAGAAGTGATCAGGTGTGTGTTCTAGAAAGTTGAATCTATCAGCAATGTGGAGACCAACTTTCATAGCATTTGCCTTTTTGGAATGACGACATTAAAATAGGTCAGCGGCAATGGCAATGGAGAAGAGGAAAAATCTGGTAGACTGTTAAAGTTATAATGTATAAGATAATAAATATTGGAGACCATTCATCAAATCGCCAAAAAGATAAACATGTCAGGTACTGGATTTTTGTTAATTAACTAGGTGGGAGGGGTTCTTTCACTATGTATACATATAATCACCATTATGTACACTTTCAATGTCTTACAATTTTATATATCAATTATATGTCAATAAAGTTGAAATTAAAACATGAAAACATTATTCTTGTATTCTTTATCAATGTTTAAATTAATACAAGGCCACCCCAAACAAAGACATCATTCTTTGTGGTTGCATGTAGCCACAAAGTTCTGGCTAATCAGATATAAAAGGAACTATATTGTGTAGCAGCTTCAGGGAACAATTCCTACCTACAAGGTGGAGAATTTCCTTCAATCTCTCTCTCTGTCTCTCTCTCTGTCTCTCTCTCTCTCTCTTTAAATCTCTTCCTTTTAATTGCTGCCAAAACTACAGGCATGAATGCTGGAACTCTGTCTGTTCTCTTGAAGTCTCCTTTTTAGAAAGGGAGAACAGTGACCTATGAGTCTGAGTTTCTGGAGATATAAATAAAACAAAGTAAATGATCATATTTAAGCCATTTTCTACTTGAGGCCTCTGTTTTACATATAGTAAAATCTGTTCTTAATCCACATCTAACAGATGTTAGAAGTGAAGAAAAAGAGAAAAAGCAAGTAGAGATTTCTAGCTTGGAGGATTACTGACCTTAATAAAAAGGGAGTTAAAATTCATGTTCTAAGGGAAGATACTAACATTATATTTAGAAATTTTGACTTACAAATACATCAAAGAGTGACATCAAGAGGGAGTGTTCTAATAGGCGGTTAAATATAAAAATCTGGAATTTATGCAAACGGCCGGATATAAAGGTATGAGAGGCATACAAATATGTGCAGTGGAGGCATGCTCTTGACAATAGATATGATGGCCTTCAAGAGTGCTCAGAGGACATAAGAGAGTTGAGAAAATAACTGTAGAGAACACCAGTGTCTAGACTGTGGTGAAAGAGAGGAGGAGCAAGAAAAAGAGAAGCAATGGTAGTCCTGGTCCTGGTCCTGGTGCTGGTGCTGCTGGCAGTGGTATTGACAATAGTGGTCATTGAATAATTTACTAGGCAATTACCAGATGCTGAGCACTTCTGTAAGTGCCTCCCGGGTATTAACAATTTTAATCCTCAAAACAATCCTAAAAGGTAGTAGCGAACTCATGCGGTAAGTTCTGTTATTACCCCCCATTTTAAACAGGCACAGAGAAGTTCAGTTGCCCAATATTACACCATTAATGGTGGCGTCCATTAGCTTGACTCCAGTGCCCTTCCTCATCATTATTCTACCCTACCTTCCCAAAGGATATGGAGATGTTCAAAGGATTCTGAAGAAACGCTAACTGCCATCATGGCAGATAGAGTGAAGATTTGAAAATGATGAAGTTGTTGGCTCCTACTAATATTGCAGACAGGTCAGGGGAAGAGGGAAAATAAAAATGACTAGATTTGAAATTTTGGAGGTCACCAGTGACTTCGTCAAGAATCCCCTTAGTGGAATGGTGAGTCAAAGTTTGATATGGATGGGCTGATGAGAAAGTTCATGCCTTCCTTTTATCACACACACACATACCCATGCACACACACATTAAATAAGGGTAGTTTGAAGAAAGTGGATGAGGCACCTGGGTGGCTCAGTTGGTTAAACGTCTGACTTCGGCTCTGGTCGTGATCTCACGGTTAGTGGGTTCCAGCCTTGCATGGGGCTCACTGCTGTCAATACAGAGCCCACTTTGTATTTTCTGTCCCTCTCTCTCTATGCCCTCCCCCACTCTCTCTCTCTCTCAAATTAATAAGCATTTTTAAAATGGATGAGGCAAAGGAGAGAAAGAATGTAGCATTTATCTGTGAATTAAAGGTGAGAGGCTGTCAAATGTCCATCGATGGATGAATGGATAAATAAGATGTGGTATAAATATATAATGGAGTATTACTCAGCAATCAAAAAGAATGAAATCTTGCCATTCACATCTACGTGGATGGAACTAGAGGGTATTTTGCTAAGCGAAATTATTCGGTTAGACAAATTATTCAGAAAGACAAAGATCATATGACTTCACTCATATGGGGACTTTAAGATACAAAACAGATGAGGGAAGGGAAGCAAAAATAATATAAAAACAGGGAGGGGGACAAAAACATGAGACTATTAAATATGGTTGCTAAAGGGGTTGTGGGAGGTGGGATGGGCTTAATGGGTAAGGAGAATTAAGGAATCTACTCCTGAAACCATTGTTGCACTAAATGCTAACCGACTTGGATGTAAATTTAAAAAATAAATAAAATTAAGAAAAAAATAAAAATGAAGGTGAGAGGCTGTGAGAAGAAAATAGGGGAAGAAGGCTTTTTTTAAAATTTGTTAGATCATACAGACTTAAGTATGATTTATCATATATGTAGTGAAGAAGTCATTAGACTATTTGAAAATGTGGAATAAAGATGGAAAACTAATGGGTCAAGTTGGAAGAAAAGGTGTTAGACAGTGGCATCAATGGGTAATGTGGCTGGATTAGCCTGAAGCACATGAATGTGAATTTCATCATGTTTTAGTAGTAGTTCAAATTAAAGATAACCTGAAAGTAATGCATTCTTAACTATGCCCTGAGAACAAAGAAAAGGAACAAAACCAAAAAGGACCCAGAGAACAACATCCACCATAAAAATAGTATGGGGATAATTATGATAAAACGTGGTTTCTAGCATGAGCTCTGCCACAAATTCATTGACAGACTCTTCTTTAGAATTATGATCTCTCAATTTTCTTATTTGTAAATGGTCCCACTGAAACATTTTTTTGCATGAAAAATGGAAAAAAGGAAAACCTCTGAGAAAAGATGAGGCCCCCCAAATTTATTATTATTAGAGGAAACATGAATAAACTGAAAGCTACCAAGTAGTGTAGTGACAAAAATACCAGCTCTGGATCAACTATGCCATAGCCATGCAGTCTTTGGGAGTAAATCACTCAGCCACTCTGGACCTTGATCACTTTTGTAAAATAAGGATAATTGTCCTTAGATCAAAGACTTATTTAAGGATTAAACTATAAACTTATATGAAATTATTTTATAATACAAATTACTATGTAAAGGCATGAAATTCTTTTGGGTATCATGAAATATCATCCGTAACCGAAGATGATAATAGCACAACAAATGATGAATGGCATCCACATCCAAATATCACAGTGATGGTGAGAGAGAGACTTGCCACAGATGTCACATCTACTTTTCTTATTGTTCTGATGAGTCACACTTAATTTTGAACAGCAATGCAGTTCTGTGAACAAAGGAAGTGGTCCAGGGGATCATGACTCCGCTGGACAGTGAATGGTTAACTGCCATATGCTATCTGGCAGAATAGTGAGAACATGCATGGTCACTATCAGCAGGGTGGGGAAAAGATGTTGCCGGAGGTTGTGGCTGAGGAAGTTTCAGTGCACTTATGGGAAATCTTTCTGCTTTCCCCATGTGGTCTCACCACATCCTCACGGATCTTCACAGTGGGGCTCTTGGGAGAGATGTAAAGTGATAGGCAGGGACAGGAAGGCAGACAGAAGACGGGAAGCAAAGAGGTACCAAGCTTGAGAGAGAGATTGGGATAGGAAGGAGGAAGCTGAGCTCTGGGGAGGAGGGAGTCATCAGATGGCTACACATGCTCTATCTGGACTGGGATACCCAGGAAAATGGGGGATGGGGGAGGTTGGGGGGGGGAGGGTAAGCCCAGAGTGAAACAGTAGAAAAATCACTCACCAAAAATCCATGTGGGCTCTTCACAATGATATTTCACTTTTGTATATTTCTAAAATTTCAGACTATCTAACATACATGAGTACAAACCTATTGCACACGAAGACTTAAAAGTTTTGGATATTCACGACCTTGATAATATTGACCTTCCCTCTCTTGAAAGCCACACATTCTTTGGTCAGTCTCTCTTTGCTCCCTGTTGCCTCTCATAGTCCCTTATCCTCTGACATCTCTTTACTCTTACCTGACAAAGTAGATGTTCAGTGCTCCCGGAGTCAACCTCCTGTTTATATGGAACTGATGCTCATATTCAAAATTTGGAACTCAGAACCTCGTTCAATCCATGGACTCTTGATTTTAATTGCTTACAGATTTTCCTTGCTTTCCATTGACCTCTGCCTAAACCTGGTTTTTCCCCAAATCCCATCATCTTTCATGAGACAAATTCCTCTCCTTGTCCTCACTCTGTTTCTGAAAGCACTGCCACCATGTGTTTTATCATCCAGGACAGAAACCTTGGGGGTTTTCAAGCCCTACATTTAATATATCCTCACTGTTTCACAACATTAACATCACACAAATTTAGATCTTTCTTGTCCCACAGATGAGCTACCGTACCAGCTTAGTGTATTCTCTTTATTTTCCCAAATCATTGTTTGCATTGTGTCACCTTACCTTTCAAAACACTGTAATAGTTCTTAGCCGTTCTTCTATGATTTGACTTTAGATATCAAATCTTACTTCTCATTACTCATGACATGTTTGGAAATTAATTTTACAAAAGTGTTTACTGGGGCACCTGGGTGGCTCAGTCAGTTGAGCTTCTGACTCCGGCTCAGGTCATAATCTCACGGTTTGTGAATTTGAGTTCCAGGTCGGACTTGCCGCTGTCAGCACACGGCCTGCTTTGGATCCTCTGTCCCCCCGCTCTCTGCCTCTCTCCCGCTCAAGCTGTCTCTCAAAAATAAAATAAACATACAATTAAAAAAAATTGGGGCATCTGGGTGGTTCAGTTGGTTAAGCATCTGACTCTTGATTTCAGCTTAGGTCATGATCTCATGGTTTTGTGAATTCAAGCCTTATGTCCGGCTCTGTGCTGATGGTGCAGAACCTGCTTGGGATTCTCAGTCTCCCTCTCTCTCTGCCCCTCCCCTATGTTTGCTGTCTCTGTCTTTCTCAAAATAAACAAATAAACTTAAAAAAATAAAAAAGAATTAAAAAAGTATTTACTGAGTTGCTGTTATATGTTGGCACTGTGATAAACAGAAATATAAATGGCACAGTGCTGTTCTCCAGGAATTTAAGACCTAGAGTGAGGTGGGTGAACAATGCAGCTTGGGCTATTCTAGAAGTATGTAAACAGGATAATGGGGATCTTGAGAACAGGCACTTAATGGAGACTCGGACCACAAAGTAAAATTTCCAAAAGAAGGAGAAAAAGAAGCTGAGTCCTACAAGACAAAAAGGAATTAAATGGGAAAGATAAGAGATGAATACTGTGGGGATCAGTATGGGGATCAGTAGCCTGAAGATATATGATATTTTTAAGGATTCCTAACTTGCTTTTTTTTAAAAAAAATAATATTTATTTATTTTTGAAAGACAGCAAGAGAGAGCATGAGCAGGGAAGGCGCAGAGAAGGAGACACAGAATCCAAAGCCAGCTCCAAGCTCTGAGCTATCAGCACAGAGACCGATGTGGGGCTCGAACCCACGAGCTGTGAGATCATGCCCTGAGTTGAAGTCAGATGCTCAACTGACTGAGCCACCCCGGCACCCCCCTAAATTGTTTTTTTTTATGGCTAGAGTAAAATGTTTAGCTATAAAACTAAAGAGGTAGGCTGGAGTCAGTTTATGAGGGACCTTGTGAATAAGACTAAGAAATCTTCATTTTATGCTGAAAGCAAGGGGAAGCTGTTGAAAGATTTTAATTAAGATAATGAGTTGTGTGGTCATATTTGCGTTTTAGAAAGATGTCTGGCAGCAGAGTTGAAAACACTTGGAAGGTCTGGTAGTGAAGTAGAGAAAACTATTTGAGAAGTTTGGGGCTCTCACAGTCTTGGGAAAACAGTAACTGCTTAAAAACAACACCTTCCATCACTACCACCAAGGGAAACAAAAAACAAAAAACAAAAAACTTTTGTTCACAGTCAGTGCGGAAACCCGATGGGCCAAGAAAATTATTTTGGGTAGTAAAGATGCATTAAAATAAAAAAAATTCAAAATATGTGTTTACTTTGCAAAACATAGGGATCAGCATTTCATAAATCATAAGTAAAAATAACTCCTTTGAGTTCAATAACAGGCTAAGGAAATGCCTTCTAATTCCCATGGTTTTCTCTTTTAATCTGTTAGATAGTTTTCTTTTGTAGTTTATTTATAGATAATTAAGAATAGAGATTCATTAATTTACTGTTACATTATATTTAGCTTTTCAATAATAAATTGGGGCTGAGGAATGCAGATTCTACTTCATATGAGAATTTTAAAAATATATTATTTGAGGTTCCTGGGTGACTCAGTTTGTTATGCACCTGACTCTTGATTTTGGCTCAGGTCATTATCTCATCGTTTGTGAGTTTGAGGCCCATGTTGGGCTCTGTGCTGACAGTGCGGAACCTGCTTGAGATTCTGTCTCCCTCTCTCTGCTCCTCCCCCACTTGCTCTCTCTCTCTCTCTCTCTCAAAATAAATAAAAATAAACTGAAAAATAATAAATAAATTCTTCTTAGCTTTAAGCTCCTTACATCTAATATGCACCATATGTAAAGATACTATGCAGAACCAGAATTAAAGAAAACACTTGTTGTGTGGGATTGTTGAATGTGCATGTTATTCTGAACCCTTCTCCCCACATTTAATTCCTGCAATCTGTCTGCCAATACATGCTTCTTAGTCATTTGCTGTAGTGTGCTTTCACCTAGAAGGTCTCTGTACATTTTATAGAAGACCAAGAGATAGCCAGCACTATAAAAAATTTAATTATGGTGTGGTAGACCAGCATCATCACTAAGTAAAATCTTGTTAGAAATAAAAGTTGGGGCGCCTGGGTGGCTCATCTGGTTAAGTGATCAACTCTTAATTTTGGCTCAGGTCATGATCTCATGGTTTGTGAATTTGAGCCCTGTGTTGGGCTCTGAGCTGACAGCACAGAGTCTGCTTGGGATTCTCTCTCTCTTCTTTCTGCCCCCCCCCCTCTCTCTCTCTCTGTCTCAAAAATAAATATGTAAACATTAAAAAAAAAGAAATAAAAGTTATTGAGCCCCACTCCAGATATACTGAATAAGCATCTCCAGGGTTATGGCTCAGGAACTATTTTAGCAAGCTTTCCAGATGATAATTATGCATCTTGAGAAGAATTATAGTAAAAGATCAATCCAAAATCTAAGGATGATTTTAGTTAATGAAAAAAAATAATTTTGCTGCTGTGAATGTCTAGACTTTTAACAGATAACCACAAATACTCACTAAAATCGTACCAAACCTATATTGGCTCTGGTTGAACCAATTATATGTTCACATTCATGTAACAATGATCTATAGGAAATATATGCCACTAAGCTCCTGAGACTCCTACATCCACAGAGACCTGATCAGCTCATCCAGCAGGAGATACCAGCACATTCAATAGAACATACATTCAGGATAGGAAATGAAGGTCCTCAGTGCAACTTAATTTTAATACAAATTACCCAATGAAACACAAAGGTATACTATTTTCAAGGAGTTTGTAAGAATAATTGTTAGTCACATTTTTTTCTGAATTATATCAAATATTCTTATTTTATAAATTAGTTGTTTGATACTGACAATTACAATAACTTAACCAGTGGTATAATGTGCAGAAACCGATTAGAATGCATTGTGAATTAAGAAACAAAGCATTTCTTTTCTTGATGGAAATCAAATAAAAATGTCAAACTGCTGCAATCAGACATCCTAGATATGAATATTCATTGGCAACTGTTCATGGCAGATTTATGAATTCTTTCACCTGCTGTTAGGAGGAAAAAGGAAAACATTAAATTGTCAAATAAAGCTATTAACATAAGCTAAGAGAAAAAAATATATACACAGATGGATGCTGATCTCGGAATTATGCAATCTTATCAAAAAAGACCTATTTCTTTTATATCGTGAACACATTAGTTTTATGCATGCAGATTGCAAAGGTCTGAGATTTGAACTCAGTATCCACTAGTAGCACCCTGTCTTATGGTTTATGGAGTACAGTGAAACCAAACATCTATCACCTTGTCATGTAAAGCCATGTGTAAAGATACTCATTAACACTCTAAGTCATGCTTAGAAAGTCTGCTTCCTTCCTTCAGCAACATTTACATCAACATCCACATACACTAAACTATTTTGCCCTAAAGAAAAGCTTTTGATTAAATTAGAGGATATAATTTAAATGGATGATAACAAACTGCTTCAGTGGATTTGTTTTGAAGGTTTAGTAATGAGAAACCATATAAAATGTGTGTGTAGGCATGTTAGGTTACTTATTTAACCATGTGTGAATTTCAGTTAATTTGTGGAATACGGTTTCCATGGGCATTTTTAGTGCTTCCTGATTGTTACCAGGGTTGGAGTGCTACAAAAACATAACATTTCCTGGAGCACTTAGGCATTTTCTTTTTTTCTTTTTTCTTTTTTTATTTTTTTTAACATTTATTTATTTTTGAGACAGAGAGAGACAGAGCATGAACGGGGGAGGGTCAGAGAGAGGGAGACACAGAATCCGAAACAGGCTCCAGGCTCTGAGCTGTCAGCACAGAGCCCGACGCGGGGCTCGAACCCACGGACCGTGAGATCATGACCTGAGCCGAAGTCGGCCGCTTAACCGACTGAGCCACCCAGGCGCCCCTTAGGCATTTTCATTTATTGACAAGGTAAGGATGAACAGAAGCAATAAAAACTACACTTCAAATATCTTGTTATTTTCTCATACACAATTTGATTCTTGTTTGGTTCAGATATTTTTTGGCTTACCTTTTACATTTCTTTTAGGTTACTATCTTTGACCTAATATTTTAGATAGGTATAGAATTTTTTCCCCTTTTAGTTTCTATTATAAATAAATATATATCTAGTATCAATGGACTGTTTTATGTTAATTAGTTGAATGAAATAGTAATGACACCATTAGGCCAAGAAGACTTTGGGTTGTATTATATCCAATAATCATACAATTTCAACCAAATATTTAGCAAAGGAATTATGCCATTTTTCTACAAGATGAAGCATTTGAAGAGAATTGCAGAGATCTGAAACAAGATCCATTTCCTCTATTACTGTTCCTCAACTATGCCAACAAGTTAAACTAGAAGTCATTTGAGTGTGTTCCCAACACATTGGTTTGGTTGACAAAACCAAAGTAAATGGTGCTGAATCCTCAAAAGTTTGCATTATCACATTCATTCATTGTTGGTGGAAGTGTAAATTAGTGTTTTCGATGGAGGATAATTTGCTAACATTTGTTATGGAGCATAATTCATCCAACATATAAAAATTAAATATGCATACACCATTTAAGCCAGCAATTCCATTTCAAGGAACTGAATGTATAAACATTTACCATATTCAAAAGTATTCATTGCATCATAGTTTGTACCAGCAAATAATTGAAAGCAGCCTACATATCTATTATTAGGGGACAGTTTAAATAAATCATATTCACCCACACAAAGGATTATTTGCAGACGTTAAAAGAATGTGGTAGTTCAACATGTACTGATGTGGACTAATTTTTCAAAGTGTATTTTGAAATCAAAGCAGCAAGACACAAAACTGTGTATATAATATGCCTTAATTTTAGTGTAAGACACTGAAAAAGAGAAAGGGAATCTAGTTTTCTGTTTATTCATTTATCTGTGTATCTTTCCAGGATATGCAAGAGACTCAAAGCAAGGATTGTTTCTACTAGGTGAATAGGGTAGGAATACACACACTTTTCATTCTAAATCTTTTTGCATTTTAAAGACATTTATCATGTGAATGTACTAGGTAAATAAATTTGATAAATAAAAAAATAATTGCAAATAATTCATTTCTAAAATATTCCACAATATGATAAGCATGGATTGAGGGATACATAAGAATAAATGACCATATTCTAAAGATTCCACTGTTTTGCATTAGGAACAATTAAGGAATATTCTTCCGATGTCCTTTCATTATTTAATTTTTTATCCAATCAGCTGTACTTAAAAATTTGCAGTACAGCTGCAATGCTACACTTTTAGACTTGATTACATTATAGGCAGTCTCCTCCCAAAATTGCACACATGTAAACACCCACAAATTTGCAATAAATCCAGGGGACTTATTTATTGTATCCACTCCAAGGCCATCCATGGATCCCTAACTCTCCATGAATCTTGGGCTAACAGCCCCTTATTTGAATAGTGACATAAATGTAGAAATTAAATATCATTCATTTTCATTCTCAAATCATGTAAAAAGACTCTAATAATCACTTTGAGCAAGACTTCAAAAATAAGTAAATGTTTTAAGATGAAATTTGTGATTACAATCTAAGCCAAAGTAACTCCTGAAAAACAATACATTTATAATCTCAAGTGGCCATCTCTCCAACTTCCATTTAGTTATTTTGTACCTTGGCAGCAATTCTATCATCACTGAAAAATTTTAAAATACCTAGGCTTGAGAAGGAAAAAAAACCCCTTAATATTAAGAAAGTGTTACTATAGTCAAAGAGTTGAAGAATAATAATATAGAGGTTGCATGCTTTTAGAAAATAACACGAGACCAGTTTCAAGGATGCGATGAGGCCTGATGTTATTTTAAGATATAAATCTCATTATACATATTAATCCAGAAATAAACACTATTGCCTAAAAGAGTAGTCATTAAGATACTACCTCTTTGAATGCACACAATTCCTTAACAATTACTCTAAATTGCTTAAGTAACATATATTTCCCAGGAAACACCTGATAATGATTTTATGTACATGTAAATAGATTTTCTTTCAGTATTATATCTACAATAATCATTATGCTATTTAAAAAAATAATAGTAAATACAACACCAAGTGCTAAGTACATAGGCAGAGTACCTAGAAGCTGTATTTGATAATGTAAAATTTTTAATTACTACAAAACAATGAAAGATATTTAATCACACATGTTATTCTTAACATGCTACCACTGTTCTTTCAGATTAGGGCTCTGTATACGGAGGTTTCCATCAGTTGTTTTTATGGGTTTGTTTGAGCTGCTCATTTTCTCTGTCTTAAAACATTTGAAAAGTAGCATAACATCTCTTTTCTTTGACCTCGTCTGACAAATTAAATATTCAACAACCCCGAAGCATCCATTACCCTTGAGATGACATCATGATCTCAACAACACTCCTTTAGGCAAATCAACATAATTGCCGCACATCTAGAACATACTGAGATTCTTCTTAGACAAGACAGTGAGAGCCTCTGCTATTAAGAGGTCAGGATTAGGTTTAAATGGCTCAGGTCTTAGATTCAGCACTTTATTTAATATCTGGGTAAGAAATACAGTTTTCCTTTAACTAATAAATGCAGAAAGACAAAGCTATGAAATCCATATTTATTGAGTATGATGGGAAAGAATATTCTATACCATTTATTTTGGAAATCAAAGCACTTATCAAAATACCATTTTCACCCAGTTTTTTGAAGGAACAAAGGTAGCTAATAGGTAAACTGAAGCACTTCCTAATAAGTGTCCCATTTAAGTGCTCACTCAATATTGATGATAGTTTTACCGGCTCATCTAATTATAAAGCTAGACATCTTAACTCAGGTCTTATTTGTAGCGGATCTCAGATATTCTAACGAGTATCTGAGAACAACAGTAAGAACAGCAACAATATTCACAAACCAATTCTTATAGAGAATTTCTTATATGCCAAACACTATTCTAAGTATTTTTAGATGATTTAGTTCAGTTACTTCCTTACAGCCACCTCATGATGGAGGTGATGTTATTAACTTGTTTACAGATGAGAAAGGTGAGGTGAAGAGGGATTTACCTACCTTGCTCAAGGTCACAGAGCTTGTGGAGAATTTAAATCCAAACCAAGGAAAGTTATACATGTAAACACTACAAAATTACATTGGACATTAAAAAGATGTTTTAAATCTTTTTTTTTTCCAAAGGAAAGTTCACAGGACTTAAGGGTGATGATTATCCAATGACATCATCCAACAGGTATTTCTTAGTTACTGTTAGATATTGTGGTAGATGCAAATAAGAAATATCTGAATGACAACCTATATGATACTTAATAAACTTAATAGAAAGGTAAGTGTTTTTTTTTAATGCTCTGTTTTTTATTATTGTTTCCACTTTTATCAAGTAAGAAAAATAAAATATATGGGACAAAGAAGCTTTCAATTATTTCTGTAACTCTCATCTATATATAGCAAAATCTTGGTTTGCGAGCATAATTCACTCTGGAAACATGCTTGTAATTCGAAGCACTTGTATATCAAACCAAATTTCAAGAACCATTGGCTCAGTTGTTATCATATGATGTGCCATGTACTAATCGTATTACAAGACATCACTTGCTTATCAAGTTAAAATTTATTGGAAATACTCGCTTGTCTAGTAGAACACTCAGAGAACAAGTTACTCACAATCCAAGGTATTTTATTTTTTAAGCTTAATTATTTTTGAAAAAGAAAGAGAGAGAGAGAGAGCAAGCAGGGTAGGGGCAGAAAGACAGGAAGAGAAAGAATCTCAAGCAAGCGCCACACTGTCAATGCAGAGAGCCTGACTTGGGGCTCAAACTCACGAACCATGAGATCATGACCTGAGCCGAAAACAAGAGTTAGATGCTGACCTGACTGAGCCACCCAGATGCCCCATATATATATACTTACAACGACTATATTTAAAGCTTTTTTAAACTTAAATTTAAAGTTTTTTTTTTAATTTAGTGGTTGTAAGAATATAGTTAAAACAATGTTATTTGACTATTTTATGATGTTACTTTATAGTTTTTTTCATCCTATTAATTTAAGTCTCTCTGACTGGTTTCTAAATGTTTACAAGGGCACCTGAGTAGCTCAGTTTGGTTAAGCGACCAACTCTTGATCTCAGCTCAGGTCTTCCTTTCATGGTTCTGAGTTCGAGCCCTGCACTGGGCTCCATACTTGGCATAGAGCCAACTTAAAAATTAAAAAAAATATATATATAAATAAAATAACTAACTAACTAAATACATACATATATACCTCTGAGCTGAGCATGGAGCCTGTTTAAGATACTCTCTCTCTGCCCCTCTCCCCTGCTCACTCCCTCTCTCTCTCTGATAAACAAATAAATAAATAAACACTTACAAAGTCTGTAACAGTCAACTCTTCTGACTAACCTTCAGATTCTCTATCTACGATGAAGCCTTCCCTGAAAACTTACATCTAAATGACTATAAAGTAGGTGATTAGAAATGCTCACTTGGTATCAACTATGCCCAGTTACATATTCACATTTTACTGAAATTTTTAGGTATTATTTCTTGAAGGCTAATTGTCTGATTTAATTTTCTTCATCATTCTGAGAGCAGCTCTATCCAATATAATATTCTGCAGTGATGGGAATATTCTATAATTGTGCTATGCAACAGAGTAGGCACTAGACATATAATAGCTATTGAACACTTGAAATGTGGCTAGAGAGACTGACAATTGAATTTTTAGTTTTATTGAATTTTAATTAATTTAAATTTAAAGTTAGTCACATGTGGCTAGTAGCTGCCTTTTGAAGAATGTATGTCTACAGTGATTTTTGCAGAGTAGATGTTTAATAAATTCTGTGGAATAAATGAATGAGTGAATGAATGCATACACAAAACTTCTTAGGTTCTATGTTGTTGTTGTTGTTGTTGTTGTTTTTAGAAAGAGAGAGGCACAAGTGAGCTAGGGGCAAAGAAAGAGAGATTCCCACGAGGGGCAGAGAGAGATAGGGAGGGAGACAGAGAAAGAGAGAGAGAAGCGGGTCTCACCCAGGGCTCATGTTTTTACCTGAAGCAGGGCTTGAGCTCACCCAATGTGAGACTCAAACTCACCAAAAGTGAGATCATGACCTGAGCCAAAGTCAGATGCTTAATGACAGAGCCACACAGGCACCTAACTTCTCAGGTTCTTAGGAAACATCTATCTGCACCCAAACCTTCATTTTCTAAAGTATGACAGACCATTTATGGAAGCAATCCTTCTAGGGATTTCTGTCTTAGAATCATAAAGTTAGTCTAGAAAGAGGCTCTAGATCATTTATCTATCCAAATCCTTATTTGACAATGAGAGATGACTGAGTCCAGGGAAGACAAGTATCCTTGTTTCAGAGCTAGACTGTGAAGAATCAAGGACTAGAGCTCAGGTACTTTTGTTCTCAGGGAAATAATATTTGCCATAATATCCTAAAATTTTATGGGTAATTAACCTCTGTACATGACCTGTCCATGAGATTGTAAACCTAGTCTAGTGTTTTGCTTTGGCAAGGATTAAAATATAGGTGGTTTACTTGGGGAGAATGAAGAACACTGGTAGGAAAGTGACACAGGCAAGGTTAGGTACAATAAAACACATTATCCAGACAGTTATTGTGGGCACTAGAAATAAATTCCATGAAGAAAGTTCTTGATATAGTTTAAAATGCATACTTCATAGTTGCCCCAGTTTGGTGAAGTTTGGAGAAGGGAGGTGTCAAATGAGCTGGAATATTTCTCAGCTCCCATCAGTCAAAACTCCCAGGCTTTTGGAAATAAGTAGAACTCAATGATGAGGCAAGCCCAAAGACATATTGTTCGGACACCTCTCACTGAACTGAGATTTTCATTTCAGTTACGTACCTGTGGAAGGCAATTTAAACATATGCAAATATACAATTGCATACCTACGTGGATGTGTATATGTGCTTTTTTTTTAGTTTAAATTCAAGTTAGAAAACATATAGTCTTGGTTTCAGGAGTGGAACCCACTGATTCATCTCTCACATATAACACCCAGTGCTCACCCCCAACAAGTACCTTCCTTAATGCCCATCACCCATTTAGCCCATTCTCCCACCCCTCCTCCAGCAACCATCAGTTTGTTATCTATATTTAAGGGTCTCTTATGGTTTGCCTCCCTCTCTGTTTTTATCTTATCTTTTCTTCCCTTCCCCTATGTTCATCTGCTGAGTTTCTTAAATTCCATGTATGAGTGCAATCATATGATATCTGTCTTTTCTGACTGACGTATTTCACGTAGCATAATACACTCTCATTCCATCCATGTTGTTGCAAATAGCAAACTTAAATTATTTTTTCACCACCAGGTAGTATTCCATTGTAATATATACCACATCTTCTTTATCCATTTATCCGTTGATGGACATTTGGGCTCTTTCCACAATTTGGCTATTGTTGATAGCACTGCTATAAACATTGGGGTGCATCTGCCCCTCTGAACCAGCATTTTTGTAAGCTTTGGATAAATTCCTAGTAGTGCAATTGCTGGGTCTAGGGTAGTACATTTTTAATTTTTTGAGGAAACTTCATATTGTTTTCCAGAGTGGCTGCACCAGTTTGCATTCCCATCAGCAGTGCAAAAGGGTTCCCCTCTCTATGCATCATATATATGTGTTTTCAAAGTAAGTTACTTTTACCATCAGAATAAAAATAGACTCCAGGGACAACTTTGTGAGGACAGGTTTGTCGTCCTCCTCTAGGTTGAGGAAGGCAGGTACAGTCCATGGAAGGATGTGATGAGGCTGTGGTAATTCTTTTCATCATCTGTCAAACACTCATCATGACTGGGTCTCACCAGCTCAGTGACAATAACATCCACTTGCTCAACAGCACTGGCCTCCAGAGTAAGGTCTGTCAGAAACAAGATGTTGTTGGTTGGCTTTTGGCAATCCTTTGGTCACTCTCATTCTCCACTTTGTGTCCAATCTTGATATCAGAGTGACCATCAACAAGCTCAAGTTTCTCTCCCTCTGTAGAATGGCCAAATGATAACTTCTGGGCCTCTACACTCCCTGAAGAATACATATATACCTTCCTTCCAGACTGTCTCCATTTCCTGACCACTGGAACCACACTGTCAAAGAATGCTGCTTTTATGTGCCCAGCTGTGAATGCCGCCCTGCACCTGAGGCTCTGCAGCTGTTTCATCACCGTGGTCTTTCAGTCTAGAGACTTCTGCCAGCACCCCTTATCCACCGCTGGCCTGGATCACCCACTGCAGGTCATCTGCTCTGTTCCCAGAGGCGGCAGGGATGGGAACAGCCCAGTCCAGATGGGGATCCTCTTCAGCCTGTTTCCCCCAAAGACTGACAACATCCTGCTGGCGCTCTTCTTCTTCCCAGTGTGTCTGCAGATAGTCTTTAACATTTTCTTTGATGGAAGGAAATAAAATGTTTACTGAGACAATTGGGGTGGGAGTCACAGCGACTTCAGCAGACACAGAAAGCAGGATCATTTCTCTACCCGAATTGGCCTCCTGGAAGGAAGGGCAGAGGGGGGGAGCTGGCTGTGCCCTCCCTCCTGGAGGGGGGAGGAGTCCAATACCTCCTGGACTTCCGACAGCCCAGCAAGAATCTCCCACTCTGCAACCACGTGGGGGTCTGAAAAACGAGGAAGGGAACCAACTGCGTGCCCCTCAAGGTGGATGAGACTACTGCACAGGGGCCCTGAGCTCCTGAGCTGCCTAGGCCCGGAGGCCGAGACCTAGATTTCCTTGACTTTAGGACAGGTTTCTAAGTTATTTCCCTACTGGGAAATTTATGTCCACAGAGCAAGTCTAAGGACTATATTATAATATAATTTAGCAACCCAAAAGTGATAAACCAGATAATATATTTGTCAAAATTCTATTGCCTTAGGTATAGAGTCATTTGGAAACACATGGGTTGAAACTTGGGAAAAATGTTTAATGTAACAATTAAAATTACTTTCTACAATTATTTTTTTGTTTGTTTTTGTTTACATTGGATTCCGTTCATTCTTTTTAAGTTCAACATTGATCCATGTTACCAAATAGAAACTGTGGACATGCGTCTAATAAAATCTAAATAGTTAAATACATTGGGGCAGTGGTTTCTGAAACCTGTATCAAAATAGTTTGCTCAGCTGATTGTGCACATCTCTTCTCAAGCCTGAGTTCAGTGAAGAGATGTCATGGTGGTAACTTGAAATCCACATAGTGGGAGTATCCACACCACAGAGATCATCAGTGTTACAAATCAAGTTGTCTCCTTCCCCACCCTGTCCTTAAACATTTAGCACCAGCATTTATGGGTATGCCCCTACACAGCAAAATGTGAGCCATCTCAGGACTCATAACTAATTTAATTGAATATCAGATTTATTCATAGAAGCATTGCCCCCATGCAATACATGATAATCTGGCAACCAAATTGTTTTTTCCGGAACAAAAACCCCCACAAGAATCAAGAGATGAGGTGCTGCTTTATGAAATTCTGGCTCTACACTACAGCATGAGAAAGTAATGATGTAGACAGGTAGTGTCCAGACTGATATTTTTTTTTAATTTTTTTTTCAACGTTTATTTATTTTTGGGACAGAGAGACAGAGCACGAACGGGGGAGGGGCAGAGAGAGAGGGAGACACAGAATCGGAAACAGGCTCCAGGCTCCCAGCCATTAGCCCAGAGCCTGACGCGGGGCTCGAACTCACGGACCGCGAGATCGTGACCTGGCTGATGTCGGACGCTTAACCGACTGCGCCACCCAGGCGCCCCCAGACTGATATTTTTATGACAACTAAATTGTTTCTTCTTTAATTCTGGGACCATCATATTTCCAATTTTCATTGTGTTATGAAATCACTAAAAATCTTGTCATCTCTTGTCATCTCTCATCTTAATTTCATGACTGAAAGAACATTTAATACTAAAAAGGTAAAAAATATATAATATATAATCTCTGAATAAATTGCAATTCTTTCTAGAAAAGAAAAATTTGCATTCTTACACTCCCCATTTACTATATATTAGTACAAGCTTTGCAGATGAGTACTTTGGAACCCTCACAAGATAATTATGTTAATTTTTTCTTAATAAGTCATCAAAATAAGAATATTAAAAAAAGATAACATCAAGCTTTTGGACAATGTTGAGAGTTGCAGGCGCCAGACAGAAAACCCAGTCACACTGGCAAAGGCCATAGCCTGTCTATAGGTTTCTTAGCTGAGGATGACTTTTCAGATTACCTAAATTTATGACTTCCTTCTCTGTGTTCACTCCAATAGATGTCTTATAAGAAAACATTTTTTTCAGGGGCACCTGGCTGGCTCAGTTGGTAAAGTGTGAATATTGTTCTTGATGTTGTGGGTTTGAGGCCCACGTTGTGCATGAATTAAAAAATAATAATAAACCATTTTTCAGTATTACTTTTATACATAGAATATATGGCAATCTCCAAACACAAGAATGTAGCCTCCTTACCAGTTATCTTCCATTAACATTAACGATTTGTCATTCTGTTTTTTTTAATATATATAGATTTTAAATGTTTATTTATTTATTTTGAGAGAGAGAGTGTGTGCAAATTATGTGCAATTGAGCACGGGAGGAGCAGATTGAGAATTGCAAGCAGGCTCTGTGCTGTCGGAGCAGAGCCCAACTCGGGGCTCAATGTCATGAACTACAAGATCATGACCTGAGCTGAAATCGAGAGTTGGTTGATTAACTCACTCAGCCTCCCAGGTTCCCCAGTAGGCCGTCATTTTGATTCATACATTAGTATGTGTATTTCACTGAGTGTGATGTTTTCTATGAATTGATACCATGTAGTTTCAGAATGAGTAAAATGAGAACCCTATCTTAGAGACAAGGTGAACTGATTCATGCCTGGCCTGACCAACTTGTTCTGGTAGCTGATCTGGCATATCCTGGAATCAACAATGCCTTGTGGGCTTAAAACTATGATAAATATTATTTCAATATATTTTAAAATGTTCATTTATTTTTAAGTGAGATTAGATATTATTATTCTTTATGTAATTATCTCTGGAAAATTAGTGCCAATGCATTTAAAAGTTATTTTTCTGCTTCTGAATATGTAACAGGAACAGTGTGTGTGTTATTATGTCACACCTTCTTCTATTAAAAAAAAGATACATGAGAAAAAAACAAAACTCTTATTCAGTAGTAAATCAACTAAGTAGACACAACCAAGTGTGTATTTGGCATATTTAACAAAGCAGGCCAATAGCTCTAAATTAACACTGAATTTGCTTCTGTAAAGGAGAATTATTATTGACATTTCCAGCTTGCGGGGCCACTGAGAGTGAATAAGTTGATTGTTGTTCAATTATTTAATTAAGTTCCAGGAAAGATGTGAATCACAAGGTCTGCCAGAATTAGCACTAAATTATAGAAAAAAGACCAGTATTGGTCAAAAGCTGACAGCAATGATCACTGAGAGCATGTTATGGATTGACTGCCTTTGTCAGCTAGTGTATTGACAAGGCAAAATGTCAAAAACTAGTTTTAAATTTTTGAATTAAAATGATTTTAAAAAGAATAAGCAAGCATGAATAGTTTAGTGAGTTTAAGCATACAGGGTATTTTAGCTTGTATAACCTCAGAAGAGCCACTCAATAGGCACACATATAAAGACGAACAATTTTCTCAAACCACTTTTGGCCCAGAAAAACATAATGAGTGTTGAGAAGAATAAGCTGGCAGCATTAATAGTAAATTGAAGTTCACTAGTCCCCCTTTATTCCTTGCTTTGATTTCCATAGTTTCAGTTACCTCTGCTCAACTGTAGTCAGGAAGCAGATGATCCTCCCTTGGAAAAGGACAGGTGCATATAGGTCACCAGCAACCCTAGTGCTATGTCACAATGCCTGTGTCATTCACCTCACTTCATCTCATCATGTACGTGTTTCATCATCTCACATCATCAAAAGAAGGGTGAGTATAATACAATAAGATATTTAGAGAGACCTCATTCACACAGCTTTTATTATAGTATGTTGTTATGTTGTTCTATTTTATTATTATTGTTCTTTATTTCTTACTGTGCCTTATTTATAAATTAAGCTTTATCATAGGTGTGTATATACAGCAAAAAAAAAACCCAGGAAATATGCAAAGTTTGGTCTTATCATCACTTTCAGACATCCACTGGGGGTCTTGGAACAATCCTCTCTGGATAAGGTGGGACTACTGTATTGCCTCTTCAAAATATCATATGGAAATGCAAAAGTGAAAATACAAGAAATCCACTCATTTTCAGGCTTTCATATTTCTAAACATGTTAAGATGTTTAGCATATGTATACCTTAAACATAACCCAGCTAGCACAAATAGTACAAATGTCTTTCAGGGGACTAGTATACATGCAATGGATAGCTATTGTGTTAATTAGAAGTGTGAAAGAACAACTGCATTGTTTTTTTTTCCAGTAGGGTATGTATGCATATCTAGCATCTAAATCTGTATCTATGTCTATATGTCCTTTATGATCAATTGCATCTATCATAGAATGACAGATGTGACCAAGGAAGAAAAAGCAATAGATCTAACACAATTTTATTTTTTTAAGTTTATTTATGTATTTTGATAGAGAGAGCGCGAGAGAAAGAGGCAGAGAGTGGGAGAGGAAAAATTCCCAGCACGTGATGTGCGTCTTGAACTCATGAACTGTGAAATCATGGCCTGAGTCAAAATTAAGAGGCTATTCAACCAACTTAGCCACCCCAGGTGCCCTAATGCAATTTTTTAAAATTTTATTTCAATGTTTATTTATTTTTGAGAGAGACAGAGACAGTGTGTGAACTGGGAAGGGGCAGAGAGAGAGGGAGACACAGAATCTGAAGTAGGCTCCAGGCTCTGAGCTGTCAGCATAGGGCCTCAAACTCACAAACTGCAAGATCATGACTTGAGCTGAAGTCGAGGCTTACCCAACTGAGCCACCCAGACCCCTAATGCAATTTTTTTTTTATCCAGGTTTTGGTTCTATACCACATGCCAAAAGTCATCATTAAATTGGGATGAATTTTATTTCAGCCACCAAAAATAATATCATTTCTGGAACACAGATGAGAAGTAAGCATTTTTAAATTGCTAAATAACCCCAACTTTTCATTTTGTGAACTATGGTATTGGGGTTTTAACTTTTGTTTTAAGCCAAGGTTACAAGGTTCTAGTAGGCTATGAAATCTTTGATTTTGTAAGTTACAAAAATAAATAAATAAATAAATAAATAAATAAATAAATAAATAAAGGTGACTACATTTTCATCAATGAGAATGTTCATATAAGTCCAAACTACAAACAAGTTGGATATTGTCTAAAAGATCTTTCAGAAGGCCTTCCTGGTTTAATAGTTGGTCTTTCTCCTTCCTCTTCTTCTTCTTCTTCTTCTCCTCCTCCTCTCCTTCTCCTCCTCCTATCTCCTCCCTCTCTCCCTCCTTCTCTTTCTCCTCACTCTTCTCCTCCTCTACCTCTTCTCCTACTCCTCTTTCTCCTTCCTCTTCCTTTCCTTCTCTTCCTCCTCTTCTTTCCCCTCTTCCCCCTCCCTCTTTCTTTCCTTCAATTTGCTATCCCTGATTAATTGTTTTTACTAGCCTAAAGCCACTACTCTGTTGAACTTTCTAATGTAGTAAATACATTTCTATTTTGGTAGTGTATAGGTTTTTATTTCTCCTTTATTCTTAGGCAGAAGAAAGAGACAATGGTGGAAAAGGGAAACCTCTAAATTGAATGCTGAGAAAGGAAAATAAAATCTTATACAAATTGAAGGAAACTTCTGCTATTCGGAGACATCGATAGCTGTAGGTACATAGCTGTAGGTATACAGCTGTAGATATATTATGAGAGGTACATAGCTGTAGGTATATTATGAGGTACGTGCGAATGAAACTCCAAAATCCTATTTGGGATAAACCACTTATGGAACTAATGGGATCCAGGTATAAGTAAGGCTCAGAGGAAAACCGCTGAGGAAAATGCAGAGGCTCAAATATGTAATGTTAAATTAGATAATTTAAGCATTTTTCTTAAAAAAAAACTATTCATGGTTTTCACTTGCTACTGCCCTATGATCTGAACCCCACAGCCTTGATGTGAAAAATCATTTCTCTGATTAAGTAGTTTATTTGCATATGTAGTTCACTACATACACAGATCTTTCTATATGTTCTGATTGATTGGTGTGAAGTTTCCACTGATCCAGAAGAATTTATATTAAAATTGCTTGGTAATGTGAAATCTGTTCAGGAAGATTAGAAACCTATATCATATTCCCAGTAGATTAGACTATCATTCATAACAGTTGCATCCAAACTAATTCTTAATTACATGAAACATCGTAACCCCAAATAAACATGCTATTTATACAAATAATGTAAGTGTTGAGAAAACAAACAAATAAACAACAACAACAAAAAAGATGCTAAAATCCCTTAGCAACAAGGAGCCAGATTACCTCTAAGGAAATTAACTTTACTAAGTGAATAAAATAACCTAAATCCATTAAATGTAGAACTCCTATATTTAACAGATGATACAGTTCAACAATTCCACCCTACATTCTGCACCTGAAAACATATCAGGTTTTCTTTTTCTTCTTTTTTTCCTCCTGCAATCAAACTCTTCTTACTACAAAACTAGGGTATCCTAAATCTTCCCCTGTTCTCACCATACATCAAAGTTATGCCCAGCAAAATCATAGCTTCTATTGCTTGTGTTTTCACGAACAATGCTTCTAAAATATTAATGTACAGACAATTCATCTGGGCAACTTGAAAAAATGTAGATTTCAATTCAGCAGGTCTACACTATGGCCTCAGATGCTGCATTTCTGATAAGCAACCAGATGATGTCTTTCTGCTCTCAAGTAGCAGCAGGGTCTTAGACACAAAGAGAAGGTATATTTCACCAAATTTTTAAATCATCACAAGAGTTTTGATCTAAAAATCTTGCAAATCTAAATAGTTCGATAAGAATAAAAATATAATGTAGTGGGAATTATGACTGTATCCTCAAGAAATAGCTAAGGAAACTGAACTAAGGAAAATGGCACTAACCATAGAGGTCAATACCCCCTGTATTCCTGTCAAGAGGAAGTAATGCTTTAAATTTCTCGTTAACACTCATAAAATATTTACTATAATAACAATGTAATGCACTATAGATGCACTTGTGCTCTTTTTTGAGTCATGTGGTACCTCTCAATGCTTCTTCTGGAAGCAAATTTTGAATAAAACCCGATATTAATAAATACTATATATTTTTAAAAATATTGCTGTTAAAAATCATCATTAAAGACAAAATTGCGAGCAAAAGCTATAATTGATGGTGTTTAAAGAAACAAATATAACTAATTACAAGATACTTCTGTGTATCAAATGAAAATGCCATAAAGATGGACTCCTACTTGTTAGATTAGTAGGAGACAATGCTGTCTATTTTTGTTGTCTTTAAATCTATGGAAAGAAAAGACAGGTGGGGTGAGCATTGGATTGGAGAAGGAGAAGTTCTGAAGTAAAATTATCACCTGCGTTCAAAACTTCCATAGCCTCTGTCCCTGAGCAGTTAAATAGAGATAATAACTCACTCACATAGAGCTGGGACAATGAAATGAGACAAGGCATAGAAGATGCTTAGCACTATGCCCGTGGTTAGCAACCTACAATTACAAGCTTAAGTTCTTAGTACTCTTAACAATGTGAGTTTCATTCATTGCATAAATGAGGACATATTTATAAAGCATTTTTAACTTGTTTCTCCTAATAACCACAATAATATCAATTCCACTATTAATTGAATACTTACATCATATCAAAAATCATGTGAAAAGAAGTGAGTAATTTCTTTTAACCCTCATACTTGTTCGAGGTTTGTATTATAAAAATTACCAAAGTCAAGAAAAATAAAGTGGTTTATGTAAAATCCCTAGAGTTTATGCAAAGCGGAACTGATATTTCAGCTTAGATTTGCCTAACTTCACAGTTCTTTCCACTACAGTGGTTTTTAAAACTGCTCCTTGTGGGGGCACCTGGGTGGCTGAGTAGGTTGAGCAACTGACTTTTGACTTCAGCTCAGGTCATGATCTCAGGGTCCTGAGATCAAGTTCCCTCACTGCTCCCCCCCACCCCCTTTGGGCTCTGCACTGGGTGTGGAGCTTGCTTAAGATTCTCTCTCTCCCTCTCCCTCTCCCTCTGTCCCTCCCCACACTTGTACGATCTCTATCTCTCACAAAACAAAACAAAACAAAAACCTCATCCTTGTGGTATTGTCATTTGTGAAATGTTATTAATAATGTGGACCACACACATTGTTTTAAAAGTTAGATCAGGGGCGCCTGGGTGGCGCAGTCGGTTAAGCGTCGGACTTCAGCCAGGTCACGATCTCGCGGTCCGTGAGTTCGAGCCCCGCGTCGGGCTCTGGGCTGATGGCTCAGAGCCTGGAGCCTGTTTCCGATTCTGTGTCTCCCTCTCTCTCTGCCCCTCGCCCGTTCATTCTCTGTCTCTCTCTGTCCCAAAAAATAAAATAAAAACGTTGAAAAAAAAAGTTAGATCAAATGATGGGGCGCCTGGGTGGCTCACTTGGTTAAGCATCCCACTTGGGCTCAGGTCGTGATATACGGTTCGAGAGCTGAACCCCAGGTCCGGCTCTGTGCTGACAGCTCAGACCCTGGAGCCTGCTTCGGATTCTATGTCTCCCTCTCTCTCTCTGCCCTCCCCTGCTTATGCTGTGTCTCTCAAAAATGAATAAATGTTAAATAAAGACAAAATTAAAAGGTAAATCAAATAATGAATACTGAAAAGCCAGCACAATGCCTGGTACAAAATTAGCAGCTAATAGTCTCTAAATACAGTCATAGATGAGTGATGGAATGAATATTAGGTTTAAAATGGGTTCAGATTACAATAGCAACAGCCATGGTAACATTTTCAATCTTAAGACTTTGTCATTATCCACTCTACCCTTTACTACTGTCTATGCAGAGTTTCCCATCATGCCATTGATTCTATTTAGTCAGATGTAGCATAACATTATTATGGCAAAATAAGCATTCTGTCTTCTTTGGATTCCTGGCAGAATATTCCAAACACAACCTTCCTTTTGCTGATGCTGTTAATTGCACAAATGCTCACGTCATCTTGTTTAGACTATGGTTTCATCCTGTTTTGACTATCATGTTGCCCTTATGCTGGTCTCCCTGTTGACAGACTTCAGCTGGTACATATTGTGCCTCAAAGTCTGATAGGCATCAGCTGCAGCAAATAGACAACTTCTGCTTCAGCTAGCTGCCAGACACAAATTTGTATTAAATTGTACTTCTAATTCGCCTTAAGAAAATATTTTTAGATTTATGTATGAAAGATGTCCTTCCATCGTGAGCATTTAGAAATGTCTAATCCACCTTTTTAAAATATGTGCTGAATTAAGTGGCATTAAAAAAACAACGGCCCTTTCTGTTATACGTTCTTAATAGTGGTGCCTTTTATAAAGCTACCATTTATCTTTTATTAGCACTTTCAAGGCTGATGAAACTGGATTTATTACATGTACAGTAAAAAGAGAAGACAGGGATGTCAGAATTGTTAATGTTTTCTCCTAACAACAACAAAAAAGCAATTTACTGGCCCCCACCCAAACAAATGCCACAAATGCTGGCCAGTTTAGTGCAGTTTTGCTACAACTATGCATTCCATTATTTTTCATCTTGCTTCCCCCTTTATATTTGTGGTTTTAGCTTATATGAATTATAAAGACCAAATTTTATGGACATAGAAAAATGTAGAGGAATGCTGTTCAGGTCCACAGCAGAGTGTTAGGAATCTAAACATGGAAATCAGAAGCTCTGTCATCTGGGGTCACATGTGTCCCTGAGTCCAGAATGTTATTACCATTTATCTGGAATAGTACAAGTCTGTAATTTTTCCTCTTTGGATCTTTTCTCATCCACCGGCTCCTGCACAGACTCCAAGATCTTAGTTCTCTAAAATGTTGTTTTTGTTATGTTGTAGACATTTTCTTTTTTGGCTACCTGGTTTATATCACCCCTCCTCTGTTCCTAAGCACACTATTTTTGTTGGAGATTTATCTCTGTTCACTGTGAATTGTCCTGGTACTATGGAAATCCAGCTGCCTTCCATCTACTACTGTAATAGAAAGGATCAGAGCTTTGTATTCACCACTCAGATATAGCCAAGGAGTGGGCGTGTGATTTATACCTGACCCATGACCGACGTTACCTTCAGGGACTTAGAATCTTGGGAGAGTGTCACAAAGGTAGAAAAGATAGCTGGAGTTTGTTTTCTTTCTTTTCTTTTTTCTTTTAATGTTTACTTATTTTTGAGAGATGGAGAGAGAGAGAGAGAGAGAGAGAGAGAGAGAGAGAGAGAGAGAGCGCGCGAGCAGGCGGGGGAGGGGCAGAGAGAGGAAGACAGAATCCGAAGCAGGCTCCAGGCTCTGAGCTGTCAGCACAGAACCTGAAGCGGGGCTCAAACTCATGAACCTCAAGATCATGACCTGAGCCGAAGCCGGACACCCAACCAACTGAGCCACCCAGGCGCCCCTCGAGTTTATTTTCTTAATTTGATAGGCCCCAAGCAAAAGCGGGAGGGTCCCAACTGGAATATACTTATGATGAATACTTTCCTATAATTCCTATTTCTCCTTTATCTGGGGCTTCCCAAATCCTGCCCCTTTGTCTCTTGACTTCCCTTGGAATATTTGAGCTCTGTTTACAAGTACAATATATTATTTTGCTTATTTTAGCAAGACGTGAACCAAAAACTCTGGATAATTGCAACTCAGGAAAGACATTTGATAATTTCAGAATTTTTGATTAATATGATTGTCTACAATATGAAGTATCAATCCCTTAGAATCTGGATCAGTTCTATTCTCCAACATTGCTGGCTACTTTTACCCAAACAAATGTTTTACATAAGGTGGACTGATTTATTTCTGCATGCTCGTGTGTGTGTGCGCGCGTGTGCACACTTTATCTATATGTATATCATCACTCCCTTGAATGGAATATCCACTACCAATCCCTTCCTAATTTCTTCCTTTTCCCTCTTATTTGAATCCTAACTATCTTCAAAGTCCAAATCAATATCCCAGTTCCTCTGTAGTGAAACCCACGATGGCATCCCCTCTGTTCAAATTTTGTAAAGGTCATTTCTGTGTAGTGCTAATATTCAATTAGGTTTTTTAGCAGGATTAATTCAACAAAATCTTATATTTTCCCATGTGCTTTATTTCATCAACCAGACTTTAAATTCTACCATGGATGGGCCCAATGTTACACCCCATTGAATTCCTACAGTGCTTAGCATATTGTTTCACGAAATACTTTTATTTAATTTGCATTTTCATTCTCAACAGTAATTCCTCTTTGTTTTTAGGGAATTCTTGCTGTGAGGTTTTTTTTTCCTTTTTATATTTAGAAAGTAATAAGTTGGGTGACTACTTTCCTATGCTTTGTGATTTATGTGTATTAATGATGTCATTTTTTTTCTTTTTTAAAGCGTTTTACATTAAGGAATATATGGGTTGTATACATGGTTGCTTCCAGTTGCAGTAGAGCAGAATATTCAAATATTTAAGAAATGACAGTTTGGCGGTTTAATAAGCTGATGATAGCTAATGGTTATTTAATACAAACCATGTGCCACTCAGTGCACAAAGTCCATACTGGGAGATACTATTTTTATCCACTATATTTACAGATGAAGAATGTGAAATTAATGACTTTGAAGAGCCTATCCAAAAATTCCCAGCTGATAAGGGATAGAGCAAGTGTTAAAAATAAGTCTTCTTCCAGAGCCCAAACACCGAACAACAATACCAGCATTGTTGCAGCTTCAGGATATAGATCAGCAAAGGACACTTACAAATTAAAAACACAAAATTAAAAACATAATGATTTAAAAACTATCCTCAGTGATTATGGAATAGTTTTGTTTATGCCGTGATTTATCCAATCTGATTTTGACAGGAACTAAAAGGATTGACTGCTCTTAAGATACCAAGGCAGGTCTGTGACTAAATGCTCCAAAAGACTCCCACTGGAACTATTTCTTTTCAGAACATATTCTAACTCCTTAAATGGACTTTTTTTAATTTTAAAAAATACATGCATTTTTATGCCAAATCTCCAAATGTGGATTTAAGCTAAGGTATTTTTGAATAATGTACAGCATGTACATTCACATTTCATTAGGTGAAAAATATTACCTCTTCAGTTTTAAGAACATTGTGCATACAGTCTGGAAAATGCTCCAAGTTAAAGAACACTAAGGAGGCAAAAATAAATTCAAAGTCTGGTCCTCAAGGTAATCTTAGATGGAGAAAAAATGCCATAAGATAGATTATTATGAAAACTGGAAAAATTTAGATATGGACAGTATGTTAGATAGTATGGCATGAATATTAAATATACTGAATTTGACTATGCTGTGGCTATAAACAGATTATACTCATTCTTAGGAGAGACCCTTTGAATTATTTAGAGTAAGGGGATCTGTTGTCTGTAGTTTGCCATCAAGTGAGTCAACAACAATAGCAATATGTTAATAATATTCATGAATAGAGGATGCTAAAATAAGCCTGGTAAAATGTTAATTTGTGAATCCAAATGAAAGTTGTGAGCTAACTGCATTATGAAATTTTTTTCACATTTAGAACTTTTTAAAAGCATAGAAAATTTAGAAATAACTATAAAATGTGGTTTAGAAATAACTGTAAAATGTTAAGGACACTGTTTAAAATGGTTCAACTCTTTGAGATATAAAATTCTTTCTAAAATACCCCAACTCCTTTAATATAAATACTTTTATTTATATGAACCAAATACCTATAGAGCAGTTGTTTCTTACTGAGCATTTTTTTACAAATTGCTTAATGATTAATTTGAAGCCACCTAGCACAATGGATGATTTTTAGTACATGCGTTACATAGTATCTTAAATATTCTACAAATCTAAAGTGTTTGAACTATGCAGCAACTGCGATGTTTAGTGTAAAATAAGATCCATCTTCTCCAACTCACTTTTCCTTAGTTTTATAAAGTTGCTTGAATGGCAAACTATAGTATGGAAAACTATGGTGAAGCATTATAATAAAAATGCACTATCCAGGGGCACGTGGGTGGCTCAGTCTGTCAAACGTCTGACTCTTGGAGTCGGCTGGGGTCATGATCTCACGGTTCTTGAGTCGAGCTCTGCATGGGGCACTGTGCTGATAGCGTGAAGCCTGCTTGGGATTCTCTCTCTCCCTCTCTCTCTCTCTGCCCCTCCCGATTAATCTCTCTCTTTCAGAATAAATAAACTTAAACAAATTTTAAGAAAAAAATACCCTACCTAAATACAATGCATGTAGCTGTTAACATTAACTTGGTAACATGACATGAGAAAAGGCATTTTGTCATATAATAATAAAACATAACATGATATATATATATATATATATATATAACATAATATACAATTCCATAATTATAGTCAGTAATTCAGTACCTTGCTCTCAACAACTGATAGTGCATTTTGACAGAAAATCACTAAGAATACAAAAGATTTGAAGAACACTATTGACCAAATTGGCCTGATTGATATTTGCAGAACATTCCACCCAGAAGCAGAATAAATATTCTTGTCAAGCATGTAAGGAACATTTATTGAGAAAGACGATATCCTGGTTCATAAAGTATGTCTAAATAAATTCAAAAGGATTCATGACTTACAAAACAATTTTTCTGACCACAATGAAAGTAAATTAGAAATAAATAAAAGGAAACTACCTGGAAAATCTCCAAATACTTGGAAATTAAATAATATACTTCTGCACAACACACGGATCAAATAAAATTCAAAGGGGGAATTATAAAGTATTTGGACTCTCTAAGGAAAAACATAAAGTTATGTGGATTAAATAAAAATGAAAACACATAAGACAAGGAAAACCTAAAGAAAATGAAACAATTAAAAATAAAATCAATATTGGGGCACGTGGGTGGCTCAGTTGGTTGAGCGTATGACTTCGGCTCAGGTCACGATCTCACAGTGTGTGAGTTCGAGCGCTACATCAGGCTCTATGCTGACAGTTCAGAGCCTGGAGCCTGTTTCTGATTCTGTCTCCCTTTCTCTCTGCCTCTCCCCCACTTGCGCTATCTCTCTCTCTTTCAAAAGTAAATAAACATTAAAACATTAAAAAAAATAAAATCCATATTTTCCCCATCACAAGAATTTTTTCAATAATTAAAGCTTTATTTTTATTTTCCTAAGTAGGCTTCACATCCAGCACAGAACCCAAGCAGGGCTTGATCTCACAACCCTGAGATCAAGACCTGAGCTAAGATCAAAAGTCTGACACTTAACCAACTGAGCTACCCAGGTATCCCCAAAATTAAGACTTTAAACAAACCAACAAGTTAGCACACTGTTTAAAAGTAGTGGGCAAAGTTAAGAGGATAACAGTTCATTCATAAAAGGGCCAAAGTTAAGAATGTAAGGGCCAAAGATGGTGGTAGTGGCAGAGAATTTGTTTTTAATCAAATGTGGCACTGGGAAAAATTCAGTATCTGTCACATACAAAAATCCCGTAAAACATTTAACTATTAGAAACATATTGGAAACATTTCAGGTCAAACTAAAGCACAGTGGAAGATCATATAGGAAATCCTTCATTGATTGCTACTAGTATATAATGTATTAACGACATCTTCAAAGTCATTTATTCATTCATATAACAAATATATCCTGAATGACCACCATTCCTATCCAAATAAATGCTCATCAAATATAAACAATAATTAAAAGCAAATATTCAAATGGTATCATCATTACTAAGTATGTGATATAACAGATTGTTCCTATATCCCATCTGTCAAGTAGGACAGAGCTGATTGTATAACTGACCTTGAGTTAGTCTCATTGGTTTTAAATTCAAGAATCCCAGGTGTCTGCTCATGATGTTTCAAAAGGATTTCTCATAAGTTAAAAAGTTAAATGTTATGTGTGTTTTATTCAAATAGTGTACATGGTCTTGGATGTTAGAATATGAATTCCAGATAAAAATATAATTTATTCTTTAGATTTGGGACCATGAATTTTCAAAAGCCAGTTTAAATGAGCAAAAGTAAGGAACAAAAAGAAAAAAAACTGTGTTGGAAAATGGTCAGTGAGTGTTTGGATGGTTCAACTACTAAGAAGGCAATAGGAAGGATGTTATTATCTTTGAATACCTAATTTTAGCCAGCACAATGACATAGTGGGCACTTTCAATTATTTTTTACTGACTGAAAAAAATATTTAAAACTTGTGTTGGTTTGAGAGTGGGTGTGCCCGTGAGTGCATTTACAAGTGTACAAGAGTGAGATGAGGCAGAGAGGGAGGGAGGAAAGAAGAGATGAGAGAGAAGCAAATAATTGAATGGGTGTGTGAGAACAGAGGACAGTAAATGACTGGTGGTAAGAGTTAAGTGCAGTAGTGGAATACAGACAACTTTCTTTGTGCATTCATTTTTGGTATAATCTCACCATACAACACCAATCAAGGTCTAAATGTACCATTGACTTCCCTTCACACTCTTGTGTTTCCACATAACATATGTCTTCTAAATAGTCTGTTTCTTCATAATTCTCAGATAAAACACTCTATCCCACAATCTTTAATTTTTATTAAAATATTACAATTTTGATGATGTATCTGATAAGTGGTGGTAATCATATATTACTACATACTATTCTTTTATTGCAGGAGGGGGCTACGTGTGTGATCCTGCCAAACTTTGCCAACCTGTGTCTCAATGAGCGAAAGAGGATGATAAAGGAAATTATCTTGTTCACATATTTGACATCTGCAGACTATATATTCAGACCTAATAGGGATTTGAAGCCCTTTTCATTTTATAGACGTGGGAACCGAAATCTCAAGAGGTAAATTCAGTTGTCCAAGGTCCCGTCCCTTGTAAAAGCTAAAATGTCCTAACCAATTTCTGCACTTCTTGACCCTGAAACTGAATTTTGATAAGACGCTCGCATTCACCGTTTCCTGTCACACTGGACTTAAGAGACATGTGCTTTCTCCCAAAAAGCGAACTTTAGTCTTTCTCTTTGTTCTTATGGTCTGAATTTGTATGAGTCTCACTGATACATTTTTGAAATACTACTGCTTTGATCATGTTTTCCGTCAGATGAAGACTGCCCAATTTTTATACTTCTGAAATCTGTCCTCGTGTTAAAATTTTAGGTATAACCCATCCTCACCCTAACTATAAAATGCCTTCTAACATTAATCTTGAACAAAGACTTCCCTCTCTAGGCAGACATCTTGTTCTTTTGCCACCTCCCTGTCCCATCCTTCCTCACTCCCACAAGCATTCATACCCCATGAACACCTTCCGCAATCATTTTTACTTGTTTATCTTTTTTTTTCTTTACCTCAAATGGGTTTGTCTCCTTTTTTCCTACTTATCCAAATTATACCACCCTTCCAGAGTCCTATCAACTCCCAAATGTTTCTAGAAGCCTAACTCCTTTACATCTAGTCAACAAAGACACTTTCCTTTCTTGAGGGAGCATTTATCTCGTATCATGATTCTAAATAGCACTCTATGTTGCATTAAATAGTGTCATTTTTCAATTATTTTCTGTGTTTAGGTGTTGTCTCCACAATCAGAGTTGTTAACTTATTGAGGCAAAGACTGAGGCTTATATAAATTCTGTAATCCTAGTCATTAATAAGTATGCTATAACTTCATATTGATTTTAACGAAGGGCAGGAAATAGCCTGACATAATATCCAACAGTCCTCAAATTCTATGCTTATTTAGAGACACATTAAATTGAAAATTAGTTCAATAAGTCTTTACTTTCTTTGGATATAATATGAAAGTACTTTAATTAATTCATTGATTTGTGTTAAATATTTTCAGTCTTATGTAGAACATTTCAGAGTGAAAGCATTAAATGAAGTCAAAGTTATTAATTAATCTTATTGGTGGTCATTGTACTTGTCTTCCCAACATTCATTTTATTAATTTCAACCTTCCCCTCATGTATAGCAATCATGTAATCTGAAAGGGATTGATTTCTTCTTTCTTCCTCTACTTCATGGATTGCTTTGAGTCTTCTAAACAAATAAGTATTCTTTTCTATTCCAGTAAATTCCAGTAATCCTGGCCTAAGCTAGTCAGCACGTGGTATTCTGGGTACGAAGCTGGGTCCGTGTTGACCCATTCAGCACAAAATTTAGCTAATTTTGCCAACATAAATTCTTTCCTTTATAGGAACATGATCCAATAAGTCTTCTGAAAAGTTTAAGACAATTTATATTGGAATCTCCTTTAAATATAAATCAAAGCATCCTAATGATTGTTCTTGTTTGTGACGTTTTAAGAGAATAATTTGAGAAGCCATTAATAATTTTTATCTCACATAGATACGTGTGCTAAAGAAAGGAAAAATGATTGGAAGTGAAATGAGAGACAACACAGATTTATAAAGGTGACATAGGAGCAAATGACTGCAATGGTCTCCTACAAGGACTTGACTCCTGGGGAAAAGCTGATTAATTTAATATTGTAGACATTTTCAAAGGAACTTAAAATGTAGGCCTCATCTCTTTATTGCTACAAGAAACACATTATGTAATGTTATGCCTACTAAAAATATAACCCTATACAAATTCATGCCTTTACATATTCTAGTAGATTTTTCACAATAATCCATACTGTTTCTGTGCTAAGCCTGTTTTGTAGATTGGTTAAAATCAGCAAGTGTGTTTTCAAAGTTCTTTAAATAGATCATTGGACTTATCATATTGTAAAATTGCATATTTTTAATTTGAAAATATTCTGTTTATTATGTATACAAATAGCATTGAGAGAAAGATTATGATTAAAAAAATAAAACAACCCTTCCCCAATTCTTAACAGCTTACGAAGATATTTTTGACCAGGATGCTTCTAAATGTACACAATATGTCTAGGTATTATTTTGTATATCACATGTAGTAATTGGGCTTAATATCTATTGAAGAAAACCCAAGTGCACTGTGATGAGTGCTAACAAGAAGGATAACTCTAAGATAATGAGAATAATCTTAACTGGGGTGTGCCAAAGTGTGACTCTTGATCTGTATTTTTGAATTATGAGTAGAATAAAGAGGCAGGGAAGGGAAACGGCACAAGCAAAGTCATGAAGTAGAGAACATTTTGAAAATTCTTGGACTGCCTGAAGGACGTAGGATGTGACAAAGTCCAGATTGTAGAAAATGCTAAAAATATTATATTTTATTATGTAAGCAATAAGGAACAAACAAATGTTTTCTGAGTAGGAGATAATATTAGACATTGCTTTGGGGAGGATATTCTGTTGGAGTTATGAAAGATGGATTAGAAAAGAAAAAAAATAAAAAAGGAGAACCCTCTGCAAAGAATCAGAACAATAGCAAAAATTGAGTGCAGGGAACATAACAGATGTTTCTGAAGTGATTGACAGAACTGATAGAAGCTAGTCAGTTGTGAGGATGAGGGAAAAAAATGTGTTACAATGGCTGAGGTCCACAAATAACACAAATATTTCTTGCAATAATCAAGAGAGTGAATACTAAAGGAAGAGCATGGATAAGAAGACAGACTGAGTTGTGGGTGTTCAAGAAATTATGTTCTGGAAATCATTGGGAAATCTATGCTGGGACTTCAAAAAAGAGAGACCAGGACTGGAGAAATAATATCTGTCAAAGCTCCTCATTATACATGAAAATGAAGATGACTGAGGATGTTGCCATAGAAAACATAGCATCTAAAAGGGTGAAGGGAAAAGAATTTGAGAAGAAATCAAGACAGGAATTTAATGCAGGAGGAGAATGAGGATAAAGTACAGGGAGGGTCCCTCAAAAGAGATTTTTGTAAGGCTAGAGGAGATGTCATCCAATGCTGCCAGGACATCAACTAAGATAAAAAGTCTGAAAATACACGACTGGGTTTAGCAATAAGTAGCATTTTTGAGAGGACATTTTCAGTACCTTACGGAGAGAAAAGATTAGAGCAGGCTGCCTATAAAAGCTGAGGAAGCAGAAACTGCAAATATAGAATAAATGAGTTCTGGGGGGTTAGGGGAAGAAATCAAAAGGGAAGGTGATTTAGGAAAGGCAGAATTAAGGGAGGGTTTTTAATTGGATTGAAGGGACTCAGGCTTTTTGTGGGCTAAGGGAAAAGAGAAAGGGAGGATGCTGAACTATGAAAGGCACTTAGGGAAAAATCATAAGTCAACATGTAGACTAGAAAAAGCCACACAGGAGGGGCTCAAAGGCAGCCAGTTGTAAAAGGGAAAAGATGATTTGTTTCTCTGTGAGAAGAGGTTACCAAAAGTTCTGTTTTTTGACAGGAATGGCAAGGTGAGCTTTATTCAAAAGCTGTTGCACTATATAAGGATCAGAAACAACACAGAGGATAAGGGATGATAAGCATATCAAGGTGATTGTATATACTTACACACATTTTATGTCAGTTATGTGGAAACATGTCCCATAAACATGGATTTTTATTGTGAAAGTGAATATTTTATGTTTAAAACAGCCTAGAAAATTATCACTACTAGTGGGAGAGTGCCTCTGAGAACCTAATTAATGAATGAATTTTCAAACATAGCTCATGCCTTTCAGTAATACACACCTGTGCTCTACTCATTTTAGTGCACTAATAAGTTTTATTCCTTTCTCTCCTTCCACACCATACAATGAACATTAAGTTAGTGCTAAGAATAAATAAAAAAGAATTACACAATTATAAATACAATTATATATTATATATTGTACATCTATAATATACATTATTCTACATATAATTATATATGCAGTTATATATACAATTAATATACTGTTATATTTAAATATATTGTGTCTAAATGGAAGAATAATATGAATTAAATATTATTAACATAAATCATTTAATTAATTAAAATTATTAATACAATGTATATTATATGTTATGATTATAAAATATAAATGACTATAAATAAAATAAAAACAGGAATCATTTGGGGCGCTCAGTTGGTTAAGCGTCCAACTTTGACTCGGGTCATGATCTTGTGGTTCGTGAGTTCGAGCTCTGTGTTGGGCTCTGTGCTGACAGCTCGGAGCCTGGATCCTGCTTCAGAGGCTGTTTCTCCCTCTTTTTCTACCCCTCCCCCACTCATGGTCTCTCTCTCTCTCTCTCTCTCTCTCTCTCTCTCTCTTTTCTCTCTCTCTCTCCCCCATATATATGTGCGTGTGTGTGTGTGTGTGTGTATACACACACATATATATGTAAAATAAATAAATGTTTAAAAAAATAAAAAAAAAACAGGAATTATTTACTGAACACCTACCATGAGCCAGCATTGTGCTAGATAGGGACTTTATATATTATTTCATTTATTCCTCATAGCCACACAGTGAAGTAGAAATTGAGACTCAAGGAAAGGGTCACCAGTTTACCAAAGGCACAAAGCAAGGGCAAGACACGAATTCAGGTCTCTCACAACTGTATTCAGGGTGTTGCTTTAAATAAGTCTGTGACCATGACTAATGACATAATTTTACCTTATCTTCTAGTTTCGATCTGTGGTGAGGGTACAGAACAGTTGATTCTTACCTCGTATCTACAACTCTTTATTTTAAGCTCATCTCACAGTTTATTTTTTCTGCAATAAATAAGTCTAATTTCTTAACGGTCCTTACTCTTTTTTCTTCCTTTTTACTTGGCTGGTACTGTCACTTTATCACCTTTCGAGAATCTGTGAGGCAGTCAAATCATAGCAGTTGTAATTTCAAAGGTTTAGCATACCAATATTTTACCTAAGCTTTCATGTTATGAGCTCAGCAGTGAGTTTGTGGGTAAGACTAATAGGAAAAGAGTCTGTAATATTAGGCAATAATGTAATACTGAATTTGGAGGAAGTGGCTGAATGAGGTGCTCTGCAGCGTAAGTACACTACCCTTACTCTGTAGAGTAATATGCCAGCTACAGAGAGTCCTTAACCTGAATTGTGAGAATGATTTTATGATAAAAATACTGCATGGTGAGTCTGAACACCAAAAACTCATTTGTGACTGTGCCACTAAATGTGACCTTGGTTTCTTTAACGTTTCTTTAACGTTCTCTGCTGCTGTTTACTCAAACTTAGAAGAAAGAATTCGTTAAACAATCTTTCCAATTTCACATAGTCAATAAAACTGTTGGATAAAGCTCTATTTATAAAGAACATCCTGGGAGTAGGGCTTACCTTAAACTAATGGGTTTTGGAGGAAAAACAGATGAATCACTTTCTTTTGGCCTTTACATATAGACCAACTTCTCAAATGGTGAGTGATCAGAAGCAGGAAGGAAAGAGCAAAGACTAGATGTATCCATTCATTCCTTCCCCGACATATAAAACTCTGAAATACCCCCCTGACCTCAGTTAACTGTGTAAGTCCAAAAGGGCTTTTGTTTTCCTAAGAGGAGTTAAATAAAAATTACTCTAAATGTTTCAGGAGCTAATGCTGCTCTTCAGATATCTTTGTTCAAATCTCTTGTGATTTACTGTCACAAAAATTTCTGAACAATACCACAGCAACTCTACCTAACAAACGAAAAAGAAGCCATAACCGTATACTGTCATGTGCGACAAGTTAATATGGAGCATTTTCTAGTGCTGCCCTCTCCAGAGGTTCCAACACACAAACATCAGGCTGAGTGTATTTAAACAAGCAGTGTTTGAATTCATTCCAACCTTTCCATTTACAGCAATTTAAGACTATTTGTATTCAGGAAACAAAATAACAAGGGACAGCTGTTTCTCCACTTTGCTCTTACTTCTAGGCTATTTAAAAACACTTTGACAAGTTAAAAATGTAAAAGAGCATCATTATAATTTAGGGAATGCGTAAGTCAGGTAAAATTATGGAGACTAGCATAAAATCAATAGTTTCCTTTTAAACCAATTTTACTAACGAGAACTAGTTTATATTTTGGAATACAGGCAATGTGCTAGGTATTTATATGTCATATATCTTCAGCTTAAGAGATTCAAGAACGAGCCCATACAAGAACAGAACATTACCCATGGGTGGTCCTACATATATCTAGTCCTCTGAAGCATGCTTATATTGTTATGGGCCATACCACTCAAGCCCACCAGTAGCTGAAGACCACTCAGCTGATGCGAATAGACATTACCTCTGCATTCACCATTAGCATTTCATATATACAGATGTTACATAAGTTAACTCTTCCACTGATTACTGAAAGGAAATGCTGGGCTGATAAGGCTACCCTATCATCTCCCTAAAGCAGTGGAAGGGATCATACCCACAACCTTAAACTGCCTTCAGCGTTATTCAACCAAACAATGAAAGGATGATGTATGAGGGCCTGGGGTGTGCCTTACATTATTCTTTCTATATGGCAGATTGTAATGCCATGCTTGAAGAATTCAAATTTTCAATGCTGGCAGAGCTATGCACAACCAGAAATTTTCTAAGATGATCATAGCCTATTGGAAATCTACCTTTCAGAACTCTGCATATGAAAAATTAGTTTGGAATCAAACTCTAAATTGCTGCTTCAAAATGTGGCACTATTATAGCTACTTAAGAGAAAAAAACACAAACCCACTGATTGAATGTGCCCAAAAGAATGCTTTTGATTTAAAAAAAAAAAAAAACTAATCAACAGATTTTTCTTGCTTCCTAGGACATGTGAGTGTTGCTTCTTTTCCTGAGATATCACATATGAATACTAACAAAAGAACAGTGCGCACAGGAGAAATGCTGTTTTTGTAAAGTCAATGGGATGAATGTTAAGAGTTTTAGGAATATGTTATGGTAAGGGGGAGGGGTTTGTCCATATGCATGTGGTTATTTTTAGGTAAGTAAATTACCTTCCAAAGGAGCCAGATGGCTCTAGGAACACATCTGCAGCTTTGGTTTTCATTTTCTCACTCCTCACACTGATAATGGCAGGGTCATTGAGGAGACGGTCACAAGCAATCCTATGAAACGTACACTGCCTTGTGTAAAAACAGGCAGAAATATATACTATAGATTTCTTTAAGCTAAGGCTATAAGAAGATGGACTTCTATCATTGTTAAACCAATTGGCAACATTTCTCTTCAAGGTTGCTGTATGGAGAGGTAAGGAACTTGTTGAGGGATACTACAATACTGGGGGAAATTCTGAGATTGAAGATTATCCATGAATTAAAAGCCACCTTATTTGGGGGAAGTATTGTTTGTTTATATTGAAAATAAAAATTATGACATCGTTTTCATCTTATTCAGCTCTAAAAAGGGAACTTTGTGGTGATAAAAAGCACATTATGCAATAATTTTGTGGCATACCCACTGTGCCAGTCATCAAAGTTTTGTGCCTTTCCACTTTCCATGTTTCTTTGCCCTGTTTCGTGCTACTGATGCTGGATCCTGGAAACACATCTTCCTTTCCAGCTGGCAAGATGTTAAGCCTTTTTTGGCAGCAGGTGCTGGGGGGACACCTTCGGAGAAGGGGTTCTCTGCTTGCTTCTGGTACAACTTCTAACTAATTCTTTTTCCTAGTACATGACTACAAGTTGAGTGGAGGACATCTAGTGGTTCTCACATTCCAGGAAGCTTTCTAGAACCCCCAGGGAAGCTTCCTTCTAAGTTTTGCGAGCTCACAAGCCAGCATCTTTCCCAGGAAGTTTTCATGGGAACCTGGCAGACAGTTTCATGTTAGCTATGGTTGATCTGCATCATCTCAACTAACTGTGCCATCCAGCAATCACTGCCATACCCTCTCTAAAAAAGTCTGACTCTCAGTATTGGGGGACAGGGCAGGAGGTAGGTAGTGGGGCCTCTTACAAGTTTGCTTCTTCCTTGGGTACTATGTCTCTCCCTAAAGGTAGTACCTGCTCTCCATATTTGCTATTTCTGAATTCTTTGAAGTTCTCTTCATCCTTTTGTTGGTTAATATCCTGTTACTACTTAACCATTATATTAATATGAAACTTTCCATGTTCAAATCACTCATGTGGCTTCTGTCTCTTGACTAAATCTTAACTTGTACACTCAATTAAAATATTCAGGACAAGATGGATAATAAGACATTTTAATTAAAGAAATGAGTGGGCAGCTGAAAGTAATAAAGTCTGGAAAAATATGAAAACACACAAACTGGGAAGGTATGAATGAGAATAGACAAGTGTGGCAGAGAGTATAAGCTCTTCATTAAAATCTGCCCTTCTCCTCTTTAATACTCCCAGAATTATAGCCAGACACAGAACTGCCCAGCTGGTCTGTGTTTACTTGCTGCCTTGCAATTATGTGTGGCCATAGGACCAAGTTCTCACCAATAGAGTGTGAACACAGGGATACATGCCATATCCTTTTCTGGGACTTGAGAGATCATGCATGTCTCCATTACATTCTCTTCCTCCTTTCTGATCAGAACACAGAAGTAGAGTGGCTCAGCTATGACCATACAGATGAAATAGTGCTCTAAAGGATGATCGAGCAACTATTTAGAAGGAATCTAATTCCTGAATGACTGTGATGAACAGAGGTGCCATATAAACCTGGATTGCTTATGTCAAACCTATTTCATAGACAGAGGTATGTTTATAGTTATTAAGCCACTATAATTTGGAGTCTATTTGTTATAACAGTTTAGTTTTGATCCAACTAATATAACTGTGGAGAAAGTCACTATTGTTCCTCTGTCTCATGCCTCTATTTGACCTAGACGTTATTATCTATAATTGTTCATATATATTAAACTATTATTCCACTATTTCCATATCGAAATGTGTTCAATTGAAAAAATATTCCCCATCTGTAGAACATGGTCTTAACCTTCTTTGATGTATAGATCCCTGAATTTAGTGATTCATCACTTACATATCACACCCAGTACTGATCAGAACAAATGTCCTCCTTCATTCCCATTACCCATTTAGCCCATCCCTCCATCCACCTTCCCTGTTGCTAATGTTATTAATTCCTATTTTGTACTCCACGTGTCAATAGCACATGACCTAAAACTAGGACTCAGAAGTCCTCTTACCATTATATGAAGAAAACGATAGTTTATGACTATGTAGGGCTATATAAAAATAATTTTTTAACCTTCACTAGTAATTAGTGACATTAAAAACTTCTGACATTAAAAAAATATTGAATATGCACCATATGTCAGGAACCAGGATTTTATTGAACAAGGTAGACCTTGTCTTTGCCCTCATAGATCTTATAGTTTAGTGAGAAAGACAGATATTAAATAATTAGAAGGGATGGGGCGACTGGGTGGCTCAGATGGTTAAGCCTCTGACTTTAGCTCAGGTTATGATCTCACAGTTAGTGAGCCCCACTTCAGGGTCTGTGCTGACAGCTCAGAGCCTAGAGCCTGCTTCAGATTCTGTGTCTCCCTCTCTCTCTGCCTCTTACCCTGACCTCTCTCAAAAATAAGCATTAAACATTTTTTAGAAATTCCGTTGGTTATTTTGAAAAAGGATTATTTTGAAAAAGAACATCTAGTAGGAATCCAATGAATGCTGTTATTAACTCAAACTTATAAATAGCATTTTGATGCAGGTCATTTACAGTTCAAATACGTCCGGTAAATAATTTACCTGATAAATGCCACAAAGCATTGATTTTTAAATGCATTTGATGTTTAGTTTAGGAACTTAAAATTAGAGTTTTATCATTCAGGAATCAAAACGCATTTGCCTTCCTATTATTATTTTCTGCAGTTGCACACCCTTTGGTAGGGATGGTAGGGATATGTGAGTGGTTGACCCTGGCAGAGGGGAATATTTTACCACTGAGATTGTTTGGAATTGTCAGTACATATTATAGTTCAAAGCTGACCAACTTTTGGTCAGTTCCTTATGTTTAAAGTTCTCTACCCACAAAGAACCCAACATGGAAGGCACCTGGGGCAGAATATTCCTAGTGTCCTAACCTCTTGTGATGCCACTAATTTTCTGCACTGATCTTGGAATCATACAGTCAATAATACTCTATACATTAATGATTCTTTTGAACTTGGATGTTTTATTATTTCTTAGCATTTATTATATGCCAGACATGGTCCTAAGTGCTTCCCAGATATGAACTCCAAAATCCCTCATAACAACCTTTTAAAGAAGATAAAAATAGTTTTTAAAAAGATTAAGGATTTTAGTTCAAAAACTTTTCATTTATAGAGTATTTTTCTATGAGCAAAATGACTGGTAAGATTTAAAAATTGTTTTGTGCTGTAGAATTGAGTTTTACTTTGTAGACTGAAATAACAGCTATTGTCTGGGAGGGAATTAATTTGACCTCTTTGAAATGCTAATTAAATTCTTATCTACAAACCCAATATTTGCATTTTTGAGCTATGTAAAGGAAATATAAAATCCATAGGCTTGATGAAATGATAAAAGACATTTGTTTAACGAAATCATTAAAAAGGAATAGTCACTTTTATTCTGGGCATATATTCTGTCCCACATGTAAGAACAAAACAAAATAATACCAATTCATAGAAAGCATATTACACTTAACTGTATGTGGTGTTTGTTATTTAGGTTGTTTTGACAATACACAGAGGAATATTTCCTGAATTTTAAAATTAAAAAGACTAAGTTAATATGATTATGCCTTCAAATAAACAGTTGAATGATGTCGGTTTGATTTCTGTGAGCTTATGAACTTAAATTTTCACCAGCTTCCAGGTGTTGATTCTTGTAAGTCAAATATCATTTAGTCTTGAATATATTTCTATCAACATATTCTAATTTTAATTAAAATATTCTTAGATAGTAGAAAAGTTTACGGCCTAATGTTCAATAGACCTAATTGATGCAAGTATTAATAACAAAGAGATACACAATAATCCACACTACACTACATGTTTTAAATAATAAGTGATATTTTCAGACTCATACTTCAATCCAATTCAAAAAATACTACTTTCAAAGTACATTAGTGCAGTGAATTTTGTCGACTACATACCCACTGGGATTTCCTGATATAAACAAGTTCAGGCCAATAAATTACTGTCATTTTGTGTAATTCATTTGGCTATGGCTGAATTTTTCCATTTTTAGATTTTTATTTTATTTTTATTAAAAAATTAATGTTCATTTATTTTCCAGAGAGAGACAGAGAGACAGAATGAGAGTGGGGGAGAGGCAGAGATGGAGGGAGACACAGAATCTGAAGCCAGCTCTAGGCTCTGAGCTTTCAGCACAGAGCCCAATGCAGGGCTTGAACTCACAAACAATGAGATCGTAACCTGGGTGGAAGTCAGACACTTAACCGACTGAGCCACCCAGCAACCCCTCCGTTTTTAGGTTTTTTTTTTTTAAAGAAAACTGTATATATACCAATACTATCTTTCCTCTTTATTATGGCCCTACCATGATGGCCATAAATTAAGTATAATCATAATAAAATAAGATTTTATGTTATATTTTAATTATCAAATTCAAAGTGATAAAAGAAAAACAGTAGATTTACACTTCTCCATATGTAATGGACTATTGTGCGCCTAAAAGGACACTATTTATCATATTGATTCAGGTGTAGAAATTATTTCCTATTGAAACTAATGTCACGTCAATGTTTTATAAATGAAATCTCCTCTTATAAGAAGGAATGTGCGTGTTCATGTCTATGGATGATTGAGAAGGCTAGAGGTGTTGATTTAGATGGGATATAATTGTACTTGAAAGTCTGATGCTTAAAATCACTGTGAATCAGAATAATGTATACATGGAGCAAATCGATCAACAGGGCTTCTCGAATAACTGACATGTTAGTGGGGCTATATTGAACCAGGATTGAACTCAAGTTAGACTGTCACTCATGATTTACCTGGCAGAGCATTTTTTTTGAGTGAAAGTGAGTTATGTCTTTGATTAGAACATACAGAAAAATAGAGTCATCAGATAGACAGAATAGAGATTGACTTATTTAGAAACTCCTATTGAACCAAAGCCAGTATTTATCCTTCATTCTCCCAACATAGGTTTACATGACACAGACACAGGTCCCAGTTGAAGCTGCTCTATAAAGATAACAGCAGAGCTTTTGTTATTGCTCTGAATATACTTTAAACCAAAAAAAAAAGGCATATTGGATTACATCTTTTCACTGTTTTTGTATGCTAGATGCTTATTCATAAAATTAATTACCAGTAAATTAATCTATAGTACCAATCTTTCTACTATAGAACATCATCTACTAGCCTAGATGTTTAAAAAAAAAATCCCTTAAATTCCAACACAAGTGGCTCTCTTAGTGTTCTAGAGAGTATTAACATGCTCTCTTTCTCTTCTTCAAGTTACATTTTTTTAGTGATTTTCTGGGGCTTGGGATGAGGAAAGAGGTTTCCAGAGGGTTGGACACGTTACAGGACAACACTGATGTCAAGAAACACAACTATCTAATAAAGCTCAGTAGCTTAACAGAAGGTTCAGCTCAATAAGGGATTAGAGAGACAATATTTGTCTAGAAGAAGGTATCCAAAGAGACAGCAGACTTTCTCATGTCCTAATCTACCTAACCCCTGATCCCCACTTCCTTTCCCTAATTCTTACTCATTCTACATATCTCAAGTTAAATATCATTTGCACAGAGATGTCCTCACTGACCCCCTGACTAGGTTAAGTACCTTGTTATATTCTCATAGCATTCTCCACTTCTGTTTGGTATAATTCATTTGTAACTTGTTTATCTATGAAGCTTTTATCTAATTTCACTGTATATCTCCAGTGCCTTGCTCATAACAGGCACTCAAAAATATTTGTTGAAAGAATGGATAGCTGAGATCACTAATAGCAGTTATATATTATGATGGGTTTCAAGAGAGAAAATCTAAGATGGAGAGCTTGAGGTTGAGGAGTTGACACTGGATCATTTTTCTGTAACATTTCTTAATAATTTCCTTCTTTTGGTTTGGAGTCCCAGCTCTTTGTTTTAGCATAAAGAATACAATTATCCCAACGATATCTGACAGACACAAACATACTTATCTTTATAGTACACAATCTACAACACCACAATTTTCACCAGCTTAATGAATGGTGAAGCATCAGGCAGCCAGCCATTTGAATCTTCTACCCATTCTTTGTTTATGTACTTAGAGACTCCAAGTGTTGACAGTAGCTCTGAATTATTTTTAATAGGCTAATGGTTGACATTAAAACAAACCACATGTACTTGAGCATGACAAACATCATATTGAAAGTGTTAATATCATAACTATCTCACGTATTACACTGACCTTGCACTTAAAAACAATAGCAAACAGGGGCGCCTGGGTGGCGCAGTCGGTTAAGCGTCCGACTTCAGCCAGGTCACGATCTCGCGGTCCGTGAGTTCGAGCCCCGCGTCGGGCTCTGGGCTGACGGCTCAGAGCCTGGAGCCTGTTTCCGATTCTGTGTCTCCCTCTCTCTCTGCCCTCCCCCGTTCATGCTCTGTCTCTCTCTGTCCCAAAGGTGAATAAACGTTGAAAAAAAAAAAAATTAAAAAAAAAAAAAAAAAAAAAAACAATAGCAAACAATATGCAATCGCAAACAATAGCAAAGCAATTATGGTCACTACTTGATTCTTAATCACTTACTTTGACTCATTCCATGATTACACTTATTTATGGAACATTTCCTGATGACAATTCTGCACTAATTCTACTGAATACTGCAGGGTACTAAAATTTATTATTGTAAATTCACTTTGAACATTAACTAGTCTTGGAAAAAGGCACATGTTTTTATAAACATCTTACATTCTTCTATAGAGTGCCACTGATAACAAAATTCCCAATCCACATTTAGTCTTCAAGTATCAATGTCCTGCCACTGCAATAGGGACTTTGTTTTCAATTACTCAGCACTTGCTGGCAGAAATGTTTTCCTTTTTCCTTCTTACACTCTGTTTGAGTAGCAAAAAGGATAACACATATCAGGCAGTTTAAAATCCTCCCTGGTGTTATCCATAGGCAGTTAGTCAGAAAGCTTTCTAAGGAAAAATCCTTCTCAACAGAGAAAAATATACTTGAATATTTTGTAAGGCACTTTGTAGAGATAGAAATAAATGGGGAAAGCTACAAGCTGTCGAATTCACTCCCCTAATGTGTCTTTGCTGTCATAGGAGCAGGATTTAATTCAAAACTCAATACCGCTCTGGAAATTTACTTTCCTCAAGAAAAGTGCAGCCTTGAGGAGAAAGTAATTACTAAATATGAGTGAGGAAAGGGAACAATGAACCGAAGCCTAAACAGATCATTATAGTTGTTACCAGAGGGTTTCGGAGTCAGGAAGAGGAAGAAAATGGTATGTACATGTTTGACATTTTAATATTACACTCTCATTAGCTGCTTTCTAAACTCTGAAATGTTTGACATGTAATAAACTACCCAGAAGATAGGCCATTTTCTCTAGCCCTTACCGAATGATTCTATTTAAAATAGAAAAAGAAGAAGAAAGAAGAAAAAGGTGGAAAAAGTAGAAGAAAAAGGTAACGTGTGACTCCAATTTTAGAATTCTACAGAAAATGGCTGAAAATACAATATTCATCATTTGGGACTAGCATGAATCAGCACGAGTATTTTTATTTTTATTTTTTTTTAATTTTTTTTTCAACTTTTTAATTTATTTTTGGGACAGAGAGAGACAGAGCATGAACGGGGGAGGGGCAGAGAGAGAGGGAGACACAGAATCGGAAGCAGGCTCCAGGCTCTGAGCCATCAGCCCAGAGCCCGACGCGGGGCTCGAACTCACAGACCTCAAGATTGTGACCTGGCTGAAGTCGGACGCTTAACCGACTACGCCACCCAGGCGCCCCAACACGAGTATTTTTAATAGTTGTAACCTACTCATTGTGGATTGCATTAACAAATTTTCAATTTTATTGTACATCATTTATTGCTATTGACTGGTAAAAGATGGAAAAGATTTAAATATTTTGCAAATTTAAGTTTAAAATAGTTCTATTTAATGAGCCCATGAATCCATACCATAACTTATAAAAATTTCACAGAAATAAGGTTGATGTCTTTCAAAATCTCTATGAGAGTTGAGGTGATATTTGCTATCTTATTCTGTACTGGCTGGTAAGACATTCGATGTAAATTTTTTTCTCCTGGATCCTTTATAAAAAATTGGATACTGAATTTCTCTAGTACAAAGAATAAACAATAAAAACTATTGTTAAACAATGGGATCACTAGCTTGGCTACCCTATCAAATGGAATTTAATAAGAAGCTCATTTTTCTCCCCTAATTTCAGAGCTATCAGACTAACAATGCATGTTTGAAAATCCTAAGTGAAGAGAAGGCATGACTATGAACTCAACTACAGACAATTGTGTTTTCTTCTCTGGATCTTCAGCACTGACAGATACTCAGCAAACGTGGTATTTTGTTTATCAGTTTTACATAGTGGTCTGGTTCAGAAAATAGTAAATTCCTTCATTAAAAATTTCTTGTATTTTTCCAGAATTGTTTTTCAATGTTCCTTTCAATTATCCCTTTTGGCACAAGGTGAAAGAGGTCTATTATAAGGACAGCTGCCAGGTGTAATATGTAAAGTTCCTTTTTTATTTCTTGAATTACATGGTTCCCGGACCCATCTCTTAGGACTTTATTATAATATATTAAGACATGCTAAGTGCGTATTTTGTATAATATTTGATTGATCAATGGGAAAAATGAAGTTAGCTTTTTTATGTATTCTATTGCTTCAATTCATTTAACTTAAAGAATATATTTATTTTTCCCAAACTAAACTTAGCTGCTTCTTATTAGTCAAAGAGGTTAATTTTAACTCGTTACAGAAATGCACGTTTCCAATGCAATGGACAAATTGACATGTACTGTATTTACTCTGAATGTTGAAAGCTGCTGAGGTTTTTGTTGTTTAGGAGTGGTGGAGACAAAAAAGAAGTGGAGATGAGGAAAGGGACAGATCCTTCAGGCTTCTAGTTTTATGCAAGTTTTGTCTTCTACCTCTACTACACTTTCTCTACACCATTCCTGGGCACAAACACAATTTGTAATATTCTCCATTGTCATGGTCATCTAAACTTGCATTAATATGTGCATTGCCCAGGGATGGACACACAGTACCTTTTTATTTAAGTGACTTTATATTCCTAACGGCATTGCTCGAGAATGTTCATTTTCTCATATACTAACTAGACTGATGCTTTGTTTTTAATTTGCCAATCTAGTTTGGAAAAATATAATGCTATTTTATGTTTATTGTCCTGATTACTCATGAAATTGAATATTATTTTTGCTTACCAAGCACTTGTATTTCTTTTGGGAATGACTTAGTTATATTTTGCCCACATTGCTAATTATGTGGTCATTTAAAAGTGACTTATTAAAAGATTAATATATAATTTTCTAGTTTCTCATTTGTCTCTTAAACATGTTCATGTTATATTTCACTGTTCTTAAATTAGTACAAGCAGATTTTCCATCAATAACACAACACATCCCTTAATTTTCATCTTCAATTATATCTCATATAGAGTATGCCAAAGATAGGGGCTCTGAGATATACACATATATGCATAATGGTGAAATTCTCCTGATAGCTACCCGAGCAGCCAAAATGAATATAGATATTGGGCTATTTTATTATAGCGTTGAGTATGTAACTACTTAGAATATTTACCTGTTTTTCATAAATTTGGAAATTGTTACTTTACAACATCACTTATCATGTACAAACTAATTATAAACTAAAGCATTTGTCTCTATCCAGAATTTTAAAGCTTTCTTACAACAAAACCATAAAATTTTAACATTGGAGGCAATTACTCTTGTTTGTACACAATATTATTGTTAAACAGACTTTCAAAAATGTTTTGACCAAAAAGATGGACAAAACCAATCTAAACATGTCCTAAGCCTCAGGTTTATATTCCCTACATATTAGTAAACTTTTGTAGTACTTCAATTTCAGGTTTTTTTGGCTAAAGATCAATCAGTGTTAAAGTTTCAAAACAGTAATGTTATTTAAACCTGGGAAATATCTGAAAATATAATTATTTGGGCCTTGCGTATGTATACATACTTGGAGAAACAGGCTGCAGGCACAATTTTCTTAATGAGCTATGACAATACTTAAAAGCATCTGTGTGCTATGCTAATTTGACTTTCCTGATAGGAATTGTTTTAATATTCTTCCAAGTTCTGAAGTTTGCCTAGTAAGAGTGCCAGTACAAACAATGAGATGTGCTTATGTATTCTGCTTTTTCAGGGGTCTCCCATCCAAGTTCATTTTGATTTGTATTATATATTGTATATTTGTATTACATTTTGTATTTATAAATATGCATCCTAGCATAGACATAACATATATAATATTATATATATTTATACATATATCATTTCTATGCTAGGGTAATTTTATTGTGGGGAACATATATTTAATTGGATTTATGATAATCATTATGCCACTAATAATTCTTGTGGGAAACTTTTTTCCCTTAGTAATTTTGTCCTATATATTTTATAGTTGCATCTTTTATGTTTAAAACGTGTTGACTGGGTGTCTACTGATATTTTATGAATATATTTTAGAAAGCTCTACTGTCTTATTTTAATTATAAATATCTTAATTTGAGAACTATTATTTTGATTTTATGGGTAATTGAATATTTCCTCAGAGAAATAAAAGGTTTCATCATGAATAATTGATACTATCCTACATAGAGGTAGAAAAAGGCCATAGATGATTAGGTTTATTCTGCTACTCTTTTCTCCCCCCCATTCTTTCAACTTTTCCTTTTTGAAATTCAGGATAAAGCCTTCTCATTTACTCCAATCTTTTCCAAATCCTTTTTCAGATCTATAAATCTCTCTAGTAACTAAGGGCCCAAATGTTTAAATACCTATGAACTTTAGGTATGGAATGATCTACTACAAACATTGTTTTTCTTTGAAAGATTTTTTACATTAAAAATTCATATGAACTTTAAAAATATATGTATTGTATATGTGTATATATACATATATATATTTCAATATAATAAATAATGTTATAGACCTGAAATCATAAAAATACTAGAAGAAAACATAAGTTGTAAACCCCTTGACATTGGTCTTGGTGATGACTTTTTGAAATTGACACCAAATACACAGTCAAAAATGAACAAATTAAAAAGTGGGACTGCATCAAACTAAAAGCCTTCTTCAGAGAAAAGGAAAACATCAATGAAATGTGAAGGCAACCTACTGAATGGGAGAAAATATTTGCAAATCACATATCTGATAAGGGGTTAATATCCAAAATATATAAAGAACTCATACAACTCAAAACAGACACAAAACAAACAATCTGATTTAAATGTGACCGAAAGATCTGAATAAACATTTTTCCATGGTGTTCCATGGCCAAACATCACACACATGGAAAGATGATCAACATCACCAATCATCAGGAAAATGAAAATCAAAACCCCAATAAGATATCACATCATACCTATTGGATGGCTATTATTAAAAAGACAAGAAATACAAGTGTTGGTGAGGATAAAAAGGGATGCTTGTACACTGGTAGGTAGGAATATAAATTGGTGCAGCCACTATGGAAAAGAGTATGGAAATTCCTCAAAAAATGAAAAATAGAGCTACCATATGATCCAACAATTTCACTCTTTGATATTTATTTGAAGAAAATGAAAATGCTAACTCAAAAAGATATATACAGCCCTGTGTTCACTGAAGCATTATTTACAGTAGCCAATATAAGGAAACTACTTGTCTATCAATGGATGAATGAATAAAGAAGATATGATGTATATGTATGTATGTAGGTGTGTGGATTGAATACAATAGGACATTATTCAACCATAAAAAAGAAAATCTTTCTATTTGCAACAGCATGGATGGACCTTGAAGACATGTGAAATAAGTCATACAGAGAAAGATAAATACCATATGATCTCACTTTTATATGGAATCTAAAAAAACAAACAACAACAACAACAACAACAAAACAAGCTCATAGATACAGAGATTAGATTTGTGGTTACCAGAGGCAGAGAGGGTGGAGGGTGGATGAAATGGGTGAAGGAGATCAAAAGGTACAAACTTCCAGTTATAAAATAGGTAAGTCATGGTAATGTAATGTATAGCATGGTGACTATATTATATTGCATATTTGAATGTTGTTGAGACAGCAGATATTAAAAGTTCTCAACACAAGAAAATAATAATTATGTATGATGGATGTAGACTTACTGTGGTGATCATTTTGCAATATGCAAATATTGAATCATTATGTAACACACCTGAAATTAATATATGCAAATTAAACCTCAATAAAACTGTATAGGCAAAATATACACTAAAAAAGAAATAATGATGCAGGTAATTCAACATAAAATAAATTTGTTTAGGAAAAAGGTCTTTGAATACTACCTAGATTCCTGAAATAAAAATACCAGTAACTACAAAATGCTAGGCAAGCAGTCTGGAGAACAGATATAAAGATAAAATCTCTAAAATCCAGCACAATCTGCCTCTTAATTTTTTCCTGATATGGCAATGATTGATATTTGGTTTTCCAGGGCGGAAAAGCCAGGGTTGGGGTTGAAAGTGTCTACATAGGTAACAATTCACCAAAACTGGTAGATGTAGGCGAGTTGATTGCAAAGAATCTGGATGAGGTACAACTCAACCAAAATTTACAACATGACACTCAAAATGAAATCCCATGTTCCAGATATGCTCTGACAAGCAAAGGGAATGGTTGCAGGACTACTTTTCAAGAGCTGTTTGATTTTATCTCAACATTCAAGAATTCCATCAGTTTTAAGATCTTACATAAACAATATTGTTTTGTTGGTAAGAAAATGGAAGAAGAACCAACACAAAAGAAAAAAATTCTCAGTGACAATTTTGTTTTTTTTTTTCAACCTAAAATAAACAATACCAGCATTTTTTCCAGGTTCTTCTACTTGGAGAAGCTGCACATTTGTCAACGATGATGTGCATCCCAGAAACATCTGATCACAAATGCTACACTCCTCTCGTGAAGCCACTGGATTCAGCTAGCCTATATACAGTCTTTTCTCAAACTTTGAATATTATAGACTTTAAGATAATAAAAATTTTCTAGAAAAAAATGATGTGTACTTATTAGTCATGCAACACTATGAGTTTGTCCACCTCATCACGAAGTCCTTATTTAGTAATGAAACGCTGATTAACACTGATTAACTGATAGATCACTGATTAAAATGGTTCATTAGGGAAGTAACTTGCATCTTATTAATAAACAACCAAATTATCCTCATCTCACAAACTGTCGTCAAATAGTTTAGTCTTAGAAGAAATTTCTCTGCCCTCCCCAAATAGTAATGTTTTATCTCTTAATACCTTTCTTAATTTCAGGGGCACCTGGGTAGCTCTGTTGGTTTAGTATCCAACTCTTGGTTTCGGCTCAGGTCATGATCTCACAGTTTGTGAATTTGAGTCCCTGTTGGTTTGGCTCCATGTTGACAGTACAGAGCCTGCTTGGGATTCTCTCTCTCTCTCTCTCTCTCTCTCTCTCTCTCGCTGCCCCAGCCCGCTCTCTCTCTCAAAATAAACTAAAGAAAGAAAGAAAGAAATAACAAAAAACCTTTCTTAATTTCAGAATGCTGTTTTTTTGATATACACACAAAATGGAATTTTTAAAGCTTATTAGACTATTTTTTGTCCTCAGGTGAATTTTTCACCATTCCTGAGTAACGTTGCATAAAGTATGACATATAAAAACTGCATGCCAAATACTGAGCTAAATGATAATATTCAATAGTCTTTAATCCCTATAAACAGTGTCTGTGGTAGGTATTTAGACTTCCTCCTTTTACTTTCAAGATATGATTGTGGCCTAAGGCTTATCTTATAGCTGGATATCTTGCTCTCTTTATGCTTCTCTTGAAGATCACATCTGAAAAATGTTTTATTTCTATACAGAAATATCCAAATGTCTTCCTCTAATGCAGCTACTTTCCCTAAATGTCATCTGTATTATCTTTATATCTCATATTTGTTATGTCTGATATTCTTCTTTCACCCAAAATTTAATACTGGAAAGTAACTGTGGTCTGATAGAAAGTCATTCTAGACTATAAATAATCAAAAAATTTAGTCTGGGGTCCTGAATGTGCCCTGATTATGTGAGCTTTGTCAGAGTCATTGAGTACCTTTGACTCAATAAGTACTCTTATTTCTAAAACAATATTAGAATAGTACTTGGTATCTTCCTCTACTCTCCAATGTTATTTAATGACTAAAACTAAATAGTCCTAGTTTCCATCACCCTTTTTGTTCTGTATGACTCTGCAATTCTCACGATTGATACCTTTTTAATCTTTCAGTCAACCATGCTCTTGGAGTCATCTTAAAAATCTCGTAGTTTGAACTCTAAATCCTGTCAGTTATATTGTACTGACAATTCACTTTATTATGAGTATTGCATAATAATATCCCTCAAATACATCCCTCTCTTCCTAATTCCAATGTATTTTCCATGATTCTAGATTTAATTACTTCTCTCTGAAATAATATCAAAAGGCATCCTAACTGTTCATTGGTCTTCATTTTATATGTTCTCATATCTTTCCTCTACTTTCCTTAATTGAATTGTTTTTTTCTTATTTTTCTTAATTCTTCACTCTATCCTTATGTTGTAAAAAAAAAAAGGATATAAGTTGATTTAAAAAGAATACCTTCTCTCTATTTAAAAATTTTTTTTTAATGTTTACTTATTTTTGAGACAATGCGAGAGACAGAGTGCAAGCAGCAGAGGGAGACACAGAATCTGAAGCGAGTTCCAGGCTCTGAGCTGTTAGCTCAGGGCCCAACACGGGGCTCCTACTCACGAACCGTGAGATCATGACCTGAGCTGAAGTCGGAAGCCCAACCGACTGAGCCACTCAGGCGCCCCTCTCCTCTCTATTTTTTTAAAGCGGAAACGATGATGAGCAAAAATGGAATAATAAAAAGGGGTCCCAAGTGGGGTTTGAGAGAATAGATGTCTAAATAGATGTATGTGATCATGTATTAAGCACCATGAGAAACTAATAAAGCATTTCATTCATTTGTTCATTCATTCGTTCGTTCATCCAGCACATGTTTTTTTTTTTTTTTTCTCTAAACAAATTGTTCTTTAGAGAGGATAGTGTCTACTCTCACAAGGTGATCATTGGGAGAGCCAGGATCCCACCAGGGAAATGTGGCTGACATTAGTGGTCTTTTTACTTCCCTGTATCGTTACTTCCATATTAATTTTCCACTCTTTCCACTAAGTTGTTCATTCCCTAATCACTTACAATATAATGACGTACCTGGCCACTTCGGCTCTACCTTCTATACCCAGACTTATTACTCATTCCTTTCTAATACAAATGATTGGAACATCATCATAATTTATCTGCTCAATTATTTACATATTTCTTGTATATTAGATTGTTTAAAATAGGAAAAACCTCTTCAGAATACATATAATCGGTTTCACTCATTATATTTTTAAGCCATATCAGAGATTTTTTTTGATGTTTTATATATCTCAGAGAGAGAGAGAGCACAAGTGCGGGAGGTGTAGAGAGAGAGGAGGACAGAGGATCTGAAGCAAGCTCTGCACTGACAGCAGTGAGCCAACACGGGGCTCGAAATGACGAACCATGAGATCATGACCTGAGCTAAAGTTGGTCACTCAACTGACTGAGCCACTCAGGCACCCCATTAACCATATCAGAGATTAAAAAAAATATGTCTTGAGTGCCTCTTTACAATAGGACTGAAGGTACACCACCTGTTTGTTATGAGTATTCTTCATTGTAACATTATTTTTAAAAATTTTTAATGTTTATTTATTTTTGAGAGGGGGAGGGAGTGCGAACAGGGGAGGGGCAGAGAGAGAGACACACACATACACACACACACAGAATCCAAATCAGGCTCCAGCCTCTGAGCTGTCAGCACAGAGCCCAGCAGGGAGCTCACAAACCATGAGAACATGCTTTGAGCTGAGGTGGGACATTTGACCAACTGAGCCACCCAGGCATCCTATCATTGTGATGTCATTTAAAAGAGTATAAACACACACAGAACTCACTCTACTTCTCTAGTAAATTTGTACCAGGAATTCACAGATAGAATCAAAAGATGATGAGGGAATTTTCAAATTTTTGTTAGTTATAAAGTTTTGAAGTAGGTGGCAAATAAAATCCTTTAGTAGGTGTTCTCATTAATGAACATATCTATAGGGAGTCTTCCACATTGTGGCCTGTCAATAAATGAAGAAAGCTGAAATTGTTCATTTAATGGAAAGTAAGAATTTTAAAAGGGATGTGTTTATAAGTTATTTTCATGTATGAACACAGTAGGAAATAAAAATACCAATGCTGATAACTAATTTGTTACAGAAGCCTCAGCTACAACTTGAATTACAAGCAAAAACCTGCAAGACTAATATAAAGGATCCTGTTCCTGACATCCTGAGAAAAAATATAATTTAACAAAAATTCATTTACAAAGAACTCAGATCTATCACGCTACAATAAAGCTGAATGACAGCATATACAACTATTGCACATCCACCATATATGAGACTAATCTTTTAAAATTGCCATAAATAAAATAAATCAGTGTAATTCCCTTGTAACCAGAAGTTTTAAAAAAACTGCTTGCCAGTTTGTAAAGATGGTTCATTTATTATTTTATTTATTTATTTATTTTATGATTATTTTTTGAGAGATAGTGTGCATGAGTGGGGCAGCGGCAGTAGGAAGGGGAATGAGAGAAAGAATTTTAAGCAGACTCCACACCCAGTGTGGAGTCCCAGGTGGGGCTCGACCTTAGGACTCAGGACCCTGAGATCATGACCTGAGCCAAAATCAAAAGAGTCGGACACTTAACCAACTGGCCACCCAGGCTTCCCTCTAGTTTTTATTTGAGTAGAGTTGACACACAATGTTACCTTAGTTTCAAGTGTACAATATAGTGATCTATCAACTCTATGCATTATGCTATGTGCACCCTAAGTATAGCCACCACTTGTAACATATAGTGCTATTACAATACCATTGACTATATTCCCTATGTTGTACCGTTTACTCTTCAACTTCTTTCCCAGTTGTTAATGCACATAAATGCAGCTTCACTATAATGATTCTAATTTATCATGAATCCAATATAAAAACTTGTCCATAGGTAACTATTCAATACGGAATGTGATTTTGCAGTTCACAATTGGGGCCAAAGTATAATACTGAGACAAGAGAGATAATAGTATGTTTTCTTAACATATGCACAGATTACAAATTTACCACAAAAAGTAAATAGGGAAAATCATATATATATATATATATATATATATATATATATATATATATATATATATAAATCATATATGTATATATATTAATATATGTATACTATATATGTGTATATTATAAATAATATGCTTGTATATTAATATATAAATATATATAATAGAAGCACAGGCAAGGCAAATGTCAAGAGAGGTAGGTCACAGACAAATTTGATCATTTGAGTACCAGATGTTTATCATTTGAGTACCAGATGTGATACCTTAACCACAATTTTCTGTATTGTAGACTAAAGCTCTTACCCATTAAATGTTGCTGGGAAATCTACTATGTAGATAGATTTATTTATTTATTTATTTATTTATTTATTTATTTATTTATTCATTCATTCATTCATTCTACTGTGTAGTTTTATTTTTCTTAAGTTTATTTATTTTTGAGAGAGAGAGAGAGAGAGAGAGAGAGAGAGAGCGAGTGAAGGAGGGGAAGAGAGAGAGGGAGACACAGAATCAAAAGCAGGTTCCAGGCTCCGAGCTGTCAGCACAGAGCTCTACTGGGGGCTGGAACTGATGAACCATGAGATTATGTCCTGAGCCCAGGTTGGACACTTAACCGACTGAGCCACCGAGCCACCCATGCACCCCTGTTCTGTGTAATTTTAAATGGTAAATATGCTAACCATTTTGGCTGGCATCTCTGAGAATTTGAGGTGCTTTCTTTCAGAAGATGAAGATACTTTTAAAGTCACTATTTCTAAAATGTTTCATTTCTATTCATGTTTTCTGGCAAACTCCTACTCAACTTTTAAAACAAAATCCAAGGAACCTTCTTTTCAAAAACTTGACCAGCTAGGGTTTGTTATAATCTACTTTTTTTATAGGTCTCTGTTCCACAGAATTTACCACATTATTTGGAGAACATCTGTTAATTCCTTGGGTTTTCTGGAGTCCTTGTGAAAGAATAGGGACTCATTTCTGCTTCAAGAGGAAAGTGGAGAAAAATTTTAAAAGGGGAAAAATACATTTGTGTGTGTATGCATGTAACTACAACATGGATATGCACACGCACGCACACACACACACACACACACACACACACACAGAAAATAAGCAGACCAATGCCCTGATAACTAGAATTAAAATTCTAGAAGAAATAATAATATAGAAAATAATTAACATAGAGAGTGTGATAAGGAAAATTGTAGACAGTAAATAATCAAAAGGGAAAGGGAAGAGGATTTCAAAAGAAACTTCAAAGGACTAATTAAAATCACCCAGATATAGAAAAAGCAGACCTTCAAGCAGAACCATGTAATGCATTAAGAACACAGACAGCTAGAGGAAGAAGACTAGATGTAATCTTAGTACAAGAGAAACAAGCTTCAATACAAAGAAGGAAATTGATTTCACATCAAGGGAGGGACAGGGGCTCTTTCTTTGGTCTGTAAATGAAAAAGAAATATAGAGGGGGACTTTAATTTAGGATACCAAGGCTATGTTTCGAGATGTGCAAGATCCAAGTTTGAAGATGTTCGACCAAGAAGTAAATTAAGAAAAGATTCAATTTGTAGATGTGCAACACTCCACCACCTCTAAAGAAATATGAAGGGAAAAAATGATTTAACCCTCTTACATATTCCAGCATACCAACAGAAGTGTCTGTTAGGGCAGACTTTCTACTGTGTCTTAGGAAACAGACAGGATTTCAGAAAACAGAAAATGACCCACAGGCCAAATATTTAGATTCAGTCTGTAAGACATGAAGGATACTTATTTAGATATAAATGCCAACAGTTTGGAATATACTTCACACACATACACATTCATGCATACACACACACACACACACACACACACACACACACAGAAATATGGAAGTAGGTCAGTAGAATTAAGAAGCTTTATGATCAAGAAATAATAGAACTTATATATTACTGTTTTTCTGACCCAGGCTACAGTAATAGCTAAAAATTAGTATCTCAAAAGCTATGAAATATCTATATGTATATATACATAGATAAAGAAAGAAAGAAAGAAATCAGAGTAAAAACAGTGGTCAAAGGAAAAGATGCCTAGCTCTCTTTTCAAGATGTCTTGGTGGCAGGATATATTTTAAACGATATAAAGAAAGCATTCAAGGGGAGGAGTAAAACCAAAGGCTTTAAAGAGAAGAGTAGATATTCCCAGCTGTACAAGTGTTCAGTGGAACATGTAGTTGGAAAAAAATAATCAAAAGTGAAGTGGAGCAGAAACAGCCAAAATGAAAGTGCAAAGGAAAGACATTTATATTGACAGAGTCAAGAGAAGAACAGAAAAAAGAAGTCAAATAAAAATAAAGATTCACCTGCAGAAATTCTAAAGTTCACTTATTCATTCAGCAATCACTTATTAGGAGCCTACTGTGTGTCAGATACTATGATATGGAAGCTTAAAAATGAATAGGCCACAGCACCAATTCTCAAAATGCTCACAATATTTTGGGATTATACCCCCAAAAGGACTATAACCACAATGCAATATTTATCTTCATTGATCTCCACTGCTGTGCATCAGGTCTTAAAATGTTTTCATGTTTTTTTTTCCTCTATAGCACTTTGCTAGTGAGCACGTATAAAGAATTGATATAAATGCCTCAGAGTCTGTTTATTAAAAAGAACATTTGCTCTGATGTGAAACTAACGAGGTTTCATTCTGCCAAGGTTGAAAATGTATTCATATTAAGGCACTGCCTCATGATAAATACTCAGGAAGTGTTAGCTATTATTATGGTACTTAATATTCAGAACAACCTTTGGAGGTAGGTCCTATTATTATTCCCATTCTAAAGAAAGGCAAGACAAGGTGTAAAGAGATTAAGGAATTTAACAGTAATTGCAAAGTTCATCGTTGACAGAACCAGGATTCAAATCCAAGGGTTGTATGCCCTCAAAGCATGAACTTTAATATCCTACCATAGTTGTCTTTCAGTGTAGTTTATGCCAAAAGTTTGACCTCAAAGCACAAAGTCCCCAATGAATACTAGCTGTTACTATTATTAATATAAGGATGCTATTATTTATGACATCATTTCTCAGTCTGTGTACTTATCATTGTTAGATAACAGGCTGCAATAAATCACTGGCCTTCTTTCTACACCATAAACATACCATGCTCTGCCTAAAGGCTTGTGCCTGCAGCTCGCTCTGCCCAGAATGCTCTCTCCCTTCAGATCCTCACATGAGTAAATCTCTCCTGTGATTTGGTTCTAAGCTCAAATTGGCCCCTCTGACAAGCTTCCCTTGGTCATCTAGTCGAGGGCCAGGCTCACCTCTGGGACTCGCCTCTAGGGCTCATCCTCCACGTTAGCCAGTGCCACTGTTGGCACTCATCAGTCTCTCATTTGTTTACTTTTACTGTCTCCCCAGAGAATGTGACCACCATGCTCCTTCGCCTCTGTATCCACACAAGATAGGAGATCAGTAAATATTTGCCAGAAGAGTAATGTCACTAGGATGTTTCCTTATACATAGACTTCACCCCATAAATATAATTTCATCACTCCGCTTGCCCACCCATAAACTTGAGCAGAAAATCTGAATTTCAAGCGAATGCATAATTTCCCTATAGCTTCATGTTTTAGTTCCCTTAAACTTGTCATTTGTCAATTTCAAGAGCCATGGTTGTATAGGACTTAGCTAAAAGTGACTCCAACTTCTCACCATGGTCCTCCTACTCATTGTACATTTTCTTGCAAGTTGCTAAAAGCACTGATAAAATTTGTTTTCGGTGTCCAGGCTGGAGTCCAGCCTGTGAAATAAGATTAAAAAAAAATAACCTACAATATATGATCCTGCACAAATATGTAATTTATTACGCACAGGAAAATTAAAAATTAAGTAAACCTAGTACACTAAGCAAAACTGCTATAATAATTTAAGAAAAGTATAGAAAACTAAGGGTTTTTTGGTTGTTTTGAATGTATTTTCTTCCTTCCCCCACCTTCTCTCCTTTCTTCTTCTTCTTCCCCTTCTTCTTCCTTCTTTTCTTCTTCTTCTTCTTCTTCTTCTTCTTCTTCTTCTTCTTCTTCTTCTTCTTCTTCTTCTTCCCGTTCTCCTCCTCCTCCTCCTCCTCCTCCTCCTCCTCCTCCTCCTCCTCCTCCTCCTCCTTCTTCTTCTTCTTCTTCTTCTTCTTCTTCTTCTTCTTCTTCTTCTTCTTCTTCTTTTTGGTTAGGTAGAAAGAAAGGGATATTTTACTACCTAGGGGACTCTCTTTTGTCTCAGGAAGTATGTTCAAGTTAATCAGATGAAAGCTAATGGCCTTCTCTGAATGTCTCAAAAGTAAGCAGGAAAGTGAAGAACCCAATTATTACTACAGTATCTCTTTTATCAAGTAGGTGACAAATTATACAAATGTTACTAACATTTATTACTTCATTACTTGTATCTTTCAAGGTCTTACCAAAATTATCTTTGGTAGAATACTTTATGCCCTTATTTATATCCTACCTATGCAAATGAGCCCAAAAGAAGATCTCTAAATTTAAGTATTTATCCATGGTCTTGAAATGTGTTCTCTAGAGATAATAAAGAAAACAGCTCTCCAGGTAACTTTCCATAAGGCATAGACTTCCAAGTTCTGTTTTTCTAGGGGCTCACATGTCACTTGTTCTTGTCTTTCACCATGCGGCATACAGCTGAATATTTACTAAGTTAAGGTTCATAGGCTCCACATCACTATTAAAGGCATTTATTTTACCATCTACACTCATCATTCCAGGAAACAATTTTTTTTTAGGTGAAAAGAAACTATTTTGAAAGTGGTATCTTATAGTGGTTTTAAGCCCCTCCTCCATGAGCCCCCAAATAACCTGGAAGGTCAGGTACTAAGAATAGTAGATTTAGTAAGAAGATACGCAAGACAGTTAAAATACTATATACCCAGAAAAATAATTTCCTATGTGTTTGTATTGGATTATTAGAAAAATGCTCACAAATAATCTTGTGAAGTAGTCATTTCTATTTTACAAATAAAGAAATTGTGTATTGGAAAGAATGATTAGCTTTACCAAAACTGACTAGTTAGCCAGAAAAAATATCCTAGTGAAAATACTTTAGTAAGTTAGTATAAGGGTGTTACTTTTATTTTAAATAGATTGGCACAGGAAATGCCGCAAGTGATTTAGTCTGGATATATTTTATATTGCTACCCATATTTAATAAATCTGTAATAAATTTTAATGAAACCCATTTGCTGTAGGGTCAAAAAATGGCTTAAAACACAATCAGGACATGATATATAGAAATGAATAATATAGATTGTTCAGATATAGAAAACCATTTTAATGATAATAACCCATCTACAGCTTTATCCCAAATTTCAAAGCTCTTGATGTATTACCTTCACATATAATATATTTATAGGATTTTTCTTTAAAGTTAGGAATCCTACGAAAGTTCAATAGCTTTTATTATTCCCCTTTACAAAACTAACAGAAGGACCATTATTACCAAAGTGCAAAATGCAAGTGTTTCTAAATTTAGAATGAACTTTACCTTTAAAAATATGATGTTAAAATACACTTTGGCTCATTTGTTTAGACTCAAAGCTATTACGGATGTTAAATTTGAAAGTGAAATTTTCCAGAATTTATATAAAATAAAATACGTTCTCACTAAAGTTGTATAGGTTTTTCGCTATTTTTCTATTTGCCTCAATTTTAAGGGAGCTCAGATTGACAAAGTATAAAAGTTGACTGCTGAAAAGTCAATTAAAATATTTTACATAAAATTATAATTAATAAATATCTCATGGCAGTATTATCTACAAATTAACTCACAACAGTAAGAAGCAGGAAGCAATACAAATATACATCAGCAGAGAAAACTAGATAAGTAAAATACAGTATAGCTATATACTGAAAACCAATACAACAATGAGAATAAATTAACAATAATATGCAATAACATGGATGAATCTCACATATACTACACTGAATGAGATAAACCAAATATTAAGACTACAGAGTAGGGGCGCCTGGGTGGCGCAGTCGGTTAAGCGTCCGACTTCAGCCAGGTCACGATCTCTCGGTCCGTGAGTTCGAGCCCCGCGTCGGGCTCTGGGCTGATGGCTCAGAGCCTGGAGCCTGTTTCCGATTCTGTGTCTCCCTCTCTCTCTGCCCCTCCCCCGTTCATGCTCTGTCTCTCTCTGTTCCAAAAATAAATAAACGTTGAAAAAAAAATTAAAAAAAAAAAAAGACTACAGAGTATATGACTCCATTATATAAAATATAGAAGAATGCAAACTAATCTGTAGTTTAGAAGTCATGAAAGTGTGGACCTTTGGGGGTATGCCGTGACTAAAGGGGCTGTGATGAGTTCTTCAGGAATACACCATCAATGATTATATTTTAGTTTATATATAGGAGATAACCAGATTCTCTAGAGAAAATGTTGAAGAAGGGGCTTTTTGTAAATATACAAAATATACAACAAGCCAGTTTACCAAGGCTTGAACTCTCCTAACTCATGTTCCGGCCAAAGATGGTGCCATCAAAATTGGTAACCTCAAGTGTAGTGAAGGTAAAGAGATTCAGAGTAAAAACAAGTAAGTGAGGAGGAAATTTGCTGAAAATTGATTTTATGACTGCTTTTACAGACATTTCAGTCAAATATTAAAAATGAATGTGGCTAAATTAGCACCACCGGATAGGCAATGTCATGGCAGTAGTAGTGTTTGGGGCTACATACGCATCACTGCGATTTCTGAAAATGTACTCAACAATTCTCCTCACCAATCCCTTTGTTTTAGTGGCAAATTCCTGTAATCATCCTAAGGTTCAAGTTTGGATACAATTTCTCATCTCACTTGGAAATCCTAGTTATTAAGAACAGACCCAGGATACCTTGTTTAGGGGAAACTACCGCCTCAGGAGCATCTTCATCTTTGATTGAACAAATGATACTACTCTTCAGAATGGGTGGATATTTTGATTGAGTAGTTTGAGGCCAACCCCAAATTCTATTTGAATATGTACACCAATGATTTTTTTAAACTGTGTCTTATAACCAGTTGATAAAATAAAGATTCAATCTTAGTTTGAACTTCATTATAATCATTAATATGTAGAAACAGCAATAGTTCATACGCGACCAAATGAGGAAATATTTACTCTTTGGACTGTTTTAAATTCTTTTCAATATGTGTAGCTGGGAGTGTGTATAACATGCAGAGTTATGGTAGAATCAAAAGGTTCCTCGTGGGCTTGTTATATATTCTTTTTCTGAGCCCTTGACTTAATACATGACATTCCTTTTTCTTGACATTCTATTTCTTAAATCAAATTTGCTGTCCCCTAAATTGGATGGAAAAATCAAGTTTCATTTTGTGTTATGCTCTTTGTCCTTTTTCACTTATAAACTCTACATTGATTTTAGTGAGGCACTCACCACAGCTTATGAACTTGGGCAGCTTCTTTGAAAAAAAGAAAATGAGTTCGCTTGTGAACCCGTTTTCCCCAAGCCCTTCGCAAACTAATTACTGCATCTGCAGTACAATAGAGAGGGGAACAGAACCACACAGAAGGTTAGGAAAGGCAATCAGCCAGCATGCTTCTGTCTGCACAACATCCTGTGAGCCAGGATGCTGCCTTATCTTGTGATGATTACCCCCGTATACTGCAAGTAGCCACCAGTCATTAACTCCTTGAAGAACTTCAAGTGTAATTTGGAGTTGCCAGTGCAGTCTGCTTCTTTATATAATGGCATCCTAGGCCATTAAACAGTAATTTGTATTGTTCTGCTTGGGAAAACAAAGGCATAGGACTGTTTTTTTTTTTAACAGAAAAAAGAAAAGAGTAATTTATAGACAGACAGACAATAGAGGACCTAGGCTACGGGAAAATACTGGCAAGCTCAGCGCACAGGGAAATAACCGCCCTGCATCTAAGGGTACAGGATTCTTTGTGCCTTTGACGCTAAGCAAACTCTAGCCATGCTCTAATGAGGTGCTTTCCTCCTAACCTATGTGAAGCCACTGACATTTGGCATTTTGGGAAGATAGATCAAAAGTGGCCTACAAGCCTGTATAAATGTTTAACACCCAGGTGCTCGACTTGACATTTTCTTGCTATCTAGCAGCTGCCTGATTATTTAAGGATTACCAACAGTCATTGAACATGGAGAAAGGTCCACCTGTACTAATCATTTGCTATAATAGGATCAGTGTTCAACTCTCAGGTTCTTTTGATTATCACTGTTAAACTTTCTCTTAGGTCCCCTAGCTTGCTAGAGGAAAAAGACTTACTGAACTGTGCTATATCAAAGGGCCTACTATTGAAATATTAGTGGACATTTTTTGTGTGTGTCTCCAACAATAGCTGTTTTCTCTTTAAGCTCAGATAAAGAATACAAAAAAATATTTCACTGTATAAATGTGCTATGTCATTTCTATGGTCATTATAAAATCATATATAAAGTGGATATAATATAAAAAATCCTTTCATGTCAAACTGCTGTAAAGTAATTTTGTAGTCTAATTTCTTATCATAAAATTAATACTAAATTGACAACATCTACGTTAGGAGACAGTGGTGTCTGTTCTAGCCCAGGTCCTGTCTCTGATTCTTTATTAGATACATGAACTTAAACAAGTTAATTTCTCTGAGCTTCAGTTTCTCCAGAGTAAGTAATTATAATAGGTTTGTTAAGAAAGAAAATAAGAACTTTAAACAATATGCTTGGTAGAGTAAGGGCTAAGTAGGGCACACCAAGCTTACACTCCACACTATTTCAGGTGGGAGAGATGGTATTTATAAGAGTATGTATTGTGTAGATTGGAGGCAAAATTATCCTTTCCTTTTCTCCCAGATATTTTGCCCCAAGACTACATTTATTATTAATAATATTATGTCCTTGGCATAATCTAGGCACTTAATAGATAGGAGTTCTTTGTTTTTACTAACACTTCCCTTTGCCATTCCTTTCCTTCTGTTTTACTGATAATAGAACTGGAATATTTTAGAAATAAGGATGGTCAGTAGAGGAGATAAAAGCAAACCCATTCCTTTAATTTTGTCCTCTATTTGGACCAATATAAAATAGAATACTGCTAATTTCTCAAGGTTGTTTTAAGTCTTGTCAACATCAGATTTATTTTTATTGTAATTGAGGATTGCTATCTGGGTGCTCAAGTATGTTCCTGCACTGATATCATTGTAGGTTGCTGTAGAAAGCAAATGAGATATGGCTTGTGAAAATACTTGGCTAATAGCATACACTGGAAAACGTATGCTAATTGTTTTGTTTCTGACACTTGTTATAGACTTAAATACTTTGAGGGGATGTGTGTGTGTGTGTGTGTGTGTGTGTGTGTGTGTGTGTGTGGTTTTCTTTCTTTCTTTCTTTCTTTTTTTTAACCTTTCTGGGATTTTAAAATGTATTTATTTCACATGCCAGGCAAATCTCTGCCTTAATCTATACTGGTTGGTTGCTAAGTGAGTCACCAGTTTTGTCACTTCTGAGAGAGTGACAATATGTACCCCATTTACCATTTTGGAATATATATTGAATGCAATGCACTGAAAACATTTGTGGATATCAAAAGAATTTTGCAAGTAGACTGCAGAAGTCATATGCTCTTTATCATGTTGGGGTTGAGTGTTATATCTTTGTACATGAGGTTTTGGTGCTCACTAAACAAGTTTAAACATTACCCTCTGGTGAAAGTAACTAAGAATGCTATGGCAGGGTTTGGCCAACTATGGTCCATATGCCAAATCCAGCCAGCCATCTGCTTTTGTATGGCCCAGAAGCAAAAAAAATGTTTTTTGTTTTGATTTTTTTTTTACATTTAAAAAGTTTGAAAAAAATCCAAACAAGAATGCTATTTTGTAACATATGAAATTTATATAAAATTTAAATTTTAGTGTCCATATGTAAAATTATATTAGGATACCACTACATCAATTTATTTAGATGTTGTCTGTGGTTGTTTTCATGCTACAATGGTACAGTTGAATAATTGTGACAGAGACCATATGGCCCAAGAAGCCTCAATAATTACAATCTGCCCCTTTAGAGAAAAAAAGTTTTCCTGCTACCGTCCTAGGGTATCATTTAAAACTTTAAAACTATTTAATATTCTCCTAGATCAAATAAAGGTAGAATATATCTCTGTCATTAAGTACACATTGATCAGAGAGGCAAGCTGGAAAAATGTATATTAGATATGAGAATATAGGAGAATACAAAATCTTGAAAGCTTCATTTCCTGAAAATTTATGAATAAATAAATGGAGAGAATTAAGTTCTAACTACAGGACATATGGGTTTTCCAGCTCTGATATAGGTTGATAAACATACATACATACATACATACATACATACACAGTATACATACATACAGAGTTTAAAAAGTAAATTTGGGAGCAGGAATTCGATTAGGACTCAGTGATTAAAATTCAATGGGATAGTTCCTTCCTTCTCCATACCCTCTCTAAACCTGACTTTAACGAAAATAAAACTTAGAAAAAAATTAAGTATGAAGATATTTATAACAGATCCATATTAGTTTGGATATTAAGACTGATAACCTCTTAAGATAAGGCATAATGCCTCCAGATCTAACTTTCATCAGTATGTAGCACTAGTCTATATGTAGTCACTTAAAATGTGTGTATCACCAAAAGATTCTGCCCAAGGAATCTTATGTCCTGACATTCATCAGATGCCCAAGTTTCATCCCTTTGAAATATCTGCTTTGAAACAACCATCTTGGCAACCTGCTTCCATCAAAACCAATTGTTCAGAGAACAATGTCTGTAGACATTGTTCAATGTCTAGAGACATTTAGAAATGATGAGGTAGAGGTGTAATGTAAGTGGGGAAAAATACCCGGGAGAAGGTATAGTACTTGGGAAAAATACAAAGGAGAAACCAATACAAGCATCATCTTAATAAATAACTAATACTAATATTTACTGAGCACTTCTCTGGTCTTTAGATTCTATGCTAAGCTCTTAAATACATCATCTCCATTACTTTTTGCAATACTATGAGGTAGGTACTAATAGTATGACTAATGCTGCAGAAAAAGAAGCTAAGAAATAGTGACACATTTTGTTAATTTCAGATCAGTATCTGAAGTCCAGGAATTTTGTGTCTATAGCAGGCAGGGGAGAGTTTTTCATGGGATATTCTACTCTAGGTTTTAATCACTAGGCAAGTGAGTTTGGCTTATTTGTCACTCTGGAAGTTTTTGGTGGGAGTGGAGGAGAATTTATAAGAGTATGTGTTATGTCATGTGCACACAGACATAGCCAAATGTAATTCTTCCTTCTCTCTTAAGTAGTTGGCTCTGAGTGTAAGTTATTTCAATTTCTAGAAAAATATGCAATATGAAATAAATATTGATTTGAAGATAATTTAATTTTATTTTTATTTCTTTTTAAAAAGAAGTACCATCAAACTGTTGATTGCTATGCCAATTATACAAAGAATAGCAGAAATGTATGATTTAACAAATAAATAAAATATATTTTACCCTTGGTATATATATTATTAGGTGAGCTATTATGTTAAAACTTTGTATTATGAGGGCATTCTCACAGATGAACTTGAGCCAAGCTTTCTTCCCAGCTTAACAAGATAGTCCTACTTCAGTGAAGGCTTTAGTTGATTGATTTTCAGATCCTGAGAATTCCCAGCATATAAACAATTAAAATACAGGGTATTTATTATACAGTGCCCTGCCAAACTTGAACCTCAGTTTTAATTTCCTGTTCAGACTGAAATAGTAATGGAAGACAAAAGGAGGAGATGGGAGCTTTAAAAGGGATTGAAACTAAAACCAGCCAAGGATAAAGAGGATGAAGAAAAGAATATGTGCTAATGAAGAAAACTTCTCCATGGTGCCATAGACTGGGCTCTCTGGGGTCGTTTCTTTAGGACTCAGCCTGGAATGATAGGAAGAGCTGGGATATGGAGCAGAAAAGACCTGGGTCAAAATCCTTTACAGGGCAACTCCTAGCCCTATAACTTTGCACAAATACTTAGTGAGAACCTAGTTTGCATATCAGACATGAAAGCTGTTATGAAGGAACTAGAGTATCTAAGACAGGCCTCAGTGAAATAATTATTTTACTAAATGGAAAATTTTAGCTATAGTAACTGCTGTAAGTGAAAGTATAAATAAAAATTCTATGTGAGGCTGTAAAAGAGAAGAAGACAACACAGAAACATCTAGAAGCCTTCACTGGGGAAAAGACCCCAGCTAACATTTGAAAGTGAGGAGGAGTAAGCAGAAGGAGAAGGACTGAGAAACAAAGGCACAAGCAAGGAAATGTGGTGAAAGAGACACAGTGACTGTGAGTTGATGAAGGAGGACTTTTTGACAGGGGTAGAGAAGTGAGATAAAAGCAGTAAATGGGAACCTTGTTTATCTTTTACAGAGTGTTAGCCTGGATTTGAAGTAGATGACTGAAAATAACATGATTTGAAAAGTACTTAAAGATGCTACCATTAGAATTTTCTTCCAAGGTCACCTGGGTGGCTCAGTTGGTTAAGCCTCTGACTCTTGGTTTTGGCTCAGGTCATGATTTCATGATGGTGAGATCAAGCCCTTAATTGGTATCTGCACTGACAATGTGGAGCCTGCTTGGGATTCTCTCTTTCCCTCTCCCTCTGCCCCTCCCCTGCTCTCTATCTCAAAAATAAATAAATAAATAAATAAATTAATTAATTAATTAATTCTCTCCCAGATATTTTACCATTCATTCATCTATTTAGTTAATGAACTATTTCTAACTAGATATGGGCAGTCTTCACTTTGCATCGTAGTGCAGGATTATAAAAATGGCTGTGTAAGCTGAAACCATGCAAAGAAATTATAATATCAATGGGAAAATTATATTTGTGTGGCTTAAAAATTATAGTTAAAACATCAAAAATTTTCTTATTCTCAGTTATTAATGTATAGGGAAATATAAATTGTAACAGTAATTATTAATAAAACACTGATTTAAATATTGGAAACTTTGAGAATGGAAGTGTATTATTTCTTTATTAAAACTGTATCAACATAAGGGAAGGGAAATAAAAATAATATAAAAACAGGGAGGGGGACAAAACAGAAGAGACTCATAGAGAATAAACTGAGGGTTACGGGAGGGGTCGTGGGAGGGGGGATGGGCTAAATGGGTAAGGGGCACTAAGGAATCTACACCTGAAATCAGTGTTGCACTATATGCTAAATAATTTGGATATAAATTAAAAAAAAAATAAAACAAGTTAAAAAAATGTATCAAGTGTGGTTTGAACAGTGGTTGCCTTCTTATCACATAACTTGTGATCTGGAGTGAGCATCTTTGCTCTGCCTTAGTGAATTGTCACACTTCTTCCTAAGTTTGGGTCCGCTTCCAACATTTTATCTTCTACACTTTCAACGTTATGAAAATTTCTCTGAGAATTCCTTTGATGTCACATACTTTGTCAGAGCACTTGCTCTGGGATGCCCTCAGCCTTTTTGTCACTACCATTTCCCTAATTTATGTTGATAAGTACCCCTTCTCAGTTGTCATTTCTCTGCCGTACTAGTTTAATCTTTGTCGGTCAATTCCCTCTTTCAGTTATCCACTTTTACACACACCACAGGTTATCACTGAGAGATAAGTAGTCAACACCGATGTGTGTGTTGCATTTGCTATCTGTGTGCATACTGATTCACAGGTATGTGGTAACTAACCACAGACAGGCTTTCAAAGAAGTAATCTGTCACTGATTCTGATGCACATCTGCATCTTACAGCATGATTTTCAGATAGTTCCAATAAGCAGGCAAGGTTGAGGCACACTGCTACAGAAAATCACAATACTGGGAAAGAAACACTATAGGGAAATCACACAAGGACTTTTTAGGGTCTTATGCTTACATAGATTTAATTGATCTTTGTCTCCATACCAACTAAATGGTCATCAATTATCAATAAGTATGATTGATCTTTATATAAGAACCAGAGGCATGAGCATTTTCTACACCCTATTAGTAGCATCCAGGATTAAGACATATATGTGCAATATTTTTTCAGGTCACAAATAAAATATACAAAACATCACTAACAATTTAGGATATATAACTATCAAACAAAGGTGTACATAAAGGTTTTGTTTTATGTTTCATTTTCAGTGTCCATTACATTTCAAAACCAGCTTTGATAATTCTGCTCAATTCAGCAGAAATCTCATATACACTAACTAGTATTTTAAAATTAAAGCCATTTATTCAGCAGATGAGAAATTAGAGTTATTACTTATCTCATACATAATTCTACCAGTCATCCTGGTAGCAATCATTTCTCTCCATAATATCTCCTTAAAAAAAGTCAATAATCTTTTCACAGTGGATAATAACTTACACAGCGAATGTAAAAAGAGTGTTCAACTCCTTTGTGCAATCAACCCAATGTCTTTTGTTAAGTATGTATGACTTCAAATCAGTGTAAAATGGCAGCCTAGCAGTTAAACAGTGTGCATTGCTGGATCTAATTAATTCTACTATTTTATGCCAAAATTTCCATTAGTTCCCATTAAAGGTCTTGATGTAGTGCAGGCTCCTTTATGTTTTGTAGTTAAAACAATCAAACTCCATTTCAAATTAAGGATTATACTGCAGGAATGAAGGAATGCTACTGTGGCTCTCTAGCATTGAGTTAAGTTACTTACTTTTAACAGGATATTCAGAACATGAGTTAACTGCAAAATGGTTACCGTGTAATAAACACATCAACAGAATACTTAAACCCATAGGAAAAAAGCAGCTGGGAAAAAGCAGTTAGGAGTCTGCCCTATGTGTTATAGTTTTATGGTAATATTATAATATGCCATTGAAAACTAAAGTTTCACCAGGGTTACTGGAAATGTTGGAAGCATCAGTGCAGCCAAATTTAATATTATTTTCCCCCTTGAGATTTATACCTCTGCTATATATGCTCGTTTAAAGATGCCATTCATTCATAATTCATTGTATAGTTTTACAAGTCTTCTTTTGGTTGGTAAATAGTAGTTACTGCATACCCACTGTGTGTAAGGAATCATCATCCCTGTGTGATGATAAATAGATGACTGAGTCACATGGGAAATGAACAGTGAAAAAGTGAAAAGGAAGATCTTCCCCAGCTCCCAAAGGGTGGAAGCACCCAGGACTCTTTCTAGTAAATATCAAGAACGTTTCATTGTCCACTTTATGTTTTTGTGATTGATGCCAACTTTCTTTCTACCTGGCCAATACTTGTTGATGTAAAGTAATCACAATTATAATCTATAATAGATAGCATTTTAGTTCTCATTAAGGACTTTTTAAATACCAACATCAATATGAGTGCTTCTCGTGTGTGTGTGTGTGTGTGTGTGTGTGTGTGTGTTTACTTCCATAGGCTTATTTTTTATTAATCAGTCATTCATCATCAAGCATTACCTGAAAAATCACTATAAAGTAAGACTTTTTTATATTAGTAGTTGGGGCTAACACTAATATAAAATTATGCTAGTTATATTATTACACTTTAGTCATGAGGAGTTTATTTAAGATAGTTACAAATGTAGAGATTCCAAAATTTTGAACATTTTTAATAATACCCATCTCTGTTTTTCTTTGGGGGAAATATTCACAGCTCTGGTCAGAATCTTGAAATGTATGCTCTGTTAAAAGCTGAGATGTTCTGGAGAGAGGGAAAAGCTATGTATAAGAAGAGTTCACACTAAGTATTACATTGGATGACATGAATTACACAGAGATAGGGGGCAAAGGTTCAGAAAATGCTGTGAGTTGGGATAGTAGACAAGAGCTGCAAGTAAGACATGCTTAAATGCACAAACAGAGAATATGTTCTATATCCCTGTTTTCTAGGTGTTTTGGAGATAAATACATGTTCCCATTTAACGTACTATAGTGATAACTAAAAGTCCTATTCCAATTTTATATTTCACTTAGGCTTAAACTCTTAGGCTACATAAAATAATTTGAAGTCCTAGTTAATATGACTGAACAATTAAATAGCATCAACATACTCTATGAAATGGATTTTGTCAAAAGATCAATATTTTCATCAATACTCTCTTCTGAAAAGATGTTAATGCTAGGGATGAAATAAGGTTCAATTGATTCTAACGGGGAAAAAACCCTAGGATATTAATAAGTTCTATATTTAGTATTTTCTTGAACTATAAAATTCAAGCAACCACCAGAAATACTGTCTTTTGAGAATATAGGACATTTCTTTCAAATCAAAATAATTATACCCTCTCTTCATAACAAAAATAAAGCCTACTTCCTATCTGCCATTGGTCTTGACATTCTTTCTCCTTTCCCTTACTCCTATTAATTAAAGATGTCTAGCAATTTTATACCCAGCCTGTTAGAGGAACTGCAAGCACCAATTAAAGAAATTAACACAAATCATGGTTTATATCAGGTTTCTCTTTTAACACTGCGATTTTTCCAGAAAATAGAAAGATTTAAACTAAGATGTACTATGAATTAAACCAAGAAATATAATTATTTATATACACGTTGATCGTTCAAAAGAATAAAAAGTGATGTATTAAATGGAATCTTTCGCCCACCTCTGATATTCTATGATTCTAAAATTATTTTTGCAGTTAAAAACAGAAGAGACAACAACTTAGTTGTTCTACCAGGACCAAGAAATCAGATCTTGTGAATTACAGCATTAGGGTAAACAGTATTTTTAATTGATTTTTTCATAACTGCACTTGAAATACAAAGTTGACTCATGACTTTCAAAATTATATCATAAGTTATATGGCACATCTATTAGATGAAGATTCATTCATTTCAAAGAAGATACCACAATCTCAATTGTGTTTACGTTTTAACATCTAAACATGTTTACAACTTTCTCAATTATTCACTGCCTTGAAGTCCCACTGAAAGAACAACTACATCAGCCACTTGATTCTAAAAAGGAGCACATTTGTATCAGACTAGCAAAAGTAATCAATATTTGTACATACTTATCGTACAAAGTGTCTAGTGGAACAAATGTTACAGTTTCAATGACTTAGTTAGTAATTCATTACTCATGTTATTATGCTCCCTCATCTTTGAATTGTTTAAGACAAAATAAATTCAGTATGCTTGTATTCTCCCCATGGTTATTTTGTAAGCTTCCCCCCCACCACCATTCTTTTATGAATGTTTTTAAAATAATGCTATTTAAACAGAGGGTCTAAGTCTGTTCTCAGGATCCAAAAAATATTCAACTAGGACTATATATGGCATACATGTAAAGAATACTACTCCATAGATGGCTACAGAGAGATATATATTAGTGTATATATCGATTCTAATAATGATTCAAGAATGCCTTTTGGTGATGAAAAAAGCAGTAAAGACCAAGGCAGAAAGTGTATATATATATATATATATATATATATATATATATATATATATATATGTATAAATGTATTTTATCATTAAGTGCAGGTAAAATCTAATGTATGTGAAGGAAGAATAAAACTTATCTAATACAGTTGATTGACCTAATCTTTGAAGTTTTCAATAACAAGTTATTGATGAAATCACAATTTTATTTCTTCCCCCCAACAACAAAAACAGAATAAATTTAAGTCTAATAATCTAATTAGATTTAAAAATTTTTTAACAAAAGAATAAAACATGCATCACAATAAAAGAAACCTTCAAGACAGTTATAATCATGGTATGAATAATGTTGTATTTTATTATTGATTAAAAGGGTTTGACCATGACATTTCATTCATCAGATTCCACTTCTCATTACGTGAAGACAATGCATATTTATCAAGTATATGTGTGACTTCTCACATTTATGTTTTCTTTGAATTATCTTTTTGCCTTAAGTTTGATGGTTATAGTATTTGTATGACTTTTATCAGAATTTCAGGCTCTCCTCATCACAGTCCTTCAGAATTTCAGCCTATTTCAAAGCTCTTAGAAAACCAACTGTGAAATATAGTGTGCAAATAGAGAAATTTCAGCTTCATCCCATTACTGTATTAATTCAAAATTTTTTGTGTCAGTTGTTGACATAAATATAAATCATTGACTGTTAGGGACATAGATTCCCACTAATGAAAATGGAAACCAATTGAATTCTCTGGAAGTGGCACAAATCATTCACATGATTCAGTAATAGTCCACTCTGGCAAATCACCATGACATGATGATTACAGTACCCCTTAAAAAGTAGTAAATTATAATGCATGGACCACTCTGTGCTATCTTCACTTCTCTAGTAACTCAATAAGTCCACTCATAACAAAGTCAACTTAAGATAAATCTTTTAAAATTTACAATGAATAGAAAAATCAAATTCTACTTCTTTAACATGAATCCCCAAAGATAACTTAAAGAAATATGAGGTATAATATGGAGCAGAGTGGACTACACTAACTATGGAAAAGTTTACCTAATAGATGTTTTTAATATGTGTGTTAATACATATGCTATATATATATGTATATATATGTATGTGTGTGTATATATATATGTATATACACATATATATATACATATATGCGTATATGTATACATATATACATACATATATATGTATATACACATATACATACATATATATGTGTATATGTATACATATATACATATATATGTGTATATGTATACGTATATAGATAGATATGTATATATCTATCTATATATGTGTATATATATATATATACATATATATATATATAGTTTGGTGATTAATAAAAAATAATCTTGAGAAAGCACTTTACCTTAGCCCTTCCTTAGATATGACTATTATAGATTCTGGAAAAAAATATTTTAAATTAACTACATAGAACTAATAAAAATGTAATCTGAAATCATGGAATGAGGCTACCTCATAAACAAAGCCCACATTATGTGAGGCAGTTTTGTTGTATCAAACACCAACACCCTTAAAGAAGGCCCAGAACAGACTTTCTGTTGTTTATTAAATCATGCTGGAAAAGCTCTTCACCCTACTATGATTAAGGGCATATATTAAAATGCTAGTGGCAATATTCAATGTTTGTGAATATCTTCAAACTTTCCATGCTGTAGTTTTTAAATCGGTATTAAAATATTTTTTCAAAGTAAGAGAGTAAGAATTAGCATTATACGAAGCATTTTATGAGTAAAACGATGTTTAGCTATGAAATAAGTAGGAAAATGCCTTAAGTTTCTGTCTTTAGTATTTTTATTTTCTCTACCCTTTTCTCACTGAGTTTTATACTTATTTCCAAACAAATTTTAAAAAATTTATAGAAAACATATAGTCATTTTATACAATATTGATTCCTGTTTAAGGCCAGGAATGGAAAAAAAAAACAACAACAACAACACTTCTCTAAATTTGAGCACTTCATGATACTTAAATACTTAAAACAAAAAATGTTAACTTTGAGTTTGACTCAAATATATAGCCTGGGAAAAATAACTACTCTTATTATGAGATTGTTTTAAGTTTCCATGTTTGAGGAGTTATTTTAGTATTCAGATTAATTGGGAATGAATATTTCAAAAGGAGAAAACAATATCGTACATTACAGAATGAAAGAAAAAGGAAAAAAACACCTTATAGATGTGCTGTCTAAAAGACACATGTGAGTCATGTGAGTCACAAAGTGGTTTTAAATTTTCTGGTAGCCGTATTTAAAAGAACAAAACAAATGGGAGATTTTAACAATTTTGCCAATATATCTTACTTAACCCAATATATTAAAAATGTTATCATTTCCAATATAATCAACCCAAACAAATTATCTATGGCATACTTTCCAACCTTTTTTTGTATCTTAAGTCTTTAAAACCTTCCTATGTTTTACATGAGCAGCATATCTCAGTCGGGACACGTGGGTAGTAGCCACTGTACTGAACACAAAGCCTTGGAGGACTGATTAGCCATCCTCATAAACCCTACCTTTTACAAGAAATCTACACTTAAGGAAAGTGAGGTGAAAAGGCATAGGAGATATTAAAAAGTAGAAAATATCACAGTATAATAAATTTAATATCCCCCCCCCCCCTTGAATGTGAAAACATACCAGTAGAATTTTCCACAGAAGTGTAGTCAAGGGCAAGAAAGTAGGTCTGGCAGAACAGCTGAAGGAAGTATCTGAGCATGCTTCTTTTATCAATGCCTCGTATCCAACACCGATTGTCGCTATTAACTTGTAAGACAAAATCACCTCAGTTGGAGTTACTGAGCTGTATGTCTCTGACTCATGTAGCTTCTATTTTTATTTTCTTTGGTTTACACTTATGGCTTTTTAAATGCATATATATTTTAGAAGGGTGACTTTTAAATACGTATGTTTTAAAGTTAACCTGTCCTCTCTCTTCCTTGTATTCTTTGTTCCTCTGTGGCCTTTGCAACATGTGCCTGCTAAATAAATAAATAAATAAATACATGGGTGTAAGGGTGCATATTTATGAGAAAGAGGCATGTGGGAAGTCAAACTGTGAAGAGAGCTTTGCTCACCGAGCCCCCTGACCCTTTGAAATACCCTCAGCTGTTCCTAAAACCACAGGAAACCTATTTGTTTATGGAAGTGTGCCAGGTGTTTCTTTTTCATAATTTTGTAATTGATTAATCATCATCTAGGAAAAAAGGGCAACACCATGATGAAAGACTGTATTTCCATCCGTACATTAAATAAATAGAGTATTTTGAATGAGCAATGATGAAAAGATAAGGAGGGGAAAGAGGAAGAAGAAAAATAGGAGCACAAAGTTAGAACCGTGGTTTTATAATTTAACCATAATTTATAATCCTAAGCCATTCAAATGTTACACCTTCTTAGTCAAACCCTGCAAATTTAAACCCTGTGAAATTTTTAGTTATGCCTAACTTAGTTATTTTTTCAGAAAAATTTACTCAAAAATTACAAAGTAAAGTGTTGTATGATCGTCATTTAAAAATCTGTTATATTTGTTTAATATCAGATAATGTTTTATTAAAATTAGTTGTGAATAAAAGAGAATGCTGACACTAAGTGAAAAATATATATTTGCAAATGGCAATATTCTTTGGAAGCTTCCAAAATTTATTAAAAAATGGAAAATGGTCATTTAAGAGATAAAATAGGAGTGGAGGGAAAAATGATCAGTGCTAGGACACTAAACTAAACCGTAGAAGAGATGAACAAACATAGTAAGTTATAAAGAAGATCTTTTCTAAAGCCAGATGACTTGAAATAAAGAACATGTGCCTGCAGTGGACAGTAGGAGAGATTAATTTACTGACCTGGCTGTACACTGAAACATCAAGGATGAATTTTAGCAGGGTCTGGGCTCTATGGCAAGAGGTAACAAAGGAATTACAGATGGAGAACTCATTGGAAAGATCACATTTTGAAAATACAAAGTAAATATTAAAAGTAGATTTAACTTAACTGTAAAGGATTGCTAGCTAACAAGGAATGACTACTGTCTCTTTGTCTTACACTCTAGTTTTATTTTGGCCTTTGTTATGATTATGATTTACAGATAAACAATCTGTATCATACTTATAGAACAGGTCAGGGTAGATCATCAATCAATGTAGATCATAGATAGAGCCCTAAGTTGTACAACTGACAATGATAAACCAAAATGCTGGCGTGTTGGTATTGCTCAAATTGTGATCCATGTAGTATCATCACCAACACCATCATCCTCATCATCATCACCATCATCATCATCACCACCTGAGAATTAGTTAGAAATGTGTACTCACAGATCCCACTCTAGACCCACTGAATCATGATCTGAATTTCAATAAGATTTCCAAATTATTTGAAAGTGTATTAAATGCTAAGAAGTGCTGTTCTACAGTCATACGCTCCTCTATCTTGTCATTACATGGTAGAGTTTCTCAAAGCTCAGTTAAAAAGCCCTGTTTTCGATCCCACAGGCTGGGAAGATAACAGAGTAAGAGGACCCTAAGCTCACCTTGTCTTATGAATATGACTAGATAAAACTCACTTTATTGTATATAACCCAGAAAACAACATGAAGACTGGCAGAACAAACTCCACAACTAACGGTTGAGAAGAGGCCACATCAAAGAGGGTAGGAGGGGTGAAGATGCATTGGGTATTGAAAATGGACCAAGGCCTTCTGTAGAGGGAGTGGAGGCAGGGAGCCACAGGCAAAGAAAAGGGGACAAAAACAGACTTTCACACCAGGGAGCCTGCATGGGGAAGACAGTTCCCCTTAGCATTTGGCTTTGAAGGGGAGAAGGCACTAATTTTGTTGAATTCTTACTACCAAAGAGACTTAAATCCTGGAATTTTAAAAATCAACAGGCTGTGTTCTGGGAGGGCCCAGAGGGCAATAGGAAGCTGAGTCACCATCCTTAAAAAAAGAACTCTACACTATGCCCATGGAGATACAGCATAGAAGTAGCAGTTTGGAAAACAAAAAAAACAAACAAAAACCAAAACAAAACAAAAAAACAAAACATCTGGAGCATATTGGAAAAAAAGCTATTTACTCATCTCAAAGCATATCCCAGAGGGAGACTCCTTCAGGAGTAGCTGGAAGGCAACATTTCCCTGCCTTGCCCCCTTGCCCCAACATAAACACACAACCACATGCAGGAACCAGCACAATGTCAACACTACCTAATTAGCTTACACCAAGACCCCCCTCCCCCACTACATTTTGGCAGATCCACTCTTTTCAGTCACATTTACCTCAGTCTAGGCTCTGTGCATACCCTCCCCCGGAAGACCAGCAAAACCTTGCCAACACCTCATATCCTGACCAGTGTGTTTTGCAGGGCCTTGGTCTCAGTGGCAGCAGCAGTGGGGGGCCCTGTGGAGCCTGAGGTGTATCTTGTTAAAATTGTGCACCCCACCCATGCAGTCCCAGTCTCTGCAGCAGCAACTACAGGTCTCATTTTGCAAGCAGACTTGCCCACATCTTGTTAAAACTGTGTGTCATCTCAGCCAGGGACAAAACACTGCCCATAACAGGCAAAGAGAGCCTCTGTAGACAACTGGACTGAAAGAAAAAGTTTCCAGGATGCAACAGCAGGGCACATACAACACACATAGGAGACAACCTCTGAAATGCCAGTTTCGGGGGAACAAGGGACACTGCATGGCAGGATACTACAGGACCTCTTCTTCATAAGACCATTATTTACAAGAGCAGGAGAGGTAACTGACTGTCCTAATACACAGAAACAGACCTAAAGAATTAGATGCAATGAGGAGACAGGGGAATACGTTCCAAGTCAAAGAACAAGAGTAACCATAGCAACAGACCCAAGTAAAACAGATATAAGTAATATGCCTGATTGAGAATTTGAAGTAATGATCATAAAGATATTCTCTGAACCTGAGAAAATAGTGTAGGACATCAGTGAGACTATTAACAAAGAGATAAAAAGAACCAATCAAAAGTGAAGAACACAATAAATTAAACGAAAAATACACTAGATGGAATAAATAACAGGCTAGAGGAGGTAGAGGAATGGGTTAGTAATCTGGAAGACAGAGTAGTGGAAATTAAGTTGAGCAAGTGAGAGAAAAAAAAATGAAAATGACTTAGGGGAACTCAGTGACTCCATCAAGTGTAATAAGATTCACATTATATGGATCCCAGAAGAAAAAAAAAAGAGAAAAAATGGCAGAAAAATTATTAGAAAAAATAATAGCTGAAAACTTACCTAATCTGGGAAGGAAACAGAAATCCAGATTCAGGAGGCACAGAAATCCCCCAACAAAATCAACCCAAGGAAGTTCACTCTAAGACACATAGTAATTAAAATGACAAAAAGTACTGATGTAGAAAGAATTTTAAAAGCAACAGGAGAAAAGAAGATAGTTACATACAAGGGCAATCCTGCAAGTCTATCAGCAAATTTTTCAGCAGAAACTTTGCAGCCCAGAAGGGACTGGTATGACATGTTCAAAGTGCTGAAGGGAAAAACAAAACAAAACCAAACAAAACAAACAAAAAAAACCGCTGCCAAGAGTCCAAGAATCCTTTATTCAGCAAGGGTGTCATTCAGAATAGAAGGGGAGATGAAGAATTTCTCAGAAAAATACACTAAAGGAGTTCATGACCATTAAAACACCCCTATAAGAAATACTAATGGAGACTCTGAGGGGAAAGGAAAGACCATAAGCAAGGGTACGGAAAGTTTGAAATACCAAAGCATTAAAATAAGCATATCCATAAAAATTAGTCAAGGAATTCACAAAATAAAAGGACATAAAATATGATATCATATGCCTTAAATGTGGAGAAACAGAGAAGTAAGAGTGTGTTCAAACACAAGCTAACATCTACTTAATATAGACTGCTCTATGCAGAAGATGTTATATATAAACACATTGGTAGCCACAAATCAAAAACCAATAATAGATATGCAAAGAATAAAGAGAAAAGAATCCAAGAATATCACTAAAGAAAGTAAGCAAACCACGAAAGAGAGCAAGAGAAGATAGGATCAGAGAAAAAAAAAAACAACAAAAAACAATCACAAAACAAGTAACAAAATGGCAATAAATATATATCTATCAATAATTACTTTGAATGTAAATAGACCAAATGCTGCAATTAAAAAAACACAGGATGATGGAATGGATAACAAAAAAAAAAGACTTATCTATATGCTGCCTACAAGAGACTTATTTCATACCTAAAGAGACATGCAGATTGAAAGTGAGGAGATGGAGAAACATATATCAGGCTAATGGATGTCAAAAGAAACCCAGAGTAGTAATACTTATATCGGACAAATAGACTTAACAATGAAGACTGTAACAAGAGACAAAGGACACTACATAAAACTAAGGTGGACAATCCAACAAGAAGATATTACAATTGTAAATATTTATGCACACAACATGAAAGCCCCCAAATAAAACAGTTAATTATAGACATAAAAGAACTAAGTGACAGTAATACAATTATAGTGGGGGACTTTAACACCCCACTTATAACAATGGAAAGATCACTCAAACAGAAAATCAACAAGGAAATGGTGAATTTGAATGACACACTGGAATAGACAGCTTTAATAGATGCATCCAGAACATTCCATCCCAAAACAGGAGAATACACATTCTTTTCAAGTACACATAGAAAATTCTCCAGAATAGATTACATATTAGCCCATAAAACAAATCTTAACAAATTTAAAAAGATTGAAATCATACCATGGATCTTTTCTGACCCTAAAGCCATGAAACTAGAAATCAACCACAAGCAAAAATCTGGAAACAACACAAATATATGGAGCTTAAATAACATGCTACTAAACAATGCATGGGTCAGCCACAAAAATCAAATAAATAAATAAATAAATAAATAAATAAATAAATAAATAAATAAATTTTAAAAAATGAAAATGAAAACACAATGGTCCCAAAACTGGGATTCAGAGAAAGCAGTTTGAAGAAGGAAATTTATAGCAATACAGGTCTACCCCAAGAAGCAAGAAAAATCCCAAAAAGCATCATAATCTTACACTTAAAGGAGCTAGAAAAAGAACAAATAAAACCCTAGACCAGAGAAGGAAGGAAATAATAAAGATTAGAGCAGAAATAAATGATATTGAAACTAAAAACAAAACAAAACAAAAACAAACAAACAAACAAAACCAGATCAATAACTAGGAAGTGGTTCTTTGAAAAGATCAACAAAATTGATAAACCTTTGGCCAGACTTGTGAAAACAACAACAACAACAACAACAACAACACACACACACACACACACAATAAAAACAAGAAGAGAAAGGACTCAAAAACAATCAGAAATGAAGGAGGAGAAATAACAACTGACAGCACAGAAATACAAATGATTGTAAGAATATTTTGAAAAATTATACATCAACAAATTGGAAAACCTAAAAGGAATGGATAAATTCCTAGAACATATAACCTACCAAAAATAAAACAGGAAGAAATATAAAATTTGAACAGACTGATTATCAGCATTGAAATTGAATAAGTAATGAAAATATTTCCCAAAAAACAAGAGTGGGAACAGGCAACTTCACAGATGAATTCTACCAAACATTTAAATAATAGCTATTATCTATTCTTCTCAAACTATTTCAAAAAATAGGAGAAGGAAAACATCCAAGCTCATTACATGAGGACAGCATTACCTTAATACCAAAACAGGATAAAGACACCGCCTCCCCCTACCAAAAAAAAGAACTACAGGCCAATATCTCTGATGAATATAAGTGCAAAAATCCTCAACAAAATATTAGCAAACAGAATCCAACAATTCATTAAAAAAATAATTCACAACAATGAAGTGGGATTTATTCCTGGGATGCAAGTGTGGTTCTATATTCACAAATCAATGTGATACATCACATTAACAAGAGAAAAGGTAAGAACTGTATGATAATTTCAATAGATGCAGAAAAAGCATTTGACAAAGTACAACATCCATTCATAATAAAAACCCTCAACAAAGTAGGTTTAGAGGGAACATACCTCAAAATAATAAAGGCCTTCCATGAAAAACCCACAGCTAACACAATACTCAATAAGGAAAAACCGAGAGCTTTTTCCCTAATGTCAGGAAGAAGATAAGGATGTCCACTCTCACCATTTGTTATTCAACGTAGTACTAGAAGTCCTAGCCACAGCAATCAGGAAAGACAAACGGTAAAAAGGCATCCACATTAGCAAGGAAGAAGTAAAATTTTCACTATTTGCAGATGATATGATACTATATATAGAAAATCCTAAGGATTCCACCAAAAAACCCTACTACTAATACTAATGAATTTAATAAAGTTGCAGGATACAAAATCAGTGTACAAAAATCAGTTGCATTTCTATACACTAATAATGAAGCAACAGAAGGAGAAATTAAGAAAATAGTCTCATTTACAATTAAACCAAAACCAATAAGACATCTAGGAATAAACCTAACTGAAGTGGTGAAAGAATTTTATTCTAAAAACTATAAAACACTGAAAACAGAAATTGAAGATGACACAAAGAAATGGAAAGAAATTCCATGCTCATGGATTGGAAGAACAAATATTGTTAAAATGTCCATACTACTTAAAGCAATCAACAGATTTAATGCAATCCCTATGAAAATACCAACAGCATTTTTCACAAAACTGGAACAGACAATCCTAAAATTTGTATTGAACCACAAAGACCCTGAATAGATGAAGCAATCTTGAAAAAGAAAAACAAAACTGGAGATATCAAAATACCAGACTTCAAGTTATATTAAGAAGTTCAAGTAATCAAAAACAGTATGTTACTTGCACAAAAATAGGTTAAAAATCAATAATTCATAATAGAAAGCCCAGAGATTAACCCACAATTATATGGCCAATAAAGGAGGCAAGAATATGCAGTGGGGAAAAAAGTCTCTTCAACAAATAGTACTGGGAAAACTGGACAGTTACATGCAAAGAAAGAAATTGGACCTCTTTCTTACTCCATACACAAAAGTAAACTCAAAATGGATTAAGGACCTATATCTGAGACCTGTAACCATAAAAATCCTAGAAGAGAACACAGGCAGTAATTTCCCTGACGTTGGTTGTAACATCTGTCTAGATATTATCTCCTCAGGTGAGGGAAACGAAAGCAAAAATAAACTGTTGGGACTGAATCAAAATAGAAAACTTCTGTACAGTGAAGGAAACAACAAAACTAAAGGACAGCCTACTGAATAGGACAAGATACTTGCAAAGGACATATTTGTTATTATCTATAGTATATAAAGAACTTATACAACTTGACACCAGAAAAAAATCCCCAGATAATCCCATTAAAAATAGAAGACATGAACAGATATTTCTCCAAAGATGTACAGATGGCCAACAGACACATGAAAAGATGCTCAACATCACTCATCATCAGGGAAATGCAAGTCAAAACCACAATAAGATATCACTTCATCCCTGCAGAATAGCTAAAATAAGAAACTCAAGAAACAAGTGTTGGTGAGGATGTGATGAAAAAGTTGTTAATGTGTACTGTATCAGTTCCATTTAGACACAAGCAAATTTAACATGATAGTAATTTGTCTTTACTTGCTACCAAAATATATCATCCCTTTGTCTATCTTCAGAGAAAATCCATAAAAGTAGATTCCACATTCACCAAAAGCTAATGTGCACAAAATAATAATTGAGGACTACAATGTAATTAATGTTATTTTATAATGTGAATAATTCAATGACATTCTCTTTGTATGAATGAACTTATGTACATACTGAATTGGAGGTTACAATATTTATGTGATGTGCTTTCACTGTACTGATAATACATACATCCTGGTACAATACATTGCTTTAAAAGTAGAACAATGGAAAGTTTAATTCAGAAAAAACAAAAACCAAAAGTCTCCTACTGCGTTATACTCTAAAAAATGTTTTTTTTTAAATTTTTAAAATCAACTTTGTATGTAATTTTCTTTATGGAGATTTCTCTGAGCTACAATGGTTCAAATTAGTTCATGGAAGAGTAATAGTTATAGGATATGTCTATTCTTCATGTCACTTGAAGCAAAATTTTATTGCCATTTCTATATCCTTAATTATAATGTTTAGTATTTTGTGAACCTATGTCACTGATATTGTAAAGTACAATTGTAAAGTCATGATGCCTACTTTAACTCATTCTTGGAACAAGAAGATGTGATTAAATAAGTTAATTGCTAAGTAATTATTTCATGTATCCTGACTGGCTAACCACACTAATATACAACTTAAATAAAAATTTATGTAGAAGTTAAATATTTTGGTTTTTTAAATAACAAAGGCAATAAAGCACAGCAATCATCCATTCTTAGAAGATAATTGAAAAATCATCTTTAATATATGAATATTCTGAATGTCAATCACTTACTAAAAAGTTTTTGTCATACTTGTTGATTGATAAGAGTTCATACAAAAACGAGAAACTGAAAGCAGAAGTCTAATGATGCCAACTACTTTAGGTGTCTGTAGGCATTGTTGTTTTGAGGTTAGGTTAATATAATTTATTGTCCTATATTTATCATTTATAGGTAACTCATTTTTCTATGCATTGATTCATTTCCTTATAAATTCTATAAACAAAGCGAATTTTGAATAATTTTCACCTTGTAGAAATCCTTCCATTTCTCAAGCTATGTATGCTCAGTTGCTCTCCTATTGTCATTCTGCAAGTCAATATTAGAGGCAAGATACATAGTCTATAGTTCCCTAGTCCTATATATGTCTTCAGAGTATTCAATTACCCTCTAGAGAGCAATGGCAATATTAACAGTGATTTATGGTTAATCGTTAGCTATTGTTCCATTATCCATTTATCCCAATGAGAGCTTGCCTATTTAGAAATTACTGCACCTCCACCCCCACTTTGTTTTTAAGGAAAAGATCTATTGAGGGTATTGGTAAAATCATGACAATTCAAGGGTTTGTTTGGGCAAGCACATCGTCCAAATAGAGGTAAGTGTAAGTGTCATATTTCCCATTACAAAAGAAAACAACTGCTACTTGGAGCAAATGCTACTGCTTTACTTTGCTCATGTTTTTAATGGGTGTCCCCATCTGAATCATTGCTTATGTTTTTATTTCTCAAGCAAACCATTGTTCATATTTCCTTTCTGTTATTTTCTCCCCCATATTTTACAGCACGACCACTCCACTTTAACAACCTGCTAGTCTCACTGGTCGCACTGTTACTTTCTCTGAATTCATAGGTTAAAATGGGGGAAAAATATTATTTTTTAGAATATTGTAGAATCTTGGGAAAATAGAGCTACATCTGACTTTAGAGTCATTCATTGAATTGGTAATTCTCATTTATAGGTGAAGCGGGGCAGAGGTAGGTGTGTATGCAAATGTGTAGATCACAGTTTCCTTGGCTAATGAAGAACTTGGAATAAGGCTTGGGTTTAAGTTCTTATGTGGCCAAAGCCTACCCTTGAGACTTCAGGCCACAGTTGTAGAGATAATAATGATAGCCATTCTATGTGTGAATTTAGACATATGATAATGTAGATAAAAATATTTTGAAAATACAAGGTATTACTGTTGATAGCTACAAAGAGATTAAATGAGACCTAAAGAAAAAGGATGACTTTCCTGAAAGCATACAGGTAGATTTGGGACTAGAGTCCTGGTTGTGACTAGGATCGGTTCCAGTTACTACTGTTGTATAACAAATTACCCTCAAACTGAGTGGCTTAAAACAATTTTATTTTTCTCCCTATTTCGTTTTTCAAGAATGAAGGGCTCTACTGGGTAGTTTGGACTTGGAATCTCTCTTGCGATTGTAATCAGATGGCAGCTGGGGCAGGCTTAGTCATCAGAAATATGACCTAAACTGGACAGCTGAGATATCCCACCAATGGGAGGCAGTGACACTGGCTCTTGGCTTGGATTTTACCTGAGTCTGTTGACTGGAGAACCTATGAATGGCCCCTCCAATGTGAGGGTCAGGCTAGCTCTTACATGATATATGGCTTTCCTCAGAGTAATTGTGTCAAGAAAACCAGGTGGAAGTTATGTGGCTTCTTATGAACTAGTCTTGGAAGCATCCAGTATCATTGCCACCATACTTTATTGGTTAAAGCATTCATGATCCCGCTCAGATTGAAAGGGAGGTGACATAAACCTCAGATCGCAAAGGTGGGAGGGACAAAGAATTTGTGACCATCTTTCAAACCTACCATATTCTGGTTTGAGTCTGGTGTGCATTGTCATATCCTGTCACTCCTCCTGAGAAACTGTATGAAAAGTTATCATTTCGCATTTCTCTATGAATGGCCACATATGTAGTTCTCATGGTGGAAATACAGTTGACTTGAAAATAAGAGTCATATATTCAATATTTAAAATTTAGTTGCATATCATTCAATAGAAAATCAACAACATATAACTGAGTACAGCTGTGTGAGAGCTCCAAATCTAGGTACTAGAAATACAACTATTAAAAAAAAAAGTGTCCTCAGGTCTCCAGGGAAGGTAGAAAAGTAAACATAAATTAAGAGTAAAGTTGCTAAGTTGCTACAACAGAAATATGCATTGGGTGGGCTCTGCAATGGGTTTACTGCACAGGAGGTTAAAGAAATGGTTGCAGAGGATTGGGATTAGAGGGGTCATCAGGAGGAACCCTTGACCACCGAGGTGGTCAGCCCTCTCCCTGTCTGAAGACATGGCAATCCAAATGCACTTTCATTTGAGAAGTCAAAAAGTATAAACAAAAAATTCAAGTTAAATTTGATATGGCTATGGTGTAAGAAAAAAATGTGATAGCTAAAGAAGATGAGTCTGGGAAATTAAGATAGAGCCAGGAATTGAAGTCTCTTCTATCACAGTCAGAAGTTTGTATATAAAAGTATGGTCATTTAATATTAATAATGTAACTCAAACAATTGAAAGCAGAAGCTAATATTATAAGATTTCTTTGGGGGTACTTTCAAACAATGGAAACAGTATAATTAAAATATTTCAAAGTAGTTAAAACTGCATAAAGTTACAATCGAATTCGGGACAGAGAAGAAGCATATTTAAACAAACCATAGATGTTTAATAAAAAGCCTCTATGAAACACAAATGAAACTGGATTGAAATCAGGTGTTGACTTAATGTAACTTTGCCACGGTATGTGTTGGGTTATGTTCAAATAATCTAGTATTCGCATTTACATACAGTAATCAAAATGGAGCAAGCAACAAGGAGAACAGATTCTATATTAAAATCTCCACGGACAAACACATGGCGTTCACATCAACTGGCTCCTGTGATTTTACTGCACGTGGACTGGCTAATTGAATTGAGAGAGACTTTCCTAGATCAGGTACAAAACAAAGATCCTTTGTGGTTAAAATTTTCCACACATGGAATGTGTTAAAGTTAGGATAAATATGCAGGATACTGTTTACAGCTCAAAGATTTAATTATTTGTAAGAAGAATGTTTGTTGAAAATAAGTGGGATGTGGGAAAATAGTTTAACAAGAGGAAGTGGGGCTTCAGTGCACAGGCTCAGTGCAGTAGAACCTTTCTCCCCAAAGTGTGTTGTGCAGAGCTGCAGCATGGGCATCAGTTGGGAGCTTGTTAGAAGCGCAGTCTCTCAGGTCCCACCAAATCAGAATCCACCCTTTTACCAGATTCCCAGGTGATTCCTATGGGCATTAAAATCTGGGGAATACAGATAATGGGTGCAGGACACTGCAGGTTTAGGATAACCTTGAAGGATGAAGTGTAGACCTTTGCATTTGTTTTCATGAGTTTGTTGAAAGAAAATGAGTTAGATCTTGAAGAGGCAGAACACACATAAAGGAACAGATAAGAACAAATTTCAAAAGCAGTGGTGATTGAACAGGTCATTAAGAAAGGGCAGAATTCATATCTATATTTATATATATAAAGTACAGAATTATAATGGCCAGTTAGATGTAGTCTAACTATTAATAGAATAGTTGGCTATCAAGTGCCTAAGACATTGGTTGGCACATGGCACACATTCAATATCAATATTAATTGAATGAATACGCTTTATATATATCACTGTATCACATAAAGTGATTTTGCATACATTATTTCACTTTGAGTCTTACAACATCCCCCTGAAGTAGGTAGAATGGGTAGTTGGCATCATTAGACAAATGCTTTCAAGTTGTCTGCTTTGTAATAACTTAAAATCAACAGGTATGACAGAACCTTTTAGTGCGTGATTGATGTTAAGAATATTCATACATTAATGATAGCATTTTCAATTGTCTTCAAAGGAGGATAATTTTTACATGTTACTGCCTTTGTTTAAGACAGACTAAGAGAGTTAACTGCTATATAAATGTTAACTTTGAATAGTGAATTTACTAAGTTTAATTAATTTTCTAATTTATATCTTACTTTGCTACATCAAGGATTTAAAGGAGGCATCATGAACAATGTAATTTAAAATATATGAGGGAGATAAGCTAGGGACATACCATACTTTGTCATTATTGAAAGGGAATTGAAAATGGCATGATTTCACAGGTAATTCTGGGAGCCAGTGGAAGTGCAGAGAGGTTAGTAACTTTTTGAAATGGCAGTTGGGACGAGGATCTGAAGTCCCACTTTCTGATTAAAATTTGAGAAAATACTGAAATTTTTAATTTCAATTTTGAGACATATTGTTTAATGTAATATGTATGTGACAAAGAGACTATTTGTAGTTATTACGGACCATCCATGTAAATCTGGAACACATTTTCAACATAATTTGCCCCTCAAAACAGTTTGCTCATGTTCAAGGAACAAGTAAAAGCTGGAATTCTCATTGTAGAAAAAGAAAATAAATAATTAAAGAACCTATTATTACTTTATTTTGATGGATAAATATTTGATTCATACAAAGGTTTACTGAATTATGTATTTTATTAAATGAATAATTTTTTCTTAGATATTGAGATTTTTTTTATGTGGTTGAGGACAGATGTTCATTACATGGCAAACCAAAGAACTTAAAAAAAAATCATGGTACAATCTTATTCTTCCAATGTATTGTTCATTCCAAATTTGCTCAAATTCATCATAAGCAAAAGGAATTAAAATAAAATCACTTTAAAGGATAATGAGGCTTTCTGTTCCATCTTTAGTTTTAATTGACTAAATTCTTAAAAGTTCATAGTTTTTAAACATCTGAACAAGATACTAATCTCCGGAATCAAATACAGTCAAGCACATTATGAAATTCCACTTGTGTTGAACCCTACCAACCTACTTAGTTTAGGGAGATTTCTCTGAAGATGAAAAAGAAACTGTTTTACTCCATTGATACCCATAAGTGTCCACTGATGTTATCCAGTAAAAAAATTATAACTACAATTGCTACCATATTTTCTACCCTGGCTCTGCACCAGGCACTCTCTTGGGCACCTGATACACAACATTTTAATTCTTACAACGAGCATTCCAAAAAGTGTTATTAGCTTCAAGTTATAGAAGAGGAAATAGAAACTTAAAGAAGTTAAATTTGCTAAAGGTCACAAATCAGGCTATATTCTAAATGCTGTTTTCTTCCTACCATGCTCTGCTGACAGCTTATTACATTATACAAAGTCACAACTTTAACTAAATGGTATTTGCATTTTCAGGAGATCACGGGGCTCAGCATATCTGTCTGTTAAGAAGATACCTTTAGGTAAAGAACAGTAATAACATTATCATACAATAATTATACAATTACACAACAACATAATAAAGTCTAGTTCTGAGAAAAAAAGACAGCATATAATAATTCATTTTGAAAGAAACGGTAGACAATTTCCTCATTTTAAGTTGGCTAACGCAATCAATTTGTAGAATGGTTATATGGTATATGCACAGTGTTAAAGACGCTATATATTTTATGTTCTAAAGCAGGACCCCTATGAGACTGAAAAGAAATAATCACCACACAGGTAGTTGGACTGTATGCTTCAACTGGGGCTGTCCTGGTGTAAGTTCAATGTGTGGTCATCCTATACAAAGGAAGTTATAAATGCTCATAAAATTGAGTTGGTGAATGACAGAGACAGAACTGAGATTAGCCTGAACTCTTACTCAGAAGTACTTTTTTCTCTCAGGCTTGAATTAAGTAATTGTTTATATCTTATAGATTTTTTTTTTTCTAGAAGAGGTATGCCAGATAAGGGTTTGGAAGTTTTGTCACGCTATTTATGCTTAAATTGCTCCCTAGTTATACTGATATGATGTAATTAACTTTGAAAAATGATGCTTTAAAAAAGATTAGAGAGTATCCTAGGTTAAAGAACAAAGGGGGAGACAAAATGCAGGAATGATTCAGCCTTTTATGTCTTTTTGATTCAGAAGCTGCATAATTTCCTTCTTAATCAAATTGCACTTTTCTTAAATCAGATATTTAAAACATTCCATTAAGTACTCCCCAAAAAGTTGTAAGACCAACAAACATATGATATAAAAACTAAATCTGCTAATACTAAATATTTTTGCAATGTGTTAAAAATAACTTATATAATTCTAAAACTAATAAAATTGAATTGGCTATTCAACAAATGGAATTTTCTATCATGTTTGTTATCAGCTAAATAATTCATTATTCCATTTTATATACACACTCTTTAATTAACTTATTGACTCAGAGGTAAGATGCTGCTAATCCATTCATTTCCCCAAGCCCACAAAAAAAAAAAAAAAAAAAGTACAAAACATGTGTGAGTATAAGAGCAAAAGGTTAGGTCTTTAATATGAAGGAATTTTTAATCAGAGGAGAAAGCAGCTGGTTGAGGTTCTCTCTACCTCCAACTAGAGATCCCAGATTGCATGGTGATTAGTGACACCTGTTTTCTACTAGCCTTTTCCTGAAGCAGGCAAAGCATGAAGTTGCCTATAGAAGTGTTCTTGGCATTTTGTTGTGCTTTCTTTTAAAAGCCGCATTTTCTTTTAAAGCCAGATATTTATTTTTAGCCATGGTGTGTGTATTAAAAAAAATTCAGAGGTTAATTTTGCCTGCAGGTAACAGGAAACTATTTTACAAGGGGAAAAAGAGAGGATAATGTTTTCAGTAATTTGGAAACAGTCTATTTTAGTATACTTATAAATGTTTTAAAGTTTTTAAAAGATTCACCTGAAACTTACAGTTTTCAATATATTTTATTATTAAAATCCTATTATCTACATTGAATTATTGAGGGAACTAATATCTCTGTATGAGTACCACAAGTCAGAGTCACTCTATTCTTTTGTGGTTTCACTATTTCTTTGTTTCATATACTACTTCCTTGGAACGTGTACTATTTTCCTCTTTCCACATGTCAGAGCTGGAATAGATTTAAAAGACAATCTGGTTAAACTTGGCCATTGTATAGATGAGAATTCTGAGGCCCAGAAGAGGGAAGTTACTCATTCAAGATTATACATGTTGAAGCGGGCAGAACTGAAACAAGGGTGTGGTCCTATGTTATGGCAAACTAAGACAAGGGACTAGGTAAAGATAATCATGGATCAGGGTATAGATGGGATTAATCATGGGATCAGTGATCCCACTGATTTCAAAATTTTTATGAAGTTTGTGAAATTATGGTCCAAGAAAGAGGGATGCCTTCTCTAGGTAGTTACAAGAAAGAGACTGGAACCCAAGTTTCCTAACACCCAGGTCACCTCGTGACCAATTTCCAATGCCTCATGCTGTTTAATATATACAAACCCCACCACAAAAATATCCTCTAGAAATGCTGGGTCCCAAGAGATAGACATTTCAGAAATTATATTTACTGTTTATGGTTTCATGTTTTCTTATCCATATAATGAATACATTTATTTAATGACTTTTACAAAGCTACAACTATGTGCTAGGCACTGTGTCATACTTTAATGTTTTATAGATAAGCCCACAATTGCACCTATCACTTTTATTACCTATTGAATTGCCAGCCTCAAATATGCATTAATATATACTTAAGTCTAGCATTCCTACATTTTAATAGCACATTCCAAAAAAAAAATCCTATATTATAGTAGTAACTCATGATTAAAGAGAAGCAGTGGTATAAGGGGAAAAGCGCTAAAATTGTTGAAAGAAAATTTGGTCCTTGTTGTTTAAATTCTGACATTTAGTCAAATTATGCCAGAAACATAAAAACCAAACACTTGATTAGATTCAAGGAACAAGGTAATATTTAAGATAGATTAAAGGGGAAAAAATCATTAACAAAACAGGAGTAAAAAGCAGAAGAATATTTCCAGTTTTAACTTTTCCGTTTAATAGTTTTGACTATGGCAAAACATTTAGTCTATCTGCACTTCACTTTCTTTATATGCAAATAAGAAAATTTGACTCATCATTTAAGAGTCCTTCTGGCTCTATCATGATTGAGATTTGAAAGAGTAAATATAATTTCAAACTATGATCTGTTTAATCAAGAATTGGCATTGGGTGCATGGATGGCTCTGTCAGTTAAGCGTAGGACTCTTGATTTTGGCTCAGGTCATGATCTCACAGATCATGAGTTTGAGCCCCGCATTGGGCTCTGCACTGACAGTGGAATTCTCTCTCTTGCTTTCTCTCTGAACCTGCTGTGTGCTCTCTCTTTCTCAAAATTAATAAACTAAACTTTAACAAATTATGTAAAAAAACAATTGCCTTAAACAAAGGATAGCTCAAGAGATACAGAACTATTTGGACATCTATTTTACTTTTTTTGTATTTTATTTTTTATTTTTAAAACATTTATTTATTTTTGATAGAAAGAAATAGAGAGCGAACAGGGAAGTGGCAGAGAGAAAGGGAGATACAGAATCAGAAGCAGGGACCAGGCTCTGAGCTGTCAGCACAGAACCCGACACAGGGCTCAAACTCACAGAGCATGAGATCATGACCTGAGCTGAAGTAGAATGCTTAACTGACTTAGCCACCCAGGTGCCCTGGACACCCATTTAAAAACAGTATGTGTACTCTGTCCTTAATACATGAAACAGAACGAAGAGGCCAAAGTCCTGTGTATATGTGTGTGTGTGTGTGTGTGTGTGTATGTTATGTATATACATCATCTTTAAATATACATGCCATTCCCTTTTAATAGAAACAAAAAACATGTGTTCATATAGTCAAAGCCTTTCCCACTATAATTCCTTAGTGTGTGATCTTCACTATTAATTAATTAATTAATTAATTTATTTACACGAGAGAGAGAGAGAGAGAGAGAGAGAGAGAGAGAGAGAGAGAGAGAGAACACATGTGAGTGGCGGAGAGGAGCAAAGGGGGAAGAGAGGGAGAATCTTAAACAGGTTCCATGCTCAACACAGAGCCTGACAAAGGGTTCCATCCCATGACACTGGGATCATGACCTGAGCCAAAATCAAGTGTCAGGAGCTGAATTGACTGAGTCACTCAGGCACCCTGACCTTCATTAAAAAAATGCAAATAATTGTACAAAAATGTCTGCTGCCAGCCGCCGTCATGATTAATATATTATGTTAAGGCCTATATCAGCTTTTAACATGGAGGTCTCATCTTCCCCACAGAGAGGTAGGATAAGCATTGCAACTAATGAAAAGGTGACTGTTTGGTGCAATACTCAAGAACTAAATAGTAAGTTTCAACTACTTTAGGGAATTTCTGGAGGAAGGCTCAAGGAAGTTGCTCGATCTCTCAAAGTATCAGAGCTGGCGAAGGTACTTACTTGAAGAGAGTTGGAAAGATGAACAAGAGATATGATGGTCAATGGCAAAACCTGAGAATATACATTTGTAGGCCTCATATCATGCCTTCGAAGCTAAGTAGAGCTATTGTCATCACCTCCTCAGTCAGCTTCCTTAGCCCTGTCATACCACAGGCAAGTTTTGTTCATCTAGACCTGAAGGTCTCTTCCTGACATCTTTGTTCAATAGAAGACATTTCCTGACAATGACTTTCAAACAGAGGTATTAAAGGTCAAGAGTGCTGCAGAAATGGGTATTCTTTTTTCCACCCTTGAAACAAAATTATGCAATTTTCTTTGTCAATGTCAATTTTAGTCGCATTCACTACAGATGATTTAAGAAGCTATGCATTTGCTTTCGTATCAAGTTATGTTTTACATTTCCTTTTCTAGTCTGCTTTTAATGAAATATTACAGTATATCTTTGTCTATTATTTTAACATTTATCTTTTGAAGAATTAACCTGGGCCAGGCAGTCTGCAAAATGCTGGGGACACAATGCTTTCTAGAAAACTTACAAGAGGCAAACAGAGAAGTAAATAGTGAAATTAAGTTTGCCAGAAATTACTTAATCAGCCCTGGTAGTGTTAGATCTGGTGGTTGTGATTAGATGGTACTGAAAAAAAGGAGAAGGAGTGAGATAAATTAGGTGAGAAAAGTAGGTGAGGATGGGGATGAATGGGCAAAGAATAAAGGTGCTCCTTAATTAGAATTTCTCTAATTCTTTCTGCTTTTATAATTCTGGTTCTCTCTTAGAGGCATCTTATTGGTATCCTTTTATAAATCATGTCTTTCACAGAAAATTTTGTTGCTGAAGGCTTACTAGGGGAAAAGCTGACAACTTCTCCAGAGACAGATGCTGGTGACTCACAGTGTAGCCCTTACCCTCACTTCCTCATCCCTGCTGAGTGAAATCTCTCCATGGCTTAGAAGACTTCATCACCTTTCTCATAGGATGAATATGACAAGCTAATTTGTGTAAGTACATGTCATCATCATTTATTATGTTTATTTCCTTCTTCTCTCTCCTAACAACTAAAGCACTCTTTTTATTTACTGTTTCAGGAAAAACAAAACAAAACAGTAATAGTATATTTTAACAAACCAATTTGCTATCTGGTTTTAATTAGTATGAACTATTTTTCTTTTTAAGTTTATTTATTTTGAGAGAGAGTGAGAGCAAGAGAGATAGAGCACACAGAAGGGGCAGAGAGAAAGAATCCCAAGCAAGTTCTGCACCATCAGCATGAAGCCTGATGTGGGGCTCAAACTCATGAACCATGAGACGATGACCTCAGCCAATGTTGGATGCCTAACCAACTGAGCCACCCAGGCACCCCATGAACTATTTTTCTATGAGTGAATCACTTTTTATCTACTACAGGTGCTATAGTTTTAAGGTCAAGATGAATGATTCTCATAACTTGGTGACATTTACCAGAAGTTCAAGTCAGGCTAAGATCACCAAACCTACCTCCAGGATGGTCATAGAGGCATCAACCCAACCCTTCTTTTCCTTGGAGACTAAAACATAGAAGAGGACTAGTACGATTAAGGATCTGAAGTTACATACACTTTTCTTTTTTTTCCATCTAAGTTGGTCCTATCTTTATTTTTAGTGAACAACTTAGGAGTTCTATGCCTCTGGGTCTCATAATTATAGACTTGAAGGGCATGAACATAGGATTAGAATTGTGAGACCTAAAATGAAATCCCATTTCATTTACTTTTTATGTGAAGCTGCATTAAATTTAACCTCTCTTTATCTCCATTTTCTTATCTACAAAATATGGAGAATCGCCCTACCTCCCTTACTGGGCTGCTATGTGCGTAGCACAGAAAAAAAAAAAAAATCATGGCCTTAAACATGTACTACATTGCACTACAAAAATGTCAATATTTGAAATTACTTGAGGATTTAGTGACCATAATCTTCAAGGTCTCTGGACACAATCTGATTAGGCCTAAATTATGTATCAAGATATCAAACCAATTCATAACTAATAATTTCTTCACTTTCTTAGTTTCCATTTAGATTTATCCAATGTAAATATCTGCCATGTTCCTATTCTAAATTAGAAAATTTCATAAAAATCTTCTGTGCCTCATTCAACAAGACCACATGGCCTTGGAAGACAGGACCTTATCTTCCTGTGGATAGAACTACTTGGGGTCAAAACAGGTTGTAAAGCTCCCTGGGAACAGCTTGCCATCGCCTTTGGTTACAGATGGAGTACTCTTGGCCACTCTCCAGTAAGAAAACAGATTAAGAAAAGTAGGTAATTAAAAGTAAAAGATTATGTTAAACTCTAATGGATCATCTGGCTTTGTGAAATTATCATGGAAATTGCAGTATTCTATGAACCTCATTTTTTTAATTTTTATTTTACAAACATTTTGAAATGACATAATCACATGACTATGGAAAAGTAAACTGCATTTTCATTGGTCTTCTGAAAAAATGTATTATTTTTTCACCCCAGATGCATTCTTACTGCAATGGAATGTCTGGAGCTATGATGATAGATGTGCTTTATTCTAGTTTAATGAAAATCTACCCAAATCCAGGAATGCAGCAAAATATAAAATAATTCATCACTGCATACTATGTCCTATACAAATATTTTATAAACATTCTCTTATGGATAGTCATTTATATGATTATTTCCCTATGATTTAAATTATTTCTCATATTGGTAACTGAGACCTTTTATATTTTAGAGGCAGAAATATTTCAAAGAGTAAAAATAACCAGTGACATATTTCATTCAATACTTTTTCCTTGAGCTTGGCCAACAGACCATGAAGATTCAACTTACAGTTTCTGAGTATAAAGACAACCACTACTAGGGGCACCTGGGTGACTCAGTCGGTTAAGCATCCAACTTTGGCTCAGGTCATAATCTCATGGTTTGTGGGTTCGGGCCTCACATCGGGCTCTCTGCTGTCAGTGCTGAGCCCACTTCAATCCTCTGTCCCCCTCTCTCTCTGCTCACCCCCGACTCACATTCTCTCTCTCTCAAAAATAAATAAATATTATGGGGCGCCTGGGTGGCTCAGTCGGTTGAGAGTCTGACTTAGGCTCAGGTCATGATCTCGCGGTTCGTGAGTTCAAGCTGCGTGTGGGGCTCTGTGCTGACAGCTCAGAGCCTGGAGTCTGCTTCCTATTCTGTGTCCCTTTGTCTCCATCCACCCCTGCTTGTGCTCTCTCTCTGTCTTTCAAAAATGAATAAACATTAAAATAAATAAAATAAATAAATAAATAAACATTAAAAAAGCCTACCATACTAGATAAATTTTATGTTATTATTGGACCTAAATTTCACATATTAGGTAATTAAAAATTGATACTATGTGTAGGTTATTTTAAAACAAGGAAATTTTCAACAACTTTACCATAGATTTCTTACTGCCCCTAACACTGGGTAGGTGGATAGGATGATCACGTATCCAGAGGAAGGGCTACAGTGGTTGGATCAGGAATTTTTTATATTCTACAAGCTTTGTGATCTTCAGATCTAATCTAAGGCAAATTCAAAGAGGAAAAAAAACATTTTCCCACAAATAATATAGACATTTTTTTTTTAAAGGCATAGTCCATTAAAACAAGGAAGTTATAATACAGTGGAGGTGAAGTCATAAGAAAACATGTCTTTGGACATGAAGATGAGAGTACAATCAAGGCCAGAACAGGTACAGAGGTAGGATTGTGTCTTGAAGTCTAGCTAATTTTCTAACACAATTTTATTCATGCTTTAAGTACCTTATTCTTTCTCTTTATCTGAACATTGTTAAAATTCTTTATACATGCCTTTTTCTCAGGATAAAATTTCAAAATAAACTTATGACATAGCTCCCCAACCACCTACGGTTACTGACTCTTACTCTGAGGTAGTTGTCTCTTAACGAGTCTCTTATAACACTCCGGATACTTCTATTACAACACTTACTGGTTCCAGAATAACACAAGGACTGATAAACTCAAAGGTAAATAATGAATCTTATTTGAATGAGTACTTTTAGAACTGTCCCATGGAAATTCTTTAATAAATGTTCGGTGAATGAATGAATAAACACTACGCACAAAAATAAATAGATTTTTATATTTCTTAGAATTTATTTTATTGAAGGATTCGTTTAATCAATAATCTGAATATAAAATGAAATAGGCCAATTATGAAATTACTTCCAAGAAACAAAAAATTAAGTTATCTAGTCATAGAATTTACATAATTACCTCATGAGTGGATATAACAAGTGTATAGAAAGTTTATACTGCACAGCAGCAGTGGTGAAAGATTGTAAATAATGTGGATATTTGAATAACATTTGTGTTTTTCCATTTAAATGTGATTAGTTGTATAGAATTCAGACTAGATATATACATTCCTGATATTTTCTCCGTTAGCTTTTAAGATTTTTGAACATCCTTTGCAATTCCTCCTCCTCTCTCTCCATCTATCACACAATAGCCCCACCACCTGATACCCAAATGCATGTATGCAGTGACAAAGTACCAAACTCCTTAATTAGTGCACAGTCTCAAATTTGATGATCTCAAACACATTATTAGCAATAACCTTGAGATGTCTATGAGTGAGTTATTAAAAGGGAGGTCTTACCCAAAGATATGATTTGGGTACCTGGCAAGCCTTAATAGCATCTGATAAGTGGTACATTTCTTAATTGGAAATAATAAAAGCAGCAGCATTATCACAAGTAATCAGACTTTCTTAGTTCTTATACTTAAGCATCATAAGACAGGTGATTTATTCAACTATTTGGAGCTTTTCCAGCAAAGCTGGAACATAAATAAAACACAGAACAGCCACAAGACTGAAGGAGTAAGTCACAGTGCCGTTTAGGAATTGTGAGTAAGTTATGCACCACCCCCAACCCCCAGACCCTCCAGTGTAGCAACTTTAATGCATATAGTGCAGTTAGCCTTGGACAAATAACACCAATTCTGTGCAGACACTACTATGCAAGTTATGTCCATATCTTGCCAACATGCTGTATCATATCCTCAAATACCATTTAGAGGAACCTGTCTTTTATTTTAGTTTTTCCAATGACCTGGAAAGAAGAAGCTTGCTTAAATAACCAAAATTAAACAAACAAAAAACAAAAAAACAAACAAAAAACAGAAAACAAAGCTAAAACAAAACTAAATTGCTTTCTGTATTATTGTGAATTGCCCTAAGGAAAGACAGCTCCTATTTGAAATCGGGATTATTATTGAAAGTAGATTTTCTTTCTCCTTCCTGATATATCTATTAAAACTGCAGTTTATCTTATGAACACATATTTCCTAACTTGTCTTTCCTTTATTGTATCTATTCCAATAAAAAAAAATTTACAAAGATTTGTAAGAAGTAGTGATATTTGCATTAATGCATATGGACCTCATATATTAGAAGCTTAAAGTGAGAAGGCAAAAAAAAAGAAGTTTGGAAAAAGAAAAGACCACTAGTTTTACTGTAAAATGTTCATGAAGTTAAATGTGTTTCAGTTAAACTCAGAACAAGGACTGAAAATAATTCAACTACATAGAAAATTAGTTTGCCTGTAATGCTAAGAGCAGCCCCTGCTGGTACTGTCATATAATTGAGATGAGAAATTTTAATGAAAGAGGAAGTTGAAATAATAGAACAGAAGATGCTGAAGAGCTTGCTTGCTTGCTTGCTTGCTTTCTTTCTTTCTTTCTTTCTTTCTTTCTTTCTTTCTTTCTTTCTTTCTGTTTATTTATTTATTTAGAGCAGGGAGGGGCAGAGAGAAAGGGAGCGAGAGAATCCCACACAGGCTTTGCACTATCAGCACAGAGCCTAGCCTGGGGCTGGAACTGACGAACTGTGAGATCATGAAGGACCTGAGCCCAGACCAAAAGAGTAATGCTTAACCAACTGAGCTATCCAGTTGTCCCAAGAGTTCTTTCTTTTTCAAGACACACGATCTCTCCTTTGACACTTTTCCAATATGTGACCTGCAGTGTTTGCCACAAATCACATATGAATTATCAAATATCTAACTCTCAAACTTTTTTCTTTTAAAACAATCATTTTAAGAAATAGCTCAACCAACCACCCACTTGACAGAGAGTTTGCAAAATCACCCTGCCCATAGCTCATTGGTTACAAGAGGAAAATTAAGGCGTATTATTGTGGGTATATATTTGTAGTCTGAACTGAAAGTATAACTTTATTGGATTCACACATTATTAGACCATTACTTTTTAAATGCAGAGTAGAGGCATATTAAAAATAATAAAACAGCATATAAGCTTCTAATTATGGCTCTATAAATAAAACAGAGCATAAAAGTTGAGTTACAATATTCAATATTTTTTATGTTTATTTGTTTTTAAGAGACATAGAAAGTGACTGGGGAGGAGAAGGGAGAGAGGGGGGCAGAGGATTGGAAGTACTGACAGCACAGAGCCTGATTGGGGCTCGAACTCATGACGGAGCCACTCAGGAGCCCTTTCATTCTATATTTTCTTAAAGATTCAGAATGCAAACTGGCATATTAAGTTCTTTGATACATCCTTTAGAAGGGAAAATTTTTCTAATTCAACTTTCATAATTTTTTTTTGGCGACACAGAACCTGTTTTCATTGCAAACCTGTCAAACTTTGCAGAAGTGCAGCTCTTGGGGGAACACCCTTTTTGTAACATAATTTTAATTCTTTAAGGCTGAGTATTAAGTGTATTTTAATGTCAATCTTTACCTGACACCTCCTTATCCATAGGCATATCAGGACACATAAATCTGATCCAGGGGGGGAAGGTATCATACATAACTGGCCTCACCACACCCCCAGAGCGGTGTCTTCCTGAGCCTGTCTCCCCAAACCTTTATGTAAGGACTGCCAGTCATCCATGCTTCAACTGATGCACTATTGTCTATCGGATAAAGTCCAACCATCTTCCCATGTACATGGATTGGCCTATACCCTCAATATTTGTACACCCAATGATATATATTTCTTTATATCAACCTCCATGTCTTTGCTTATGAAAGTTCTGCTGCCAGGGATATTCACGGTCTACTTCCTTTACTGACCAATTCTACTCAAGTCAGAGTTTGTGATAGTATGTTTACCTGATCCCCTATGAGCAACTGTGGGCAAGAACAGCAAGAAAAGCACACTGTTTTCTATTTGTTGTTTCCTATTCTATCCCAATTTAATTTTAAAGGAAATTGATTTTGTGATCCATTAATAGTATGCAAACTGCTAAATCATATTGAGTTTAAGAGTAATCACATGGGGTCCCAACTACTTAAACTGTAATAAGTTGGGCAACGCTAAGGTATAATTGTACCATACCTATATATAAGCATTTGGGAAAACAATGAACGTTTCTATTTCTTTCTTTCTTTTAAAAGAGATCATTTATAAAAGCAGTTCCAGACTCACAGCAAAATTGAACAGGAGGTACAGAGTTTTCCCATATACCCTCTTCACACAAGCAAAGCCTTCCTGTTATCAACATCCCCCACCAGAGTGGTACATCTGTTACAAATGATAAACCTACACTGACACATCACTATCACTCACAATGAACAGTTTACATTAGGGTTCATGCTGGTACATTCTATGAGGCTGGACAAATTTATGCTGACATATATCCACCATTATAGTAACATACTGAATAGATTCACTTTTTTCTTTTAAAGAATTATTATTTCAAATAATACATGATGATTGCTGAATATTTAGAAAACAAGCTGTGTAATCATATATAATCTAAACATCTAAAGATTATATCTATTAACATAGCTTATATTTTTTCAGTCTTTGAATCTCTCCAAATGTATACATAATTTTTACCAAAAAATGTGTCATGCTATACATTTTCTATCCTGTTATTTTTCTATTTAACAATACAGTATAATATTATTGATTATATTCCCTATGGTGTACATTATATCTGCATAACATTTATATTTTAGCTGGAGTTTGTCCCTCTTAATCTCCTTCACCTATTGTTATTACTTGGTATGGTGAACAGATGGTGAACCCTGGACTTAGGGTGGGAATCATTTCATAGTGTACAAAAATATTGAATCTCTATGATGTACACCTGAAGATAATAAGACATTGTATGTCAGTTATACTCCAATAGGTAAATAAAAATAATACAGTACGATGTATATTTTATTAAATATGCTACCATAACTATAGCCTTTTTAAAAATACATTGTTTTGTGTGTGAGAAACATAAGTCAAAGTGTATTTAACTGGCATTATGTAGTTGAATTTTAGGTTAAGTTTATTTTCCCAATGTTACAAATCCCAATATGATGAACACCACAATAGATTTACATATGTATATCTATGATTACCTCCTTAACAAACTCCTAAAATTAGAATTGCATGTCAAAAGATATGCACATTTTATTTTTTTATTAAAGGTATATTTATTAATTTTGAGAGGTGGGGAGGAGCAGAGAGAGAGAAAGAGAGAAGCCCATGCAGGTTCCACGAAGTCAGAGTGCAGAGCCAGAGAAAGGGCTTGATTTCACCAATGGTGAGATCATGACTGACTGAAACACCCAGGCATCCCAGATTTCACATTTAAAAAAATTCCATGTGTATTTAAAAATTATCCTTTAGGGGAGCCTGGGTGGCTCAGTCAGTTAAGTGTCCGACTCCAGCTCGGGTCATGATCTCACGGTTTTGTGAGTTCAAGCCCCGCTTTGGGCTCTGTGCTGCCAGCTCAGAGCCTGGAGCCTGCTTCCAATTCTGTGTCTCCCTCTCTCTCTGCGCCTCCCCTGCTCATGCTCTGTCTCTCTCTGTCTCTCAAAAATAAATAAATGTTAAAAAACAAAATTAAAAATTATTCTCTAAAAAGTTGTAACAATTTATAACCTTACTAATATGTTGATTTCCTATACCTTATTAACATTGGGTAATATGCTTAAAGAATGAAACAACACAAATAAATACCATAAATAAATAAATATGATAAATAAATTTTTAAAAATGAAAACGTACATGTTTTAGTTTGTCTTTCGTTACTAGTGAAACTGAATTATTTTCATATTAATAATTATATAAACCTATATATGTTGTTATTCTTATTTTAGTATTTTTATTCATTTATATGTATTGTAAATAAATATGCAGCTTTAAGAAAACCATTTTTTTATGCATCAGGTAAATCAGTTAATATTTTCTTTTGTGATTCTTTAGTTTTATGTTTAGAAATAACATTATCAACATCACAGAATATTAAACATTACTTATATTTTATTTTATTATATTAGGCTTTTTATTTTCATAAAAACCATGATATGGGGAGAACATAAAGACCCAATATCCTAACTTTCAATTTTAGGACATCCCGTTAATTTATTTTTAAAAACATAGGGCAAATATGCTGCCATGTTAAATTTATATGGATTGAAAGGTATCACCATGATTCAGAAATAATAAATTGGGATAAAGAGGAGAAACAAAATGCTTTTTGACAGCCCCTTAGTAGCCTGTGTAGATAGAAATTAGAACTTGTTCTTATGATCATTAATTCTCTCCTGTTATAATACAGAATGGAGCTTCCAAAGCAAATCCTTAAATCTATACAATGCCTTTCATTTTTCCCTCCAAAAGTCAAATATTAAATTAAACTGATACCTGGGTTGAACTGGAATCCACAAATAATTTCAATGGGAGAATTACATGTTTAATTTATTCAAACTAGATCTAAAGATGTTCAGTATTACAGTTGTTTGAATTCAACTATTTTTATTTTTTTATTAAAATTTTTGAAGTTTTATCTATTTTTTTTTTTGAGAGAGAGAGAGAGAGAGAGAGAGAGAGAGACAGACCATGAGTGGGGGAGGGCAGAGAGAGAGAGAGAAAGAGACAGAATTTGAAGCAGGGTCCAGGCTCCGAGCAGTCAGCATAGAGCCGGATGCGGGGCTTGAACTCACAAACCGTAAGATGATGACCTGAGCCGATGTCGCCCACTTAACCTACAGAGCCACCTAGCCTCCCGTATTCACCTATATTTTTTTAATGCACATTTACAAGCTCTTTAAGGAATTGGAAAAGGACTGACAAGGACTGAAATTATATTTTCTATCACGCTTATAAATTTGCTATTCATGTTTTAGAAAAGCTCCTTGATAGTAAAATTGTAATAGCAGAGATCAGTTATAAAGCACAGTATTCAGATAAATAAAGTCTGTGATTCTTTTTATTTAAAATTCTTAACTCTATTTTAATTTTTAAAGGTAATCAACCTTCATTCAAATGCAGTTTCGTTTACCTATTCATATTAAGGTGTAAAAGTATATTTCTGTAAGTTATTTTCACACATATTCCCTCCATTTTCTTTGGCCAAACCCAAGCCTTAGTACATTACATTTAAAAACATAGTTTTAAAATTCCATGAAGGACAGATAGAGATGCCAGTAAGTCGTAGATAAATAGAAAAGTATAGATAGATAGATAGATAGATAGATAGATAGATAGATAGATAGATATAGATAGATAGATAGATAACATTCTATGAAAAATGTAAATGTCAGTTGGTTATGTGTCTGACGCGATTTCTGCTCAGGTCATGATTTCATGGTTCATGAGTTCAAGCACCGCATGGGGCTCTGTGCTGGCAATGTGGTGCCTGTTTGGGATTTTTTTCTCTCTTTCTGCACCTCGTCCCCTCATGCTTTCTCTGTCTGTCTCAAAATGAATATATAAACTTTAAAATAATTGAGATAAATTCCCTGAGAGTTACTGGTGGCTATGATATGGAATTATTGCTTACACTGTTCTGTAAAATAATTGTGTTGTTTAAATAAACTGAGCAGGTGTTGTTTGTTTTTACATATATTCCTAGATAAAAACAAACAGACATGTTTTAAGAAGGGCCTGGCATAGATTTGAGTGTGCTTAGAGGACAGTTCCTCAGAGATGGTAGGATGCATTTCCTGCAGAAAATGTGGAAAGATGCTAAATGAAGGTAATAGCTGTCCTCACATATAAAAGAACCAACGTGGAGATGTAAAGTGATACACTCGTTGTAGTTACTCTAGCACACAAAGAAAAATTACAATAAGGAATAGAAATAAGAAAGATTTTAACTTGAAATCGTCCACTTTGATTTTTGTTGCCAAGTTATATTTTTAACAGGTCTGAAGAAACACACACACACACACAAGTTGTTTCTTTACCTTCCCACTAGTAAGGAAAAACTTGAAATGATTCAAAACAATGTAATTCGAGGAGGCTTATTGAATCTTATTATAATGTGTTTTTTTTAAAACAGCTCATATATAGTAAATAAATGAAAGGCTGTTGTACTGAAAAGCATGCTGACTGTCGAAATCGAAGAACCTGGGATAAATTTAGTCACTGAAAACCTAAAGAGATAGAGAGACAGATATAGACAGAGATATAGACATAACAAAAATTAGGATTTTCAGTGACTTATATTATATATACCTGTATCTTTTTATTGACCAGTCCATATATATATTCATATAGTAAAATCTATGTATAGATTTAGAGAGAGAGAAAGAGACATTATTGACCAAGAGAGATGGGAACAGTAAGTTTCTCCTATTTCTCTTCAAAACACAGCTCAATTTTAACTTATTAGAACACAAATAAGACTAATAGTAGAAAGATTAATTCTCAAATATACTTAAGGAAAGATAAATCTTGTCAAAGTCATGTGCACTTTTGATTTCTAATGTTATTTGAAAGGCAGGGGGCCCATTTACAGAACATTCATAGAATTAGAAAATGTCATTGATCTGAATCCCTTGTCTTCTGGCAGGGAAAGCTAAAAGTAAGTACACGATAAATCATGTATACAGCTGAATACTTTCAGGAGGGGAAGAAAACAGTACCCTTTGATTAGGCCTGAATGAACATATGCATTGTTTTCATAGCAAAATTCCATGCAACTAAATAATTATGCTTCTTTTAGAGAAAAAAATGGGATAACCAATTATTTCCTGCTCCAATTTCCATTTAATTTAATTTTTAAAAGATTGCACTAAAACTCAACTTGTTACTGCATAAACTTTCTCCATTTATTTATACTTACGAATTCAGAATTTATTGAGTTTCTTTTATGTGTCAAGCAGTATAGGTACTAGACTTACGTAGCACGAGAGGAAAAATGGGTCACAAAAGAGAATAAAAGTCTCAGAATGATGTAATATTTCTTAAAAAATATAATCTAATTCTTCTCTGTTCACCACCTCATTCTTTTGTTTTTTCTTTTTTTTTGTTTCACGTTTACATGATTCTCAGAAGGTAGAATGTAGTTCCATTTGTCATAGGAAAACTAAAAACAACAACAATAACAATAACAAATAAAACTATCCAGAGTAGTTCAGATGTCACAGGCAAAATGTACTTGATATGCTTAGTTGACCCGGTCTACTTTCCTCTCTGTGAGTTACAGGTACTCAATTTTTATTCCATTATTCTCCCTAGGACACTAATGCCTTAAGATGCCATTATGTTCCAGGGTTAGGCCTAGCAGAGCTCAGGCCTAAACCAATTAGTAAAATTCTTGGCCCTAGACAAAGTGATTGGTTAAAGGACTGATATTTGACTTAGGTTAATCCAGTCAGAGTAAATTCCAGGACTTGTGTTTTAAATTTGAGGGGAAAAATTACTTGGCCTTGTACATGACCTGGGTTATGTACTCCTAGTTGCTTCTGGAAGCCATTTTGAGACATCAAAGAGTGCCCTTCAGATAGTACCTGATACAGGATTTTCCTAAAGGAGATTGCAAATAAAAATACATTACCATTTGCTAATGTTTCAGTTCATACTATTGGCCATGGAGATATTTTATTTAATTACTGTATAATCTTTAGATCCCATCAGAGGGTTAAATTAAAAGTTAAAATAAGTTCATTATTCAATGAACAAGGACAGTAACTCCGTGTGTGTGTATGTGTGTGTGTGTGTGCATGTTCTAAAACAAATTCTTTTTTAACAAACAAAAAATGGTGAGATTAGGTTTGCATTCTTATTTGAACACAAAAATAAAATAACAATAATAATAAAACCAAGATATATCTAATGTGCTGTGATATTCTTGGGAAAAGCTACCTGGTTTCCAAAGACTTACATGAAAATCAGTCCTACAGTTATAATTAGTTGCATCGCGTATAGATTTATCCGTGTCTTTTTATCTTTATTTGGGGTTGGGGTAGGAGAAATTTGGCCTTATCTTTGCTATGAATTAAATGGAATCTAAAAGAGGCCCTGGGTATATTTCTTCACATCATCTTTTCAGCCTTTATGTCTCCATTGTGTCATACTTACAAATTTTCTTGCTCTGTATTTTCACATAAAGTAGTTTTTTTTTTTAAATGACTCTTTTATTCAGGTGAAACAAAGGCAGTTTTTTATCCATGGAAACATTTATTTGCCTAAATTATAAGAATTCAGGATTTAATTATGACTGAAACCTGATTATCAACTAGCCTTCATCTTTTAGAAGTACAAAAAAGTTAAGTATCCAGGGAGTTCTATGGAGTGCCTTCTTCAGGTAAAATATGCAGAACATCTACATGTTTACACACAGCATCTCTGTTGATATATTTTTACCTGAAGAGCTTGATAACTGTCAGGAAATCTAAATAGATATGCCTGTATGTACTGTCACGAAGTCATTTATATCTCTACATGTAATGAGATGTTTTACTCAACTACTGTCTTGTTCCTGATCAAAGAATAAGCTAAGAAAAAGAAATATTTTATCAAAAATGAACTATATCACTTAAGATGGGTGACACCAAGTCCTAGTACATCACATACCACTCACAGATAGGCATATCTATAACCTGTATGTAGACCTTACCTACTATACTGCATCATAAAAAGAATGCAATTTACCTCTTACTGCCCTTAACAAGAATGAAACTTGGACATTCAGAAAAAGAATGTGAAACATGATGCCATTCTAACCTGGAGTCTTAAATTCCCAACCCCTTCCTCCAGAAATCACTTTTGATAAGATAAAAACAGAGAGTGAGACAAACTATAAGAGACTCTTAAATACAGAGAATAAACTGAGGGTTGCTGGAAAGATATTGGGCAGGTGGATGGGCTAAATGGGTGATGGGCATTAAGGAGGGCACTTGTTGGGATGAGCACTGGGTATTACATATAAGTGATGAATATTAAATTCTATTAGTGAAACCATTATTTCACTATGCATTAACTAACTTGGATTTAAATAAAATTTAAAAATTAAAAAATAAATAAATAAAGTTGTCATTTAATCTTGATGGCTAGACAGTCATGCTAAATTAAAATTAAATTAAAAACTTTAAAAGGTTATACTCTTATTTAAAAACAAACTTTTTAAATGTTTATTTATATTTGAGACAGAAAGAGACAGAGCATGAGTCGGGGAGGGGCAGAGAGAGGGGACACAGAATCTGAAGCAGGCTCCAGGCTCGGAGCTGTCAGCACAGAGCCCAACACGGTGCTCGAACTCACAAATCTCGAGATCATGACCTGAGCTGAAGTCGGACGCTTAACTGAATGAGCCACCCAGGTGCCCCTAAAAAGGTTATACTCTTATAAATAAATACAAATATGATTCCTGCTCAGTTCTATTATAGTAAATATCAGCCACATTTACTGGCAAAGGAATCTTTACTAATGGTCAAAGACATGTGAGTTTATCTAGCCATGTTAATAAAATAAAGATTAGACATATAAATATTTAAAATCTGAGCACATAAAATTATAAAGTTTAGAAGTCCCATTTTCTGCTTTCATCAAGATGAATATGCTTCATTTATTTTGCCTTCTCTTTTTAACTTAAAAAAAAAAAAAATTCTCCCTGGATTGAAATAAACACATTTGATAAAAGTAGATAAACAAGGTATTTGTGGCAGAGACCAAAGTGCATTTCAGATATATCCTTAAATGTTTTAGCCTATAAACTTGGTCCCCACCAGAGTAAAGAGATTAGGAATATCCTACAGACAGATCAGGCTAAGAGGCTAAGAACCAGCTAGAGAGGATTATAATAAACACCAGAGCATTTATAAAATACTATCAGAAGGAAGTCGTTGGTTTTCAACAGTTCAAAGGGTTATACCACCCTAGAATGACCAGGATAAGATAAGGCAAGAATATTGATAAAATAAAGATCCCATAAATATACAAAACAGAACAATCCTTTCTGTTCATGTAGTTGCTTAATTACCTTTCTTTAAAAATTCAAATTACTAAAGTAAAATATATTTCAAAGAAATTTTAAAACACAGTCTTATAATTGCATGTGATTTATATTAAGCTTTATGCTAGCAATGATGTGATATTTTTAGAAAGCACTATATTTTAGTTTTTCTAAAAGCCCTGGTAATTTAGTCCTCAAAGATTTTCCTATAAAAGATAACCTAGAAATATGGGTAAGATACAAAATGTCACTGTCATAGCAATTAACATCCATTAGTCATGAGAGTCAAAGTTTTTTATAAATGTAAGTATGTTTTACTCTTTCAGGTCAGAAAATAAAGCAACTAAAGATGAAATCAGGGTAAGAGAATTCAAAACATTGGTCAAGCTTTTAAAATAAAGGTCAAAGTGAACATTTCCTCAATTTATGTTTAGTTCTCTTGCGTGTGAGTTAGTACTTTCCACTGGCACATTTCTCACAGGGAATATCTAGGTCAGAAGAGAGGGTAAGATAACATGGCAGACAGACTACAGATTTCTTCCAAGTTTGTGATAAAAAAGGAAATAATTTACATTGTTTTCAAATTCCTGCATCTGTCAACACACTGAATAATTTGAGGTCTTTTTCATTGAAGACATTTTCTCCTTTTTATGTTATTGAACTTGTACAAATGTATCCTCTTTTGTATCTTTTATGATTCAAATCAATAAGGCCATATAAAACTCTAAGCAAATTGACTTCATGTCAAAGAATATATTGATTTAATGATAAAGTTGTTCCTTACCAATAATTTTCCTTATACTATTGCTATTATTTGGAGTGCAGTGTTGTATGGGCTACAAGTATATAATTAATAAAAATATTTTGGTATAAAAACTTAAAAATGGGAATTGTATTTACTTTGACATAAAGTGTACTATTCTATCAGTAAGACTTAGAATTAAGAGTGTGCTTTATTTAAGGCGTTATTTCAAGATCAGTGTCAGAGGGCTTGACAGAATATCTGGGTCCTATCCATTTTTGACACAGTGAAAACAAAGCCATGGGAAGCCGAACTCTACTTTTACTACCTGCAACAGCTACCTTTGTCTCTTTTCAGTGGGTGACCTTGCTCCCTACTTGAATAATAAAACATACAACTAATGCTCCTGCTTCCTGAATCTGAGCACAAAATTTCTCTTTGCTTTGCTATAATGTAAGAAGTGTCTTACCATGTCAACTACTTCACTGACAGGCTGAATCCTCACCCAGCTACCATTTTAGGGACTGTTACTTCATTTATCCTCCCTATTCTGCCCAGACTTTCCCCAGCATATCTCACTCAACATGTGGTAGTATCTCCTGCTATCTATTTATTGAGAAAGCGTGCTCAAGCAGGGGAGGGGCAAAGGAAGAGAGAGAGAATCTTATGCAGGCTCCATGCTTAACGTGGAGCCTAACTTGGGGCTTGATCCCACAACCCTAGCATCGTGATCTGAGCCAAAATCAAGAGTTGGATACTCAACAAACTGAGCCACCGAGAAGACACACATCTACTGTTTAAAAAAATAATAATAATAAGGTTTAATTTATTTTTGAGAGACAGAGAGAAAGACAGAGTGTGAGCAGGGGAGGGGCAGAAAGAGAGGCAGAGACAAAATCTGAAGCAGGCTCCAGGCTCTGAGCTGTCAGCACAGAACCAGGTACGGGGACTCGAACTCAGGAACTATGAGATCATGACCTGAGCTGAAGTCAGACGCTTAACCAGCTGAGCCACTAAGGTGCCCCTCTCTTGTTTTTAAAGACAGAAAACAATGAAGAAATAAAAATAACCAAAACAGTCTAATTTGATGCCACCTCCACCTCTAGCTTTTGCACTATTTATATGCCCCCTTCACAGAAAATATTTTTCTGGGGAGTTGTCTCCATGTCTTTACTTATTCACTCATTCACATCATTCTAATATTAATTTCCAGCTCTCCAGTTCAAACTCTGTTTATCAAGGTCATCAATGACCTCTAGCTAACTATATACAAAGATCAATTCTTCTTTTTTCATCTAGCCCAGTTGCTCTTATTGGGGACAATTTCTCCACTCCCTTAACCTCCTCCAGGGGATAATTGGCAATGTGTGGAGGCATTTTTAATTGTCAAAACTGAGGGATGTGCTCCTATTTGCATCTAAGGCAGAGATCAAGGATGCTCTAGACATCCTACAGTGTGTAGAATGGCCCCCACACCAAAATATCTTTGGGGGCCCAAAAGTCAATAATGTTGAGGTTGAGAAGCCTGAACATCTCAACCTTCAATATTCCACAGTTGTAAACATTTGTTTATTATATGTACCTCCCACAGAGAGCATAAACGTAAGGAGAATCAGGCCTCACCTGTCTTGTTTTATATTGTATTCATTTTGTAGAAAAGTGACTTGTCCCAGATTGGGCAGACAATTTCTGCATTTCATAAGTAATATGTCTTTCAAATGATTTTTGCTTTATTTAGCAATTTGCTTAAATCTTGTACTAATGGAAAGACAGACTTGTTTCACCCTTGTGGAAGAGTTGGACTAACATCAGCACTTCATCTTCACCATTATTTGACATTTTGAATTCTTTATTTTTTATGCTTCAAGTTTTTATTTAACTTCTAGTTAATTAACATACAGTACATTATTGGCTTTAGGAGTAAAACTCAGCGATTCATCCTTTACACCCAGGCCTCATCACAAGTGCCCTCCTTAACACCCATCAGCTATTTTTTAAACATTTTATTTATTTATTTATTTATTTATTTATTTATTTATTTAGAGAGCACAAGTAGGGGAGGGGCAAAGAGAGAGGAAAAGAGAGTCTTTAGCAGGCTCCATGCCCAGCAAAGAGCCCAACTCAGGGCTCGATTTCACAACCACGAGATCATGACCTGAGTTGAAATCAAGAGTCAATGCTAAACCAACTGAGCCACCCAGGCATCCCCTACCCATCACCAATTTATCCCATCTCCCTGCCCACCTCTCTTCCAGTAACCCTCAGTCTGTTCTCTATAGTTAAGATTGACATTTTGAATTCTGTTGATTGTTTCCTAGGAGGAAATGGATTCTAAATCTCAGAAAATAACTTCCAATAAAATTGAGAAAACAAGTCTTTTGAGACATTCAGAAGTACATATAGTAGAAATCATAATAGGCATTACCAGAAAAAGAAATCAGTGAATAATGAAAAGGTCAACATTGATAAATTCTATTCTGGATGATAAAAATAATGTGAATTTCCTCATTACAAAATAATATAAATAAAAATAACCCTGATAAAACTATTCATACATAGATTTCATTTATAGGAAGCAAATTAAGTATATTTCAAAGAGAAAGAAAACACCATATTAGTTTTTAACATGTAATATATGGTTATAATTATCATAAATAATAATATTCAATTCTTGCATCAAGCTTTTATTTTATTTATTTATTTGTTTATTTATTTATTTATATATTTGTATTTATTTAATTTACATCCAAGTTAGTTAGCTTATAGTGCAAAAATGATTTCAGGGGTTGATCCCTGAATACCCCTTATCCATTTAGCCCATCGCCCCTCCCACAACCCCTCCACTAGCTCTCTGTTTGTTCTCCATATTTAGGAGTCTCTATGTTTTGTTCCCCTCCCTATTTTTATATTATTTTTTGCATCAAATTTTTAAAGCTATATTATGCTTCATTCTCCATCATTCTCAGTAGCCATTCAGAGCCTGCTCCTTAGAAAGATTTCATACATGCACATCTTGGGAGAGCACATAAAACCAGGATGGAGTATGCTGTAACAAAGAAATACTACCATTGCTTTCTGCCTCACATATTTTAGATTACCATTTACTGTCAATAATAAAGGTACTTTGTTTAAACAGTAAATTTTAAATTTTTACTGAGAATAGTAGTAAACAGTAATGATTTTACCTTAGACTTTATTAAAAATTTTTCATGGATTCAATATACAAATTATATATTCCAAGTTCAAAATAAAATAGATTAAATCACATTTTTAGATAATGAGGCTATAAGAGAATGTCCACCAATGAGCATTCAAAGGCCAATTTACATTAAAAGATGAACAGATTTCATTCAAATCTGTATTTCTCTTTGTGAGAGTTAATAATTACCACAGATTTTTCTTTCAGCAATTATAAACGTCTTTCCACCTGTATCCACAATTATTGGTGAAAAAGCGAATATTTTGTATAGTTGTATATTCATGTGTGTGTCAATTTGTCTCTGTGTTAGAACACTTAATAACATTAAACAACCTTAACACTGGATGTATTTAAAATTTTCAATATAAAAATTCCCAACACCACACAATCTAAAAAAAACAATCTTACGAACCTAACATTCAGTGTCTCCTGAAATATTTGCAGAGCATTTTTGACTTGTGTTGTTACTTATGCCAAATAGCATCAAGCAAAAAATTGCTTTGACTACTTGAGATTCATCTAATTAATGAGAAGAGATGAAGTAGAGGAATTCAATCCAGGATTTATTTTCGACCTTATTTTTATACTTTCACAGTTTTTGGAGGCTGATCTCTGTGTATGTGGTTCTTGAAGAGGCAATGTCACGACATCTTTCTGGACATCCAAATCCTTTTCCCACTAGATGGCAATTTTACTTATTGAAATGTCTGGAAATGATAAAGAGTGACAAAGCAAACTAACTTTTGGATGAGTTGTTTACAGTGTGTCTTTTGAAGAGGGCACCTGAGGAAAGTTTCTAGCTCAGTCTTATGCACTGGATTAGAGCCATTGAAGAGAGGAAAATCAATTTGCTCAAAGTAATTTGGCCAAATGGTCAGTTTTCCAAAAGAACATCACCAAACTTAGGGATTGTGGATTTACACCTTTAAAAGTTCTGTTGGTGTCAGGTGCCTTAGTGGCTCAGTTGGTTAGGTTCTGATGACTCTTTTTTTTAAATTTTTTTTTTCAACGTTTTTTATTTTATTTTTGGGACAGAGAGAGACAGAGCATGAATGGGGGAGGGGCAGAGAGAGAGGGAGACACAGAATTGGAAACAGGCTCCAGGCTCCGAGCCATCAGCCCAGAGCCCGACGCAGGGCTCGAACTCACGGACCGCGAGATCGTGACCTGGCTGAAGTCCGACGCCCAACTGACTGCGCCACCCAGGCGCCCCAGGTTCTGATGACTCTTGATTTCAGTTCAGGTCATGATCTAATGGTCGTGAGATTGAGCCCCATGTCCAGCTCCACGCTGAGTGTGGAGTCTGCTTGGGATTCTCTCTGTCTCTTTGTCCTTCCTCCATTCATGTTTTTTCTCTTTCTCTCAAAATAAATAAATAAACATTTAAAAAATTATGTTGGTGATATGTAAGAGCCTTAGCTAAAAAGTCTACAAAAGAGGTTTACCAAAAAAAAAAAAAAAAAAAAGAAAGAAAACAATAAAAAGTTTAAACGGGGACCAAACATTCCAGTTACTATGGTAGGGTCCAAGTTCAAATTTGTTTTCTTTGGGGAATTACTAATAATGCCCCCTTTTACTTTCAAAAGTATCCTCAGCTTGGAAGTTATATGGCCATCTCATAAGTTATATGGCCATCCTATTTAACAGAAATATTCAACTTCTGGTACTGATGAAAATAAAAAAAAAAACAACTTTTCTTCTAAATGTTAACACACTATTTGAGAAATTAGCAAAAGAAACCTAAAAATTCTAAAATGTGAGCAAACAAATTAATATTAATGCAAAAATTGCTGAATGAAACATTGATTTTTTTTTTCATTTCCCGATGTGAATAATTATTAAGCATTCTTATTATAGACTTTAAAACCAGATACAGCATTGTTGAGTGTCTTGGGCCCATTACTTAAGCTCATCATCTGTGCAAAGGTACTACAAATATTGTTGGGAAGATAAAATGAATTAGTTTGTGTAAACTGATCTTTTTTTAATGTTTGTTTATTTTGAGAGAGAGCGTGGGAGGCATAGAGACAGAAGGAGAGAGAAAATCCCAACAGGCTTCGCACTGCCAGCACAGAGCCCAAGGCAGGGTTCGATCTTACCACCATGAGATCATGACCTGAGCCAAAATCAAGCGTTGACACTCAGCTGACTGAGACACCCAGGCATCCTATGTAAACTGCTTCTAATATGACTGACACATAGTGCTATTGAAGATTTAGATATAATCGTTACTCATAAGTTGGTAAATTTGACAATATTAGTGAATTAATCTTTAAGTGAAATGGCTTTAGGAGAAAATGTCTTCTGGCAGCTTTTTTTCTAATACTTGACCTATGGCATGTGCAATGTATCCCTAGGGATTCATATAAATAACACCTGACAAAGGTCAAAGAAAATGGTAACTGTATGAACCAGCACGTTTAATTTGGAAAGTTAATACAACCTCATTTGTTTGTATCCACAGGCCCTTGAGATCTAGGGAAATTTGCCTTTCTCTATTGTTCTTCCCTCTGGGCAGGCACAGAAGCCTGGATAACCAGTATTCAGAGAATATTCTTCCATGTTCAAATGGGTATTTTGTATCTGATCACCTCTAAATGAGTAAATACCTCTCTTTCCCTTATGGGAAGATTACTGGGCATTCTCATAGATTTCATTTCAGAAAATAGAGTCAAAATATGCTTCTAGGTCCTTAGGAAACTTTTCCTTTTCACTCAACTATAACGTCATCAGTATGCTAGGAAGTGAGCAATTCAGGACCATAAGGAAGAATACACAACAACTATTATGATCAGCTATGCAAAATCAGCTTTGTACATTAGACTCATCATAAACCTCAGAGATCATGTGCCAGGGCATATTAGGAAAAAAAGTAAAAGATATTCATTGGCCATATGTACAGAAATGAAATCTGTTTGCTAAATTATGGTGCCAATCCATATCCAATCTGTCTTTTCTGGCCATCCTACAGCTGATATGTCATTTCAGTCCTCACCATTACTCACTCAAACCACTTTATCACTTACGAAAGCTTTCTTCCTTTTTTTCTTCCGGCCCTTCCTCCCCTCTTCAACCATCAAAGAATAAGTGCCTTTATATAACAAGCATTATTCAGGGACTAAAAAAAGTCAATAAAATTGGGTTCTTTCCCTGAGGAATATTAAAAATCTATTGGAGAAAATCACGAATGTCAAGAATCGATCAATTTCCTAGCTGGTTGGTCAACTCCAGTCCCCATCTCCTGCACAATGTCCCATCAACAACTGTTATTTTTCTAAAAACTTATCTCTGTTCTCCCCTACTTATAAACCGCCAATGATTCCCCCAGAGGCTTCAGGATAAAATCCAAAGTCCTCATCATAGTACAAGAAGACTTTACAATCTGCTTCAATTTATCTTTCCAGCATCAGCTTCAGCCACATCAAACTATGTGCCAATCGTCACTCTTCTTACATGTGCTCTTTCTTTTTTCTGCCAAAGAGTTCCTCCACTATTTGTAAAATTATTACTCATTCTCCAAAAATGACCTTTGGTAACTTTCGCACCGAAGCTTTCTCTGGATCTCCCAGTTACAATAAACCATTTTTTCTTCCCAGTTTCCACTGACAGCGCATACTCTCATTACAGTATTTAAAATAACATATTATTATTTCTGGGTGATGTAATCTCTAAAAGAACTCTGAAAAACTGAGAATCATGCCTTGCTGTGGGGAAATTTGTTGCATTTCCTCATTTCTGTTGCAATGTTGGCAGATAGTAGATGATCAATAAATGTTTGTCAAATAAATTAATGAATTCTACTCAAGTTTTAAGCATCAGCCATATGTTACCTTTTCCATGAAGCCTTTACCTAACCTCATCTGTTTTCCTTCATATAGAATCCCCATGAACTTAAGAGACATCATTCTTCTCTCCTAACAGTTATTTACAAAGTATTAGAAATAATTGTATGAATACCAGAAAGTGGTATATTGTTCAAGGTCTTTTTCCTAGTGAGTAGTGAGGTGAGACTAGATTTCAGAGCTCTTCTTCCTCTGGGCTTATAATCCCTATAGGAGTAGAACTCAAACAGAGCACACCTTTCTGTCCAGTAGGAAAATTCCCTCAAACTGATCATTCAATGTCAGGCAACAGAAAAATTATACTAACATTGTATTCCTTTGAGTTACCATTGAGGAATGGCTTGAAAAAATCATGCTGTGGCCAAGAATTGAGGGTTTTAAGTTGAAAAGCAGGATAAGGTGACAATAATTTACTCATTATTATTTTCAGGGGAAAAGCATAATAGTCTTTCATGGATGTTTAAATCTTGCAACAACAAGGCAAAGGGGTTCCCTGGCACCCAATACTTTCCATGAGAATTCGTGAATTAAGAAAAACTTCCAGCAAACTGGACACTGAGCCCAAAACATAGAGTAACAGGACACCTGTTATTCATTGTTGAGGAATCTTATGGCCTCCAGGACAGATGCTGATCTCTCTCTACTTGCCCAGATCATTCTCTTTCAGCATCTTCTCCTATTTCTTATTCTCTTTCAGTATCTCACCCCCCATTTTAATTCTCCTCCCACCTACTTTTCCATGCCCAGGAAATACATACCACATTGTTTACCTATAGGTTCCCTTAACGTTCATTGGAATAGCAAAGGAAATCTACTGAGAACATTCAGATGGTTTCATTAAATCATATGTATAAATATGTTAACCAACTTAACAATATTTCCATATATACTTAGATTTTTCCACATTTAATCATTTTTTAAAATTTTTACTGAAGACAAACTTTGATGGTTTTCAAATATTTGTTTTATATACACAGGCTATGGAAATAAGTAAAATACCAGGTTATAAAACTCCTAAGACTATATTAATGGAAGTGTTTTAGAAATATATATTCTTCACAGGAAAAAAATGCAAATTTATAATGTTTAAACATAAATATGAACACTCAAAGTAAGCCTCAAAACACATCAAATATTCTTGTTCTTTTCATTGTTTTATTGTTTCATGGCTTATTCTTATGATAGTCATAAAACTAAGGGTATATTAAACCTCAGCTGTCATAGATTTGCAGAATGATTTGTTTTAATAAACTATAAATACTAGAGCAGAGAGTTATCACAAAAGGGAAGAGAGTACCCCCATATTGCTTTCAGAGTCAATTTCTGGGATAATTGTATTACTACATCCTAGAATTCAGCTTTACTTGAAAGCAATCAGAAAACCTTGGTAATTATTTTGCTTATTTGTGTTAAAAAAGACAGTTTCTCTGGTGTTATAGTCAGGATCCATTTACAGAGTCCAATCTGTTTATTAGGAACTTAAAACACCTCTATAGAATGAAAAAGATAATAAACAAATCTCTGATAGGGAATGTTATGATGTTAGTAGAGCAGGATCAAGACTGAAGAGCAAGACAGAAATCATCACTGAATCACTAGCAGAGTCAAAATTACTAAGAGTTGTAAGAAAATGCTCTAACTCCAGAAAAAGAAAAAAAATGGTGGGGGAGAGAGGGAGAAAGAGGAAAAAAATAAATAAGAGAAAAAGAAAGCACACTGTCTTGTAGTGAAAACAATACTTTTAACAATGCTTACTCTATAAACCAAAATCTTTTTTAAGTGAAAATGGAAATGTTTCCAGCAAAATGCCTTCTGGCACATTTTTATCAGTAAATAATGGATTTCATATAAGTGTATTTTACTGTGGAGTTACCATTTCTACTTTGCATTCACATTGTAGAGGTAAGGTAAAAGATTGTAGGTTGTAGGGATGAACTTCAAGGCAAAGGTTGACCATAAAACCAGTTAACTGTTTTTCCAATAATTACTGGCCTCTAGGGGGACATAATTGAAATATATGAATTTCTAGCATTGTGGTTTCCAGTGAAAGCTGTGCTTTATGGCACTGAGAGGACTAAATATAAAGATACATTTACAGCAAAAGAAGAATTCAAGTTTATGATTTAATAATGCTTTAAAACAAATAATTAAACAAAGCTTGACAAGATATTATTTGCAATCACATTCGATATTATAAGAATTAACTTTAGGAAAAGATATAGATCAATGTTAGGAAAATTAACACACTTATTTCACAGATTTCAAATTAACTATAAAACAAAATCTTGCTTATTTTCTAAAACATGGAATTTATCAATCCTTAGAAACTCCAATTTTAGTGCAGTAATAGAACATAGTTACTATGATAGGAGGGGGAAATAAAGGTAATATAGAAATAATGTATAAGACCAATTATGTTTTATAATATATCTTAGGTATATATTAAAAGCACATGCCTACAGTTAGGCAGATTTCTTTTAATATCTGCAGCAGTAGGCCATTGTCCTCATTTTTTTATTCTTAGCACATTAGAGTTGAGTACATAGTAGGGATCAATAAATAGGTGTTGAATGAATGAAAAATGAATGCAAGCATACCACTTAAGAGAAATCAGCCAAATACAGATGAATAAAAGGAACTTAGAGCAGGAAATCAGAAAACAGTAATTTTGAATATTTCCATTTAATGCTTTTGTCTTTCTTTCTCCCACCCATGTGTGTCTCTTGTATTTTCTTACTTAAGATCATTTTAGCATTACATGGTGATCTCAGGACCACCCAGACCAGAGCCCAGATTTTCTGACTTAAACAATTTTATTCTTAGAGCCTAGCAGCTTAACATCATGGGTGGGGAAATATATAGGGTATATATTTTTGTAGAAATGTATAGTGTAGCTTTCCTACATTAAAAATACTGACATTTTACATCCTTGAGACTATGAAAATGTGGTATATGCAATATTCAAAAAAGTTGATAACCAATTTTGCCATTATTTCAGTTTTTAAATGTAACATAGAACAAAGATATGCTTAAAGAATTAGATAACTCAATCATTGGGAATATCTGTTCCAATTTACACATGCTGCTCATACATAATTCATTTTATAATAACCCACATCTAAACATGTTTTTTCTACTTTCAAAAATAAAAGGCCTAAAAATTACATAGGCCTCTTTTCTGTAGTTGCAAGAGATATTTTTGCTTATGAAATAAACAATATTCTTTGGCTCTGGAGTTCATTCATTCATTCATTCATTCATTTATTTATTCATTCATTCATTTATCTGCCAGATATTTATAGACAGGCAACCACGCACTGTGATAGAAATGAGTCTCCCACATATGAAACGGACATGGTAGCAACTCTCAGAAAGCTTACTGATGTGTTTGGATTGCAGGGGACTCATACAAATATCTAAAATGCATTTCAGCAAAAATATAAAATGCCAAGAGTTGAGCTAACCTACTCCATGGTATTGCTGCTTTGGCATCCATTTTGTGCAGCCAAGCAGCCTGTGGGGACCTTAAGCTGACAGTAGCCCTTCATGCAAGTTCATGTCCTGGATGGCAGCCACCAAGCCACAAGAAAATGCAGGTTCCTGATAGGACTCCCCAACAGCCTTGTAATCAACAGTCTCTCCTGCCTCCCAGCACATCTGTGCCTTCTGCACTCCTTGGATAAAACCCCTGTGGGACTTACCATAACCCTGCTTTTTGGTCTGAGTTGACCAATTTGGACCTAGCCTGGGAGCAAGAGAGCCCTCTACACACAGACCTTAATAAAGGAAGTGCCCCAGGTCCTGTCACTCTCTCTGCCTGCACCTTGCCTTGACCTCTCCACATGGCACCTTGTGGTTCTCCCTCTACCTCCTCTAAGACCTGTGAGTATTAGACTTCTCTATTTCAATTTCTCTTGTGGTCTTTCATTGAACCATGATTCACCATCCAGTAGAGTAGCTTGTACTCTAGTTATCACATGTTAATTTAACAATGTCATAACATAAGGTCATAAACTCAGAAAAGTGAAGGCGGAGGGAAGAGGAAGCTAAGATACACAGAAAAATATTGTAGGTCCACAGGGGATCTATCTATATTTTAAGTATAAATCTGAAGAATGAGAAAAAAATATTCTGGTAAGCAAGCTGGAGAGGGCAAAGAGATAGCTGTATACCTAGAAGGATTATAGCTTGGATTTTTTTTTGAGGACTATTATTAGTTAAATATTTCTGAAATAGCAATGGCATGGTGAGTGAAAAAGGAGACAAAGATCAACATCTGCCCAGAAGGCCGTAAGAGTCAACAATGAGTAACAGGTGTTCTGTTTGAAAGATCAGTCTGGAAACAGTGTGAAAAAGGATATGAAGGGAAGACATAAAAAGTAAAGAGAATTCAATCTTTAAATTTTCTGTGAAGTAATTTACTGGAATTAATTACGGAAGAACAGATTGATTGATGTATTTGTGTGTGATGTTAACTTTTATCACACCCTGAGGATGGTTCATTGCTATTTGAAGGAACCCAATCTGAAACATACATTCCGGGGAAGCTTTGACTAGTACTTCACATATCACCTAATCAATAGCAGAAGTTTAACTGACTAGCATAAGGGATTTAGACATTACATTGGAGGAAGGGGAATCCTTCCACTGGACGAATGAAGGTGAGTAGTATTCTGGATTCATGGTTGGCTGAAAGGTTCCACAGAGTCATTGCTCCTCTGTGAACACTGTGTAAGAAACTGGCAACTCCAAGAACCTGCTATCTTTGGGAAAATCCCCAAATATGGTAAAATTCTATCTCTTGATCCAATTAGAATTTTGGCTGCTCTTAAGGCAATAATATTGCTGCATTGATTAAGGGGGTGATCCTCAATGGACTACCTAAGGAGAGCTAACAGGAGCTTGCTGAGTTTTCTGGAACATGTATGAAATTTTGTTCTTGCTTGCTAATATTTATAGACAGGCAACAAAGACTCCGTGTATACAGCAGATTTTGGTCTAGTACCTGCTTTCATTGTAACAGAGAAGAGTTTTTAGAGACTAGACCTAGAGCTGCTTCCTACCTTGTAGTCACCAGAAGCTACCAGTATTTACCAAAGGACCTGAAAAACCTTGAAATAATAAAAACTTAGGTCTGCAACAGAGGCTACTCTACAAGACCAGATCCAAACTCATTTATGGCTCAAGATAGATAATGGCTGTGGGCTTGTAGAAGAATGAACGATTTTGAGATACATGCATATAGTAGAATCAACGGATTTGATGACAGATGGGATATTGGGGATCCAAATAAGGAAATATACAGAAAAGTTTGTGCTAGTCACTTCATCAGAGGAAGAAAATATATTTGAAAAGAAATGTCTTGGCCATGGTATTTCATTGTTACTATCCTGTGGATACTGTAATAAATTACCAATGACTTGGTGTTTTTTAACAATAGAAATTTAGTCTCTCAAAATTCTGGAGACCAGAAGTCTCAAATAAGTATACTTGGTAAATCAAGTTCCAACAGTGATGTGCTCCCTCCAGAGGCATTAGGGGGAAATTTGTTTCTTGCCTCTTCCAGTTTCTGGAGGCTTCCAGCATTCCTTGATCTGTGGCCAAATCATTCCAAGAGTAGCCACCTTGGTCATATCACTTTTTCCTCCATGTCTAGAAAGTCTTCCTCTAAGGACTCCTGTCAGGACACTTAATGAATGCATTTAGGACCCACCTGCATAATACAAGATAATCTCCCCATCTCAAGATCCTTAATTCAATCACATCTATAAAGACTATTTTCCCACATAAGGTACCAGGGATTAGTATCTGATATCCTTGGAACTATTATTCAACCTACTACAGACATACTTAATTTTAAGTGGCTGTTGGAAATTCTAGAGAATTTATCTGGTAAACCAACGGATATGGGTTTAGAGGTAAGACACAGGAAGCAGGATCATCTGCTGAGAGAAGATATAGCCAGTGAATTCGGATTCTTGGTGTTATAAATTTCTGAAGTAGTTGTTGGGCAGACTGGAGCAAAGAGCTGACTAGTTGCTAAGGAATATTTTGAAAGGAGTAGAAAGAGAGCAGCAAATATGATAGTGGCAATAGTCTTGTAAGTTAGAGAAATGTTTCCTAGTCATCCACACATGTAGGAATCAAAGTGACAATTAGTTGGATGAATCAGCAGCTGGAGTTTGTGGAGCAGATGTGATTGAAAAGATGAGTGGGCAATGGGGTCTAGAGCACTGATTGAAACAGTTAAAGTATTGGATAATGGAATTTAGGCTGCATGGAGAAGCAAATGAAGTGAGAAGGCTGAAATATTTGAGGGGAAAAGTTAAAAATAGAATGAATAGAAATTAATGAGTCAAAGTTTGTGCTCAAAGAGATCTATCATTTCAAAAGTAGAATAATGGAGAGCAGTGTCTAGCCAGTAGTGTGTGACTAGATGGTGTGGAGGTTGAATAACACTGTTGAATAGAATAAGGAAATAGGAGGTACAGGCATTTGTTCTCGAACTTTAATGTGGCTAAGCATTGCCTGCAGAGCTTCTGAGAAATGCAAGTTCCCTTATTCTACTTTTGACAATTTTGATTCAATAGATGTGGTGTGGAATCCATGAATTTACCTCTTTAAACAGATGATTTAGATGTGGGTGGCAGAAATATCACACTGAGAAACTGCCATAGGATGTCAGAATTATAACTTACATAAATATTGTTGATTGCAGTATGAAAGCAAGATTTTGGATGAGGGAGAAAGGTGTGCCAATAGTCATCAATGCAGGTGAGGGATAAAGGAATCTGTAAACAATAGACTAAATAATAATGAGGCTAAAAAGCATTGGATGACAGAAACAAGAATGGATGAAAGAATTTTGCATAGAGATAAAAATGGGATGGAATGAGACTTACAGAAGGCATGGAGAATGTCAACTCCATCCCTGGGCAGGGCAAGAATAAGAACTCTGTTGCCTCTACACATGGGCTTTTCAAGAGAAATTCTGTCTTCAAGGAAGAGCCAAGGTTCAAATAAAGTAAAGGAATATTTTGTCATATATATATATGTGTGTGTGTGTGTGTGTGTGTGTGTGTGTGTGTGTATGGATTGATCCCCCAAAGACAGTGTTACTTATATTTTATCTCCTACATTCTCTTTGAATATAAGAGGAACTCAATAAATGGTTTTCAAATATTTATTTTTTCTTTACATTCAAGCTTGATATTAAATCAGTCTATAGACACTTACCTTAATAGCATATTTCATTTCAGAAATCAAGTCATATAAATGTATATTTTTATAATGCACATTTTTAAAGGCATAATTTTGATAATTGGAAAATTATTTTTTTACTCAAATAGCAAAACTTTATAACACAAAAATACTATTATGATATTCATGTAATACACTAATAATAGTCTAATTTTAATGTGCATAATTAGAAGTGATTTACTTTTTAAAATTTATTTTTTAGGTTTATTGAAACATAATTGATGTGATGTACTTCTCTAATAAAATGTGTCTATAGTTCTTTTTTCCATATTACAAAGAAACAACATTAATAATATACCTAAGAAAAGATAATTCAAAAAGGATTTGAATGTTCATGGCAACATTATTAATAATAGACAAGAGGTAGAAGCAATCCAAATATCCATTAACTAAGAATGGATAATCAAAATGTCACATATTCTTCAAAGGACTACTACTCACCAGTAAAAAGGCATGAAGTACTGATACATGCTACAATACAGATAAACCTTGAAAATGTGCTAAGTGAAAGAAGTCATCTACAAAGGGGATCACATATTTTATGATTCTATTTTTAAAAATTTTTTCACTAACATTTATTTTTTGACAGTCAGAGAGAGACAGAGCACAACCAGGGGAGGTGCAGAGAGAAGGAGACACAGAATCAGAAGCAGGCTCCAGACTCTGAGCTGTCAGCACAGAGCTTGATGCAGGGCTCGAACCCACGAACCATGAGATCATGACCCAAGCCGAAGTTGGTCGCTTAACTGACTGAGCTACCCAGGAGCCCCATTTATGATTCCATTTTTTAATTTTTTTCTTTAATGTTTGGTTTTGAGACACACACACACACACACACACACACACACACACACACACACACAGTGTGTGTGTGCCGGGGAGGGGCAGAGAGAGGGAAACATAATCTGAAGCAGGCTCCAGGACAGAGCCCCACAGGGGGCTCAAACCCATGAACCTTGAGATCATGACCTGAGTCGAAGTCTGACTCTTAATCGACTGAGCCACCCAGGTGCCCCTATGATTCCTCTTTATGAAATGTCCCCAATAGACAAATCTATAAAGACACAAAGGAGATCAGTGATTGCCAGGAGCCAGGTTTAGGATGTAGCAAAAGGGAAGGGGTAGTGAATACTAATGGGTATAAGGTTTCTTTTGAGGGCGATACTCTAAAATCAGTTTATGCTGATGACTGCATAATTCTGTATATGTGTTAAAACCATTGTATTGCACACTTTACACTGGTACATAAATTATTTCTGAGTAAACCTGTTTGAAAAAGAAAATGCTTTCCATCTAAGATCTCCCTGCAGGATAAGCTGTGATCAAGCCTGTGAAAGGTCCTAAACAATATATCCTCCTATTTTATTCTCTCTGTTTTCTTACTTCAAGTTAGTTCCCTCTTTCCTGTCTTCAGTGTTTGTGGAACATTTCCAGAGGTGTTGCTGGTAACACAGAGACCTACTCCATACAAAGTCACATAAGTCCCACTTAAGTCTACTTTTTAAATCACTTAAACTTGAGTTTTTCAAGGCTGACAGCAGAATTACTTCCTACCCCTCCTCTTTCCGTTGGTAATAAATATAAAACACACTCTGGAAAACAACGGCAAGTTTCTTGTAAAATAAATCTCTAAAGCCAATTGTAACACACTGGGTGTCCCAAATCTTCTTCCCAAAGATCAAAGTCTGATTTTTCCTGAATTGATAGCACGATTGAAATGAAAACAGCCTGCTGCTAGCATTCAGCCTTATGATCCTGACAATAAAAAGATTAAATGTGGTAGAAACATCTGTACATTTTCAGGAATGATAAAGTTCAGCTGGAATTTTTTAAACTGAAGTTTTGCATTTGAAGTTTATTTCAGCAACTGACTTTAGACACTCACATATGATCCAGAAATGGGGCTTTGAAGATGAAAGACAGAGCAGCATTGCAGAATAAGGTTGGTCAAAAGAAGATGAAATAAACAAGTAAATAATGCAGGAAGTAATCAGATTCAGAGAAACGTGGTATAAAGAACTTAATACATTGAAAATCATTTCTGGGGAGAAATATATCATAATGACAGTTTCTTGCATTATATTATGAAGGTAATAAAATTGTAGAGTCAAAAGACTCATCAGAAATACCCTGCTTTATAATTAATGAGAAATGATAGATGAAAGGCAAAATGAAACGTGTTTATTTGTCTTATCACAGAAGCCCAGGTGATGTATAAAATATGAATACTTCAAAAATGAAGAAAAATGCTTTATGTAGAAGTTGGGAAACTTTGTAAGAATTTTCGATATTTTTAAACTTTATGGTTGGAATATTAGAGATTTCTGATTTGGAATATAAAGTAAACTTGAAAATCTGGGATGATTTTTTTGAAAGGTGATAAGTTATACCAATGGAATCTGTGAGCTCTCCTGGAAAATTGTATATAGACACCTTGATTCACATTGAGGGACTCAAAACTGTTTTATGATCCATGCCTGAGTTTTCCAATCATGGGTTTTGTTAAGTTGTATATATATTTTTAAAAAGCTTTTTGAGTCAAAACTTGGAATGTTTATGTGACATAGAGGACAAAAAGTAGTTGGTAGCCAATTGCCGTATTATCAGAATTTGATGGTTGTACTGAAAACATCTAGTCGCTAAACAAATGCCTTCAATGAAGAGAATTATAAATGACAGTACTTTTAGCATTACCCTTCAGTGATGGACTTTGCAAGGGACAGCTGCAAATAACTAGTCTCCTAAATCAGGATTTTAATTAGAAAACTAAACTATTCTAACCATATTCTTTTACCTGAATGACTAGTTCTAATTCTAAAAATAAATTTTGTTTTTATGTTACTCAAGTTTATAGGCTCTCCTCCTAAACAAATAAGTAAAAATAAGCATACTGCTTTGTTTTGGTTCTTCCTATAGCACACTTTGAAGTATGTAAGATCTGTACCAACTAAGGTTTCTTTGGCCTCCTATCTATCGTTTCTTTCCTTTAGGAGAATAGATGCTTAGAAACTCTGGGGCAGCTTTCAGACAGATGCAGACACCTCTCACACCTTTTCTGCATGAATAAACAGAGAATGGCAAACACTACCTATCTCTACCAACACTAACAAAGTTATCTGTTAAATGCCCCATTATCTTATGTAGCCCCATATTTGATCAGCTCTAAGCTAAATAGGTATTTGAAGTGGGGGTGTGTTTCTTGTAGTTTTTAATGTTTTTAACATTTATTCATTATCGAGAGACAGAGAGAGACAGAGCACGAGCATAGGAGGGGCAGAGAGAGGGGAGACACAGCATCCGAAGCAGTCTCCAGGCTCTGAGCTGTCAGCACAGAGCCAATGTGGGGCTCGAACCCACGAACAGTGAGAACATGACCTGAGCCAAAGTTGGACGCCCAACCGAATGAGCCACCCAGGTGCCCCTGAAGTTGAGTTTTGAAACATATCATTTTTCCCTAGCAGAACTTTTACATTTTTATTGGCAGATTCTTATCAAAAAGTTGTTGTTAATGACAACACTCACGATGAATTTATTAAATGTACTTCATGTTGATTTTTTACTTTAAATTATATAAATATTTGTCTACATAAAATCAGAAATTTTAGAAGGGAAGAATGGAAATTACAATAAAGTCAGTTAAAATTTGAATAGTTTAAATAGATATAATCAAACACTCCATTTAACTGAATTTTAAAATCCTCATCTGAGGCAGTATAAATATCATTGTTATGTCTGGACAATTGGAAAAACAGCCAAGTATATATGTTCAAATAAATTATTCCTTTTATGTTAGTTTATCTATGTTAGCATTGAATTAGCATTTTTCATGGAATTTAAAGTTACATTTCCATTGTAAGTATACATAATACAGGCCAAGGACAACCTTAGCAAACTATATAAATATAGACCTAATTTTACATCTCTAAAATTAACAAAGTATGACTACACTAAAATTTCTGGTATGTCACATGTAGAGAATGCATAAGTGACTATCAAAAAAATATGTTAAAGGAATGATGGATTAGAATGAGGCAAAAAGACCCAATGCCTGGAAAATTGGTTCACGTTTTGTTGAATGTGTCTGTATTCACTTTTATATTTTGTGTCATTTGAAAGAACACTATGTCCATGGAAACAGACAGTAAAATGATTTTTAATAGAACTGACTAAAATGTCTGAGGCAGTGATTTTGAGTTTTCAGGTAAAGAAAGCCCTTATTTTGGGTACTGCAAACATGTTCTTCTAATCTACAGGTCTCTACCAGTAAATGTGAAGGCTCAATACCTCTATCTGTGAAATAGCATTGCCCAGAAATAAGTCTTAAAGGGAATATTCTTGCAATACTTTTTGAAATGATGAGAGCTCCTAAGACCTGTATCTTTAATGCCCTGTGACTACTTATAAGAACAGAAAGGCTTTCATTCCTTTTTTTTTTTTTTAAAGTAGTCTTCATGCCCAACACGTAGCCCTATGTGGGGCCCGGACACACAACCCCAGGATCAAGACCTGAGCTGAGATCAAGAGCCAGATGCTCAGTCAACTGAGCCATCCAGGCACCCCCAGAGAGGCTCTCTTATTTTAATGACTTCTAGACTTAAGTTGCTAAGATTTTTAAGATCATTCATGGTAGGTTTTCCGTCAGTAAATTGTTCCAAGATGAACATTCAGGAACACACTGTCTACCTTTCAACTACGGAAGGATGATTACAGTTACTTTTGGAAATGTATTAAAATAACATTGCAAAAGGAACAGAATTTGATGAAGCTATGGTTATTCTGACCACTAAGATTTATGTTTAAGCTCATGTAAGCATAAAATCCATCAGGTACGATGGTAGTAATCCTGGCCTATTAGTTATACTAGCATTGCACAGACTGCTTATAATTTCTAATGCCAAACTGGAGGTAGGGAAAGCTGTTCTTATATAACTCTTAAGCTGACCTTACCTTGCATTTATTCTTCTGTGACAACTAGAGACATGTCATAAAAATTATTTAGCAGAGACCTACTCTCATGTAATGTGTTCATATAAATTTGTTACAGAGATAATCCTGTCTGTCATAGATATTTACAAACATCATTTATTCCCTCACTTCTTTATGAAATGGGGAGCTACCATCTGGTTTGGGCAGGTTATATAATGTTAGTAGACCTAATAGGCCAAGATTTATAACCATGCTACCTGGTGGATTTTATGCCTACAGCAGATGAAATGTAAATCTTTGAGGTAAGAAATACATAGTTATAGGAGCTACTAAATATTTTTTTATTAAAAGTATCTAAGAAGCTTTCATTCTGAAATCATTTGTGTTAGAAGTAGTTTTGTAATCTTCTGTGTTACTTTCAAAGACTGTTAATTGAAGCCAACTAAAACACAGCCAATAATTTTTGCTTTTGATTCCTCTCACTGCCAATTGTAAAGATTCTTTTAAAAACTGGTTTTGCAGGAGAATTTATAGCATGTCTGAGTCAAACTACTGTACTTTGATAAGCTTTACCTTCATGCTTTTTTTTTTAGCATTTTTCAAGACATATCATTCGTTTGGTTTCTCAAAAAAAAATAAATTAAAACTGATGTTAGAGCCAGTTCATTTAGAACTTTAGAGTACCTGAAAAATATCGAAGCTCTTACCTTTTGATCACATTTATAAATTAAAATTGATGTATCTAGTTTAAGCACCTACTTATTGCATGAAATTTAGCTAATACATCATAGTCATGTTTATACTATCCACAGCCCCTTGTTAGTTTGCTAGTGGCAGTTTCAGACAAGCTACCTTGCATGACGAAATTGTGGACAGAGTCCTTGTAAAAGATTTACAGATAGAAATGAAAAATAAATAAATATATAGCACTAGCATGCTTACTAGTCTGCTCTGTGGCTATAAAACTCATGTCAAATATTACCTTCACATTGATAAATTTCAATGGCTTTTAATTCACATTTTAAGAAAAAAAAACGCATTTGGGAAATGGATAGAAAGGTTTCTAAATGTGGCAGTGATCTCAATGTATAACCTTCTTGAAATAAGCTACAACGAGATGTTACATTTTCCTCAGAGTAGACATGGTTTACAACCAGCAGAGTTGGTTACTCAGAAGGATTTGCTGTGATCAGTGAATGAGGGGCGGTGCTTGTCATTGGCCGTCCCATTAAGCAATTCAAAGATTCCTTGTAGGCAAATTTAAGCACACACAACATCTGAGCTCAGCCATGGAGATCTGAATGGAAAAACAGGATTCTACAGGATGGCTCAACTGTTTCATTTTTAATAGTCATTTGTGGCCTGTAAGCAAGGTTCAACCAGCTAGGTAAACTACCAATTTGTTTGCTGTTTGAAGTGTAAACAAGGGATGATTTATTTATTTATTTATTAGTTTTCTTTCTTACTTTTGCACATTAAGTTGTATTTGTTCTTTGACATGTAACCTCAATCTAGACTTATCTAAAGTTCAATTTTCTTGAAAATTACAAGCATATTCTTATTCTTTTGAATATCCTCAGAGTGGAATGTTTCCAGTTTATAAAGGCAGATTTTTTTTCTTTTCTTTTTTTTTAATGAGCCAATTCATGTTTGAATCCATATCTGTTATCTGTGAGAAAATATTTTAAACACACAAACAAATAAATAAATAGATGAGTGAGATGTACTTTTTTTTCTTCTTTCTCGGTAAAGCTCAAGTACTTACTAAAGCAATAATGTCAATTTCTTTGTAGTTGATAAACTAGTTTTAATGTCAGTTTCAAAGAAAGAGACATCAAAACAGTATCTAAAACAGAATTGCTTGAATGAATGTATTATCAATGCATCTATCTTGACAATAGGCAGAGGCCAATAAAATAAATCAGTCTTACTCCTTCATGGTCATATCTCATAAATAAAACTGTGATTGAACAGAATAAAGTAATTCCAAAAAATGCATAAATTGTGACTTTTTCTGTCACTAGAAGGATTGTTTACAAACTAGCCTTTTGTAAGAACACAATTCTGATGAAAACTTTTAAAACAAAGCTTCTAACTAAAAGTCAACATAGAATTGTTTTGTGGCCAATCTTAAACCTCTTTTAAAGACAGAACTTGACAAAAATTCATTGTGATCACCTATGTCTCTTTTTTTGTATGTTGAATAAGATTTATATATTAGGTAAGCCATAGATCTGGTTTATATTCCTCAATAAGAAAGAATAAAAGGTGGCTGTGGATTGAAGCCCTCTGTGTATATTTTCCTTTTCCTTAAGGACCATAAAGAATGAAAATTGGATTAAAATGTTTAAATGTTCTTAGAACAATTCCCACAAATGCCAATAATTATAGATTTTGGTTTCTTTGATTCTAGTGGCTCTAATCTTTAGTAGATTATTACAATGCACAACATGCATCAGATACTTTCCACATGACATATGTTTAACATCCTCACGTTACAAACCATGGGTCAAGATTTCGGTTCAAATGCAATTAGGTTTAAGGGATACAATAGGAACCACAGGGAATGTGAGAACTGTCAAATACTATACTGTCCCTGCTACTGAGCTGGATCGCACCAGAAAGACACCAGCCTTAAAGATTTCCATTTTTCTCATCTTCCACAATTCTGAAGTAGACCGCTGAGTCAATCTTTATTGAAGGTACATTTTAATGATGGTCTTATAAGGTTTTTTTTGTTGTTGTTGTTGGTGGTGGTGGTGGTGGTGGTGGCATTTTTAACAAAAGCATAGTGCAAGCCGCCTGACTTGGAATTTCAGCAAAATTGTTTGCCAGAGACTCACATAAGATTCTGTGGGGAAACTTTTTAATCCGAGCCTGGATCTCTAATCATTTGTTGTATGGAAGAGAAAAAGGATCTTCTCTTTCTCTGTGTTTAATTATACACTGGCAAATCTATTTTATCCCTAATCATTGTACACATACAAAGTGGCATTGCATCCTACCATTTAAAATAAACAGACCAAAAACTTAAAATGTTCCTAGAGTGGTATCAGAAGCATATATTGTTTATGAGCTTGTTATGACCTATTGCAAATTTAGATTTACGAAACTAGGAGCTACACTTCTCATTTCTTTGCCTAACACACAGTTTGTGGATACTAAAAAGAATAGGCTACAGTTTTGAATAAACAGTCACTAGACTCCTTGGCAGAACCATAAATCTCTATTTCATAAAAGATGCTGATTTTTGCAAGAAAAAAAATTTTGTTTAAAAGTTCCCAAAGTCATTGTCATTGGAAACTGTGTAGTGTATTAGTGTGTATTTATATCCTACTTCAGTCTAGTGCTAATTTTGGAAAACTGCACTGTGTTGACTATAGCACCAACTACCCTTTAGACTCTAGGATATGGGGGTCTTCAGCAACTGAATGTACTGTACCGGCCTGTTATACTCTGTTAAAATTGCGGTCTTTTAAAAGGGAGCATTAGCTGGATACATGACATTCCACAAATACATGTCCTGGATGGGTTCCTTGGTCACATGTTTTCAGAAATCCCTCTCTCAAAATGGAATTTGTTTAACTTCCTTTCAGTTCTAGCTAATGTCAAAGTTTGCTTGTTTTTCAACGGGTTCAAACAAATTTTTCACAATGCTACTTTTAGACACAGAACCCATCATTCCATTCCTGAATGATGAGTAAGTCTGCTTTTCCACACCCTATGAAATATTACTTCCTACTTCAAAGACTCTACCTCATTCCCTCCCTATGAACAACAGCAACACTTATTGGAACTGATTATATTCAAGGACTGATCTAGTTACTAAAAAGGAAAAGGTGTAAACAACCCATGGGTAAAATTTCCTTCCTAGTATGAGGCTGTATGACAAATGTCTGCATTTTCCATGTTACAAAAAAATCCAAAAATCAACCTCTGGGTATCAAAAGACTTCATTCTTTTAAGAAGCTACACTATTTCCTAATATAATGATATACAGTTTACTGCAGATTTTTCTGAAGTATACTTTTCTCTATTTTTCTGAACTCTTAGATTTTTTTTTACTTAAAAAAATTCACAGTTCAAGATCTATCATATAAGAACTAACTTAATTTAATCTTATTAAGTGGAGTCTAGTCTATTCGTTTCTAATTAATGTTACCACATAATAGTTTACAATGGACTCGAAATTCCTCTACACCTCCTAGGTGTGATTGAGCACTTCGTCAACTTCCCTTACATTTTGGAGGACATTTTAAAGTATGTCCTTAATTTTGAATAAAGATTGCTAACTCGATCTTACCAACTGTTTAGAAATAAAAAGAAAAGAAAAAACAGGGTTTGTTGTTGTTCAAGGTTAATGCAATAAAAATTACCAGCTTTTCTTAAGAACTATTGATATTTAATAGTCATTGCACTAATCCTCAGGAAGTGAATTGGTCAAAAGCAAGTTTATTTTGAAATGAATTATTCATTTCTGACAAAACTGCATTTGGCACTCGTTATGATGTTAAACCACATCCAAAACAGTTCATTGGAATTATCTCATTAATATGGGCGGAAGATTCATCAGTGGAACTAGACATAACTAAATAACTAAGATAACAACTTTGAAGAACAAAAACCTTTTAAAAAATGCATAGAGGGATCATTGCATGGGAATCACTGATTAAAACTAGAAAAAAATTATTGGGTTTAATTCAGAGGAGCATAATTAAATCATTTATCTGATTATCAAAAGCAACATTGAAATAAACAAATTTAAAATGGGATAAGGAGTTTGAAGTGCTTCATTATGAAGTCAAAAAGGCCTGAAAGTTTTTCCCCATGCATTGTAACAGAGCACTTTCCCAAAGCTTGTTTGAAGGAAGACTCATTCCATAAGATTTTTACAGATGTGATGCTAAATGATAGGTCTACATCAAAAAATTTGGGGAAATGTCAGTTTTTAGGCAAAAACTGACTTATAAATTTCCTTGATTGAACAGTTTATTAGGTTTTACAGTTTAGGGTTGTCAGAACTTTTAATATACTTATCTTCCTTGTGAATCTGAAAAAAAAACAAAACAAAACAGTTTTAGGAGCATCCTGTGGACAGGATTTCAAAGAGCACTTTAAAAAATGCCATGACAGATGTTTCATGTGGAAAAATTATTTAAAAACTGAAAGCACAACTAAAATAACACCATTCTAATATTTAAAAAAAGGAGGAAGTTAGGGAAAGAAAGGAAGAAGAGTTCTGTGGTGACTAAGATACTTTACAAACTTTAAAACATAGAGTTAATGTCATCATGTAGATACAGGATCAGAATCTGGATCATAGCGCTACAGAACATTTCCTTTCCCAAAAGAATGCTGGTAAGGAAGAGCACCCAGAAGTCACAATGACCCATCCATTCCTGCTCGAGGAAGGTTTTGGTCAACTGATTCGCTTTTCATAAGGGTACAGAAAGATCTCTTAGGAACTTAAATCTGGAAAGGAAATGGAGTCAGAACCACAGCACAGACACCTAGGATTTTTTTTCAAGATTGCCATCACATAGGTCTTAGTTTTTACTTCCCTTTGTGTTTTCTCCTTCCCCGTTTCCTTTTGACCTTCACATGATGATGGCATTCTCCTTCAGTAGTAATTGCATGTTCCAGAATAATAAGACAATATACTACTTCAATTTTCCTTTAAGACTAGTAGAAGCTCCTACCAACAGTAACAAAAACAATATAAAATGGAAAGATGCTTCATTTTGATGCATATTGGATTTGAATGTTTGTACCTACTGTTATGGGGACAGAAACTTAATTAAGAGTTATGCTTACTCTTCTTCCTATAAATAATTACCATGCAGCAATTAAAAAATTTATTAGAATGATTAGGCTACGAGAGGCAAAAATAGAAGTGTTTCTTGTTCAATCAGCAGGTATGAATGAGAGCCTATTCTATTTTAAGAAGTGTGGTACACACTGTAAGCATAAAAGTTAATAGAGCAAATTTCCCATTGTCTAGAAGCCTTGGAGGAAACACGGAAATTAATAAATAATCAGAACAATGTAATTAATGCAGTTATAGAGATATGGGATAGATAGAGAACAAGGCACTATGCTAGAAAGAGGTGGAAGCCTGGGCATTCTTTGGAGACAGAAATCATGGGTGCCTGGAAGAAGTGATTTCTAAGTAAAATCAAGTAATAGTCAATAGGATTTTTCAAAGTATCCAAGAGTGAGGCATAACAAAATTCCAGACAGAGAAAAGTGTTTCAAGATAGGTGAGAAAAAGCATGGTGCTGATGAAAATGGACTGTTGCCCAGCACCTGTGATTACCTCAGTGTACATCGTCCTGGATGTGTGTCCTTCCAGCCTTCCCATTCCATTGCCTTTCACCTTCCTTACACAGTGCCTGCCTTAAAATAGGTGCTAGAGACTTATGTGTAAGAAATGGTACCTCATTGTTTCTACATGTTTATTTTCAGACAATGAGCCTAATGACCTTTCCTTATGTTTATCGGCCCAATGGCAGGCATTTTAAGCTACAGACATACTTTGGAGATATTGCAGGTTCAGTTCTAGACCACCACAATAAGCTGAATAGCACATTGAAGTGAATCAAATGAATATTTTTGGTTTCCCAGTGTATATATAAGTTATGTTTACACTATACTGTAGTCCATTTGGTGTTCAATACCATTAGGTCTAAAACGACTAGTGTGCATACCCTGATTTAAAATACATTATTGCTAAAAACTGCTAACCACATCTGAGTTTTCAATGAGTCATTATATTCTTGCTGGTTGAGGGTTTGCCTCAGTGTTGATGGCTGCTGACTGATAAGGGTGGTGATTGCTGAAGATTGAGATGCATGTGGGAATTTCTGAAAATAAGATGGCAACCAAATTTGCTGTGTTAATTGACTCTTTCATGAGCAACTCAGCAAGTTTATATAATATTTTAAATCGTGTGTTATTTCAACAGTCTTCATAGTACCTTAACAAGGATTAGAGTCCATCTGAGGAAAACACTTTCTATCCTCATCCATAAGAAGCAACTCCTCATCTGTTAAAATTTTATCCTAAGAGTCCTCTAATTCAGTCACATCTCTGGCTCCACTTCTAATCCCAGTTCTCCTGATGTTTCCACCATATCTGCAGTTACTTCCTCCACAGAAGTCTTGAACCCCTCAAAATCAGCCACAAGCATTGGAATTAATGGATTCCAAATTCCTGTTCATGTTGATATTTTGACCTCTTCCCATGGATTGTGAATGTTCTTAATGGCATCTAGAATGGTAAATCCTTTATAGAAGGTTTTCATTTACTTTGCCAAGACCTATCATAGGTCTAACTACCTATGACAGCCATAGCCTGATGAAATGTTTTCTTTTTTTTTTTTTTTTAAATTTTTTTTTTTCAACGTTCATTTTTATTTTTGGGACAGAGAGAGACAGAGCATGAACGGGGGAGGGGCAGAGCGAGAGGGAGACACAGAATCGGAAACAGGCTCCAGGCTCTGAGCCATCAGCCCAGAGCCCGACGCGGGGCTCGAACTCCCGGACCGCGAGATCGTGACCTGGCTGAAGTCGGACGCCCAACCGACTGCGCCACCCAGGCGCCCCTGAAATGTTTTCTTAAATAATAAGACTTGAAAGTTGAGATGACTCCTTGATCAATAGGCTATAGAAAGGATGTCGTGTTAGCAGGTCTGAAAATAATGTTCAGCTCACTGTATGTCTCCATTAGCGCTTTTGGGTGACTGGGTACATTGGCAATGATTTTTCATCAAAGAGTACAGATCACCATAACACACACAATAATTATGGAAAAATTAGAAATATTATGCAAATTACTAAAATGTCACAGAAAGACACAAAGTGAGCAAATGCTGCCAGAAAAATAGTCACAGGGCTGCTGCCATCCTCTATCTGTAAAAATCACAATTATCTGCAAAATGCAATACACCAAAGTGCAATAAAACTAGGTATGCCTATAGTTTATTTTAAACACAATTAATCTGGAAACTATTTCATTTCTGGAAACTCCAGAATTGATTCGTAGAACACTACAGCGTCTAACATTGCTGACCTCACTGTCTTCCTTCAAATCTCCTGTGTCAGATGCTGAAGTGGCTACTCAATACCCTCTCACTCCTTCTTTATGTAGTCATAATCCTTAGTTTGTTGAGACAGTCATCTAGCCAGTTAAATTCTTGTTTTCCGGCTCCATTCACTGTGTTCCAATTTGACACAATTCTGGCCTATGAGATGCAAGTGGAAAACTGAGAACTCTGAAGAACAGTTTAGTTTGCTGATACAAGGATATAGGCAAACTGGTACAACTCCTTATTTTTTCCCCCTGTCATGAAAGTACATGTGATATCTGGAACTCCAACATTCATTTTATGACCATGAGGTAGCAAATATGAGAAGAGCTTAGAAAACCAAGAGATATTGAACTTTACATTGTTAATCTGCTAAACAGATGCCAATAGCCACAAAACTCCAGATCCTAAGTTTTGTGTGACACATAGGTGTTCTTAGATATGTTTATTTCCTCTCTGTCTCTCTCTCTCTCTTTCATATTCCTAAAAGAATCTATATCTAATTTACAATGACTCTCTTATGCCCATCTTTTAAGGTACTAGTAAACATTTCTTTCTATAAAAGTATTTTATAGAAACCTCAAATTTAAGATCTAAAGATAAATTCACTATCTTCTCCCCTCAAAACCCAAACCAAATATGTATATTTCCTTTTGGAGTTAATGGCTCCATCATGTATTCAACTACCCAAATCAGGAACCCAGGAGTCATCCTGACTCCCATTGTCCCTGTAAGACATACATCCTATGACACACTAAGGCTCACTGATTTGATCCAGTTAACATCTCTTAGGTGTTTGCCCTCCTCTGTATTCCTCTGCTATCATTTGAATAGTCTGGTCAATCACTGCAATGCCCTTTCTTCCAATCCCCTGATCATTCACTCATTCATTCATTTAATCTATTATGTCAGAGTAATCTTTCTAAAACTTGCATACATTCCTATCACTCTCCTTCTGGAAAACTTTTAGATCTCTGTGCCTAAAGAATGAAGCCCAAATTAGTACATACAGCATACACATTTTCATGATCTGTGATTGGTTTTTTGTTCTGCTGCATGTTCAGCCAACAAATGACAAAATGACATGTTTCCTGGATGACATTCTGCTGTCTTCTTTTACTTGAATTTTTTAATGAGAATAATGTATGAATGTTGTTTGGATATGAGTGATGCCAGTAAATAAAGTTGGTAAGATATCCTTAAACTCTCAACTGTTCTGCAACTCCCTTTCCCAGAAATAATGACTGTCAAACAGTGGATGTGAATTCCATCATGTTCTGTCTTACGCCCCAATTGCTGTGTGTCTGTTCCCTCTGCCAGGAATGGCTTTCTTTTTTTGTGTAGAGAACACTTATAGATCTAATAGTCTAGATTCTAATATCACCTCCATAAGAGAACATTTCCTCAATTGTGTAGAACTGTAAAGAAAGAATTTTTATGTTTCTCTGTATTTTGGGTATTTTAGGCAAAGAAAACTGAAACGTGGGCTAAAGGATATGCCTGGAAAGTTAAAGAATGATTGCCTAGATAGTGATCTTCAGAAATATTTATTCCCCCCCTGAGCTAAATGCTTCCATTTCAGACAAAAATGAAAGCAGAAGCCATCCACTTACATTCCCAATTCCAGCTTGTTACACTTCCAAAGTGTAAAACATTTGAGAGAAGGTTTCTTGTGCTGTCTCAAGTAAGCTAAGTGGCAGTTCCCCTATAAACTTCAAGATTCATAATTTTGGAGTCTCCTCTTGGGTATAAATTCCTTTGTCCACACAAACAAAACCAAGAATTTCTTATCTCTTTGCATCAGATGGGGTACTGGGGTGTAGAGAAATAGTCTGTTTTTGATCCAGAAACCTCTTGTTTGCTTTCAGAATAACTGAAAAATATAGATATTAAAATTTTATAAAACTGAGACAATTATGGCTTCCTCCTCTATTCTCCCATAGGTAGGTGTTTAAGCCTCTAAAAATAAACTTTTAAGATTGATTGATCTATTTTTTTGATTTGTTGCCCATTAAGTGTGAGCTACACAATAGATAGTAAAAGCTGCCATCTATTTATTTTGAGTCACAAGTTGCTTGTGTGTTTCTTATTACATTAGACATATTTAATAAATAATTGAACAATAGAAGGATACAAATAACAAATATTCAGGTGTAATTTATTTCCTTGGAAAGATTCTATAGTGCTTCCAAATAAGAATAAAATTGGCATCATATATCTTTATAGCCTATCATTTCTTTTCCCATAGAAAACCAAACTTTATATTAAATATATTTATAACTGAAGCTTACATTGAATTTACATTAAATTTCTTTAAAAAACTCGTAAAATAGGAATTTATCAACCATGTGACATTCTATAGTATTTAACTAAAATGGAAGATTAGGGAGTTGGGGAAGGGGTTAGGGAAAGCAGGAAGAGGCAGAGAAATGATACTCCACCTCATAAGTCAAAATAAAATGACATTTTTACTTTCAAATATTGGGTGGCAGAAATAGGAAGATTGTAACTTCCAGACAAAGTAGTCAAATTCAATAATACCACATATTCAAATGATCACTGGAACAAAAGGATTACAAGTAATATAAAAACATGACAAAGATTTCTGTCTTTATAATTGTTTATATTCCCATATTTACATTAGAAATTCTATTTTGTTTTTGTGCAGACTAAAAATCAAGTGAAAAGAGTAGAATTACAAAAATGTAACATAGGTTTACATTTGTGACTAGAAAATGAAGTGGATTAAGAAAGTATGCCAATGAAAACACTTCTTTTTTTTTTTTTAATAACTGGATTCTCTCTTTGGGAAAAAGAGTCATTGACTTTACTACAGAGAGATTATCAGTAAATGTGTGCTGCTCACCCACCATCCTAATCATTATTGTCATGAAGTCAATTTGAGATCACAGGTCACAGCTTTAAATTCAAGTGTGGCATAGGGAATTTAATCAATAAATGTTTTCACACACACACACACGCACACACACACACACACACACACACACACAAATATGCTGCAAGAAAGCTTATTCTATTAATACATTTATTTAAACTGGCTGGAAAGCATTCTGAAATATATTTAAGTAGAGAGGATGTTTGGGTGGAGTGCATTTTAAATTAAGCTTTGCTTAATATGAGAAGATCTTCTATAGCTTATCATTATCAGGCCTAAATATTCTGCATTTTAGTTTCTGCCTCAATAATTCCCTTGAAATTGCTTTCTTGAAGGTCACCAATAACCTTTTTATTGCCAAATCCAATGGCCATTTTTATTTCTCATCTTTCCGGACACTATTGCATCATTTGGTATTGCTCACATACCCTTTTTTCTTGAGTTTATGCTCTGTCACAGAATAAAGTGAATTTAAGACATGTACTCCTTTAGATATGCTGCACAGTATGTACTATTTTTGTTTCCTTTTGGAATCTTTTTAGCAACAAATGTAAGAATAAACCAGGTAGAGTTAATGAAAAGCTAATTAGCTATTGCATTACTCAGGCATTTGGGATAGCCACTTTTCAAATGCCAGTAATTATAGAGGATTTATCACAGAACTACAAGCAGAACATACAGAGAGGTAACAGGTTAGATCAGGGGTGGGCAACTATACTTAGTGGCCAAATCCAGTCCACTGCCTTTTTTTGTAACTTAAGTTTTATTTGAGCATAGCCACACCCATTCATTTACATTTTGTTTAGGGCTGCTTTTTTGCTACAAGAGCAAAGTTGAGCAGTTGCCATAAAGTCTACATGTCATGCAGAGCTTAAAATATTTACTATCTACTTTTATGCAGAAAAATTTCATATGCCCCTGGGTTAGAGGATTAATTAAATGACCTAAGAAGGAGATCATTCATCTTTCTGATGCAAAGAAAAGTCATCACTATTGTAAAGATTTATGCCAAGATAGAAGGATGGTGTGAAACCACTTGTAGTCATAAGAGTCTTCTAGAGATGCCTGTTTAGATATAACTTTCCTTTTTGGCAGCTTCCTTGAAGAAAAATGTGTGGGGCCAGCACAACTGGTTACCTACAAAGATCTTAGAAGACCTTATGCCATGTCATCCACTTTTCTGGCTGAATTCAAGAGTGAACACAAGCGCATGGATCTCCATTGGTAGTAGGTGCCTTATTCTTGGGGTTCAAGCATGGAGAGAAACTAAAGGAAGGGACAGTGTTATATGGTGCTTTCTCATAACGATTGCATTACAATAAATTAGTCTCCAAGAGAATGCATGTTACAAGTAAAATTGATCTACTTCATTCCAAATAGGAAAGATACTAGAAACCTTGCCAAAAAGTGAAGTTCCTATAAGTCTAGTTGGACTCAGTTTTCTTGGATTCCATCATACCTCCATTGTGCTTACAAAAACCAATCCTCCTACTTAACCATTATTTGGGTTAGCCAAATGGGTCTGTCTCTCTTAGAATCAAAAGATATTTGCTTTAAGTGGACCTGGGCTAGCACCAAGGAAACTGAATAATCACAGCAGAGTCTTGCATAGTCCACCTTATATGTAAGGGTATCATAAAAAATTAACCCAAATAGGGGCGCCTGGGTGGCGCAGTCGGTTAAGCGTCCGACTTCAGCCAGGTCACGATCTCCTGGTCTGGGAGTTCGAGCCCCGCGTTGGGCTCTGGGCTGATGGCTCAGAGCCTGGAGCCTGTTTCCGATTCTGTGTGTCCCTCTCTCTCTGCCCCTCCCCCGTTCATGCTCTGTCTCTCTCTGTCCCAAAAATAAATAAACGTTGAAAAAAAAATTAAAAAAAAAATTAACCCAAATAAAAGTGTAGTATGTTCATATTTGTTTTGACTTGGGATACCATAACAAAATGCCCTAGACTGAGAGGCTTAAAAAAAGATATTTATTTCTCACATTTCTAGAAGTCAGGAATTAAGATCAAGGGGCCAACAAATTAGGGTCTTGGTGAGGGCCCTCTTCCTGACTGGTAGACAGCTAACTTCTTCATATATCCTCACAGAGCTTTTCCTCATTGAGTATGTGGGCAAGAGCAAGACCAGTCTGTATTCCCCCTCGTATAAGGGCACTAATTTCATCATGAGGTCATACCTTACGACCTAATCTAAATCTAATTGCACCCAAAGATGCCACCTCCAACACCATCAACATATGAATTTTGGAGGGGGAGGACACAAACATTTAGCCTATAATAACACTTATGTAGAAATTGTGACTTTGGTCGAACATCTATTGCCAGATTATTCAGATTTGTCTAACTTAGATTGTTGATATTATCCAACCAAATAATTTCTTAGGTGGAACTTCTATGACTTATAAGAAAAACATCATTAAAGTTTTTTAGAGGACTTGATTTCATGCTAAATGTCTAACTTTTCTCATGTATATATAATCATAATATATTTTTCAAAAACACATATTTTTGAAAATTGAGGTGAATTAGGGGACCTGGGTAGACCACTTGGTTATGTCTCTGACTCTTGACGTAGGCCAACATCATTATCTCATGGTTTGTGGGATCTAGCCCAACATCAGGGTCTGCACAGAGCCTGCTTGGGATTCTATCTCTTTCTGCGCCTCCCCTGCTTGCATGCATGCTCTCTCTCTCTCTTTCAAAATAGATAAATAAACTTTAAAAAATGAGATGAATTATTTGGAGTTTCTTTAGGACTTAATATTATAAAGGAAAATTCTCTATATCTATAGAAGATTGTCAGAAACAGCATTTTAAAAATAATCCAATTTAATATCTCACTTCACCCTGTGGTCTATCTTGTCTTTATTCCTGAAAATATACTTGTAATTGACTTTCAAACTTGTGAAAAATTGACTGGAGAAGTCAAATGACATGTTCCAGTTATATATCTAACTAGCTTATGACCACGGGCAATACTCAGAACACATCAAGAAAGAGACATACTCAGCTATTATAAAATGAGATTAATTCAAAATTCTTTAAACCTGTAAAATTTCATGATTGATAAAGACTTCATTAATGGTCTGATCTCAAGCTCATTATACAGCGCCTTAACTGACATCATCAACAAAAGAGAAATAAGTTACCACATTTTAGTCAACCTCACAGTAAGTAGTTCAAGCCATGGTCATCTAAAATTTCTATATTTTGTGCTTCTAATGTAATGAAAATGTAAACAGTTTTACTAGGATTCTATACTTAGTATTTCAAGTGGTATTCTATGTACAGGAAGTCCTTGTACAGAGTTCTGAAATGCACAGATCTGAGTCATTCCATGCTAGAAAAATAACTTCCGGCTCTCAACAACATGGTTCACATTTCAATTACCATGAGATATTAACTATGAGTAAATTCATAAAGTATAAATCTTGCTGCTACCTCTTTAGCCCACAAGTCACTACATGAACAAAAGATGTGCATCATCATCATCAATGATGACTTATGTCACTTTTTTCAAGGTTTGTCTGTAATTGATCACTGCACATCTGTTATTTAGTTCATACACAGAAAACAACCTTATAGTTGTGATGACTCTCGTCTCCCGGTGATTAACCCATGTGTCATTTTACAAAAATGGACAATTGATTGAGGACTTTGGTCAACAAAATCACGTGTCAAAGTGTCTTGAAAACAAAGACAACAAATGCTGAGAAGGATGTGGAGAAATTGGAACCTGTGTATATTGGTAGGAAATCAAAAGTGCAAATACTATAGAAAACACTATAAAATTTCCTCAAAAAAATAAAAACAGAACCACTATATGATCCAGCAATTCTATCTCTTAGTATTTATCCAAAAAGATTTAAGTCATGATCTCAAAGAGATATTGGCACTCCCATATTCACTGGAGAAGTATTCATAATAGCAAGCAGGTGGAAACAACCTAAATGTTCATTGACAGAAAAATTGTTGAAGAAAATACGGTATGTAAATAACATGAAATACTATTAAATTAAAAAAAGGAAATTCTGCAATATTCAACAACATGGATGAATGTTAAGGCCACTGTGTTATGTGTAATACAATCCAGTCATAGAAAGGCAAATTCTGCAGGATTCCACTTGTATGAGGAATCGAAAATATTCAAACTCATAGAAGTAGAAAATAGAATGGTGGTTGCCAAGGGCGATGAAGAGAGGAAAATCAGGAATTGTTCAATGTATGTAAAATTTCATTTATGCAAAGTGAATAAGTTCTAGACATCTGCTGTATAACAACATACAATAATGTATTATATTATAAAATATAATAGATTTCATGGTAGGTGTTTTAACCACCATAAAATAAAACAATAAAATAAAAAACAATAAAATAAAATAAAATAGTGCAGTAAAGAATCAGAAAGTGGGACGCCTGCGTGGCTCAGTTGGTTAAGCATCCGACTTGGGCTTAGGTCAGGTCATGATCTAATGGTTCATGAGTTCGAGCCCCATGTCGGGCTCTGTGCTGATAGCTCAGAGCCTGGAGCCCGCTTTAGATGCTGTGTCTCCCTCTCTCTCTGCCCCTCCCTGTCTCACACTCTGTTCTCTCTCTCTCTCTCTCTCTCTCTCTCCCTCTCTCCCCCCCCTCAAAAATAAACTTTAAAAAAACAAAGAATCAGAAAGTGATGATGCTGAAAGTAAAATTCAAATTGGACAGACATGGAATTTTATTTTATTTTATTTTATTTTATCTTATTTTATTTTATTTTATTTTATTTTTTTATTTCAGAGAGAGAGAGAGATAGAGCATGTGGGGGAGGGTTAGGGGGAGAGGGAGAGAGTGTTAACCAGGCTCCACACTCAGCGTGGAGCTTGACAAGAGGCTCAATTTCATGACTCTGGGATCATGACCTGAGCTGAAATCAAGAGTCCAAGGGTAGGATGCTCAATTCAGGCACCCTGACATGGAATTTCAGAAGCAATAGCTATCTGTCTGTGTGAATGTGGAAAATGTTGGTTCTCCAAAGGATCTATAGACGCCTTCACCAAGGCGAACTTGCTGACATAAATGAGGAAAGTGGTTTTGCAGAAAATGATGATGTCCCAGAGGAAGTGATGCTGGCAAAATACCCCACATTGAAGGACTCTCACAGATATTTCATTACATTAAAAGCACAAAGAATAAATTGTTGAAGTTGATCCAAACTGAGAAAGAGAATGAGAATTTACAAAATCATGGGAAAGATACCCATTCCATAGCATCACTTATATGACAAGAAGAAAACAAATAGTGCTCAAACTACTCGTGATGGCATTTTTATAAAGAAATAAAATGCTTTAATGCTCAGTGTTTCTGATGTTAAATTATGGTGTACTAAATTGATATGAGTTTTCCTATTTAAAAAAATCCTTACTTATTTATTATAACAGATTGTTAGAGAATTTTTAACATTTTGACCAAACTTTTTATTTTATTTATTTATTTTTTCAACATTTATTTATTTTTGGGACAGAGAGAGAGAGAGCATGAACGGGGGAGGGGCAGAGAGAGAGGGAGACACAGAATCAGAAACAGGCTCCAGGCTCTGAGCCATCAGCCCAGGGCCTGACGCGGGGCTCGAACTCACGGACCGCGAGATCGTGACCTGGCTGAAGTCAGACGCTTAACCGACTGCGCCACCCAGGCGCCCCATGACCAAACATTTTAAAGGTCACAGAACAATCATAGCTTTACCCACTGAGTCATAAGATTTATGCACAATTTAAGCTTGTGTAATCATTTTTACAGCCTTGCACTATCTTGAAAAGTGAGGACTGTCTGTATAGTTTCAGTAAACTTTACTGAATATAACTGTAAGGATTTTCAACACAAACACTAAGAATAATCCATTATATATTATTTGAGAGGTAGAAAGGGCTGACAAGAGTTGATCCTTAGCTACTCTGTGCCTTGTTAACTATATAAGAGACTATACCTTTTAGAAGCATGGTAAGGTCCAAAAATAAAAGAGCATGTGAAAAGCTCTAAAGGATTGAATAAGCTAATTGTCATCTCAGTACCAGGAACATTCTGAAGCTCAGTATTCAAATGATAGAATCCTGGTATCTCAACCTTCACTCACCCTCTCTACGCAAGCTTTTCTTGGAAGCTGCTTTTCCTCATCCTTCCTTAACGCTTCTCAGTTTCTATTCCTCTCTCTCCCCTCATTCATTCCCTTGACCTTTTGCTACCTAACTGATCTTGGAATAGATCCCTATCCTGATTATTATTATTGTTCTTCTTTAACATGTGTTGTGTTTTTATGACAAAACTTTGACTTTGATTCAGTATCTATTATCCCATCACATTATATTTCTGTTCATAATACTCAGTATTTTCTAATTCTCTTCTTTCCTCACACACACACACACACACATACACACACACACACAAGAAAATAATGTCTCAGAATAAATGTTTTTCCTTGCATATGGCCCTCCGTTGAGTTTTCTCCCCTATGTTTTCATGGCACTGTAATTATGTGCATTAAATGAAACTCATTTCACAGCATTAACTCTTCAACACTTAAACAATTCTCTTGATACGCAGGTTAGAGAGATTTTAATTGTATATGCCAATCCGAGTCCAGTCCATCACAATCTCCAAATCCTACAAACATAATTGACTTCTGGGAACATGCACAGTGTTAACCTTCTAAAACAATTCACTACGCATTTTGCTAAGCAATTATGTTTCTGATTTGTTAATTGAAAGGATAAAGACAAGAAATAAATATAAACATTGAAAACCTAACTATAATTTCCATCTAAATGCATAAAATGTTATATGTAGTCATATATTCTAGATCAAATATACCATTCATTTACTAGTGAAATTTTAATTGGGGGTAGGGGTGGCATGGCATGATAAATTGGCACGATACATAGAAATTGACCCATAACAATTTGCATCTCCTACTCTGGTTCATATGCTTTTAAGCCTGTTTTTGTCTGAGACATGAAGGAAATAACTTTAATAGTATCTATGATCCCTTCAATTGTCAAATACATATAGTTCTCTGAACAACGTCCTTAATTAATCATGAAAATGATCTTTCGTCTCCTGGACTCCTACACAACACCCCAAGCACTGATTATTTTGGTAGTACACTTCAAATAAAATCTAAACCAAAATTATAAATCAAAATGCCTCTAGTTCATTTCCCCCTTTTAATATATCTTTTAAAAGAAACTGCTTTTAATCTAACAGACTTCTTTGGGTTATATTCTATTAGAGGAAATTAGACCAAAATTGATCTGAGTAGTGAAATTTATCATTACCCACAGAAAATGGACAATGAAATGTGATTAGGCTACATGTGCCCATCATTGCCTTTTTCAAGAGCAAGCCTTGAATAGAAAAGCCTGGATTCAATGAATCAATAACAGTAAAAGCAAAATTGGAGGGCTGTCAAATCAACTTAATTCCTCTCTTCTGATCAAGTGGCGTCCAATCACCTAAAGCACAATGCTAATAATCAAATTAGATTGCTTTTGACTCCTTTTACCCAGAGTCAAAACACACATCTGACTGTAACATTTTATATACTCAACTTTGAAAAGCCACTAACATACCGATGTATTCTAGAATGAAATGCTTGTTGCATTCTCAGGATGAGGCAGAGGACAAAATTACTTTTGATTATGCTCTTAAACTAAATGGAACAATTAAAATAATAGGTTGCATTCATCCATTCAACAAAATATCTCAAACCTAAAGAACTTTGCCAGCATCAGCATATTAATCTGGTTTATCCCTTTCAATGGCATTTCTTTTGCAAAAAGCAGGCATTTTTCACTCTTTACTGCCATGGAAGACCTAAATAGAATATTCATTCAACCAGATCATATACTCTGCCACCTGGTCTCTAGGTATATTTCTTGTGGGTTACCTTAGCAATTTATAACACAGCCCTTATACTGTATAATAATTTCCTGTGTATAATAATAGAAAGGAATCATGGCTCAATATTCTTTCAAATGTAAATGCCCAGCACAGTGGCATTTATTGAATGAATAAATAACTATGAAAAGATAATGTGATGGATATGGCACAGTCTATAATTGTGAGACTGTCTCAGTAGAGCTAAGATTGGCCTTTAAGAAAAAAGGAAGTTATTTTTAAAATCCTCCTGTAGGGGAATGTCCCCCCCCTTCAGAAATTGTTATGGAAGCTTATAAACATAGATGTGGGGCTTTCATTACATCATATTGCCAAAGGCAACACTTCATTCAAGAAGATAATCAAGAATGCTCTCTGAAATAGGCAGTTTTCAATGTGGATTTAGAGAGACAGGTGTTAGTGAATGCCACTCTGCGTATCTTTTACATTGTCCAAATGAACTCATCGAGACTGTTGGGTCCCAGCCTGCCTTCAGAGAGTTTTCCTTGGATTAGGAGGAAGAAAAAAAAAAGATGAGTACATAGTTTAAATTTTTCTTTCCCACAGTTTTTCAGCTGGAGATGTGCATGAAATTTAGACAGAAGAAAGCAAGTCTATGGTCAAGTTGTGAAAGTGGAGGAGGAGATGAGGAGGTGGGTTAAACAACAAACCTCTGAGAAGACAGCTTCCTTCATTCAGATAAAATAAAATGAGACTGTAAAGCGAGACTGCCAAATAGAGCTGAAATTATAAATTGAAACCAGAAAAACAATATTAAAGAAGGTGAGAAAAGGAAAAGAATTAATAAAGGATCAAAGGACAATGAGAAAAACAGTAGGGAGGAGGGGCACCTGGGTGGCTCAGTTGGGTCAACGTCTGACTCTTGATTTGGGCTCAGGTCATGATCTCTCGGTTCATGGGATGGAGCCTCATGTGGGTCTCTGTGCTGATAGCATGGAGCCTGTTTGGGATTCTCTCCCTCTCTTCTCCTCCCCCATGCATGCTTGCTTGTGAAATACACCCCCCTCCCAAATAAATGCATAAACATAAAAAAAAAGAATAAGGGAGAAAGAAAAGTTTTTGGAGAACAAGAGAATAGTTATGTTGAGGTGGGGAGCAGCCATAGCTGTATCTCTTTCCCCAAAATAGTTTCTTTGTTGAAGGTACTTATAGAGTACCCAGGTTTATGATCAAGCCATGTCCAAGGAGATCCAGGTTTCTTTTGTTTTTTCTTCTCTCAATCTCTCAAAATATGTTTAACCTGAAAGGGACATGTGGCCAGAAGTGACATTTACCAAGCTCTGTCCTTTGATAGGAGGCAGTAGTTTAGCAGCAATATCCAATAGTGTTGACCATCCCATAGTCCAACAGGCTTTGCTGTGGAGAATCCTATGGCAGAGTTCAGCACATTTTCAAGCACAGAATTACATATGAAACAAAGTGGAAACAGAGGGGAAATGGTGGGTGTTAGCTACAAAGTTACAGAAAGTGAGCACTGGCATTAGTAAGTGACCCATACCACCTTGAAAAGTCTTGACTTTAAAAGGCATTAATGGTTCAGGGCTATAAAATGATGTGCATTGTATTAATGCCTATGTGTTTTTAAAGGAAACCTGGAAGGATATTTAAACATTTGCAGAGGGAGCAGATGGAACAAAAAAGAAAACTACATTATTCAGATACACAGCCTTAGTCTGGGCACTGATCTAAAACAAAGGCAAGGGTTAGGAGGAGATTCAATATCAGTGTAAGATCTTGGTACAGACACACACATCTGCGTTGATAGGAACCAAAAGAAATCTGGATATCTGAAAGTCCAAAGAAGAAAGAAAAAGAGTCTTGGTATGGGGAAGGCCTGGAGAAGTCTGATACCAGTTTATGAGACATCCCTTCTCATAAACTCACCCTCTAGCAAAAGATAAATGGAGTATAAAGAACTTCTCTCAGATGGAGACATCTTGTCATGCAAATTTTGTTTATTCAACAAGACCTGGATAAACAGCAGATCTGATTAGTAGCAAGATAAAAGAAGCACCAGGTTGCTGCTGCTAAGAGGTTTGAAAAGATCTCAATACAGTATCTGAGATTAAGCTGACATCTGATAATAGCAACTGTTAAAAGTCTTTATACTTCTTTTCAGTGTGGCTCAAACTGACAGTCTAGAAAATAAATGCTTAGTGAATTTAAATTACAATTGTATTTGAATTTGAATTTTCTCTAGATGTCTTCTGTGCCTAGTAAGAACTCAGAAAGATGTGCCTAGGGATCTTATTTCTTTAATTTTCACTAAAAAGATAAAGACTTACACTTTTTGGAAGGTTAATAATTACTTGCAAAAATGGAGCAAACAGTAGACATCAAAACAATTATGAAAATCTAGAACAAACTATTTTTATTACAAGTACAACATGCAATCAATTTCTTTTAAAAATACAACCACTGATAATCAAAGAAAGATTTTTTGGGGGGTGAGGGGTTCTGGGGGAAAATGTATAAACACTGAGATGGTTAAAATAATTTTGGAGTGGTCTCCACACAAGTACTGCAGATAGATCATTGAAACATCATCAATCTGACAGGGTTTATAGGACAGATATCATGACATCAGTGCACTTGAACTCTCAACCAGGGTTCATAATGGTTACTTCCACTTTAGGGAAAAACATCCACCACCACAAGCGTGCTGGAGCCCCCTCATACTGGCTGGGTTTGCAAGAGCTAAATGTGCACCTTTTCCGGGCTCTATCTCTTGTGCGTCAGAGTCTGGTAGCTTGAAATTGGAAAAAAATACAAATCGGACTCTCCCCACTTCAAGAGAACCAGCTAGGAAACATTTACCAACACAGGACCTCATTCTGTTTCTTATCATCTATCTGAAGAGTGCCACAGTAAGTAATTAACACTTTGCCAGGAAACCTGTCAATAAGCCACTGTGTCAAGGGCCAATGTTTATTTTCATTTTCAGCCCATAGCCCAGTAGTGCCTGGGGGCTTCCTGCCTCCATTCTCATTGGCATGTTCATATAACTGATTTTATGTCAAGATGCCAAACCATAGGCTGACCTGGTACGGGTGGAGACAATCCAACAAAAGAATAAAATGGCATAGCTGCTAGTAGGCATTCTCTATCATCTAAATCTTTCACATATTTGAAGACAGTGTACAAATTCTACCTCTCCTGTGAGCCTTTCTCAGTCCGTTCGTTTCATTGCTCATTATACTTCGCACTTTGAAGGCGGTTGGTATTTCCATTGTGCTGATTATTTCAGTCTGGTTTGTAATATCAAATCGATATATATTAAATGCCATTACCTAATTTTTTTGAATACCAGCAATTTCATAAATTTTATCTAATACAATTATTTACAATTTTGTTGTCCACTATAATGTAGGTTTTTTGTTTGTTTGTTTTGTTTTTTTGTTTTTTTAAGTATTGTGACCAGGTCTCACTCATCATTTAACTCCCTCCCTGACAAATAGCTCACATATGAATACCCATTAAATTTTCATAAGTGAATGATAATTAGAAAAGATATGACTAAAGAAAGAACAGTTTTTAAGAACTCACATCTTTCAGATAAAAGTAAAATAGTAATAGCACTTTAGTATGCTTCTATTGCTTTCTTACATTTTTGAACATATTTGGTTGATCTGGCTATGACTGTTACCAAGATGATATGTCAATGCCATTTATATGGGTAAGTGCAGATTTACAGTATATTCTGTCTGGTGAATATGTAGCCCTTTATAGACCCCATGACATTCTAGTTATAACTCAGAATTTACATAAAAATGGTTACATGAGAAATTTTAATAATATATTTTCATTTACATTCTTGGAATCAGCATAGTATAGATAGATACTTTATCTCAAGATCCCAATCTAGTGCTACTGTCCTACAAATTAGCAAAACTTCACATATAATTGGTATTTGCTTTTTACTATCAATACTTCCAATCTACTTCTTCCAGCTACAGTTACTTTGTCAAAGACAATGCGGAACAAGATAACTAGAAGTAAACCGGAAAAGTTACTTAACACATCTAAATATAAAATGAGCTGCAGCCCTGTGGAAGAATATAAAACAGAATAAAGGCAGTTAAGAATCGCTTTCTCCCTTGTGAGGATTGAAATTGTGGCCTAAAGTGGAAACTGACAGGCAAAACTCTTGAATTAGCTGTTAACATATCAATAGGTGTAAATTGCAACAGGCAATGTTGACTTTGATTGAATGATCCCTATCATAGCTCTGATTTTAGCCTTGAGATGCACAAACAAGAAGTCATTTTATTCTGTCACTTCATATCATAGCAGAGATACAGGGCAACAAGTTCAACCAAGACAAATAGGATATAAAGCTTCACTTTATCTAAGACCTCCAAGAAGGTGGCTGGGTGCACTGACCCAGTTAAGGGCAGGTGTTAATGATTTCTAGTGGTTCATTAAAGATAGAGATCCATTTAAAATTGTGTTTAGTTTGACAGAAAATGTCTAGGAGTAACTAGGATGAACAAAAGGGAAGGCAGGAATAAATAAATATTGCCTCTTCATTGATTACTAGTTAAAAATCTATATAATACAGAGTGTCTAGAAAAAAATGTCTCCACTACAAGATCAGGAAAGCTATACTGGTTAATATTTTTCTACACAAACCATCAATATCTGGGCCATAGAGTGAAGTCAAGGCATTAGATCAGAATTAAAGATGTGAGAAACCAGAGGAAAGCAATTTGATTAGACATTGTAAGGGAGGAGAAAATAAATAACTCCAATTTACTTACTAACGAATCATTTAACTTCAGTTCCCAAACCGTAGACTATGAACCACCAACATGGTAGGAAGCTGTGAGTATGCAGAAAGCATAAAGTTAATGCGAAAGAACTAGAGTGTATAATGCTAGGCAAAATAAGTCAGGCAGAGAAAGATAAGTATCATATGATTTTTTATATATGGAATTTAAGAAACAAAACATAGGGGAAGGGAAATAAAAATAAGATAAAAGCAGAAAAGGGGCAAACCATAAGAGACTCTTAAATGCAGAGAACAAACTTGCTGGAAGGGAGGTGGATAAGGGATAGGCACTTGTTGGGATGAGCAATGGGTGTTGTTTATAAGTGATGAATCACTAAATTCTGCTCCTGAAAACATTATTACACTATACATTAACTAACTTGGATTTAAATTTAAAAAAAGGTCACAAAGCATATATAAACTACTGTATGAATATCTGTATCTCACATAGTGGAGGCTGTGTAGCTAGTGATTAGGTACATGGGTTGACCCGAGAATACCTGAGTTCAAATCCTGGTTCCTAGCCATGTGACTTACCCAAGTTTTATAAACTTCTCTCAGTATCCATTCCTTTGGACATAAAATGAGGAAATAAATAGTAACTGCTTTGGAATTACTGAGAAATAAATGAGTTAAAACATCTAAAGATTTTGGGATAGTACTTGTTACATACAAGTACTGCCATTAGTATCCTTACAGGACAATTAGCAATGAAAAAACAACACAATACAAACTTAAAATAATAAAAAAAACATAATTGAAAAGCATAAATATAATAATAGTCATTGATCCTTATATCATTATGCATCTTCTTTATTAGAAGATATTCACAGTACAACTTCCTCTTCCAAGAGGAAGTTCACAACATTTTTTTTTTTCAAATTAAAAAGAAATGAGTCTGAGAATTGAATCCTCATGCTAATTGTGGAAGGTGAACCTTGGCAATATTCATAATAGAAAGAAGAAATCATCAATTCTCTGCCTTATAAAAGGCTTAGTTCTTATAGCATTGTGTGCCTTTACTGGGTTAGAAGCTCAGTTATGCTCACTGAGTTGATAAAAACAAATTTAAAAATTAAGTAGCTAACAAGTATATTTTTTGTTTCCAGGGTAGGAATACCTCACTTATGATGTTCCTGAATTAAACAAATGGCAACAATTCTTTAAAAAAAAAAAACAAAAAACACTACGAAGTGTCTACATGAAGATAATATATTGGGTTTAGTTATTGAGAGACTTTATGCTGCTTTATGATTGGTGAAAAAAGTAATAAAGCTTCACTTGAGTACTAAGAGGATGAACTCTTTTGGCTTATTTGAGCTCTTAATGTAACAGTCACTGAACTAGCTAATTAGCTTGGCACAATTTCAAGCTATTGGATCGTAGGAAGTGATAGAGTACAACAGAAGGCATCTCTTGGCGAGAATAACTATAACTCATCCTTTTCTGGGAGGCATCCTTGTGGAAAGGACTTTTAGCAGCTTTTTGATCTCTGGCACTAATTTGGAATAAAGAAAAACGCCCATTTAATTCATCATGGTAACATTCAGTGGTGTGCAAGCATAGTAAGGAAGGAGCATGCATGATCTATGTAAGTGAGGTATAGGGCTAGCTACTGCATGCCGTTATCCAGGCAGTAAACCTTTCTCTTCTGATAAATATTTTAGAAAGTTTTATATCCAGACGAATTGAATTAGCATATGGAAAGTGTAGGCATGTTGAGAGCCCTCCATAATCTTCCTTTCTCTGAGAGAATGTATATAAAAATACTCCTAAAATGACTCCCGTGATAGATTCCAGAATATACCACGGCTTATTGTCAAACTGTGGAGGTTTGGTCTGACCTGCTTCCTTTTGAAACATGGATTCCCACCTTGACTACAAGAGAAGGGCGTTGTCAAGCTCATTCAGATGTCAAATCTGCCTAATAGATGTATTTATAACTGAAAATTACTAAACTGATCAGCTCAGAAGTTCTATCAATGTAGTAAAGTTCATTGTGTCTAACCACCGTCTCACATGCTAGGACAGGCAACTACTCATGGGGAACAGAAAATATGCTTTTCATCCTTCCTTCCTTCCTTCCTTCCTTCCTTCCTTCCTTCCTTCCTTCCTTCCTTCCTTCCTGAGAAAGGGTACGAGTGAGGGACACAGAGAGAGAGTGAGGGACAAAAAGAGAGAGAGAGAGAAGTGGGGGCACTCCCAGCACTCTTATTTTTTACCCAAAAGTGGGCTCCAGCTCACCTGATATGGGACTCAAACTCACAAAGTGTGAAATCACGACTTGAGCTAAAGTCAGATGCTTAGCGACTGAGCCACCCAGGGGCCAGAAAATACACTTCTTTAGAAGCTGAGTTGGCTTGTGCTCTGTCAGTGATGTCAACAGTCTGTTGTGGAGGCACAGTGCCTCTGCCCCCAGCTTCGGCATATACACAGCAGGCCTGTGACCAGCACTTTGGAAGATTTGTACTAGGGTCTCAAGTCTAAAGTTCACCAAATCCGCCCAAATCTGACTCCTTCCAGAGAGACCAATGTCTTCAAATACTAATGCTAGGAATTTTCTTGGGAGTAACTATGGCCAGGCTAGTCAACATTCTGTGGGATTTAAAGCCCCTTCTCCTCTTCCTTCCCTGATCATTCAGTGGCAGTGGCCAGTTAACTCCGTGTTTCTCAACGCTGTTATTTTTGGTCAGCGCCCAAATCGCCTGTTCTCTTTTCTCATCCTACGTCTCTATTCCTCATCTCTTGATTGTTACTCTTTCATTCCCTCCCGACTTTTTAATTGTGTCTTCGGGGACAGGGCTTAATGAATTTTCCTAAAATCTCAGCTATTTCTGAGTTTCTCCATCATCTTCTTGGCTTAAATGTAACGTGCCTTCTCCCTGAAAATATCACTTCTCTCTCCTACAGTCTTCCATACTGGTGGCCATTTATCACTGGAATCCATACTCCTCAAGGTTGGAGGTTGGTCAGCCTCTTTTCTATCCACATCACCATCCTGCTATACGCCTCTCTGGTTGCTTTGTTGTTTTCAGGAAAGCTCCTCTTTGATGCAATATTCACAACCTCCTCCATGACAGATCCTGCTGGTACCCTGAAGTCACTGTGTTCTCCCTGTTCATTGATCTTGTGATCTCCAAACACATGCACTTCATTTTAGCCATCCATTCATATATCCAGACCCTGGATTTTATCCACATCATCTACAACTGCTTTACGTGAGAATCATTTTTACATGTATCCATCCATCCTCTTATCAAAGCTTCTTTTCCCTCTGGTTCTACCAGCTCCCTCTTCTCAATCTTCCTCTTCACAAAACTCAATATCTTCAAGTGCTTTGCCCATTTATTTTTCCCTTTCAGTCTTCACCTATTCTGCATCTCTTTTTTTAAGTCTGTTTATTTTGTATGTTTGTGTGTGTGTGTGTGTGTGTGTGAGAGAGAGAGAGAGAGAGAGAGAGAGAGAGAAAGAGAGAGAGAGAGAGGAATCCGAAATAGGCTCCACACTGTCAGCACAGAGTCTGACACAGGGCTCAATCCCATGAACCATGAGATCATGACCTGCACTGAAACCAAGAGTCAGATGCTTGCCCAGATGGACCACACAGGCACCCCTCTTGATCTCTTATTAATGTAAATCACCTCAGCAATTACTTCATCTATTTTTTCCCACAATGCGCTAAACTCCCTTATCCCACTCTCACACCCACTGGGAAGCCTCAACACTGAATAAACCTACTGTCTTCTTCACAACTATATCTAGAGCTTAGATCCACTATTAATTCAGTATTTACAAGCTAATGTACTTATATATATGTGATACATATGTATATATGTAATACATATATGTAATATATATAATGTATATTAGCTTGGTAAACAATGAATTATACATTTACCAAGCTAGCATTGGGCATGAGGGGCAGAGGGAAAGAGAGAGAATCTTAAACCAGCTCAGAAATTCTAGGTTCCAGGTACAAATTAGGTACCAGGGATACAATAGTGAACAAACCAGTCATGGTTTTGGTAGCATAGCTTTTTCCATCCAGAGGGGAATAGAGGCATTGGTTAAATAACTTAAATAAATATAAACATAAAAATATGATAAGGACAAACTTTTTTTTTTGAGAGAGAGAGAGAGAAAGAGAGAGAGACTGTGGGGGGAGGGGCGGAGGGAAAGAGAGAGAATCTTAAGCCATCTCAGCGTCGAGCTCACCACGGGGTTCAATCCCACCACCTTCGGGTCATAACCTGAGCCAAAATCAAGAGTTTGACACTCAACCGACTGAGTCACCGGGGTGCCCCTGACAAACTTCTTAACATGGGTCAATAGGCATTCATTCCATGATTGCACATCTATTTATCCACTCTATGTTCATATGAAATCATGGTCTCTTTCCCTATTATCCCTACACCATGCTTTCTGTGCTTAGACAATGTTCTGGATAACTTTTAAATATGCTCTTGTTCGCCTTCCTTTTCCAAGTAAATGTTAGGTACTACATAATGTGTCCTTATGGCACTTAATGTGTCACCTACCATGGTAAAGATTTTAGTAACTAGGTTAATTCTCAAAAGATGGGCAATAAAATGGAAGATGAACTACACTTCCAAAAGAGGGTAAAAAGGGTAAAAAAGAAAGTACAGAAATTGGAAGAAGAATGAAGTAGACTGACTATACACATATACATACAAAGGAGGAGATTGGATGCACAAAGAAAGGAGAGAATTTTAACACCTGCTACAAGTGGGATAATTTGAAAAAAAGTGATCTCTATATAGAACTACTGGGAAGCTTTTTCTCTGTGATATCTCTAGAGCCCCCTTTATGTATTATGTTAAGGAATGCTACAGTAATGATTTACATCATTTTAAAGACTTCTGGCAGTTGAATTTTTACTTCTCATATTTTCTTTCTTTGGAGGATGGGAGGAGGGAAGGTTTGTGTGCACAGGAAGGTTGGAATAATCTGAGATATATTTTAATTATTTGTGCTTAGTGCATTGTACTAAAATTGTTTAACTGTTTCCTCCGATAAATGCTAAGCTCCATGAAAACAAGAATCATGATTAACTTGGATAGCATAGTGCCAATTACACAGTAAGAAATCAAAAAGTATTTATTAAGTGAATCTAAAGTGAATGAGTAAATGAAAGCATGAACATATCATTACATATTTTTACGACTTAATTAAATTTGTCAGTAAGATACCAGAGGCTAACAGTTCAAAGCTACACAAGAGCTAGTAGGGGGAGGATAATTGCAACTAATTTTAATTCTCTATTAGGAAGAAATGCAAACATTTAAATTATGTATTATTGTATAATTATTTGCTTTTAAGTATATATATATATATATAATTGGAATATTTTATGAACTTAAAACTCAGAAAAATCATGTTTTATTACTTTTTATGCTGATGAGATCATTTGTGTATAATAGACAAAAGGATATAGTCAATAGATTGATTCAGTCTTTGCATCATGTTCATTTAAAGGGGAGGAGGAAGAAAAAGGGAGATAGAGGAGGGAGAGAGATAAAGATAGATATTGGGGAAAGAGAATATGAAACTAGATTTTCAGGTTGTATAAAAAGCATGTGAAGTTGCTAAAGAAAGAATCGGAACAATGATTATGAGCAGTAAAATAGCTCATTCACAGGAAAATAATGACCCAGATTTATTTTAATAATTACTTTATCTAATAGGGGCTGCTAGATGGTTCAGTTGGTTAAGCATCCTACGCTTTCTTTTTTTGTATAAACATTTTTTTTAAATCTTTGAGAGACATAGAGAGATAGAGAATGAGCAGGGGAGGGGCAGAGAGAGAGGGAGACACAGAATCTGAAGCAGGCTCCAGGCTCTGAGGTGTCAGCACAGAGCCTGACGTGGGGCTCTAACTCATGAACTGTGAGACCATGACCTGAGCCAAAGTCGGATGCTTAACTGACTGAGTCATCCAAGTGCCTCTAAGCATACTACTCTTGACTTCGGTTCAGGTCATAATCTCACAGTTCGTAAGTTCAAGCCCCACATGGGACTCTGCGCTGACATTGCAGAGCCTGCTTGGGACTTTCTCTTTTCCTCTCTTTCTGCCTCTCTCCCACTTGCTCTCTATCTCTCTCACAAAATAAAATTAAAAAATTAGAGGGCCGCCTGGGTGGCTCAGTCAGTTGGGCGTCTGACTTCAGTTCAGGTCATGATCTCACAGTTCACAGGTTTGAGCCCCAGTTGGGCTGACAGCTCAGAGCCTGGAGCCTGATTTGGATTCTGTGCCTCCCTCTCTCTGCCCCTCCCCTGCTCATGCTCTGTCTCTCTTTCTATCTCTCAGAAATAAACATTTAAAACATTTTTTAAGTAATAAAATAATAATTATTTTATTTAATAAATAACTTGAAAGGACCAGGACTGTTCCATTATTGGATCCTTGTACATACATGTCTGTGTACATGGGCAAACATACACACAAATAGACAAACACACAATACTTGAAGCTCTCCTTCTGGTCTACAACACAGACTATTACCTTTTCTTCCTTTTCCCCCAATAAGCCTACTAATGGGTTTTTCAAATTTTAATGGTAGTTACAAAATATGTTGAATATTTAACTTGATATTCTTGGAGAGGAAATACCCCAGAAAGTTCCTCACTACTAAATATGACACTGTGCTTCCTTGCTTAAATAGTCTGTTAACTCCTACCATCTCCTGATTTGGATCAGAACTCCTTTGCATGTCTTGTGTGACTTATCAAAATCTAAAAGAATTGTCTTAGCCATAGTTTTGTTCATAATCAATTCTGCCTAACACTTCTATTGCAATGAATTTTCTTTTTGTCATTTCCTGAAGCCTGTCCTGCCATTTCCTTACTGGGTGTTGTGGCAGATTCCTGTTTGCCAAGCCAACATAATGAATGTGAGCATGTGGATACACCATAAAATGTGATGCAGTATGATCCCTTATGCAATATGTTCCCATGTGTTTCCGTATGCAATATGATTCATACTTTTCAGTAGGGCTACTTGATTCTTAGAATCATTAATATCGTATTCCTTTAATCTTCTTCATGAACTATTTAGAAACTAATACAAAGAACAATAATCTTAACATTTTAATATTTCAGATGTTTGGTAGGGATTAAAGGAATATTTTCATAGAAGGTGGTATAAATCCAATATATTTAAGCCCATAGCTGAAAATGCCCTTTCGGAAACTGTAGTGTTTAAGGAAATGTAGAATGTTCCACTTTAAAGAACATATAGTTCTCCTATGCCCTTCACATTGGTGATAATACAGAGACCTCTATCTGGCATTGACTTGACCTTTTTGGCATTTTATGCTTTTTCTTCCCCCAGAAAGCTAAAACCTTTTTTTTAAAAATTACTAATTTGAAAAAAAAATGCTAGTAACATTGCCACAAATGGTGTCTTCTATTATCATTTTGTGCTTTCAAAAGCTGATCACAAGAAACAAAATTCAGCATGTTTTTAAGGACTCAATCTTATTATGAACATATTATCGTTTTTTTTTTCTATGTTAAACAATAATGACAGGTTATTGAGGTCTTTAGGACTACTGTCCTTAATCTATTTCTTGATTTTTTTTAAATGTCCATTTTGGTAATTTTTATCTTTTCTTTCAATGTGTGACAGTTATCTTTTAAGGTCTAAGAAATATTTACACTTATTTCTAACTGATGCTGGGTGCCAAACCACAGTAATGATACATATTTATTGGAAGTTAAATAATTTTCTAAGCTTTCTGTATGTATTAACTCATTTGCTCTGCCCATGTGAAGTATGCCCATTTCACTAGGAAGGAAAAGAGGCACAGAGAAGTCAGAATGTCTTCTCAACATCATAGGAGTAGTAGGAATTTGACCCCAGTTACACTGGCTTCAGAGCCTGTGGTTCTAATCTTTGTATGATGATGCCTACGCAGATAAGTACTGAGGGAAAAAAAAAGCTACCTTATAATTGTGTTTAATAAATAAGAACTATATTATAATTTTAGAAGTCAAGGATATGCGGAAAATAACTAAAACTAGTATGCCTCAATTTCACACATATTTATAGCGTACCAAGTAGTTAACAGGAAGTTTTAAATACAGTGGTAGTAATAGACATTGTTCTTGTCTAATAATTTAGTTAGTGGGCAAAATGAAAATGGGTCAGGTGTTAAAATTCATTGAGTGTTACAAAAGGGAAGGTAAAGGAAACTATAGAACATATAGCAGGGAGACCTGTCCTTGTCTACTAATAACCAGTGTTAACATTTTGGATTAGAAATGTGAAGATTCTCTTCATCTTCATGAAAAGTAATTGTATTTTATACACTTTTCTCAAATATGCTTATATTTTAAGAAGTATAATTTTCATGGAAAATTTATGATTAAGTTTTAGAAATTTACTGCATTTCAGTTACTCTCTGGTTATATCTTCAAAGAGCTAGAAATTAAAACTGAAATAAAATTAAAAAAAAATTTTTTCAGGTTGATCTGAATCACTAGAATGCTTTTAGGCTAACCCTGTGTGATGTCAACTTCAGGAATGCCAAGCTGTGGATTCTTAGGGCCACCCAGATAAAAGCATAAAATTAAGTGCCAAAAAATTGAAAATTTACTACTCCAAATTATACATTTTCCTTTACCTATTATTTTTACTGTTCTGCTAGACAATCATTTGTGGGATTTATTAGATTTCTATAAATATGTGTTAGTATAATATGGCTATAGTTTTTATATTATAATTTTGTAAAATAATTATTGGTGTGGAAATTTATCTTTCTCAAACAAGTAGTATGCAATTACCAATATGATTCTGAGGACAAATGGAATTGTTCGAGTCACCTCATAGACTTCTTGGAATTTATGAAGGCCCTGAAATTGTAAGCATATTTTTAGCATTCTTGTTTTTTTGAAGGAGAGGTATATGGCTTATATAAGATTCTCCGCAGAACCTCTGACCAGGACAATATTAAGGCCAGTGGTTTCTGAAGTTTTAGTTTTTGCTGCATTTTACTTTTCAATTGATTCTCATAAGTAAAATATTATGTGATGAATTTTATCTGGCAAGCAAGAGTACTTTCTTTATGGATAAAGTAGTCTATAAATTTCAAGAGAAACACCAAACCTTGGATTTTCTATGTGACACAATCAAGAATTATTTTATTGGAAAAATATACTGGAGTATTAGTGGGTTTTAAAACCACTGTAAACACCTAACTCTGTTGTCAAATCCTTTCCTCCACTAAGCTGACTCATTCAACCAGAAAACTAATAGGAAGCCTCTAATTGTGTCACATAAGTTCATGACTTTATCTTGTCACTAAACCGAAGATCAAAGGGATGGTCCTTTTTCCCCCAACTTGGGCCACTATCACATGCTTCTAGAGATAAGGAAATGAAAACCCAGACTTTTGGGGGGTGAGAACGGGCAGGTTCATTGTAGCTCTAGCTTTTCATTAACCTTTTACTTACTCTTTCAAGGCCATTTGTCTATCCCGTGCTCAAAGTTAAGCCTGGCCACAACAGGACGGATGTTTCCTCTTAAAACTTGCAAACAGGGGATGATAACTGTTAAATTACAAATCATGTATCTCTAAACCATTTAAATAAAATAATACTTCCATCATTATTTACTATAAATCTACATTAGCATTCACTTAGATTATCCAGGGATTTATTGTAAAAGAATTATTCAGGCTTCAGTTACAAGTTCAAATTTTATTTTAGAATAGTTTTAGGTACTTTCTTTTGTAAAAAAAAAAAAAGGACTAGTTTTATTAACCCATATTTCATTACCAAATGGATCCCAAAATCTTAATTAAAAAGCTTTTAAAGAACAGGGAAAAATATGGCATTCAGAAAAAAATGTTGCAGAAAGGAAAATATAATTAAGTCATCAGAAATTAATAATATGTCTGTACTTTTGCAAATCAGAAGTATGATTCATTACCATATATTGTTCTTACTTTGCATGCATTTGACTATTTCTATTTTTATCAGAGGGAAAATTTCCAGGAAATTTAAGCTTTGTGCTTTCCTAAAAATATTTTTTACCTTTAAAATTTGAATTTATGAAAATTTGATACACAACATCAAAATTAAGTAACAGACTGTATCATAGCATTCCCTTTTCCTTGAGAACCCACTGTGTTCCAAATTTCTTTGGGACATGTCTTCCTTTGTCTTAGATACATTTTGGTACTCATTACACTAAAATTACTGGCAAAAACAAAAACAAAACCCCCAAATAGTTTTGTGGCTGGGTGGTCTATGATTTCAAGAATTAGTTATGGTTTTACCAATTAACTCCTGAGCTTGTTCCATACAAATTTTATTGGAAAAATGTCCTATGTGGAAACTTTTCTTTCTGCGGGTGTGGGAACTTTTTTCCTTTTATGTGTGAGTGGAGAGACTTCGCATTTGAAGTGCAAATGTTACAATTTATTTAAAATACTATAACAAAATTTTGCCTGGGGTTTTTAATTCCCTTTTAATCAAGTGTATTTAAAATAAATACACTGACAAGTAATTTTCTTTACCTGAAAACATGGCAAAAAGTAAAGAAAGATAAATTTGTGTGACACTGATTAAAAGTGACAGAATTTCAAAAGGACAAAAAGTTTTAAATTAATGCCATCAGTTTTGCCAGTGTGGGGGCACAACTTTAAGGAAGCATGTTTTTATTTTATTTTATTTTATTTTATTTTGGACAGTAGTATAATAGAATATGTATGCAGTGTTAGTCAATGATATTTCTGGAAATAGAATGAAGTTCTTCTGTCTTTGCTTCAGGACAGAAGCTTTATGTATTATTTACATAAACCCTTGGCTGCAATGTAAACTTAATATAGAATTAAAACAAAATTCAAAGAAACTAAGGAAGCAAGGAATGGACAGCTTCTCCCTTCCCCAATACTTATAAATGACTAAACTACTTTGTTTTTGTCTTCTTTCTCCTTTCCATATACCTTCATTCATTTTTGTGGTTGTTGAGTAGAATTAACACACTCTGTACATCTAACCCATAAGACACTGCTATAGATTACTCACAACTTTGAACACTCAAGCTGTGTTCTTGTCAAAAGCCTTAATGGACACTTTCTTCATGGGGCAGCTTTTCTTGATGTCTAGGTCATCTAACTTCCAAACAAGAGAAAGCAGAGAAAATGAAGAATAAGGGAAAAGAAGAACCTGGGCCAAGTAGTTTTATAGCATGAAACTTCATGATATGTTTGTTGTTTTTTTGGATCAGCAGACTTATTTTTTCCTTCTCCAAACTCTAAGTTTTCCTTGTCTGGAACCAAATCTAATGATGTCCTGCATACATTCCTTTCCATTCACTTCAAGTGGGTGTCTAAGTCCTGAGCAGCTTCTTGAAAAGGAATTTAGATTTGCTAAGTCATTTAGAATGTAAATTCTTGAAACATTTATAATCCAATAAGATTTTTTTAAACAAGAAAAACATAAAACATTTAAGTTTTGTTTTTCAAATGGGGAATAAATTTGATTATGGTGTCTCCCCGTTCTTTATATAGAGTGTTATAATTTCATTTTTTAATGATAGTAGCTAAGCAAATACATAAAATTCTGCAATGTTATAGACAAGTGTCTGTCAGCCATTAGAGCATTAGAGATATTAGCTCAAATTGACTCTTTTTTCTCTTATTTATTTCAAGTCCAAACAAATGTGTAACACTTAAAAACCATTTCAAAAACATGTCTCAAAAATCCAGGTCACATGAAATTATAGAATATATACATAAATGAAACATTTGCTATCCACTGGAGAACCACAAGGTAATGAATTCGAAGAAATAATTGTAACCTAATGCTTGATTGACACCAGATGGCATATGCCTGTGTATTTTCCAGGTTTTTTTTGGTTCCTTTAAAAAAACACTTTTATCATCCAAATATATATTAAACAAAATCATATTATGCTGAAACTATTGGAATTTTACACATCTTTCCATCTATTAAAAAAACACATTCTAAAAAAACCAAAAAGTTACTTGTAATATTTAACTGAATTTTTTGTTTGTTTTGATCAAGCATGAGTTGGTTTCAATTTCTCAATATGTGTCTTAGTGTATTTTTAAACTAATTAAATTACAGAAATATTATTTTACTCTAATTTCATTGTCTTCGGTAATCATGTTTTCTGGTTTAAAATTGTTAAATATGCCTCAGGATGCCACAATCTTTATGTTGCTCTTTTTCTTTGTAAAATACATAAGACCTAACCTAATTTTTGTGAAATATTTGTTTAGATCACTTATCTAATCATGTAGGGGATCTTTCAAGGCTCAGCTCTGGACCTTTCTCTATTCTGTATCTGATTTCTCTGCCTCGCTAATCTCATAAAGCATCATTTAAATCGATTCTTTATACTAATGATTCTCACATTTAGATCCTCGGTCCAGACTTTTTTCCTGAGCTCCAGTCCATCTATGTTATTGCTTGACCTATTCTGTTGACTCTCCTGTAGGTACCTTCAATCTATCATGCCAATACAGAACATTTAATTTTTGCCATACAACTTTTACCTCGCTAGCCTTCCTTATCTCAGCTGATGACATCACCTTCAATTGTGTTACCCAAGCCAAAATTTGTTTCATCTCTTCCTTATTCATGAAATGTTAATAGACTTTACTTTTACGGTGAATTTAGGTTCATAGCAAAATTGAACAGAAGGTGAAGAGTAAGTTCCTACTCCCACACATGTACAGCCTCCCCTTTACTAACATCCCTCACCAGAGTTATACATTTGTTACAGTAGATAAACTTGCACAGACACATCATAATCGCTCAAAGTCTGTACTTACAGTAGCATTCACTCTTGGTATTGTACATTCTATGGGTTTTGACAAATGTAAAATTAAGTACCATTCTTGATTTTCCCTTTTCTCCCCCACCTCCAACCCCAGTTCAAATTCATCTACCACTTGCATGGATTCCACCAACAAAAGTAGTTCTTAAATTTGGCCTTTCTCACTGTTACTGCCTCTTCTTTTTTAAATTTATTTATTTAGTTTTGAGAGAGAGAGAGAGAGAGAGAGAGAGAGAGAGAGAGAACAGAAGGTGTGGAGAGAGAGGGAGAGAGAGAATCCCAGTATGCTCTGGACCCTCAGAGTCCGGTGCAGGGCTTGAACTCATGATCCCTGAGGTATGACCTGAGCCAAAGTTGGATGCTTAACTGACTGAGCCACCCACGTGCCCTTCACTGCTACTGCCTCTTACCTCACATCTGGAATACAGTAGTAGCTTCCTAAATTGACTTTTCATTTTCATTTATGCCAAGAGACACCATAACCTCAGCAAAATGTATTCTACTGTACCGCCAGCAAAATGTATTCTGTTATTGTCAATCAAATCAGTGTATTCTTGGCCAGATGGTCTTTGATGGAACTTCAAACAAAACCCAATCTTTTTCTGTGGTTTTCAGGCTCTGAATAATCTAGCCCTCCCCTACCTAACTTCTTCTTGTACCACTCCCTCCCAGACTCAGTCCCTTCCAGCCCCACGAACCCTCCATGACTCAAACTGCCATATTCTTGGTCGCCCCTGCTTTTCACACAAGCAGTTTCCTCTCTTGAATGGTTTGCCATTCCCCCCGCCCTTCCTGTGGCCAGTTTCCTGTTGTCCTTCAAGTCTCAGTTCTGGAGAAAAACATCCATTGATCACTGACTCAAAACAGGGTGATAGACCAAACTCAACTACTTGCTAGCTAACCTTATACAAGTTTAAAACTTCTCTGATCTTCAGTTATCTGTAAAATGAATAAAACAATAGTTGTATGTACTTTATAAAGTTATTAGGAGTATTTAAGAGGTTGATACGTGCAAAGTGCTTAGCATATGTTAGCTGCTGTGTAGTTAGCGCTTAGAAATGGTTTCTATTTTCCTGTATATTTTTCTCTTTCCTTATCTTTCATCAGTATATTCAGATTTTTTTTCAAATTATCAAACCAACTGCACTGGGTTTATAGTGTTGAGTCTTCTAATTGTCTTTCCTTATTCCTCCCCAACAACAAAACACCTTTTGTTAAAAATTGATCTTAGATTAGTTATCTTTTCTAATTACCAGTGTTATCATTTGGAGAACCGAAAATAGTAATAATTCAGTATGTTTAAAATATAAAGCCCATTATTCTGAATGGTGACAAGGTACTCACTCTGTACATATATATTTATATTTTAAATTTATGATGTTAACAACCATGTGTTTAACCTTCTTCTTGTGATTTTAAAATTTAAGTGACTAAGAAAATACAAAAAAAAATCTCTATCACAGAACATATTGAGAATGTTTTATGTGGGAAGGTAAAAAGGAGAAGCTAGTAGCAACCCAATCTACCTGTTTATGCCATTTACAGTATGTTTGCTTTAGCCACTAACCTACCTTCTCTGGCATTTATCAATATCTGTACTCGTAATAAAAGAGTGATACCAGCGATGTCATCAGTTAAAAAAAAAAAAACAACAGGGAGGGGGTGGGGAGGTAAATTTTAATTTGACAGCTTTACAAGGAAAGAAAAATGATAACAAGTAGATAATTAAATCTGACTTCATTCCCTGTTTGTTTCCTTAAAAATATATCTGTATTAAGAAGGATATAAGACCATTCCATAACTAATGTAAAAATAAAAAAAAAGAAAATAAGGTACTAAAATATTCAGGTAGTTCTTGGGCTATCAGAGGTAAGGACAATACATTTTATAGAAAATAATTACCAGTATTTTGGTTGACTTTGAAAGTATCACCAAGAATTTCCTATAAGTTTTTAAATACATTTTTTAAATGCAAAGAACGTGAAGTTTTAGGTGTCAAAGCAAAGCTAGATTTCTTTGTGAATTGAAGATTACTAATCATCTTTCTCTGCACAATGTTTAGCTTTAATTACCTTCAAAAACATACCAACTGCACACAGCAATAATTTTATACTTATGTTGACAAGAGCTTAACTATACTCAGAGCACCACAAAATCCATCATCTCTAATCCCAATGGCTCTGGAAAAATAACACTAAAGAAACCTCAGCTTAATTTAAATCTGTAATAAGCCAAAGAAGGAATAAAGATAAGTATCCCCAGATTAGCACACATTCTGACAATTTTAAGAAAATAATTACCACAACTTTCTTATGTGGAATTACTAATTTTGCAAAGCACATGTTAGAATGAAATAAAAGGAAAAACGGAATTTTACCACATAATTATATTGTACTAAAGTAGCAAAATCTGTAGCTGGATTTCAATGCCTCCTACCCCACCAAGTGGACTAATAGTGTTATTTTTTTTCTCCCGTTGTTAAGAGCTTTTAACATAAAGTATCCAAATTTCAGGCTGAAGAAGTAGAATATGTTTCCATTGGAAATAAAGCTGTTTCCTTCCAAATTTAGGTTTATAAATTTTAGCATTGAATTGTAAAGCAAGCTGCATAAAGCATTCTTACATCAGTTTTAAATTTATGTAACTACACAGAAATACATACACAGCTTCCTTTGCAGCTTATGATTTTAGTATATAAAGTAACTCAGATTGGAGATTTTTCTAAAAAGATAGGTTTGCAATAAAGTCAATAAGACACGATTAGAGCTAGCCTTATTATGGTAACAACAATAATCATACTTGTAATAAAAGTAAATAATAAATTATCAGGAATTACTTCATGCAAAGTATTATTTTAAGGGCATTCATGAATTCTCCCACTAAAAACTCATAAACGTATCCCATCTAATTCCATTTTACAGATATTGACACAGACTCCATAAGAAATTGCGCAATTGCCCAGTTTCACACCAATAGTGATAAAGAAAGGATTCTATGTAAGCGTCTATGTTCAGAACTCCTCTTTTAAACACTGCACTGATGACATTAAATAAATGTCAAATAAATATATACAGTACTCATTTATTCATCTAATATTTTTTTTTCAGAGAGAGAGTAACTTTAAAGATAAAAAGGAAAAACAGAGATCTAGTAAATATTTTAATATAAAAGATGAGTAACTTTGTGCTCTCTAAGAACTTGTCTTTCATACACGTGAAGAATTCCAAAACATGATCATCCATATATCTTCACAGTGCCCCTATCTACCAGCACCGTACATTGTAGATAAAATCAAAATTTCCCTTGTACCCGTTCTGATCCTATTTCATTAACTCCAAGTCATCATAAAGGGAACCCAGTGGAAGGTAGACCAGCTGCCTACCTGTCTAGCCTCTGAATAAATGAAGAGGGAAAAACATCACTCCATAGATCATAGGCATCCTTTTTTTCTCTGTCAGTGAAAATACATTCTACAGGTGAGTAGTAAAATGTCACAAACAAATGATAGTTATAAAAAAGAAAGTCAGCAAAGATACAATGTTGGAAGTATGCTGGACATTAGCAGTCACATATTTTTAAGTCTAGGATATGTATTATAACAGCTTATAATTGTATCATAACAAATTATTTCACACAATTCAACCTTATATACATTAAAATTTTTTTAATGTTTATTTATTTTTGAGAGAGAGAGCGAGCCAGAGTGCAAGCTGGAGAGGGGCAGAGAGAGAGGGAGACAGAGAATCTGAAGCTAGTTCCAGGCTCTGAGCTGTCAGCACAGAGTCCAATGTGGGACTCGAACCAACGAGCTGTGAGATCATGACCTGAGCCTAATTCGTACGCTTAACCGACTGAGCCACCCAGGCGCCCCTACATTTTAAATTAAAAATAATTTTCTTCTTTTTTTATTACAAAAGTAATGAATGGATAACAAGCAAAAGATGGTAATCTCTGGCTTTGTTTTATAACGTAATGATGGATCATTTGCTCCCTTCTACTCTGAGCCATATGTTGAACAAAACTTTGCTGTTGCTGGGACTAAGGGTAGAGTGATCTGAGTAAATGTGAACTTGCTTTCTGCCAAAAGCATTGTCCTAACAGTTTTAAAATCATAAAGGTCGGGAAATCTAATTTGAAAATATTAATTGTTTTCTGAAGGATTATACTTGCAGGTTTGAATTCACTTTTGATAGACTGGAGCTCTTCTGTGTGGAGTGAGGAGGTGGGGAACTCCCTAACTATTCTTCCTATGAAGATAGTTTTAGCAAACAAGGTAAGTACTGTTGCCCTTGGGGACAAGGTTCTTGGTTTTTTTTTTTTTTTTTTTTTTTTTGCAGCCTATTGTCTTGATTCGGAGGTAGACTTTAAAGCAATGGTTCTCAAGTTCTCAACCGTTGCTTCTCAATCACTCGTGGAGCTTAAAGAAATACCTATTCCAAGGGCCTCGCCTGAGAAACTTTATTTATTTGCTTAAGCTACCAAAATTTTAGTAATTTAAAAATGAAAACTTGTCAGGTGATTCTCTTATGTACCTGGGTTGGAGACCATTAACTCCGAGCGTTTTGGAGAAGTTTCTCACTTCTCCTTCTTCCTCCTCTCTTCCCCAAACCCTCCTCTTCCTCTTTATCTTCCTCCTCTTTCTTTTTCCTTTCTCTAGAACCAAGATTCACAGTCTGGATTTCCCCTGGATACATTGGTTTTGTATATGATCAATGACACTTCCATTAAGGAATGTTAAACTGTATCTTATAAACACTGGAGAAACAGACTCTGGAGCAAGACACAGTCTAATAACTGTAGGAGTAGTTGTTATATATAGTAACAGTTTTAATTTTTTCCAGTATTTCAATTCCTTTCTGCCATTTTAGGCCATTAAACTTTTATTAAATGACACAGTAAAATTAATGTCTTGTGGTGAAGTCAGGAAGGAGATCTTTTTAGCCTGAGGTAGAGTGGAACTTGCTTTGGTATAGGGTGGTGGGCAGAAACCCAAGAAGAAAGCCAGGATGACAAGAAAAGTGATCCAGAAGAAGTACAGAGTGGTCATAAGCCAGAAATTGACTGAAGTAAAAAGACCACCAAATTAGATTTATGCAACATGACAGCAGTCTTTAGAGGTTTTCAAAAGTACATGGTAAGAAGAAAACTTGAAGCTTGGGATGAAAAGTCAGGATATTGTTACTTTCATATTAAAGAAGAGGGCAATGACCAAAAATAAAATCTGGAGAGGTTTGGGATATTAGGAAAGAAAAAGAATGAAAGAAAAAGAAAGAAAGAAAGAAAGAAAGAAAGAAAGAAAGAAAGAAAGAAAGAAAGAAAGAAAGAAAAGGAGAAAGAAAGAAAGAAAGAAAGAAAGAAAGAAAGAAAGAAAGAAAGAGAAGGAGGAGAAGAAAAATACTTTCAATCCCACCTGAAGATACAGATTTGCTCACATTTTTATCTTTTAATCTAAAGATATAATTATAACCTACATTTTTGCTTTCTAAATTTCCCTTTTAAAAAATAAACAATATTGTACATGTTGCAAACACATGAATGTGTAAATAAATTTACTACATACATTTAATGGCAAGGGTATAATTTAAATAATTAATTTTGAAACAACTAAAAACAAACCTTACTATACTTTGAAGCCGTAAGTCAATGGACTTATGACTTCTTCAACAAGCGCCCTGGAAAATTGCCTCCAGTAAATGCAGAAACAAGCATGAATTTATGTCTCCCTTAAGATCTTTGTACTTTTGGAATATTAAGAAAAAATCCTCTAGAGGTGTTTAAATTCTGAGACTTAAGACAGAAGAAAAAGAGGGTTTTTTTTTTGTTTTTGTTTTTGTTTTTCCTAGAAGCTAGATTGTATTTTTAAAAAACCTTTGTTCTCAGCATTTCTGTAGAGCATGGTCTGAATGAACTCTGGAGTTGATCCAAATTCCTGAAGGGCACACTGTAAAATTGAGTCCTATCTTAGTCTGTCAACACAAAACTCCAGCTTATATAGTCTTCAAGTATAGATGAGTCTAAACTAGGATTAAATTGGAGGTCCATGTAAGATCAGTATTTCAGAGTATCCATGAACCACATACAGGTAAATATAAAATGCTCTGAGTTCATACCTGTGAATTTTTCTAGGGAGAAACACACTATTCTCAACAGGAGCCATAACCTTAGAAAAATGTAAGAAGGTTGGTTCTACATTATGTGGATTATTTCAGGTATTCTCTGATTTCTATTTGGAAATTATGGCAAGGAGAGATAACCCATCCTACAGATTGCTTCCAAGGCTAGTCCTTGGAAGATCTGGTGGAATGGGTTTTAATAATCCTTCATATCCTTTGGGAAAATTGGCCACCAGAGGAAAGTCAGGGACCTTTGCAGAGGCAGGATGGAACTCTCCCTTCAAAGGGATCCAGAACTAACCTAAAGACTTTGACTGAAGGTGGCCAATGGTGTGCCTTTACATTGTGAATGGTACTCTATAGCTCTGGGTGACTTTCAGCTCTCTTTTACTTGTATTCTCAAGGAATAAACACAATAAATATTTTATAGCACTCTCAAAAGGAGCTACCAAGCTTTCCTTGAAATAATATAAAGGTTTTTTCCCCCCACTCAATCTCTAAACCAGAATTTTAAACCTCAACACATAGTGGGGTTTGGTTTAAAAGAAATAGCCAGACTTCCTCAAAAACAAAGCCTATGTGCTAAGGTCTTGCTACTTAGATAGAGTGTGGTTCTCCAGCCTGCAATAGTCATGGAAACAGGAGAAAAATACAGAATCAGGTCCTACCCTAGTCCTACTACATCAAAATCTGTGTTTGTAATCAGATCTTTAGGTAAAATTTGTAAAAATATTAAAGTTTGAGAGCCACTATTTATGGTATTTAAATTTCATTTTCTGTTGGTGTGTGTGTGTGTGTGTGTGTGTGTGTGTGTGTTTTCCAAGGAAGTACAATATGGTTGGGAGGCATAGTCAGTCTTTACCAGAATTTTCTAACTTTTGTATGTTTGTAAAGCTATGACATTTCTTTATAAAGACTTGAGTGGCTGCCGGCAATTGGAATTGCTGGTTCAGGCGGATTCCCTGAGGTAAAGGATGACAGCCAATCACTAAGAGTTGTGAGGACTCTAATTTACATACGGTGGGGGAGCAATGGCAGGCACCTGGCATATTTCCCCACCTGGCCCTGCCACCATAAGGTGCCCTTTCAAACGTTTTGATATTGTTGGGTTACCCTGTAATTTTAAGCAAGGCCCAAGATCTCTAAATTTTGGGATTTTTTAGGAATCTTAGGGTTATCATTTCACTGTGTGAAAGACCTAATGATAAGGATGGTTTTAGTTTTTAATATATGCCCCCCTCCATTGTCTCTTTTGCTTGTAGAATGCCATCTTAAATGAAAATACTATGAATTATTACTGATTGAAATTTGTGGTTGACTAGAATATATAAAATTGCATCTATAAAAATTTAATATTCAAAGCCATTTTGATGAGGTAGTTCCAATTCTGAATTGTGAAAAATTGCATTAAAACTATCTATTAAACTTTATATCATACGCAAAATATTTTTTGATTCATTCATTCCATTGCATTCTATTTTATAAGTCACATTGTTAGAATATAAAAATAATAAAATGGATATATTCATTTCCTGGTAATTAGGGGAATATATTATCAATAAAAAATCTGAAATTAAACAAAATGAAACTTTTGCAGGAAAATTTTGTTAGGCTTATTATTTATTCTTCAATTACACAAACGAATCTTTGAATTTCTTGCCTACTTCCATTTCTGTGTTGCCCAAACTTATTGGGTTCTAGAAAGTTATAACAGTGAAAGCAAATCCTGCTGTCTATAATCTGAATTTTTTTTCTTAACTGAAAATGAGACTGATGATAGCTGCCACATAATTGTCTTAAACATTTTTAAAGTTAGCATTTATTGATTTTTTATTTACTACATGCTAGACGTTCTTTTGAGCACTTTACAGTATATCTGTGGTTCTCAAACTTAGGAGGTAGAAGATTATAGAAGTTCTGCACCTACCTTTCCCTGCCTATAAAATGGCCTCAAGACTCCTATGAAAATGACCTAGCTAAGGTGTTTCTAACTAGTTAGAAATGAAAAATCTCAGGTTCTACTCCAGAAACTCTGGGGGTGATTTAACAAACTCTTTTGGTATTTCTGATATGTGATGAAGTGTGAGAACCCTGTCCTATGCAGAATTTGTAAGAATTGTTCATTGGAAATCTTTAAGAAAATTTGTACTGAGATGAGTACTGTAACCACCTTGCCTAAAATTAGGGAATGAAAGAGTAGAATATTGGAGAAGAAGAGGCATCACCTGGAATTGAGAAGGAGATAGAAAAGGGTTTAAAAAAAAAACTGTAGGTGGTTAGTTATTATTTTCCCATTATTACTGCTTCATATGCTTTTTATTTTATTTTTAACTTGAGGCACATGCATAGTAAAAAGAATATATATTTTGGAATCCAAGAGAATGGTTAAAATTCACACATGAAGAAACATATATCATAAACAAATTGGAAAAGTTGAAAACCTCTGAAAATCAAATATATGTGTATCAATAAATCCACCATACTTTTCAAATTATAGGTAAAAATAACTGCCTTTTCAAAAAAATGAAGTATAACACCCTATATCTGTGACAATGTAAATAAATTAGTATCATCTATTTACTGCTAGTGGCTGTGGAAATTAGCATACAATTTTATGATGACCAAATAATAAAATCTGTGAAACGTCAAAGATAGAAATTGTGTTTGATTAAAGAATTCCAGCTCCATGCCTCTACTCTAAGAAAATAATTCACAGAAATAAATGTCTTTGTACAAAATTTACTGATGTAGTCTCCTGTCTTCCTCCCTCAACTGTGTAAATACGCTTGTATTTTTACTTACATGTTTCTCATATATTCTGTATGTCCACCATCATAGATCTTTTCCTGGGTGTGTTATATTTTGTTCACTCGTCTATGGCAAGATCCCTTAAAATCTAGTTTTCTTTTCTTCCAAAGTAAATAGAAATTTGTTTCTTTAAACTGGACACACATTGTCTCCGACTAAGAGCATCCCTTATAGTTAGGTGTTGTCATGACAACTATGACACTTGGCCAATGGAATATACACAGAAGTATTGGATGGCAGTTTGGGGGAACCTTTCTTAAACTGTGAATGACATTTACTCTTTGCCCTTGTCTTCCATTCTGCTGCTTGAAAAGCAAGTGTGGGGTCTGGAATCATCTTAGACCACAAAGAGGAATGTCACGCTCTAAAAATGACAAAATTGAGAACTAGAAGTTGATTTGGCAGCATTGAGATTTCAACATCTGGACACTTATTGGAAAAAGAAATACACTTCTTTCTTGTTGAAGTAATATTTTTAGGATCACTTATTCATAGACAATCCTAATCATAAATGAAATAAAAATATGTCTTTGTGAATTGCTCCAGGGTTGAAGCTCTAGTTTTTCACCTTTGTCCTTAGTACATGTTAGATTTAAAAAATATTTTGTAAAATAAGTTTTTGAATAAACCAGGGCAGATTTCCAAAGCATAAATACATGTGGATGTTTTAATACCTATACAAACTTTGCTGCATAACTGCAGGTTTATTTTTAATATTTTTCAAAATATTTATTTCTAAATATATACATGCTGGTGTTTTATAAACACCAGATTCTTATAAGTCCCATATGCTTTTTAGTTTGACATTAGAATCTCCTTTTCCACATCTCAACATTGTATTGCTCAGCAAAGAGTCAAGAGTTTGAACCAAGAATGCCCATGTTCTTTTAATTTGTTTATACGTTTCATGAAATGACAAAGAAGCAAAACAGCAACAAAAGCAACGAAACACATAAAATTCAAGAAAAAATAAAAATGAAAAATCAATTAAAAACATTAACAACAAAGTGTCTCAAGAGACAGGGATCTCAGACTATTTAGTATAGTTCCTCTCCATATAAAACTAAAAGGTTAAATAGATCATTTGACTAATATTGTTTGAACTATACTGTTTCTTCTGAAAACAATTGATAAACATTTAAATGATATGGTTTTTCATCTTTTAAGATTATAGAAATGAAGACATTTCTTTCTTTCTTCTCCTTTTGAAATCACTCCAACAACAAAGATCCTAAGAACAGAGAGCAGGAAGTCTCTGCTTTTATGAACTAAAGTATATGGAGATGAAAGCCTTCACATAAAGGTGGAAGGTGGAATCTCAGGGTCTAGAAAAGAGGGAACATTTTTGAGAAGCAAGCTGACTTGTCCAGCAGATTTTACAAATTCTCAGGAATTGGAGGCACCAAAGTGAAGATGGGAGTGGAGACCAAAATAGATATGATTTTTAATATATATTTGTAAAAAGCAGTTAGAATCCCAGAGACCCAACTTCACCCTCTCCCAGTATCATAGGAAAAATTCAGTTTATTCTCTGCCAAAACTTCATCAGAGAGGTTGTGGATGCAAAAACTTGGGCATGGGGTTTCAGTGGGTTGTATGGAGAGTTGGCAGGTGGGATAAATGGAGAGAATGCAGTGCTCTCGTATCATATCTAACTAGCTTTTTAAAAATTTTCGTTAATGTATTTCATTTATTTTTGAGAAAGAGAGAGAAAGAGAGTATGGGCAGGGGAGGTCAGAGAGAGGGAGACACAGAATTTGAAGCAGGCTCCAGGCTTATGAGACCATGACGTGTCGAAGTCTGACGACGTTCAACCACTTAACCGACTGAGCCACCTAGGTGCCCCTTTATCTACCTAGCTTTTATTTTTTTTTTAAATTTTTTTTTCAACGTTTATTATTTTTGGGACAGAGAGAGACAGAGCATGAACGGGGGAGGGGCAGAGAGAGAGGGAGACACAGAATCAGAAACAGGCTCCAGGCTCTGAGCCATCAGCCCAGAGCCTGACGCGGGGCTCGAACTCCCGGACCGCAAGATCGTGACCTGGCTGAAGTCGGACGCTTAACCGACTGCGCCACCCAGGCGCCCCAATCTACCTAGCTTTTAAAGGCAGGTATCCAACCTTATAGCCATTGGACAGGGGATTAGAGGCTCCTTCTTCACAGAATCCGAACCATCCCTTAGAAAACACAGATAGACATGGAAAGCTGGGGAGCTGGAACCACGTAAAGAGAGGAAGATGCTGGAATGGGACAAAACCAGCATAGATCAGATTCACTAGCTTATTAAGTTTATGGACCTCAATTGTTTTTGGTTTTTGAAAGAAATTTTGAAGGACAAAGTAATTTTAAAATTACAAGACAGCAATTTACAAAAATAAGTACGTGGAATTTTCAGATTTATGCTTTGAAGTCACAAAGTAGACTTACTGAGAAGTATTCTGTGAAGCATGCTGTTCAAATGACAATGTAAATGTTAAGACACATTCAAGTGAAGTGAATAGTTTTTCGAAACAGTGGGTATTTTAGCTAATGCTTCAATATCACATAAGAGGTGAGGGTCAGTGTAGGTTTCCTATTCCACAGGGGAGGAAGCAGACATTGTTCTCTGAGTACCCCTACGCAATGGCATTAGATGTCCTGGATGGCATGAGGAAAACAGACAATCAAACCATCAAACAAACAAACAAAACCTAAATGAATATATGCCTAAAAAAACATCCTCCACTTAATTTTCAGGATTCCTTTGTAATCTACTAATCTTATGCAATTTATATGAAAAAAAACTCAGAAGTTTCCATTAATTATTTCTGTTTTACTTATTTCTTTTTATTTTTTTAAAGCTTATTTATTTATTTTGAGAGAGAGAGAGAAAAAGTATAAGTGGGGGAGGGGCACAAAAAGAGGGAGAGAGAATCCCAAGCAGGTTTTGCACACTGTGAGTGCAGAGCCCGATGTGGGGATTAAGCTCAGGAACAGGGAGATCATGACTTGAGCCAAAGTCAGATGCTTAACCGACTGAGCAACCCAAGGCATTCCTTAAGTGCCTATTTTTTAAAAAAATATGTCAATTAGTTAATTGTTTATGCTTTATGGAATTTAAGTTTTCTTTTATTTGTGTTTGGCTTCTCCAACAAGTATATAAAATACCTGAGGACAAAAAAGATGTATTATATTTCCAATTAATTACTCATAACATCTAGAATAGAGCCAAACAGTGGATTAAGAAAAAAAAAAAGTTTAGTTCATCTAAAACGAATCATTCAATTTCAGGTTTCATAAGTCAAGCATATAAAATGCCCAAATTTTTAACAACACACCAACAAAAAAGATGAAATTATCTATGCAGATTGAATATGATTGAGGAATGAGATTAATTTATAAATAGAGGCATAGAACAGCCATTTTTCTAAATACTATGAACACACGTCCTCTTTACAGTGAAATACTTTCATTCATTCATTGTAACACAAATTACACAGCAGTAAGCAAGACAGGAATAGTCACCCCTTCATGCTCCTTACAACATATGATGTATCTATAGGTATTAAGCATGCAGATTTGTCCAGGGGGTAGAAAGCATACTGAATAGAGCCAGAGAGCTTTGGGTTTAAATTCCTGCTTTGACACTTACTGACTGACTCTTACATAGTATATTACATATAGGTGATGTTTCTGGCAGCCACACAGGAGCTATTTGATCCCTCATTCTTCAAAAACTCACGGGATGAGGAAGGTCAAATAATTTGACCTTGCTGTAACAAAACTAGCCTAGAAACACCCCTGAAAGAAACTCTGATTTAAAAAAAAAAAGGGACTACAAGACTCACATGGCTTTTTCCTAAGCAAAAACTATTAAAAACATGGAAATTTATGTAAAACAAAAACAAAAAACATGTTAATTTATGACATATATGAAACCTAAAACACATAGGACACTTAAATGAAAGCGTTAATTAAAACTAACTTGCATGTAAGTTTTATGAGGGTCTTTATTACCATTTTTTAAGTGTATATATTGTTCTTAATATTATACAATATGTTTTGCATAAAGACAAACAAATAGCAGCTATTGAATGTGTATAAAAATCATTAAATATGTGGCTTCAACATTTTTGTCTCACATAAGACATCCTATAGATTACACACAACCTTAATTATATTAATCAAAATTAGTATATGCATGATCATAGGAAAATATGCTTATGAGAAGAAAAATTTAGAGATTATTATTATGTATTGAGTAGTGTGAGAGAGCAAATCTCTTTTAATTAAAGGCTCTATTTCAAATTAGGATCCACAGGATATAATAATAATAATGTATGCTGAGAGGAAAACTTGAGAAGTTAATGTATTGATAAAAATAAAGATTTAATTAAATTCATAAATATTGAGGACAGCTTCTAACAGTGGTGGTTATAGTATTCAGCATGCATCACATTGCTCTTACCCAGTCCTAAAGAGAAACATGGGCCCCTGCTGATGGATGTCCATCAATGCCCTAAACCCAAGCGAAAATTGTTACTTGGGACAAGGAAGTGTCTATCGTTTCCCTTATAAATTACAGTTCAGGTTGAGGTGAGAGAGAGTGAGGAAGCAGTGGCACGAACCTGACCAGATTTGTGTCCAAGAGATTCTTCTAAGGGGTTTTCTACTTGGAGATCTCCGTTCTCATCCCTCTCCGCCTCTGAGTACGGCTCACCCCACCCAGGACTCCCTGGTGTAGGATTTATTCTTGCTAGCTTGGCCCAAAATGAATATTGTTTTGCGAAGTGAAAAGAGAAAAAAAAATGTGTTCTACTTTTACCTTTTCATGAATTTTTTTGGCCTATAAAAACATTGCCTAAGTGCGGTTCAGTAGCAGCGATGTTATGAGAAGCGTTTTCTGTTCCCTGACACATCCACAACACTCTTTTCCTCTGTTGTCACCCAATTTCTTAGCAATTTTAAAGGAACTGAGTGGGCTTCGCTTCAGATACAGAAATAATGATAAAATGAAACAAAAAGGCAATGCTTCTCATTTCTTAGGGTCCAAAGAGGCTGCTTTCATGTTGTTTAATGTTATAATTGAGTACCAAATTGAGGAGTACAGTCTTCCCAGGAAGCCCCTCCCCCATGACCCTGTCTTTGTGTTTTTCCTAAGAGAAAGCCATTATTTATCAATTTGCTTCCCAACATGCCTTACATCCTATATCTAGGGCAGGATTCCAAGGAGAGGATCTCTTCTTCCTAGCCACCTTCTATCTCCAGAGAAAAAAGGGAGAAATCATCCTAATCCCAGCTTTTTCACTTTGTCCTCAAACCACACTTTAAAGTCCTCAGACATAAACCATAGTTGGCCGGTTTAAGAGTAATTATTACTACCATGCCAATATTAGCTGCTTACTGATCTTCCTTCTCTGATTTTAGAAGCTCCAAGCCAGAGTTTAGTTTGTCTTAACAAGCAAACCCCATCCTAAGGGAGTAAGGAAGTATTCTGAAATCTATTCACCTGTCTTTCTAGAAGATTGTGCTCTTTAGATTAAATAAATCTTTCATCAAAGTTTACATAGAAATAAAGGAGTGATTTGGGGCTAGACTTAGGCACACTGTTTCCTGGGCCAGGTCACAAAATGGCAACTTTGTGCTTAGCCAGTTGCACAGGGATTTTGCCTGGCCCACCTCTGGGTTTTTTGGTTTTTAGTTGAGGCCTAAATTCTCCAGAAGTCTCAGTTTCTATTGCTCAGGTGGTCTTCAACCAGGGGTTTCCCATACATAAGGTACCTGCTTGCCTCTGAAAGTGTGTGAGTTTTCAAATTCCCACATTGACTAAGTAACGTTTCTTGGTCCTCAGAGAGTAAGGAGTGTTTTGGCCTATGCCAGGATTTTCCAAATTCGTAACAGCCAAAGAAGTGGCACTAATACAATTCATTTTTTAAATTCATATTTTTAACTGAAATAAAATTCTCCGGTGGCTTACAAAATTTTCTAGATACATTGGACAAAATGTATGGATAAAAAGAGTTCATGATTTTCTTTCAAACCTGCTGTACCTTATTCAGTAATGTACAGAAGACTATTTTTATCAAATTGTGTTATAAAATATTTATTATATTTATTATAATTATAGTCCTATTTAGTTCATCTCATGAAATGTGTAGTATCTTATATTTTTATTACACTATATAAAAACTATTTTCTATATCATATAATGAGGAGTACAGAGTTTAAAAAACTCTGTAGAGGATATATGAACAGAGTAAGCCCACTGGAAAATATAGTCCTAAAATAATAAGAAAAGTAATAACGGTAAGTAAACATTAACAAAAAGTACTTATTAATAATGCCTGATTACTCTGAAGCGCACTAATCATTGTATGATCAATTAAAATGTATCAAATTAATTTTGTTTTGTCTGATTTGTGTATTAACCTGCTTATTTTTAACTTGAGGTTTGAGCCTGTTACTAAATAAGATGGCCTTCTGTTGGCCCACCACTGCTCACTGAATGAATAAAGTAATAAAAGGCTGAAATACAGAAACTAACATAAAAGCCCGAATTCACTCTATGTTTTTGGTAAACACCATTAATTTGGATTTAGTTTTCAACAATTGCTTTACAGTAATAGAAAAAGCAGATGATTGCTTTTGGGAATCTTGTTTGCATTACATGTGTTTAATATTTCAGTTAAATTGTATTCTAAAGAGATTGGCAATTTGTCATCAGTTCTTAGAGTTTCCCGAGTCATCTATCAATAACTAATCCGAAAAATCATTTTGAGTTAGAGCTGTCCTTTTTACATGACTCTCAAATTTAACTGCCCTCACCTGTAACTGCTCCCCTGGGACATTTTATGCCACAAAAAACCTACTTTTCAACACCTTTGTCAGTTTCTCAATAAAAGTGTGTTCCTGTAATAAATATCCTTGTGAATGTTCACTCTGTCCAACATATGTAAATGAATATGTGTCATTTCCTCTGAGTTAAATGAATTCTGAAATGTTATATATGCCATATCCATAAAATATAAATATTATCTGAGAACAAATCAATAAACTATTGATGAAATTCTGTCACTGCTGAGGATGAAGATTTTCTAAATCATTATTAGTTATTTTTTGAACACATCAACAAGATTCAAAAATAGAATCAATAACAGAATTAATTTTCGAAAGGTGTGCGTATGTGCTGATAACAAGGGAAATAGGAAGTGAACTGGTTTGATTCAATTTTTTGAGGTAAAAAAAAATTGAAATAAGTTTAAGAGCCAGTTTGACTTGGATGGTGGAAAGAGAGGTTATCTGTGAAATAATCATTTTGGCTGATTTTTTTTTTTTTTCAATAGACTGAGCTCTGGGAAACCCAGGCTTAGAATTAATTAACTAATACTTCACTGTCGGTGCTTTCATTTGACTTGAACTCTGGACCTCCTGCTACATACTAGGAACATCATGGTTCTGTTCAGAGAACCCAAGTTCACTAACATTTTATTATGCATTAGAAATTAAATACGAGACTATGTTAAATTACTTTGATAATGTTTTGCAAGTTATGCTTGAAATGAAGATTATCAGCTGAGACATTTGGGTCACATTGAACGAGCCTTGCCTAATAATAATGGTCAAACTGCTTGATTAAAATTTGGTCATCATTGAGAACTTCAGGTCATAGTTCAATTACAAAACCAGATAAAGTAGGTATTTTACGTGTTATGTTGCACCTGTTATATACTAAATACATGAAAAATTAACCCCGGGTACTTTAGAATTATAGTATACATACTGAGATTATAGAGTAAACATCTCCATAGTTATTACTTTCCCTAACAGTTTGAACTATATTGATAATAGCTGTATTTACAGCAGTAGGAAAGGGAAACAAAATGGTAGTTCATTTATGTGGTGAACATATATCTACATACATATCTACACGCATATATATACACATATAAAAACTCATTTTTGACACATGAAAAAATAGTTTTAAAAAACACTAGTTAAGGGGCACCTGGGTGGCTCAGTTGGTTAAGCATCTGACTTCGGCTCAGGTAATGATCTCGTGGTTTGTGAGTTCGAGCCCCACCTGCTCTGTGCTGACAGCTCAGAGCCTGGAGCCTGATTTGGATTCTGTGTCTCCCTCTCTCTCTGTCCCTCCCCCACTTGTGCATGCTCTCTCTCTCTCTCTCAAAAATAAACAAAAATTTAAAAAAAAATACTTTGACTGTTTTGGGGCTTGGGAATAAAGATGAGTTACAAATTATATCACAGAGTGATATGATATGAAAAAGAATTTTATGACTTAGGATCAAAGTGTTGAGCATTGATATTTTTAAGATCCAAAGGCAGTGAGTGACCTCCTTATGAAATGCTGGGGTACACAGTTCACAAGCCCCAGTCTCAGACCTTGGAAATACTGCCCACTGATTTTACCTGCATTGTGGCACTATTGCTCCAAAGCCGCCAAACTGTTGAGATTTGGGTAGAGTGAGGCAAAACTGGGCAGACAGGACAGAGAAGTGTCTAACATAGGACTTTGAAATTTCAGTTTAGAGGATTTAGGAGAGGGAAGGGAGACATATTACAGCAGCTGTGGGCACGACTTTTGACATCAGGCATGATTATAAACTTAGTTAATTTCTTGCTATATACCCATGGGCATGAAATTTAACTCCTCTGAACTTCGATTTTTCTTCCATCTGTAAAATGGCACAACATCTTCTTTGCTGTGTTGTTGTGAAGATGAAAACAGTATATCGAAAGTGTTAGCTGAGAGTATATTATTACCAGGACTTAACTTGGGCAGGCCAATGACTGCAATGAATAATAGAGGTAAGAATCCAGAATGTGAAAAGAAAAAATCAGGAAGCTGGGAATAAGAAAGGAAAAAAAAAAAAGGAGGAAGAGGAGGAAGGAGTGAGTCGTTTATATTTAATTTCCATTTCGCTTTCACACACTCCTCAGCTACAGTGTAACTTTGGCTCCTGCCCGCACACTGAAATCAATGACTATCAAATTTTATCTGTGACTTCCTAATCAATAATTCCAGTGCAATGACTCAGATCCTCACCCAACTCGTATCTGCAGCATTTGACTCTGCTGACCAACTTTCTTTCTAGTGCCTTTCTTTCTAGTATTCTCTCCTGGTTCTCCTTAACTGACTACCTCAGTCCAATGCCGGTTCAGACTTCTTCAATTGTCCCTTAAATGTCACTACTCACTCTCCAAATATTTTGTCCTTGGCCAAATTTAATCAAATTTCATTTTATTCCATTTAGCTCAACTAACTAAACGTTCATTGAGCTTATTGATGTCCAGCACTGAGCGATGCATAGTAGGTTGGGAAGTGTGTGATTAAAAATTTATAAGACTCAGTCTGCCCTGAAGAAAGTTTTATTTTAGTAGAGGATACAGAATATTATATATCTTTTCTTTTCAGATCAACCTGGGTCATCTGAAGGCACCTAATTAAGGCAAGTTTCACATATTTATCTCGACCCTTGAATTCTATCCCAAACTCAAAATTCAAAATCCAACTGCCCTCTGGACATGCTCCCATGGCTATCTCCCTAGCTTTTTATTTTATTTTTTTGATGTTTATTTATTTTTGAGAGAGATAGACAGAGTGCGAGTGGAGGAGGCGGAGAGATAGAGGGAGGCACAGAATCCGAAGTAGGCTCCAGGCTCTGAGGTGTCAGCACAGGGCCTGACGTGGGGCTTGAACTCATGAATGGTGAGATCAGGACGTGAGCAGAAGTCAGATGCTTAACCTACTGAGCCACCCCGGTGCTCCTCCTCAGCTTTTTAAATTCACTATTTTAAAATGTGTTCTCATTATGTCTACCTCTAAACAGTATTTCCTCTTTATATATGTAAGCTCAGTTAGTAGTCACATGATATTTCCTGTTACCAAGACCAGAAACCTTCTATTTTTCTTCCCTTACTTTGAATCAATCCAAACCCTTTCCAAATTTACTCCCACCCAAAAAACTCCCAACTTCATTCGCCATTCCATTTCCACTGGTCACTGTCTAACATCAGATGCTCATCATTTTTCAAATCAGACCATTAGAACAGTTTCTCTGATTCTTATCCATCTTTTAATACAAACTGCTTGTTTAATTTTTGTGAAGTACATTTCTAGTCATGCCTCTCACTATTCAAAACTGTTCCCATAGGACATAGCCTATGAAATAAAATCTGGTCTCTTTATGTTCCATCATCTAATTCAACTCTCCCCTCTGCTCTTTTCCTGCTTTCTCCATAAGGTCACCATCTCAGCAAAAACTGTCAGTTCCAGGCCTTTCACAGCTAAACGTCTGCACTTACATGATCTGTTACCTCAACCTGTCATGTCTCTGGCTTGCTCTATGTAACTAAGCTGTAGCTACTCTTCTAATCTCAGCTCAAATTTCACTTCCACATTGGAACCTGCCTTCATTCCTTCTTCCAATTAGAGTTGAGATTAATGTCAAATTACTTTCTGCGTCCTAGAGCCTTGTTTCTATCTTTATTCAGCTGTAGATTATGATCAGTGAATTATCTGGCATTATTCCTAGCTCTTCCAGGTAAAGATAGACATTTGTGGCTTAGGACGAAACTGGTAAGGGAGGTCTATTGCAATGATAAATAGTCTTTGGAAAGGCTTGCTGAGAAATATGATACACCCTCCTCTCTCACTTTTATTGCTCTCCAGGCAGCCTCATCTGGAAGCATGGTTTCAATTAGCAGCTAGCTATATGCTAAAGACAACAAAATGTATCCTAGAGTCCAGAGCTCTTTTCTGAAGTAGACATTCTGTCTGGACGTTACATAGACTCTGAAAACTCACCCTGCCTCAATATGAACTCAGCTTCTTCCTCCCTAAACCTGACATATCTTCTTAAATACTCAATTCTCCCTATTGGTGGTACCAATACTCAACAGTTGCCCAAGGGAAAAGGTTGGAGCCATTCCTGATCTTTTCTTTTTCTTTGTGCCCCACATTCTTTATATTTTATCTCTTAAATGTTTCTCAAACATGTGTATTCCATTGCCATTGATATGGACTGCATGTTTGTGTCCCTCACCCTAAATTCACACATTGAGATTCTAACATCAATGTGATGGTATTAGGAGGTAGGGTCTTTGAAAGGTGATTAGGTCATAAGGGTGGAGCTCCCATGAATAGGTTTAGTGTTCTTATCAAATAGACCCCAGAGAACTCTCCTGCCCCTTTCAGCATGTGAGGACACAACAAAAAGGTGGCTGACTATGAACCAGGAATCAGAACCCCACCAGACACTGAATCTGTCGGTGCCATGACCTTATACTTCCCAACCTCCAGAACTGTGATAAATAAATCAGTTGTTCAGAAGCCACCCAGCAGCCTATGCTATTCTGTTATATATAGCAGACCAAACTATCTAAGATAACGACTGATATACTTTCTTGGACGAGTCTTCTTTATTTTATACCTAATCTTCTAACCATACTTCTTTCCTCTGACCTATTTCCTCCAAGATCTCTATGGCTGCTATATTGCTTTACATGAAAAACAGACCTGACCTCAACTCACCTCCTGTAACTTCTTCAGCATTTCTGTATTCTTCTGTGGAACTTAATCCAATTTCTTCAACACGTTATAAAAGACATTCCAGGCCCTTTCTTGGTGACCTCCTTGGGCTCATATTCATTTATTCCATGCCTCACACTTGATGATGTGGATCCATAAACTGTGCACACATTTCTCCTTCCTGCCTTCTTGATTCTGCTATACTGTCCCCAAGTTCCTGTATGGGTTTTCTTGTATTCATTTCATTTTCGTCTTTCCCTTGATCCTTTCACTTTGCTAAAGCAAGCCCTAAATTTAGATATGCCATTGTATTGACAGGGAAAATCTGCAACTTCCTGAAATTAGGTTAAGTGTTCCTCACTTTTCTGTCATTAGCATTACTTAATATTTCCCCTTTGATTATATTTTAATCCTCCAAAAAAATCTAAGTTCCTTAGGGTAGGGAACATATCCTAGCTCTCTTGAAATCCACAGTGCCTCAGTCAACAAGTAATAAGGTAAACAGGTAATACGAAATAGAAATAGCAATAAGAAAACTCAATAATTTTCTCCAGTAAACCTCCAGATTGTTCAGGTGACCAAAAATTTCACATTCTATCTTTCTAATTTGGTCCACTCAGAATCAAGAATTTCCAGAAAATAGACGAAGCACTGTACCTAATCCACAGAATTTTCTCTTAGTCAGTTTACACTAACTAGACAGGTTCATTTAACATGTAAATGAAATTACTAATTCAGATGACAATGCCAATACAATTAAAAGAACTTCTAGCTACCCATTTAAAAGTGGTTGCTTCTGTGGCTAATCAATCATTCATTTTTCATTACTTTAGCTGAGAAATTTTCTCTATCTTAGATGGTATGAAATATCCCATTGCTCTTTTCATATCTTAGTATTTTTTAAGAAAAGAAACGATATATACTCATTCATCACTACAATATCTACACAAGATAAAGCTTTAATTGATGAGAAAAATTAAGTGCTTAAAATGAGTAAGTTCATAAACATTCAATAGCTATAGTTCTTTCTGAGCATCTAAATGTCAAAATAGTTTTGATTTACATAATTAAATTTGTCTAATCGTTAGCCCATAATATAATGGCCCTTGATGTTATTCAGAGGGATTGCAACAACTCACCTCTTAATATTTTTAAATTAACTAGCTACAACACTGGAAATTATTTGTACATACTCACTAGACAGAGCTAAATAATAATTTATTTCCAACAAATTTGAGCTGTCATAGCTTCTATAGGTCTTGCTTTAAAATTCCAATGAATGTTTCTATTTGGTGAAACAGTTATAAAGGTGCCCTTGGAAAGTGTTGTGGCTCTTACTGAAGATGTAGCCCAGGCCTCAGTTCTATGACTAGGATCATCTTTTTACACATTATGTTTTACCAAGAGTAAGCTTAATTTCTGATCTTCACTCAAGAAACCTGAGTGTTCTCTTGGGAACTGTAGTTTTGATCTTAATCTTTTAATTCACTGTAGTCTCTGCATACTTCTTCTGGGTCATCTCTTACACCTTTCAAACTATCACTGGTGAAGGATTAGTAATTTTCTTTTGTAAAATATCTAACTTCTTGCAGATAATATTTTTGTAAAATATACTAAAAATTAACTGTTCAAAAACAAAATTAAAAATCCAAAGATAAACCACACATCCGATTTTTTTTTAATTTTTTTTTCAACGTTTATTTATTTTTGGGACAGAGAGAGACAGAGCATGAACGGGGGAGGGGCAGAGAGAGAGGGAGACACAGAATCCAAAACAGGCTCCAGGCTCTGAGCCATCAGCCCAGAGCCTGACGCGGGGCTCGAACTCACGGACCGCGAGATCGTGACCTGGCTGAAGTCGGACGCTTAACCCACTGCGCCACCCAGGCGCCCCACACATCTGATTTTTAAATTATTGGTTCCACAAACATAAGGTAACTGTGAAGTTGTTATAAATCCTTCTTAGGCTTATTCATTTACTATATTTATTTTATTACTGACCAGTAACAGAGTTCTCCAACCAGCACTGGGCCCCAGTCCATACTTGAGGATCACTGAATCCATACCCATGTCTTTGATTCACAAAGCAGGACTGGAAATGGGAAGTCTTGTTGCTCAGTTGTCTGAAACGTCCTTAAGCATAATGAGGAAGAAAATGTTCCTAGAACTATAGATTGACAATGGCTCCTCCATGCTCTTTAAATCCCCCAAAGAATGGACATGTTTCTGGTCACAGTTTTTCCTAGCTCCCATGCAATCAATTGTTGATTAACCCCCAGTGGTAGCAATGTTACTTATTTCCTTATTTACTTTGCCCCCTTCATGTCAAAGTACTTCCATTCATCCTGACAAGCCTTTTGTTTCCTTAGTCAATTTTTAAAAGGCAGCATTTCCTGAATTTTCTTAAATTTGCATTTTAACATCTAAACATTAAGCCTCTTTAGTTTCCACTCTAGGACTTGTCCATCCTGGTTAGCCCTTATGTGCAAAAATTTGGTCGCATCACAAGAGGAAAGGGTAGAAAGAGAAGGCACAGCAGAGTAAAAAGCACACACAGAAAGGGTGACTCAAGACAACACGTCCAAGTGCCGTTTAGCTGAGAGAGATGACAGGACTTGGTGAGCCAATTCTCTACAGCCAATAGTTTACACAGCAAAATATTGACCTAACTCATATTATACATCATATTATATGTATGTGGACATATGAGTATAGACACAAAACTCTATAATAAATTACATGTGTTATATCAATTATACATGAAGTCTAGATCTCAGGTATGTATATATTTATATGCAAAATATTGTTATGTATTTAAACGCAGAAATGTATTCACATAAATGGCCCTCACACTTCCGCTTTCTGGAAAATACATCACAGACAAACAGCATTATGATAAACCATCATGGCATAGAATATCTGAAATGCCTATTTTAATTTTTTTGAATGTTTATTTATTTGTTGAAAGAGAGACAGAGTGGAGAGACAGAGTGCAAGTGGGGGAGGGGCAGAGAGGGAGGGAGACACAGAATCCAAATCAGGCTCCAGGCTCTGAACTGTCATCACAGAGCCTGATGTGGGGCTCGAACTCACCAGCTGTAAGATTGTGACCTGAGCCCAAGTTGGAAGCTTAACAGAGCCAGGAGCTACCCAGGGTCCTTGAAATGTCTATTTTAAACCTAATCATCTCTCTGAGCTCCAGACTCAAATATTCAAGTTCATTTGTATAATTGAGGCCTCCCTCAAAGGTTTCTAAGGGAGCTGATATATCTGTGTGTCCAAAATTAAACTCCTGACTGGCTACCCAAACCCAATTTTTTAAGGAAGCCTATGCCAGATGGCCCCACTCTAGGAATTTATTGTACAGAAATTCATAGTCAGTGCATCTTTAGGAGAGCATAATAACTACGAATAAAGGATTAATTAAATAAATAACAGCTATTCAATGAGATATTACTCAACTTTTAAATGAATGAGACAGTATTCTATATCCTGGCTTAGGAAAATATGATTCAAGGTATATTAAGAAAGCAAGTTTCATCACAGTAAGTTAAGTATGATTAGGTTTTATAGAATAGTAATAGTAATATAACCTGTTGAGATAGATATAGATAGAAAAAATGGAATAACACATGTGAAAAGGTTCATAGTAGCCATGTCTGGGTATTCAGATTATAGAAAATATGCACTTTAAAAAATTTATGCAATTTATGACTTTTTAAAAGTTTATTTATTTTTAGAGAGAAAGAGATGTGGGAGAAGCAGACAGAGAGAGAGAGAGAGAGAGAGAGAGAGAGAGAATCGAACCAGGCTCCATGCTGTCAGTGCAGAATCCCATGTGGGACTTAAACTCATGAACTGTAAGATTATGTCCTGAGCTGAAACCAAGAGTTGGAGGCTTAACAGACTTGGCCACCCAGGTGCCCCTGTAATTTACAGCATTTTGGGGGGTCAAAATTTGTACTTCTCTTTTATCTTTTTCTTAATTTTTTTAAATGTTCACTTACTTACTTAATTTTTTTTTCAGTGAGGAAGTACATTTTTTATCTTAACATTTTAATGTGCCTTCTCCTGAACTCTTATTTTTTAAATATAATTTATTGTCAAATTGGCTAACATACAGTGTGTACAGTGTGCTCTTGGTTTTTTATGAGCATTTTTATTATTTTAAAATCAGAAAAATAAGACAACTTAAAAAAGGAAAAGAAAAACATAAGTGAGTGGCCAGGAGAGAAATACAGTAGAGAGAAGAGGAATCTAAAATAGGAAACCCAAAAAATTGAAAAAAGGAAAATGAAGCAAGGCGGTGCTTAGAGACTTAAACACCATTTGAACTGTGGCTTTCCCAGACAGCCAGGTAAAGACTAAGCAGAGCTATTACAATGCCATGAACTTTTAATTTTACATAAAATGAGAGTCAAGCAATTGTTTACAATGATGAAGTAACAAGGAGTTTGAATGATAACACATGTTCACTAGAGACTTCACTGATTTCTTAACGTCCTCAGGCACAAGAGTGTTGTTTGCAAGTTCAAGATTGCCAAAATGTCTCAGAGGTCTGAAGTTTTCAGTGAGTAAAATGACGAGTGATGAACCTTAATCAAAGATTGAAGTCTCTAAAAACTAAAAAACAAACAAACAAACAAACAAACAAACAAGGGGGGGAGGTAATGAAGCTTACAATTGCCTATAAAGTAGGCAGCCCTTTCGATTTAATTCAGCACACTCATTTCCTGCTATCAGTTTTGAAAAGATAGCTTCATTTTTTGGCCAGTCTTAACTGATTTTTATTAGTAGCACCTTCAAAATAAGTAAAGGCAATGCGCTTGGTGAGAGAAGAGATTAATCGTGCTATATGTGGTATTTTTTTTGTTTTTTGTTTTTGAAACAGAGGTGTGAAAGCTGAGGGTACCAACTGCATTTCAAGGAACAAAGGATATAATAACGTTTTAATGGGAATACAAAATATCAAATATATTCATGCCAATTTTAACCAACTTTGATCTTTAAAAATAAAGAGATAGGTCTTTTAGCTACTGACATCCAAACAATTTCGGCTACTCCCAGGGATGTGACACCAAGGGCACAAAGCAACAAGCCCACGATTTGCATGGTTAGTCCCAAGAATTTGTTGATAAAACCACCACGATCATCTTATTGTACCATTTTACTAGATTTTATTGTCTGCTCTTAGCTGCTTTTGCTTAATATAATTAAAATTGAGCTTAGTACATGGAAGAGTTTTTAATAATCATATCAACATGTATTAGAGTGGACAGATCGACAATTCTTTTTTTAAATTTTTTTATGTTTATTTTTTTTTTTTTGAGAAAGAGAGAATGCAAGCAGGGAAGGGGCAGAGAGAGAGAGAGAAGGAGAGAGAGAGAATTCCAAGCAGGCTATGCACTGCCAGTGCAGAACCTGATGTGGGGTTTGAACTCACCAATGGGGAGATCATGACCTGAGCTGATACTGATGTTTCATTGACTGAGCCATCCAGGCACCCTATCAAATGCCATCATGAAAACAAAATCTCTAAAAAATTATTCTGTTTATTCTTAAACCAAGTCTTCTGTATAAAAATGTAATTGTTATAAAACAGAAATTTATTTTTATTAAAAAATTATATTCAAATAATTAAATTATTCGTAATCTCTGGTTCATGACATATTATCATCGTTGGCCCATGACCCTCTTCCTACCATTTTACCTTCCTTCCTTCCCTCCCTCTTTTCTCTTCTTTTTTTATTCTCTCTCTTTTCTTCACCAATTTAAAAAAATATATAATGCATAACAACTACCCCCTACTCTAACATAAAAACTAGATTACCAAAAAGTTATATGGATCTAAGTGCTCTACCCCTACCCTTTGTTTTCTTCCTCAAATTGAGAAAATCAGTATCCTGAATTTTATCATTATTTTTTTCCTTAAGGGAAAAAAATCAACATATATCACATATAGGCATTCTGAAACAATGTTTTTAATTAAAAAAGATTTTTTTAATAAAAACTATCATGTAGTTTTGCAAATCCTGAATTTTTCATTCAAATTTGTGTTACAGTTAAATCATTGATTGCTTGGGGGTGCCTGGGTGGCTCAGTTAGTTAAGACTCTGACTCCTGATTCCAGCTCAGCTCATGATCTCGCAGTTCATGAATTCAAGGCACACATCAGGATCTGTGTTGACAGTGCTGAGCATGCTTGGGATTCTCTCTCTCCCTCTCTCTCTCTGTCCTTTCACCACTCATTCTCTCTCTCTGTCTCTCTCTCAAAAATAAACAAAAAAACCCCCTAGAATCTAAACAAAAAACATTTAAAAAAAATCATTCATTGATTGCAGTTAACTGTAATTCATAGCTGTATAATATTTCATTGTTGGCTAGACTATAATTGATCTCTTCACTCTCCTATTGAGGAACTCTCGAGTATTTGTTGTGGTAAAATCTAGCAATTCCATCTCTGAGTACATTAAAACAGGAGAAATTTTTATACATGTGCACCCAGAATGTGCAACCATGTAATTCATAATAGCCAGAAAAGAAATCAGAAATCTTGATGTTGAACTCTAACAACAGGAATTTATTTACTGGAATTAACATTCTCAGGCATGCATCTGTTGTGAAATCAAGTGAAGAGTAGACATCTCTGTTTTTATTCGAACTTTAAATTCACTTTAATATAAAAAACCGTGTTTAATAAAAAACTTTTTTGAATATGTTTACTCATCTCCATCTACTTTACTAGCACGACTACTACCACTATCTGGAATGGATATCTGGTAATTCGCTTAGCTCTGTTTTAATCCTTGGCATAACAGTTCTCCCCAACTGATATTTTACTGTTTATTTGATGCTCTTGTATCTTATTCCAAATGAGTAGGGATCTTACCACCCTTTGACATCACTGTATCCTCAGCGCACTGAACAGTGTCTTGTGCACAACAGATGGTCATCTGCCCCTCCCCCGTTCATGCTCTGTCTCTCTCTGTCCCAAAAATAAATAAACGTTGAAAAAAAAAATTAAAAAAAAAAAGAACTGTGGATGCAGTGATTAAAACATATTCTTGGGGTGCCTGAGTGGCTCAGTGGGTTAAGCGTCCAACTTTGGCTCAGGTCATGATCTTGCGGTTCGTGAGTTCAAGTCCTACATCAGGTTCTGTGCTGACAGCTCACAACCTGGAGCCTGCTTCAGTTTCTGTGCCTTCCTCTTTCTGTCCTTCCCCACTCATGTTCTGTCTCTCAAAAATGAATAAGTGTTAAAAAAAATGTTCTGCAATAACAGTATGTTTTAATTTCATCAAATACAACATTCTTATGATGAAGTCTACTAAAATACAAATGAAAATTTTTTCATCATTTATTAAGTACTTCCATAATTAACTCACAACTCTTCTTTTATATTCTGCCAAGAAAATAATAACTTTTTTGCCGGAAAATGTAAAACTCAACCCAAAATGGGGCATCTATCTATTTCAGAGGCCCCCTAGTGATTACCGTGGCCCTAATTAATGATGGCTTTCTAAAGTTGAGAGGTAATTGCTGACACACAGAATGCAAAGGGTTCAATGAGGAAAATGAGCAGTAATGAATATTCACTTTGAAGCTTGCCTGGCAGAGTGCTTAGATTATGGAAAGTTGAAGAACTATCTTGAATATGGCTGATAAATGAGATTCCTTTCCTGACCCTCACTTCCATCAGTACTTAAGCAGTATCACTTTTAATGCTTCAGTTTGGGAGCCTTGCCTCTAAAAGTCAAAGATTTATGGTGAGTGAAAAATGTCCATATTAAAAAGGTAAGAGGAGATCCAGATGATATCCACTTTTGACCACTATAATTAATAGCTGAATCTTCAGTGGTAACTAATTGAATGGAGGTCAGCGTGTTGCCATGGTAATGTCCTAGCCAAGCAATTTTACCCATTTTCCAGTCTGCTGCCCCTTTGCATAACTGAAGTTATAAAATGCTTTAATTGCAAGATTTGCAAATGATGCAACATCTGGGCTTGAATTTACATATAAAGGGATAAGTTTAATGGAGTTATTAGCATATCCGCATGAACTCCTCAATTTTTATATTTAATTATGAAACCCACAGTTCCACCAATGATCTCTGTGTGTATAATAGCGAAAGCAACATATTTAGATATAAGAATCAGCAGGTAAGTTGCCACCATATCATGTTAGGAAATATAATTTTTAAAATGGCGACTCTTTACCATGGCTTTGTCTTAAGTAATCTGACAAACTTGGTAAATGGTAGAATTCATTAAACATTTACAAATATGTATCATTTTCTTGAATCTTTATGTTAAAATATTATAATTTCTACAAAATTATACAGATCATGTTTTAGAAAATTTAGCAAAAAAGAAAAATATTAAATGTAAAATGTTACTTCACTCTTGTAAAAAGAATGTTATTATATTAATCATAAGTATTAATTGTAATATTTAATTATAAGCACGTGAGAATTCCTGTACAATTTAGCCTTAGAGAAAAGAGAATAGATAGGTCTTATGAATTAACTAATTCAGATGTAATACATATAAATGATATTTCTATAATAATATTGCCCTAAGAGATGAGAATTAAGATATGTGGGGTTTTAAGTTTGGTGCTATTGATACTTTATGTAAAAAAAAAGCCCTCAATACCCCCCAAGATCCCCACAAAATGAAACAAAAAACCAAAATGGTGTCATTAGAATCATTGTTTATTCTGATTATTGGTCTCTGAAATAAAGTCTCTCAAGGAACCTCACAAATTTGTAATAGCATGTAAATATCCTAAATACCCCTTCAATCAGCATGATAGTTAAAAAGATTCAACTACTTTCTAGGTCCTATGTGCAGAAAGATATCGGAAACCAGGAAGGACGGTGTTAGAATTGAAAAAGAAACAAAAGCCCAGAACCCTTCACTATTTTTCGAATGGCATTACTCTTTATTTTACAAGCATCAGTGAGCTTTCTAGTAGAATTTTATGCCTGAGGCATCTCTTTCTACCAAAACCATGACTTTCAACTACATTTTCCAGGATGCTGACACAGCTAATTATCTGAGATTTCATGCCTTTTAATGTTTGCAGAAAAGTTGAGATACAAAGAAAGTCCACAAAAAAATACTGAAGATACAAAGATTAAAACATAAACATATAAATTTAGGCATGCATATCTTATAGTGCTAAATTACATGTAACACATTATTTCATAGGTATCGAATATTATAATAAAAAAGTTAATCAAGAAGAAAGTCTCATCTGAATTTTAGGGCACAGTCAAGCACAAAGATAAAGAGCATGGGATCTGATATCCAGGAAGCTGGGTGCAAATGCCAGCTGTCTCCTTAAAAACCAAGTGAACTCAGGTAAATTGTGTAACATCCCAACACAGCTTCAGCTTCGCATCTATAAGGTAGGATCAATAATGCCTGCCTACCACCTTGCCATAGAATTTTAACAATGCAAATAAAGTCCTCAGCAAGATGACGAGTTCATAAGAACCTTCAGATAATGGCAGATCATATAATTTTAATTATGATCCTTATTTGTAGGTACAGCGACTACCTCTGATAGAAGTGATTGAAATTAGTCAGAGGAAGATAAAATCATGGCTGACTGGTAATTCTGAGTTAGCCTATGGTCTCCTAATGAAACCATAGTCTTTTGCTAATAGCCAATTTGTTGGAAATGAAGCTGCTTTAAAGTCCCATCTAGGCCCATATTTTTTCACTATTTTCCTAAATTTCTTTGCTGCTGGGCTATGAGAAATCCTTCAGGGAACATAATCCTCTCCTTGGTAAGACAAAGGTAGTAGAACTGTTTCCTCCAGAAAAGTTTATGAGGAACTCTACCTAGGAGAGAGGGGGAGTTACTTAGTTGAGATCAAATGATAGTTGAGAGAATGATGTACTAGAGCAAGGTGGTGGAGGGAATTGAGAACTGGGAGGGACAAGGACTAGTATATTTGTAGCCGGTACCAGGGTACCTAAAAGCTAAAACACAGAAAAAGACATGTCCTTTTTTTGTGTGAATTATCAATGAAGTTGAAAAAGGGGAGGCAGGAGGAATTAGATTAATAGAGAGTTCCAAAGAAAAACATTACCAGGCATATTTCTTCAACTGTAACTAGCTTTTACCTTTAATTATGCAAACGATTTTCCACTTTCTCCTTGCAATTTGTTAAAATGTTTTTGAAAGAAAAAATCATCTAATTCAAACAATGATAGTTCATCATTATGACCTGAAGACTACTCTTTAAATATACATTGAGAGCAAGTCCTAGCTCTCATTTAATGCAATGGAAACCAATACCTAAATAAAGACAATTCGCTCAACCAACATAAGTCAAGTAACTTTTATTTTTTTAACGTGTGAATATACAAAAACATTTAAGACTGAATCCCTCTGCTCTCCGGAGATTTTTAGTCTCCTGGTAAGTGAGAACATAAGCCTGGTAAACCAAGCTGAGAGCATTTCATTGACACTATAGTGATTCAAGAATGGTCATTCTCCCCAAAGAGATTCTTCTGACTTTTTGCAGAATTACTGGCAAAATAAAGCTCATTTCCTGGAGGAGGTTAGAACTGAAATCCTGGAGCCTCTGAGGGCCATCTTTATCACACTGTGGAAAAATCCTTCCTAAAGGTGACATAGAAGTTGAGCTGAGATGTGGAGAGATCCTGATGTTTTCAGTGCCTGAATATCCATCTATGGTTGAAATTATCATACTTTTAGACCATCAGTTATGTGAGTGTTCAACTTCTCTTCTTCCTCAGACACTTAAGCCATTTGAGAAGGGTTTGGGACTCTTGAAAGTAAAGTAAGAGTTCTAACTAATAAAATTGATTTAGAATTGGTAAGGGTGGAAATATATAGACAACCACAAATTAACCTTGTTTAACAAAGGTCTTTTAACAGCTAGATTTATAATCAAGTTAATATGAATGTTTTTACTCCATTTTAGTCAGTATTAAAATCTTAAGGTTTGGGGTGCCTGTGTGGCTCAGTCAGTGAGGCATCCAACTTCGGCTCAGGTCATGATCTCACGGTTCATGAGTTTGGTTCATGAATTCCAGCTCCGCATCGGGCTCTGTGCTGACAGCTCGGAGCCTGGAGCCTGGAGCTTCAGATTCTATGTCTCCCTCTCTCTCTCTGCTCCTCCCCTGTTCATGCTCTGTCTCTCTCTGTCTCAAAAATAAGTAAACATTAAAAAAAATTAAAAAAAAACCTTAAGGTTTAATCCTTCCCTGTATTTTCTTAAAATTCTGAGTAATCCGAATGCTCCCAAGCACTATTGCTCCAACTGATCATGCTATTCTATTTCTTAGGCTATGTCTAACATCTTTAGAGTTTGAAAAATGCTTGCAATTTTGATGGTTATTCCTATTCTAGAATTCTGCCTAGACACAGTTTGAAGCCACCACTTTAAGCCCTGTGGCTGTATGTTTGTGGTAAAAATAGAAATTTTGTGAGCAAAATGTGACGGCTTGGAAATAATTGCTATCTGCTTGTACCTCCATGTTGTAAAACTGTCAGGTACTTCAACCTGTTAATTATCAGTAAAAAGAGCTTGTAATCGTTTTTGCTGGGAACAGAAACATCTTTTCTCAACAAAAAAAAGAAAGAAAGAAAAGATGGAAAAAAGAGAATGTAGTATCTGCTAAACATTCAGTGTTAAAAACCTCAGTTTGTAGGAAAACAAATATATGGACAGAACTATGAAGCAAAGGAAGAGAATGATAAACAGAAGAATAATTGATTAGTTTGCTCTGAGAAGGAAGTGGTGGGAGCAGGGAGAGCCACACTGGTGACTTCTTCTAAGGTGATGCACTGTCCTATCTTTAACCTGGGTGAGGCACAACAGGTGGTCATTGCATTAGTAAACGTTATATCTAACACATATTTTTTTAAGTTTTTTAATTTATTTATTTTGAGAGAGGGAGAGAGAGAGAGAAAGAGGGTGCACACACATGAATGGGGAATGAACAGAGAGAGAGAGAGGGAGGGAGAGAATCCCAAGCAGCCTCTATGCTGTCAATGCAGAGCCTCACTCAGGGCTCTAACTCACCAACTGTGAGATCATGACCTAAGCCAAAACCAAGAGTTGGACTCTTAACTGACTGAGCCACCCAGGTGTCCCTCTAACATTTATTTATTTATTTATTTATTTATTTATTTATTTATTTGAGAGAGAATGAGAGCATAGGAGGGGCAGAGAGAGAGGGAGAGAGAATCCCAAGCAATCTCTACATAGCCAGCACAGAGCCTGATGCGGGGCTCGATCTCATGAACTGTGAGAACATGACCTGAGCAGAAATCAAGAGTCAGAAGCTTACCTGACTGAGCCTCCTAGTAGCCATTTGAAAACATATTTTTAATAGTTTTTTTTCAGTTTTTCATGGCTTTCTACTTCCTATTTTCTCATTTTCCTAGCATTTTTTTTTTACATCTCAGTTTCCTTTTAAATATGTTTATGTTTCTCTGGGGATAAGGATATATGCAAAAGGATAGATGCATAAGGAGGTTGAAATATAGTGGATGATGTTATATCTGCATGTTAGATTAAATTTATATCACAGGCACTTAAAAGATTTTTTATTCTTTCAAGGAAACATGAATGTTTTGAATTTTTAATTCTCAAAAGGAAATAAATTACATAATATATGATCTGACAAACCCTCACTTTGTTTTCATTCTTGATGTTGTCATTATGAATGAGTTTTAAACACTTTGTTAATATGGTAGTGTAGGAGCAATATTTCCTTTCTTCAAAATGTTTATTCTTTTCCTCTTTCCACTTAAAAAAATGAGACTCCCAAATCTGAGACCTGTTCACTACCAATTGGTTATTTTTCACATAAATATTTCAAAAACAACTTTCAAGCATAGATCACTGATTTAATATTAGACCACATAAAAGTACTTCTCAAATAACTTATATTTTAAATGTAGTTTTACACATTTCTTTATATAAAAATATCTTCAAGAATTAGTATCACTGGACAAAATCATCACTCTCTTTTACAACCAAATTTATTTGTTATGTTTTGCACAAAGAGACCATTTTAACATTGTAACTTTGGTTATTGGGAGCTTATACCACAGTTATCTTTTTTTTTTTTTAAGAGAAGATTGAGTGAAGTTTAAGTTGAATTATAGGGATGCCTGGGTGCTCAGTCAGTTGAGCATCAGACTTCAGCTCAAGTCAGCTCAGGTCACGATACCACCGTTTGTGAGTTCAAGTCTCCTATCAGGCTAGCTGCTATCAGGCAGAGCCCACTTTGGATCCTCCCCACCCCCCCATCCCCCACCTCGGACGCTCTCCTTGCTCATGCTCTCTCTCCCAGAAATGAATAAACATTCAAAAAAGATTTAAGTTGAATTATAAACCTGATAATTGTTTTAGAATGTGAAATAGTGACACAGATTTTTAAAACAATAATACCTGCTTTTGTGTTATTTTTAGAGTTGTACTCTTCCATAGGGTATTTCTGTGGGTGATTGAATAAATCATGTTCATTCTTAAAACATCATAATGGAGGTCTGAGAAGTGTTCAAGTCTGGGATGACACAGCACTTCAGTGGCCTGAGGAAATGTAGTTTTTGCGAATGGTTAATTTACAGTAGAAGAATTGAAAAAGAAAAACACAAACAACTGGAAGAATCACTTGAATTGCAAAAAAACAAAACACAAACAAAGCAAAACTCCAAAAATATTTTCTCAAAATTGAGCCACGTTGGAATTTATCTGCTTCCAATATTATTTTCTGCTAAAACATTGAGAATACCAGTCCTTTGCCTTGCTACTAGTTTTAATTAATTAATTAATTAACTTGTAATTGTTATTTGTGAGAGGGAGAGAGACAGGGTGCAAGTGGGGGAGGGTAGAGGGGGAGAGGGAGACTCAGAATCTGAAGCAGGCTCCAGGCCCTCAGCTGTCAGCACAGAGCCCAACGTGGGCTCAAACTCTGGAACTGCAAAGATCAAGACCTGCGCCCAAGACGCTTAGCCAACTGAATCACCCAGGTGCCCCTATTCTATCCATTTTTATAATTATTTTTACCTTTTATTCCTATTTGTAAACTATTGTGTCTCCGCTCCAGACTCACTATACTCTGCTTTGTGATTTTGGAAGTACAACTCTGCTAGCCACACTTCTTCTCTGCCCACCGCTCTCTGTCTGGTTCTGCCAGTAAAGAGCACCAGTGGAAAGCGGCAAGGCTAGAGGAGGAAGAAAGCTCTTATTTCCTTACAATTCTTGGGATCTTCTTCACCTGAGCATCAGCAATCCCTTACCTCCGCAGCTGCTGAGGTCAGTTTGCATCGTGTCTCTACCCTGGCAGAAATACCTATGTCGTAGCTCCACTCAGAAACACCATTCCTGTGGTTTACCCTCGCAGAGATCTGGGTCTTGTAAGCAATGCCCCCTTCTCTAGGGTCTTCTTTTTGTTCCCCCAGCCATAGCAGTGGGAAAGACTTGATGAATTGCTAAGTCTGTAGTAACTTAGAGATCTTTCATACCTTTTCAATTGCCTAGTCAACAACTTTACATGTAGTTAACAATTATTTATATTAAAGTCTCTGTGTTCAAATAATTGCTGTGATTACTGTGTCTTGATAGGACCTTAATTATACAGCCATCTTTAGAGTCAACCCCTAACATTCATGGTGGTCAGTTGGCGGTGACAAGCTCAGGAAAGCTACTGAGCTCATGTTGATGTGTCTACATGTATAACATGGAATAGTTTCACTATTTATTCACCATTGCTGTGTGCCAGGTTTTGAGCTACGTGCTTTACTTGCATAATCATGTTTAATCCTTGCACTGTCAGGAAGGGGTAGATGATATTCATTTTTCACATTTACAAAGGAGAGAGGGAGGCTTACAAAAGTTAAGCAGCTTATTGGTCTACCCTTCCCAAAGCTGCTAAGTGGAAACACTGGTATTCTTACTGTAGGAGTGTGGACAATACTAACTCCATCTCTGGCCCTCTATCTTGTTCATGTTTGTTCTGTGCCCTCTCTGGGGGTTACATGTTCCAACTGCTTAGAGATCAGTATACATTAATATATATACCTTAGAAATGCCCATTGAGGCTAGAATGCAGGGAAGCTTGCTTTGGCCTCCCATGAATCTGTGAACATTTTGATCTCACTAAAATGCTCCTCCACCCCGCCGACCTCGCACATCCCCTCACTCCATAAAACCTGTACACTGAGATTGGACTTCACAGAGAATAGCTATGTAGCTGCCAGGATCACTGTCTACCCCATCTTCCCTGTCAGTAAGTTACCCTGAATAAAATTCTGTGTAACCTGCATGGAGCCACCTGCTTGGTTTCTCCATGTTAAAGTACCTTTTCTGTTTGGAAAATACTTTGCACTCCCCTCTCCACCTTCTAACACTTACCCTGGCTGTTTGACTACAGAGGCCTGTGCTTTAACTATAACCTATACTAACCAGTCGACCATAACCTCGGAAAATCTGAAATTTCTATAAGCAAACTCAGTAAACATTTTAGCACCTTCTCTTGTTGTCAGAATTGGCTTCCTTTCTAGTCACTATTCCACAGACAAAAAATCCTGTTTACTTAGTCCTTCTTTCTGGCTCAGCAACTCCAGCTTCTCCAGGACTACAAGGGCACCTTTATATAAATGAAAACTGCCTGTGATATGGCCACTTTATTAACCTGATATGCAAATCTACAAAATTTGACTCTAAACTGATTGTTTCATTCTCCTCCTTGAAGTACTGACCAGATCTCAATTACCATAAGAATTAAGTCTGGCATTTCAGACCCTTTGTGACTGATTTAGGCCCAACTTCCTTTTCCAACTCCCAAGCATGGAGTACTGTTCACATCAAACTATTTTAAAAACATCCAGGGCAAGGTGTCTTTTTCTGTTCTTTTCCTCTCTATGCCATGTACAGTTCTGAGTACACAGTGCATGATTTTGTGAATAAATGCAGGAGTTAAAAACCGAAACTGTCGGGGCACCTGGGGGCGCGCAGTCGGTTAAGCGTCCGACTTCAGCCAGGTCACGATCTCGCGGTCCGTGAGTTCTGGGCTGATGGCTCAGAGCCTGGAGCCTGTTTCCGATTCTGTGTCTCCCTCTCTCTCTGCCCCTCCCCCGTTCATGCTCTGTCTCTCTCTGTCCCCAAAATAAATAAACGTTGAAAAAAAAATTTTAAAAAAGTAAAATAAAAACCGAAACTGTCTTGATTACTGAATGAAATGCAAAATCTTTTTCTATTTCCATAAAGTTCTCAAAGTTCTCATCTCCCCTATTTATAAAGTCAAGTTCCCTCATTCTTTTACTCATTCATTTAAACCAAAAATTTGTTGAAAGTCTTTAACTGGTCTCATTTTTCAACACTTGTCTCTCTCTATAATGCCACTTCTTCCATGAAGTCCCTCCTGAAATCCCCAGGTACCAGACAGATCTCTCTCTCTCTCTCTCTCTCTCTCTCTCTCTCTCTCTCTCTCTTTCTCTCTCTCTCTCCCCGCACCCCCCACCCCATTCTCCCCTCTGCCACTGTTATATTACTTTCCTCATAGCACTTATCTTCATTTTTATGTTGACTAAAAAAGTTTTGTTAAGGTAAGGACTGTCTCACTCATGTTTAATTCCCCAGAGTGCCCCCCCCTTCTTCTTCTTCTTCTTCTTTTTTTTATTGCAGACATTCTTTGAGTTATCTGAAGAAAGGACTCTTTAGAGAGGGCTGCCAGCTCAGCTGGGCCCAAGACACCGAGTTTTATGTATTCCATGGCCTTCAGAAGATAACGCCCTTATTCCTGCTTCCCACTCACCTGTTATAAAAAGACTAGGATTCTAAAAGGAAGGACTATGGGAAATGTGAGCTTTCTGAAATTCTTCACATTCCTTAATGAAAGAGGCAGATTTTAGATTTAAAAATAGCAGCAGAGATCATTCATGATCATTGAACTATTGGATTTTAAAATAAAATGTCAATTCATTACAAAGGTTTCCGAATAAGAATTGCCTGTGGTCTTCATTTTTATTTGTACCTATTTACTGAGAAGCAGTGATGCATAGAGACTAGAAACATAGATTCTAAAATCGGCCATTTGATTTTTGAATTGCTGTTGCTATTTCCTGGGACTGTGACCTTGTGATATTATTGAACCTGTTCAATCTGCACTTTCCTCATAAATAAAACAAGAAAATACTGAGTACTCGTTTCATAGGGTTGTCATAATGATTGACTAAGATAATGCATGCAAAATGTGTCACATAATGACTAATAAATAGTAAGCACACAGGTAATGCACACTTTTAATGTTATTAACTACCTACCATCTCCCAGCCCATGCAAAACTCTCCCATATAGCTGTGGATATAGCTAATGTGACATAAGATACAGGAATTCATTTGCAAAACAATGTCAGCTCTTTGCAAGAAAGTGAGAGAAATAAGGATCCAGTACACTACACACGTGGGGTGGGTGGGAAGGAGTGGAGATGGATTATGTGGCTATCAAAAGTATTAATTACAGGAAAGACTTCAGGTTAGTCCTAGGGGAAGGTCAGTTCAAGTGGGACTAGGGGTTAGTGATCAGGGAAAGGCAGAAACACAATTTATGCAGTTGGTGACACTTTGTGGGTAGCTGTTGTTATAATATATGGAGGGCCAGATACACTGAGAAAAAAAAAAAAAAAAACAGAGGGCTGAGGGCTAAAAAGGGCTGCAGCCGAGGTTTGAGAGAAAAATCAAAGGTGACCACGATGGGTGTGGCTGGTCAAACGCAACCCTAATGGTAATATGTCTAAGATACTTTGTTTATAGGCATTTTAATGTTTTCAGTGTGTGGGTAGCTTAGTCGTGCATAGACGGGTTTTCCAGTATAAGCTAAGGGAATATGCTCATGGTCTCTGCAGCCTTGGTAAGCATGGGCTCCAACCTTTGGTAGTAAAGATGCGGCTGCCATTATTGACCTTAATGGAAAAGAACATAGGAAATGTGTTGTTAGCCAAAGATAAGGTGAGCAGTGTCACATGTAGTTTTTAATATTTAATGAATCTATATGGGCACAATCCATTATGTGACAATTTAATTATATGACAAAAAAGTTTGATAAATAATATCGTGGTAGGACATCTAATTCATTATTTAACAAAGAAATCAATACTTCCATAAATCATAGTTCTCTAAAGATGTACTTTTTTTTTTTCCTCCAAGTGTGTAAAAACCCTTATTCAGAATCCATAGGCAATTTATTTTCTGGTCAGGACAAGTTTGAATGGAAGTTTAATTGGACCCAGGACAGACATAAATTCTATTTACTTTTTTTTTTAACCATTACATGGAAAAGCTTTCATTACAAGTATTTTTCAGGAACCCTTAGCTGTGTTCAGATAACATTTTCTATGGTGTGTTTTAACAGCAGAAAGTGGTGGTAGCGATAAATTATGCATCAAGCTATAACAAATCAAGAGTATTTGTGCATGCCTTCCTTCTTCCTGGTTTGACTTCTATATATATTAAGATAATATTTTATTTAAATATTTTTCAACAATCTTAGGTTTGTAAATATCACAGAAGATTTTACATTTACTAAATATATGCTTCCATATCGGAATGAATTTTAATTGTTGGGACACAATGTCATCACAGAAGAAAATTATTTTCTTCATTCTATTTTAAAGATTTATAATCTAGGAGATATTCCCCTCTCATTTAACTTCAATCCCATCTTATTTTGTGACTATTATAATGTCCTTTCACATAATTCACATTTATCCAGTTTGTAATTTAATAGAGTTGTGATTCTTTTGGCTGAAGTGTTATACATAACCAGCTTCACATACCAATTACAAAAAATTATTGAAGAGAAGAAAACAATAACAGTATTCTCACATAGACTGTTTCTGATTGCAGATCATATTAGTGAAGCACTTAAGTTTCCTGAATTTCCCAAAATAGTTAGCAGTTTAAAAAACTAGCTTCTAATGATAAAAATGACCTCTTTTACACAGAGGCCCAAACTACTAATTCTCTATAACAAATTCAGAACCAGAGACAGTCACCAAAAGCCTTCTTTGAATATAATAAAACACATTATTTGTAATTTTTCATCTCATCTTACCAACTTTATGGCATTAGTAACTGTCATATATTTTATTTTTAATGATTTTTTAAAGTAATGAAGCATAAAATCCTTATGGATGCATTTTCATTTTTGAATGCAGTCATTTTGTTATTTTGTAAGATCTCACTTAATAGTTCGTTGTATGACGTTTGGTTGAAAATTACTACAAGAGAATGAAGTTGTATTGCCATAACAAATGTCACAGCAGAATTAAGAGCAAGTGTAAATATTTCTGCATTGGCTGACATTCAGACCACATAAAATCATAGTAGTTAAAATCTTGAACTTGAAACCTGCCTCTGCAATTTTCTAACTTGGGGATCTTGGGCAAGTTTATTAATCATTATGTTCTTCAGTTTTCTCCTCTCTAAAGTGAGGAAAATAATACCTTTCTCATAGTGTTGTCAGAAGATTAAAATATTTCTTTTCATTTTAGACCTAGAGAAAAATTTCAAAAATACTAGAGGGAATGTACATAACTCTGTCCTGTAACGTTAAAAACTTGTGTACCCAGAGTATAGTTATCAAAGCCAGGAAGTTAAAATTACCATAATACTATTAACTAAACTACAGACCTTATAAGAAGATCACGTGCTTTTCCCCAAATGTCTTTTCTCTAAACCAGAATTAAATACAGAATCCTACATTTCATTGTATTCTTATGTCTCTTCTGACTTCCTCCAATCTGACATAGTTCTACAGTCCTACCTTGTCTGTCATGAACTTGGCACTTTTGATGAGAAATGGGCACTTATTCCAAGGATGATATCTTAATTTGGGTTTATCTGATAATTTCTAATCATTATGGTTTTTTTTCTACATTTTTGATAAGAATACCACAGAGGTGATATTATGTCCTTTTCAGTGCATCATAATAAGGATTATAAGATGCCACTATTTCTTATTACTAGCCATGTTAATCTTCATCATTTGGTTAAGATGATATATGTTGGGTTTTCTTACAAACTACTCTAACTCACTTTGTAATAGAGAAATATCTTGGGGTGGGGGATGCATTGAAACTGTAAAAATTGTTTGTCTTCTAATTTTTCCCTGATGATTTTATCATTCATCAGTAAGATTTGCCTGCAACAATCATTAGTGTGTTTTTTATCTACTTATGTGTTTGAATTTTCTTTAATTCTTCTATATTTATTAATTAGAATATTATATAAGAAAGAATTGCCTGTTTCACATTTATATACTCAATTTTTAATTTATACTAGACTCATGGATATTTAGTGGTATCATTATTTATTTTGTTGCTCAAATTGCCTTGGCTTTGGCCATTAAGAACTCCTTCAGGTTGGTTCTGCCCTTTTGACAGAAGTAAAATTGCTCATTTTTGAGCACTTTCTTATTTTCCAACACCCCAAGATGTTCCAGGTTCATTTTGAAGTTTTTTTTTGCTCCAACCATGGAATCGACTACTAGTCCAAGAAGCTCTGGTTCCTTTTATTAGGAGATAATACTTTTAAAAAACAAGATCTGGGTGCTAAGTATGTTCATTGCTATTGGGGTATAATTTCTTTAAAAAAATTTTTTTGTCTTTATTTAATTTTGAGAGAGAGCGTGTGAGCCGGGCAAGAGCAGAGAGAGAGGGAGACACAGAATGCAAATCAGGCTCCAGGCTCCGAGCTGTCAGCACAGAGCCTGACGCGGCGCTCGAGCTCACAAACTGTGAAATCATGACCTGAGCCAAAGTCAGACGCTCAACCTACTGAGCTACCCAGGCTCCCCCTTTATGCAATCTCAAACGATGTATGCACATGTACACCAACGCTTCTTTCATTCTTTCTTTATTTTATGTAGTTTTTTTGTTTGTTTTAGAGACAGAGTGAGCGAGTGAGAGAAAGAGGTGGAGGGAGAGAGAGGGAGAGAGGGAAAGAATTTTAAGCAGGCTCTACACTCAGTGCAGAGACTGACATGGAGCTTGATCTCAAAACCCTGGGATCCTGACCTGAGCCAAAATCAAGAGTCAGGTGCTCAACTGACTGAGTCACTCAGGTGCCCTAACATGTATTTATTTCTCTGCGTATATATTTACATATTAAAAACCAAAGTGATAGCTCTGATTCTAATTCAACAACAGAGGTTCATTCTAGCCTTCTTCCTTTCCTTATTTGTAGAATCTTTCTCTGATAGTAAAAAACCTGGCCCTTTTCATATACAATATAGTCACTTATTTGTTTATTCCTGGTTATAGAAAGCATAAAGTATTATAAAATTTATCAAAAATTAAAAATAAAACTACTATATGATCCAGCAATTCCACTTCTTGGTATTTATCCATATTCAAAACACTCAAAAGCTGCCTCAAAAAGATATCTGCAACCTCATGTTCATTATAGCATTATTTACAATAGCCAGAACATGGAAATAATCTATGTGTCCACCACTGAAAGAATGGATAAAGGAGATGTATATATACACACAATTAAATATTATTCAGCCATAAAAAAAGGAAATCTTGCCATTTGTGACAGCATGGATGGACTTAACACTAATGAGGGCATTACTTTATGTAAAATAAGTCAGAAAAGAAAGACAAATGCTATATGATGTCACTTGTATTTGGAATCTAAAAGAAAAAAAGAAAACAAACAGACCCTTAGATACAGAAAACAGATTGGTGGTTATTAGATGGGACGGGTGAAATGAATAAAGGCGTTCAAAGGTACAAACTTCCAGTTATAAGATAAATACGTCTTGGGGATATAATGTACCAAAATTAGTTTTAAAGTATTAGGTAGCTATGAATTTACTAAAACATAATTCTGAGAAAGAGATTTGACTTCTAGAATACAGTATTTGTGTATTATTCCTTTAGTTTTAAACTTTACAACATCCAGTCGATATACCACTATCCAAAGTTCATTAGGTTAGCCCTTTCACTATATATGTGTTAGCTGTTATTCTTCTTGTGAATCAATTTTCCTAGAAGCTCTTAAATGTGCCAGGGAAAATTTTCTCTTTTTGGTTAACTTAGTGATAAGCTGGTGGACAAAATCTACCTCTAAACCCACTGGTCTGTTTGAGTATCTATAGAAGAGCGTTGGGTATTGACGTTAGATGCCTCATGGGTTCACTACTCATTCTCTTTGCTCACTTCTGCACAATTTGCATCCCGTGAGCTTTGATTCCCCTTAAAAGTGACAAAATAGTACATACTTTGGAGGTTTGTTATGGAAATTAGAAGTGAAAGCATATATTTTGTGAAGAATAGCCATTTAATACAAAGGTTTTTCTTTTATAATAATAATTTGTTTTCTACGTTTGCATATATGTATGTATTTTATATTTGGTTGAAACGTTCAATGTGGGATAAATGAGTAGTGTCTCAGACTCCATTTGAGTTCAACAGAGGTATCTTGGTACTCAGAATCTTTTGAATAGAAGTGCCAATATATTCAATATGAAGATAAGAAACAATGGAGGGACCTAATACAGGACATTTTGGATACCATTCTGTAGTGCTTGATAATTTGGAGAGTGATTGTGACAAACAACACTGTTGGTTACTATCTATTTACAAGTCCAAAGAAAGAAAAACAAAGAGCTAGCCATATCCTGAAGCTGAAATATAAAAATGAACAGAAGTAAGCATAAGTTATTTCTTTCTCTATGCTCAGAATAAAAAGCAAGCCTAATATAAGTTAAAAGATGGCAGTAGACAGAAAAGTGCTTCAGGCTGATAATAAGCTGAAGAACTAATTTTTATCACTTTGAATTTCCTTAAAGATTGCAATACTATACCTGTTATGGATGATTTTAAATACTGCATGCTATTTCCTGGGAAATATGTTGACAAAGTCTTTTTAACCAGTGTTTTAGATTTTTCTAACACATAAGCATCTTACGTTCACATACATATACTCATAAGTGGAGATGAAATTGACAAAAATCTGATTTAAATATTTTTATTAAAAGGGAAATATTTCCATTACTTTCCTTACTATGCTAAAAAAGACTAAATACACATAATTTGATATGTTAGACCTAGAGTTAACAGGAACCGTGAAATAGCATGTTCTTTTGAAATATTGACCAGTTCTTTCTTTGGAATTATTTTTCCCTTATAATATTTTAAATATTCATGTTCAAAAATGGAATGAGCAACAGGACCATCAGATAATCAAATTACCATTTTATCAAGGCTAATGATAGGACTGTCTCTTTCATGAATCATCAGTGATTCATTCCACACAGCCACAAAAGCATTCAAATATGTTTATGTGGGGGTCTCTCATAACTGGATAAAAGTATCAGAAGGTTAGTTAGGCAGGATTCACTGAATAAAGTTGAAAAGTTAAGACTGGATCAAACCTGCGTGACAATTTCTTCATGCTTCCAGTCTTTAAAATAAATGATATTTTTTTTAAACAAAAAGTAATCTGGCTATTCAATTAATACTATAAGATGATGTAAATTGTCAGGTCTATTCAATTACATTATACCTTTTATATTAACAAGCATATCTCCATAATATTATACAAATACTTAACAGCACATCGAGAAACGGTTATGGATTCTACATAAATCTGCCTGATCACAAATCACGTGTTCTGTGATTTTGGGCAGCAGTGACTTTTATCAGGATAAAAGCTTAGACTCTCCTATGTTAGTCTAAAGCTAGAAGATAATACAAAAAGCTTTTTGAAAGTATGTTAATATATAGAATGTGTTTTATATAAGAACAAAAGCTTTTCTACTACTGAATGGCTCTTCTCAGACATTTCAGAAGCTTATTTTTCACCAAGTTATATAAGATAGTGATAGCATGTGTGCACAAAAAGCAGACTATTATTTTTCAAATTTAAAAAAAAATAATACATGCATATGGGAAAAATGTACTGAAATTATAAAATTTAAAATAAAAATCTGTCATGTTTCCTATCAACACCCCACCCTTCCTATTCTAATTGCTTGGTGGGGTATAAGCAGGTGTTTCTCCCAATTATATTTTTTCCCAGATTTCAATTCTAGTGTTTTATAAGGGAAAAATGAGAGGCAGATTCACAAAATTTTTGGAAGAGTTCCATTTTCTTTCTGTCCTCTGAGCCCAGGTCAGTTCACCTCAGGTTTGAAGTTCCTAGAGTCCTTCAAGATTCCCAGGGTTTATCTCTTGCTAGAGGCTTCTTCCTGCTGGTTGCCTCTAGGTTTGCAGCTATTCAGGACTCCTCCCTGTGCCATTACTGCTGCTGTGGTGAATACAACATGTAGACCTCCTGTCTGGGTCCAAAATTGCCTTGGAGTGGATGAAATAGCCATGAAACAGTCACACCCTAGGACTCTCCATTTACCTCACACTACTGCACAGCCATTTCACCTATGTTTTATCCATACCTGCTCACCCAATTTCAACTCTTCCCTAGATATCATCATGGCTCACCCTCCATGACTTTACTACTCTTCCTCCCTCTACTGCCCTGCCAAACCTGGCAGGTGTCTCTTCCCCAAACCTGGCTGATTATCAATGCTACCACTGTATAAGATTTCTACAGAGCTTGTCATTATACCTGGAGACAGCCTGAATCACTTGCTTCTGTAACTATTCCTATAATCTGCAAACAACACAGAACCAGCCCAACTCTGAGATTATTTCTGGTGCCCTGGGAGTTGCAGTGGATGCCTGCAAGCTGTCTTTTTGAACCAGTGCCAACTGTGATCAAAGACTGATCAGAACTTTGCCCAGTTGCTCTGCCTGACTCAGAGTTGCCTCTAAAATCTTGTCCATATTGTCTCCTCTGGGTTTCCACAGTCCCTGTTTATCTTTGTATCTGGGTTTCTGGATTCAGATTGATTTAGACCATTGCCTGCATCAGGAATGGGGATTCACAAGTCACAGTGATAGTGCTCCTGGCTGCGACTAGAAGGCATCTTCCTAGAAAAGTCCTGTTTCAATGTTACAGTTCTGTGAACTCCTCTTGAATAGGTGATCTCAAATTTGGGGATAATTCTGGGCCCAAAATACTGTCCCATATCACCAACTGCAACTTTCTCTACTGATAGCTTACAAAACTAAACATGACAAGCAGATGCTAATGTCATTCACCAGGATGTGGTATGAAAAACATAGTTTTAATCACAGCTTTTATGTCAAAGAGATTCAACCTACTTGCCTCTCCTGTATCTGAGAATAATACCTATACATTTGTCTTATTTTTCAGTATCTTTTACTCCTTTGGGATTAATACAATATTTCTCATTTTCAGTAGGAGAAAATGAGGATGAATGATACAAATAAATACATGAAATTACATAGTTATTTTTTAACATAAACAAGCATCATGCAACTATTAATTTTATGAAATATGTTCAAATAATTAAGTGGATGATCAAGCCTCAGCTACATCTCCTTGAAATCGTCAACATAAAAACAATGTTTAAAATCTCTGTTGGCTGTTAGAAGAATCAGACTAACAGGCTGGGCCAATATTCTGCTAAGCTGCCTATTGTTGTGTGATCTAGAGTGGGACTGAGGGTTTGCCTCTATAGTTCTGTTCTAGAGAATTTTTCTAAGCCACAGTCAGTGGTCTGGGCAAGCGTGGAGGCCTAATACAGCAGACTATTCTGTTAAATCTTAACTTTGCAAAATGTCAGAAGCCACGTTAAATAATATATTTCCTTGTTTATAAACTTGTGAGGAAATGTTTCCATAAACTCATACCTGAATTTTTGAAACCTTTGATCTTGCTGAAGACAGACATCAAAATGCATGGCTTTTATGATGTTTGACAAAGCATATATGAGATAAATACTGGATATAGAAGTGGGAAGTCAAAGGCAATGGAAGATTGAACATGAAAGCTGGTTGGGCTGAAAACTAAGAAAAAGATGAACATTTGCTAAGTAACTTCTACTCCACACGGCTCTTTAGATGCAGTGTATCATTGAGTTCTCATGGCAGTCCTATTAAATAGTCATTACCTCATTTCAAGACTAGATAGACCAAAGTATGGCAAATTTCTGAACAAAAGCATATATGCTATTCAGAATTCCTGTGTTGTAGTCAGCAAAAACTTGCTAACTTAGGCCAAAAGCCAACCAACCAACCAAACAAAATTACACAAAAAACCTCAACTTATGTGTATATGAAGATGATATGGTGGTTCACAGAATAAGAGAGGCTAAAGACACAAACAGAACTGCAGGCAGTTCCAGTGTTTAGGTAGTAGATGTTCAATGGAAAAAAAGGACTTCTTCAAAGTCATCACCAAAATAACTGACAAAAACAGAGGCAAAACCAGAAATAAGGACTCTGATCACAGGCCTAAATTTAGTATTTGTTATAGACTAAATTGTGTTCCCCCGAAGTTCATTTGTTGAAGCCATAACCCCAAGTACCTCAGTATGTGGCTGACTGTAGTTGGAGATAGGGCCTTTAAAAAGGTGATTCAAATGAGGCCATTAAGGTGGACCCTAACTCCATCTGGCCAGTGTCCCTACAAGAAGAGGAGATTTGGGGCACCTGGCGGCTCACGTCATGATTTCATGGTTTGTGGGTTTGAGCCCCGCATCGGGCTCTGTGCCAACAGCTCAGAACCTGCAGCCTGCTTCAGATCTGTGTCCCCTGTCTCTCTGTCCCTCCACATCTCACACTCTGTCTCTCTTTCTCTCTCTCTTAAAAATAAAAAAGAAGAAGAAGAAGAAGAGATTTAGACACACAGAGAGACACCAGAGCTGAGTGTACACAGAGGGAAGACCAGGGAGGACACAGTAAATAGATGCTGACTGCAGGAGCAGGGCCTCAGGACAAATGGAGCCTGCCAATATGTTGATGTTGAGCTTCTAGCCTCCAGAGCTGGGAGAGAAAAATCCTGCTGTTGGAGCCATCCAGTGTGTGATGTTTTGCTATGGCAGCACTAGCAAACTAATACAGTGTTCTTTCCATGACATTGTCTCTTTAATTGATGAATTTTGTTTAAGCATGATTTTGTAAGGTAAATATTCTGCACAAATGCATCAATTGGAGGCATTTGTTGTATGTGTTGACTCTAACTCATCAATGCTTGTTGGGGTCAAGGTAGCATAGTGGATAAGAGGGAAAGCTCTGGGCACGGAAAGCACAAATCTCTGCTCTGTGACTTACTAGCTAGTTGTAGCTGGTTGTCCTTTGGTCAAATTTCTTTTTCTTTCTTTCTTTCTTTCTTTCTTTCTTTCTTTCTTTCTTTCTTTCTGTCTGTCTGTCTGTCTTGACAGAGAGCAGGTGGAGGGGCAGAGAGAGAGAGAGAGAGAGAGAGAGAGAGAGAATCCCAAGCAGGGTCCACACTCAGTGGAGAGCCTGATGTGGGGCTCAATCCCATGACCCTGGGATAATTACCTGAGCTGAAGTCAAGAGTTGGGTGTTCAACTGACTGAGCCACCCAGGTGTCCCTCTTTGGTCAAATTTTTAACCATACCCTGTGTTCTTCCTCATCACTAAAGTGGGGGTGATCATTGTATCCAGCTCATAGAGTTTTTGTACAGATTAAACAAACTAATCCATGTAAAGCACTCCAGACATGGCTTGGCCTAAACAGTTTGCTTTACTTACATTTCATGGGAGGTGAGAGACAAGGGGCATGGAAAAGCATTTCTGTGGGTACAGTCTTCCCAGTCAGGCCATGATCCCATGTCATAATTAGTCTGTTTGGTTAGCGGTCCCTACTAGGGAATCCTTCAAAACTCTCTAAGAACACTTACCTTCCTCATCTAATTTTGACCTCTTTACCCCTATTATTTCCTTTTTTCTTTTTGCAAATGAGGAGAAGGTGGGTCCAACATTTCCAGTGCCCATTTTATTTCCCTTCCATTTTAACCCCCAACCTAAAATAACTCTTTTGGCCCTGACTTACAATAGAGTCATAAAAATATAACCATCCAAGGATCTTCTGTGACTACCAGCTTTGTACTCTGAAGTATTTGTATGTCTGATTTCATGTAGAGAGACAGGGTGATACATTCAGGAAATATTTGTTCTTATTGCTTTGTATCTTACCACCTGTTCTATAAATCATCTTTCTTTTTGTATTTTGATATAATAAATGCTATTAAAAACAATAACTGGTGCTAAAACATTAAAATACTTTGTTCTTGCTAGTATCAAGTTATATCCCCACTACAATTTGTACCTTGGAAAGTGTGAGTTTAATTAAAATTACAATAATCCCGTAAATAAGTTTCGACATCACGCCCTGTGGGCTAAGCAAGTAATATTCATCTGAAAGGCACCATGCTTTAATGCATTTCTCTTTGTTCTTTCAGCAAACGGAATAAAAAATGTATTTTCCACAACCTATTCAACTAGAGATTTGATTAACACATTTTTCATTGTATTGTTATCGTGACAGCAATGGCTCTTATAGCAATTTAGCATAATAGATGAAGAGATGGGTCATTCAAATATGCAATTTATTTTTCACCTACAAAAAATTACATATCCACATGTAGATGACTTTATTGGATACATCTTTAGCACATAGTACATGTGTATTTTTGAAATTTGTTACATGAAAAATCTACTCATGTGATTATATTTCTAATCAGTGTACTATAGAAGTTAAAATGGTCTTTCAGTGATCTGAATCCCATACATAGTGATACTCTTCATGTGACAATATGATTCTTCTTGGTATATTATTTCCAGCTTCTGTTTTTCATTCATTTTGAAGATTTGCGATTATTTTTCAAATTTTATTTCCTTGGTTCTATGGCATTTCGTTAAGGATTTTGCTGTAACTTACCTCGCCATGATGCAATCAATGTTAGGCATTATTCATCAAGCTCAGGTATTCCCAAATGCCAGAGAAATGAATTAACAGGTAAGGCCTGAGGCACTTCCCGGATATACCTGAACAGGCTAACGCACAACGCCAAGCACAATATGTGACAGCTCAGCAGTGACAAAGGCACTGAATCTATCATTTCCTTCCCAAGGTCTATTTGCCAGGTGCTCAACCGGGACTTGCTTGATAGTCTTATTTACAGATAAGGACATTATAGGATTTTACTGAGGTTAAGTGACTTTTCCAATGTCACGCTGCAAGTTGGTGGCAATTCATGTTTATAGCTCACAGTCCTGCTTTACAGTTCTTTGCTAAGCCTGATGAATTATTTTAATTTTTAGTCCAGAGAAGGGAGGTATGTTAGTATCTCACAGAGACTGGCACAATTAAAATGTGCCAAATAAATGAATTAACTAATGCTTGAAGAGATCATTTCATTAATTATTTGCTAAACCATTTCTAGATAACTATATAACTTGGTATTTGCTCATGCAATTGCTTGTTATTTTAGTTTAAATCTTTCTGATAGTGCTGAGAGAGTGAAATTTTTTTCTGTCCTAGGTGACTAAGTGGTTCATAGTTATTTCTCAGCTCTAACACCTTCTCATAGGCACACACACACAAATACACACACACACACACACACACACACACACAGAGCAAAAAAGAACATACGATTCATGCCTTGCCAGTAATTTGCTCCCCTGGGGCAGACTAGGGAGTTGAGGTAGTTTCCAACTATTTTATCCATTAGGGCTGGTGTAACAACATTACCATAAACTGGGTGGCTTATAAACAAGAAACATTTATTTCTCACAGTCTAAGGGGCTGGGAAGTCCAAGATCATGGAGTGTGCAGATGAAAGGTCTGGTGAAAGCCAATTTCTTAGATGGCCATCTTTTTGCTGTAACATCATGAGGCAGAAGGAGGTAGGGTGCTCTGTGAGCCTCTTTAAAAAAAAAAACAAAGTTTATTTATTTTTGAGAGAGAGAGAGAGAGAGCACACACCCAAGCAGGGGTGGGGAGGGGTGGGGGAAGCAAAGAGAGAGAGGGGCACAGAATCCAAAGCTGGCTCCAGGCTCTGAGCTGTCAGCACAGGGCCTGACACGGGTCTTGAACCCACAAGCCATGACATGATCATGACATGAGCCAAAGTCAGACACTTAACCACCTGAACCAGCCAGGTGCCCCTGGGGCCTCTGTTGTAAGAACTCTAATCCTATTCTACCCTAAGAAATGAAGCACCTCCCAAAGGTCCCACCTCCTAATACCGTCATACTGGTCATTAGGTTTTAACATAGGAATTTTAGGGGAACACAAACACTCAGTGCACAGCACCAACTGAGTGAGAAACCAGGTTTAGAAGTAATTGTGGGTTTTCTTTCCCCATTGCCAGGGAGCCAGCAGCAAATAAGAAAAGACATCTGACATGCTGACCATGCCCCACATCTATGCACATGACTGATTTCCTTTTTTTCTTTACACACTTTATTCCTGCCTCCTCCTGATTTCAGAGGGATCCAGATTTATTATCTTGTCATATGTATACAATAGAGGGTTATTTTCATCTTCTCTAGTACTCGTGTTCAGACCTTGGATAACATCACTTTGGTTCCATCTCAAACACAGAATCCCTGTTGTGCCCTACACCCTTGTGATTTCAAATATTTGCTCATTTCTACCATAAGCTGGAGAGTGGGAACTCTCTCACTATCATCCAAGCAAGCGAGTATTTACCAGAGGCTTGTGCATTTTAACACTAACAACACATAACAAGATCCCACCCCCCAAAATTTGTGGTTTCTCTTCCGTTCTAAGCTGAGTCTTGTTATAAAAATCATTGTTTTACTACCTGGATTCTGAAAGATCCATTTAATTATTAATATTTTCCATTGAGTAGAACTTAAATTACATGTACTGTTTCCTTCGAAAATAATGAAATGTATTATAGTGATGAAATGCATTATATCATACATTTTTTCTTAATTATATTTATTATTTTATGTACTTTTTCAGCAATTATGGAAATAAAAAAAATTAAATGTTAAAGTCAGAAGACAAAACACTGACTCTATTGAAAGATCCAGTTAGGGGCACCTGGGTGGCTCAGTCAGTTAAGCAGCCAGCTTCAGGTCAGGTCATTTTCTCACGGTTCATGAGTTCAAGCCCCACATTGTGCTCTGTGCTGAGAGCTTAGAACCTGGAGCTGCTTAGGATTCTGTGTCTCCCTCTCTCTCTGCCTCTACTCTGCTCATGCTCTGCCTCTCTCTCTCTCTCTCCTAATTAATAACCATTAAAGAAAATTTAAAATAAAGGAAAGATTCAGTTATATTTATGTGCCCGCGCACACACACACATTGTAGTTTCTGAATTTAAATTCAGTATTGAATTTAGCTAAGAGAAAGGTGTTTGTAGATTTATGTTTTCTATTTGTCCTCCTCTCTATCTGTTGACATAAGAAGGAGTCACTAAATTTAATTTTAGAATAAAGCTTTAGGATAACCATGGCTTAAGGAATCTCAGATAGATAGATTTAACCATAGATATTCTACCTGAACTCATATTGTTTATGTTTTTAAAAGCATATTTATTGTTTAAGAGATATCATACCCATGAGGAAGTCATGTATCTCAAACTTTCTAATCTTTGTTCATTTCTCTGTTTACCACTCAAGTAGCTTGGGTTGAAGTCTCCCCATGGTGTCAGTGAAAATGAAGGATACAAAGACAGTCAGCTAAGGGAGGAAGCAGCAGCAGCAAGAAATGCTCAGGGACTTGGTGCCCCTTGATTCTATCTGTCCAAAGATGGAAAAAGATTAGGAAACATAAAACAAAGGTGCATGAAGCAATCTATCATGGCAATATCAATTTCCAGAATTTCCAGATAAGGCTGGCAATCTGCTTAGAAAGGGGCATTTGATGACTGTCTTAATGATTCATTTGCAAAGACAGCAAGCATGTTATTTTTACTTAGATTATATTATTGATCAAGTTTGCTGCTAACATATTCTGTGAAGATGTGTCTATTTACACAGACTGAGGGAACAGTCTAAGGAAACATCAGCTGTGCATAATAAAGAAAATTGTTACTATATTCAGGTACCTCTGGAGAAGGACAATATGGATTTTGGATGAACTTAACCTCAAGCCCTCCTTCACTGAAGTGACTTTTTAGAAACATCTATGTCATAAGACACAACTGTGCAGGACAATTACTAGGAGGTAGTTAGTTGCACATAGGTCCAGCTCTTTGCAAAATGTGTGAAGCTGGTTTCACGGGACTTCCAATGAGAGACGTATATGGTCAATGCAATTACATAAACAATTCTGCACAAGTCACTCTACATTATGTCAACTCTGCATATACTCAACACTTTTGGAATGATGAGTGCCAGTATAGGAGTTAAAGAAAGAAGGTTTCTCCCTTAGAAACAATTTATATTAATTTGTTGGGATTTGTAATTAACTGCATTTTAAAAACAACTAAAAACATTCATTACCCTGCATTTTATTTATTGTGGGACTCCTATTAATTACAAGTTGGAAAACTAAAAGGGAAACAACAAAAAGGACCCAAACTTTAGATATTTCTAGGTGTGAGCAAATAAAACATAAACATTCCATGTGGAAGAGAACAATAACTTTTGACAGATTTTCTTAATTTTAAATAGACAAAACTTGTCTTAGACAAAAGTAGATACAACAACTTTTTAGATTAGTCAGGGAAAAATGTTTTATTGTCAAAGAGGCATGAAATGACATAATTGTTAAGATCTGATTTGTTTCTTGAAAACTGAGTTGGAAAACCGAATGTTTTCATCTTAACAGTTAACAAGGACTAGCTGGGAACTAAAAAAACATAAAAGCGATCCCCAGTGAATAAAAGGATTATATATCAAGTAGGATAGTATGCTTATTCTGTTTGAACTCATTTAAGGTTTGGAAATCATTAGGGGTTAAGTTCTAAAACCCAAAGCTTTATAACTTATGTTAACTCACACAATATACAGTACACTTTTTTCTGTCCCAAAGGATTGAAAACTACCACTGTCATAATATATTCAAAGTTAACTAATTTATAGTCATCAATCATTCCTGCCACTTTTTGGTATCCATTTATGTTCCCAGACTTTGTTTTAGGATTACAGCCAAAATTCACACGTGTCGGAAAAGAATATTAAACAAGGAAAAATATCTCTTAAACCACACAAGGATTAATTTCATGTTCAGAGACACCATTTACTGCAGAAATAATTAATACAGGCAAACAAGTGAGCATCCCCTGAGATGCGCTTCATTTATACTCTGAACCCCTATTACATACCTCTTCCCTTCCAAATACAGTCTTTCTGTGTTGACCATACCTTAACATTTTCCCTATCAATTTTTGCAAAATCAAATAAAACAATCTTTCAAGGAAATTGAAGCTTAGAAAATGTAAATTTTATTAGTCATGCACAAGGATTCTTAGCTATGTATTAACAGTTTAAGGGATTAGAGAGTTGTTTCATCTTCTAAATTTGAACTGCTGGAAATGACAGTTGATGTGAGAAATTTCTTAGCGGCTGCCATCTGCATGCTAAAGCCAGTTGCTTTCATACATGAATAATATGCCTATCTGAGGGCATAGTTGAGCAGTTATCTTTATCCCTTACATCGTGAATATGTGGGATGCTCTTGCTCTCTTGGAACTGTTAAACACAATCCATTTAGATTTGCTCTTTGAGGTGAACTACAGAGCTCAAATGAAGATTTTATACTTCAGGGGCTGACACCCAAATGCGGAGGGGAAGGTTACCGTGTAGAGGGGCACAAACTAAACACATAAGTGAGTCAGTTAATTCAAAAGAGGAATGTAAAGTAAGATGAAGGAAGAAACAACCAAATTGTGCTTACCTATGGATTTTAGAGCTGGAAAAACAAGAACCCTTTACACTAATAAAATGGGGACGTTTCAGGAAATACATGGACTACTTCTAGAAGTTATTTGAGCCCTTTCAGCTCCTTGAAATAGAAACATATTAAATGGTACTTGAGTCTACATGAAAACAAATTATGAATGAAAATGCGCGATTTCCTAAGTGGGACGATGGATTGATGTATTGCTTTTTACTATTATTAGAGATAAGAATGAAAATAATAATATTTTATTATTATATTAATGATATCATATTTAGTATTAGTATTAGTGTTTAAACTAGACATTCTAAGTTATTTGTACATTGACCTAGCATCAGCATTAGACATGTTTGATAATTACCCCCAGGAAATATTCTCTCTCTCTCTTTGGTTTCTTGGGACTTCTTGGATTCTTCTTTGGCAGTCTCCTTTGTTGAGCCCACTTCACTTTCCTAACCCAGGACTCCTCTCTCAGACTCTGTGCTTCACTCTCTGCCCTCACTGACTAGGTGCTCTCATCCAGGATCTGCCTCTAGATATGCTTTTAATACTTGAGATCCCTCAGTCTGTATCTCTAGCCTAGGTCTCTCCCCAATACTGTGGGTTTTTATATCCAACTTTCTGCTCATATCTTCACTGGACATCTAGTACGTATATCAAACAACACATACAGTACTGACCTCTTCCCTTAAAACTACTCTTGGGACAATGTTCTCCATTTCAGTAAATGGTTGCCCCAACCTTCAGTTGCTCAGAAAAGAATCCCTGTAAGTATCACATTATTAAAGTCTTTCTTTTGCTTGCTGATCTATCCTTAAGCTATGTTGACTGTATCTAAAAGTACATTTTGACTCAAAGTACTTCTTACTATCTCCACTATTACCCTACTGAATTAATGCAATAACCCATCTTTCACCTGGATCATTTCACTGAATCAGTTGCCTGCCTTGACCTTTGCCCTCCCCCTCAATCTTTCAAAATATAAAAGGCACATGGATCCTTCCAAAATAATCATATTTTTTTTCCTCTGCTCAAAACCCTCCAATGGCTTCCTATCTCACTCTGAGTAATAAGAATCATTACACAAGCTTACAAAGTTCTCTATTTTATCCCATCCCTTCTTCCCTACAAAAGCACAGTCTCTGTTAATATGCCCCTTAGTTATTCTTTTCTACTCATACTGACTTCCCTCTGCTCCTCAAACATGTCAAGCATTTTGATGCCCCAGAGCCTTTGCTCTGTCTGGAATGTTTTTCTCTCTGATATCCACACAACTCCCTCCCTTACTTCCTTCAGGTCTGCTCAAATCACTTCCTCAGTGATGCCTTCCCTAACCTCCTTACTTAAAATTTCTCTTTTCACTGCATTTTGTATATTTTCTTTTTGCTAATTTTTCTCCATTGCACTTACTACCACCTGACTCAATGTGTTTTCTTATTTCTTGTCTTCCACACTCCATGTATGCTCCATGAGAAGAGCGGTTTCTGGCTGTGTTTACTAGAGTAACTCAGGTGCTCAGAAAAGAACCTCATATAATACCTCAATGAGTTATTGAATGAGTATATTTCGTATACTCTTTATTTGTACATTTCACATACATAGTTCAAAAAATGCAGTACAGAGAATAAGAATGAAATATCTTGATGACTTCCACACATAAGCTGGTTTAAAAGCTTTACTGTTTATTTTAATAAAAATCAAATTCTGTTATAAAATGAGGACTTTTATTAAAATTAAGATTTTATAACCAACTGCTTTGCCTTCATGTGGACAAATTAGGATATCAAAAATTAATGGGTGAATTTATGTAATTTTACTAGAAAAGAGATGATATTAAGAGATTGATTAAGGAAACTTCATTAAATGGATGATGATGGGAGAATAAATATAATTTTGTGATTAGAAGGTACAGCATTAGAAATGATTTATTATTGCATTAGTAAAATTGAAAAATATTCTCCTTTTATACTATTCACTATTTATTTATTTTGCTAGCTGGGCTAGCAAACAAGTATCTTCTAAAATATACTTTTTAGATACTACAATTTTCCACAAAGACATTCTCATGGACATTGGTGATGCTTTCTGGGTAGTCAGCATGTTTAAAATACTCCTTCCATGGTTGGGATATTTCTAAGTTTACTAATCAAGATACAAGGCAGAAAAACTGACTCCTTAGGCACTTTGGAGGCTAAAGTCTAGTCATGTGACTTGGTGCCACCAATCAGATTCACTCATATACAACATTGCCACAGAAGGGAGTTAAGAAAACAACCACCATTGGGTGCCTGGGTGGCACTGTTGGTTAAGCATTGGACCTCTTGATTCTGCTCAGATCATGATCCCGTGGTCTGGGTGAGGGATTGAGCCCTGGTCAGGCTAGGCATGGAGCCTGCTTAAAATTCTCTCTCCCTCTGCCTCTGTTCCCAGCTCTTGCACTTTTCTCTTGAAAGGAAGGAAGGAAGGAAGGAAGGAAGGAAGGAAGGAAGGAAGGAAGAAAGAAAGAAAGAAAGAAAGAAAGAAAGAAAGAAAGAAAGAAAGAAAGAAAGAAAGAAAGAAAGAAGTACTACTTGCAGGGTTCTGTTCTTAGCCCTAAGACTAAATCAATAATTGAATGTTGAACGTAAGCCATCTCTATATTTTAATTGTTTATTACAGTTTATAACTTGTACAATCAAAACTTATAAAGTAGTTTCATGTAATGGCAAAAATGAATAAATTAGCAACTTTTTCTCATAAAACTATTATCTGTGGTGTTTCCCAGGTAAGGATATAATCATTTTTTTCTTTACTGGAGAAAGCCTATGTCTTACGATTCTTTATATAATCAACAGCCCATCATCCCTTCCTGGGTACAGAGGTACTCAATAGATAACAATTATGATAAAATATTTTAGTTGTAATCGACGGCTTCATTAGAAATCAGGAAGTGAGAGGACCCATCACAATGGAAAGAGCAAGAATTTCAGAATCATCCAGTCCTACTGGATGACCTTAGGATTTGCCTGAACGGCCCTTTACTTCACTTTTCCTTCTGTAAAACGGGGATGACAGTGCCTACTTTGCAGGACTGCAATAATTACATTAAGTGACATATTTTAAAGTTGTGGGCACCTAATAAGCACTCACTTCAAATTGTAACTAGCACTTACAAAGTTACAGAATTTAGAATAACCTACATTCTAGATGTGTAAGCATAATCCTGTTTGAGTCTGCAGAACATGTCACATCTAACTGCATGGAAAGATAGTTTAGAGCATAGTTTAGGCAAAATGTGTCAGACAGCTGTAAATCCTTATATGAGGTCAAGATTGCTGGTGTGCATTAATAAATAGTTAGGGACTTGGACCTAAATGTTTCTCTCTGTACTAGGACATAAGCCATGTAACAATATGCAAATTATTTAACAGCAATTTAGCCATGATTTGCAGAGTAATAATATCTATTTCCACCAAGGTTACTCTAATTAGAACCAATGAGACTCATTAAAACTAAAAAACACATCTAGTACACCAACTCCTTAGCAGACAAAAATGAAATCGAGCACATTTGTGTGATATCTCTTCTTTTCTTATTTACCTTCAGGTAAGGTGCTTCTGCAATGTTTCTTTAGTGATTTGCATCCCTTAATACACTCAAATGTGTGTATAAAAATGTTCTAATCAATACACATATTGGAAGAGTAGTTAATCCTGCATTTTATTATTCAGATGCAAATGTAGAGGATCATGGTAGAAAAGGCTGGAAGTCTGTTTTGCCTGAAGGATTTCAGACAGTACATGGATTGATGCTTCACTGGCTTCTCAGTGAAAAGAGTGAACAGTACCAGAGACCTAAGAGGAAGGTGAGATCGCAGGATTCTGTGGAGTAGGACAGTAGATCAGAGGCAGGGCAAGTCAGGGGCAGGCTGTCTGCATCAGAGAAGTCTGTCAGAGGATATCTGGAACTCAGCACCTGGCTGGGCTTCCGTGGTAGAATTTTCTTTACTGACAGGTGCCTGGGACACCTGTAGCCTCCCAGAATTCTCTTTAGGAAGAGAAACCACATTGTAAGCCAAGCAATGGTATATATGTAGAATCTTGACAGGTGGAAAGGATAAAAGAAAAGATTCTAGGCAAAGGAACAACATGTGGAGAGCTGTCAGTTTTGAAAATGAATGACACATTTTGGGAACTGTTAGTGGTCAATGGCTGGAGTCCAGAGAGCATTAAGGAAATGAGGAGGAATAAAACTGGAAAGATAGATTTGGCCTAGAAAATGAAGAATCTTGCATGCTAAGCTATCTGACTCTAGGTTTACTGAGTATAGATAGATAAAGTGATGGGTGAGAGGGGATAGGACCGTTGATAGATCTTACCCAAGGATCTCTCTTTTCTCCACAGAGAAGGATGCATGCAAGGTCAGAGGATAAAGGGAATAGTCAGTTTAGGCTCCTAAAGAGGCTATTGATGCCTCCTTTTGAGAAGTTGAATGGATAAAATAACCAGAAATGAATGGGAAAAGGATTGAACCGGAAACAATAAAACATATGTGGAAGACACAGCCCATGATGGTATTAACTGGCATATTTGTATGATTAATCACTAGACCGACATTTCACCATAATTAACATTTTGTGTGACATTTCAGTATGTATTACTGCCAAATTATGGAGTGATTTCTTTATATACACTCTGACTTAAAAAAAATGTGTAAAGTAGATTTACTATGATTTTACTTTAAAAATCCCTTTGAATAGGGGTGCCTGGGTGGCTCAGTTGGTTAAGCGTCTGATTTCAGCTCAAGTCATGATCTCACGGTTGGTGAGTTTGAGCCCCACATTGGGTTCTGCACTGTCAGTGGGGAGCCCGCATTGGATCCTCTGTCCCTCTCTCCCGCTGCCCCTCCCCTGTTCATGCTCACTCTCTCTCTCTCTCTCCCTCTCTCTCTCTCAAAAATAAATAAGACTTTAAAAAATAAAACAAAACCAAAAAACCCTTTGGATAAAACTGATGATAGGAACAAATACTTCTATAAGCACCTATTTTTCCAAATACTATTTTTCTAAGTGCTTTAGAAATATTAACTCATAAAAACTTCACAGCAACCTATATGGAGTGGGTACTATTATTACTTTCATTCCACAGGTGAAGAACTTGGGGCTCAGAGAGGTTGAGAACTTCTCCAAAGTTCCATGCTTAGTAGGTGGTGAAGTTAGGATTTGAATTCAGGCAGTTCCCAAACATTAGACCGTGCTTAAGAAAATATGTAATAGGATCAGAGAATGTCCATAATTACTTGGCACCACCTGAGCTAGATTTTTGGTTCTACCACCTTCTTACTGTGGGGTGCTTGCAAGACTTTGTGTAAAACCATTTTCAGCAGGTAATGTAAGGTGGATTGCAATTCTGCAGTGAATGTACAGTTTGCTTAGGACTTGCAAGACCACAGTGTAAGAAACTACTATCTGCTGAAAAGAGGAGTGAATATATACACACATCAGTGCTTATACACAGGCGGTAAATGCACGATGCTATTTAAGTAGAATAATCAAATGACATAAACTCTCCAACATATATAAACATGCAAAAAATGAAGCAAAAGGATCAGCCTAAATGCTTTTCTTGCCAAACAAAAGATAAACTAAAAAAGGTTATTCTTATATACAATGTTTGCAGTGATAGGGCTTTTTCTGTACACATCTAAAGTTAAAAACAAAATACAAAGCAATTTCAGTTTAGCATTTGCCTCTCTAGCACATACCTTTTACTCCAATATTTAAATAGAGATTATTTTGTTTTTACTGTTAGTACAAACCCAGACCCAACCAGTATTTTATTATTTTTTATATATAACATAGGATTATAACTGGTCTCTAAGCATCAGTGTTCACAAGCTAATTAAGAAGCCACACATTTTGCCAATGGTCATAAGGTACATAAATGTTCATATAAATATCTACATGTAAATATATTTTGTTTCATAACTTTGTGTCTGCTGGTGGTAGAGCCATTTACAGAATGGTGAATATTAGGCAAATACAAATTAGTATTAGATAATTAAGTGATGCATTTCATCAGCTTTAATGTCACTCATATTTTCCTATCCTGAATTAGGAGTTGTGATATCCCCAGTCACATAAAACACAGTGACTACAAACTCTCCAGCTGTGGTTCAAATGAAAGTTACATCAGCAAGCATAGTTTTTTGTTTTGTTTTGTTTTGTTTTTGCTTTGCAATAAACCTTTTATTTACAAATGGGTTTTTATTATCCATAGAAAATGCAAATGATACCAAACTCATTCAAGATTAATTTTCATTTGAGAAATGCAAAATTTGTTGCTCTTCCTTTACATGGGCAAATATCCATAGCTTCCATCAATGTTTCATGAGAATGAACAGCATATTAAAGGAAACCTCAGGGAGAAATGGCCTTTAGTCATATATACAGATAACTCTGACATTTGGTGGGACAAAGAAACATCACTTTGACATTAGCCTGTGCTAAGATTTTAAAATAAAACGTGGCATTGTTCTTTCTTTTGTTTCATTGAGATAAATTCACTGAACACCATTTATATTCCCTCCTACTTACTGGTTACAATTTTATGTACAATAGTGTTCAATTTCCTCCACTGAAAATATTTTATATTTGCAAGCCTTAAACCCAGCAACACTGATACTTATTTTTATTATTATTTAATTTGTATCAGTTTTGCCTAGCTTAGAGTAAGAGAAAATTCCTTGGGAGCTTCATTAAGACTTCCAGCTGAATCAGAAAAGAGAACAGTTTCTCTCAGAGTAAATAACCACTGAGAGCTCCAAGTGATGTGGGGTGCCAATCATGGGATCTGAGTTCACCCCAGCTGAATGATTTAACAATTTTGAGTTATATTACCCAGGAGGGCTGTGCTGTTATGAATCTATCCTCCTCAGTAGGTTTTGCAGTTGAAACTCCTGTCTAATGGTGTGTGCTAATACATAATGATAATGTCCTTCACCGAGCCTCTCTCTAATGGTGTGTGTTACTTTGTAATGATAATATGCCGGAGTGCAACAATAACTTTAATATCCCTACTCTGTGGAGAAGAATGTACTTCAAATATTACAGTGCTTATGAATGATCTCCACTCCTGGCTGTCCCAAATTGGAAAACTGAGAGTAAATAAAATGAAGAAGAAAGATAAACCCGATTTTGTCAATTCACCACACAAGACGAGGAATTGCTCTGCAGCAGTTGATTAGGATACACAATAAGTTTGAAGGAGTAGGGGAATATTTTTTTTCTTTCCCTTTCCTCTCACTCTCTCTATTCTAACATACATAGATAGATGCTCAGGGGTTTATGTTTACTTACTCTCCAAGTGGCCCTTGGAAAGGGTTCCTTTTTAGTGGAACAGATTGTTAAGGGAATTACTATGCTGAAATACTCCTGGGGGGTGAACATACTTTAGGTTTGCTTGCAGGTTCTCCCATCATTGTTTTCAACTAACACAGCAGCCTATTAAGAGTAAATCAAATTAATGCTTAATGTTTTACACCAGAGTACTTAGAGCTTTATTTATCCTGGAAAAGTCACCTACTGAAAACATCCATGACTTTTATTAAGATCAGTCATTTTTAGGGGCGCCTGGGTGGCGCAGTCGGTTAAGCGTCCGACTTCAGCCAGGTCACGATCTCGCGGTCCGGGAGTTCGAGCCCCGCGTCGGGCTCTGGGCTGATGGCTCAGAGCCTGGAGCCTGTTTCCGATTCTGTGTCTCCCTCTCTCTCTGCCCCTCCCCCGTTCATGCTCTGTCTCTCTCTGTCCCCAAAAAAATAAATAAACGTTGAAAAAAATAATTAAAAAAAAAAAAAAGATCAGTCATTTTTAAATAATATGGGATGTGGATGTCATGGCCTAATAATAAGGAGAATACTATATTATTTTAATAGAACATACAGGTGAGAAAGCAAAATACCTACTTTATTCCTATGGGAACATTATATCATAGGAGTTGTCAGGTGAGTATGGAGAATCAGATAATACGATATTGAAACTTGTGAAAAATCCTAACAACCATATATATCTTATAGGGTAAGGAGAGATGAGGCAATTATTTTTATAAAAATCTATTCAAGTCCTTATTTCCTGACTTTTCTTTTTAATTTGCTTTTCAGTTTTAATTTGCTTCAGGTAAAGATGCCACAATAGTTCAATTAATAAAACAGTGATTGTGAAAATCTCTATAAACAACTAAGTGTTATGATAAGTTAATAGTAAAAAAGAGATAACAATTGCTATTTACTGAGCATTGACAATGTGCCAAGCATAGAGTCGTACTTTTACATTTATCAACTCACTTAATTCTTCACGAAATCCTATGATACAGGTGCTATTCATGCTCTTATGTAAAAAGTCAAAATCATGTCCAAGGTCAATCCGATAAACAAAACAGGAGTGAAGAGCAGCTTATTCTGTCTGACCCAGGATTGTAAGTTCTTTTTAAGGATGGAGACATGGTAAAATCCTCCCTCTTGTAAGTTTTATAAGTTATCTTTGAGACCAAGAACTGAAGCGGTCTATAGATCTGTCATTTTTTTACTCACATACCAAGTTCATACCAAAAGTCTCAGAGTAGAAGGGGTGACTACACCAAAGAACCTCTCTAGCTCTCCCTTCTGGCCTGTACAGTGGCTACGTTCATAGTCATCCTTTGATAATTCCCACTCACTGAAAAAATAGAGGAATAATAAAAATATCTTATGAGATATACTGATTTTAAAACCATTGTAGCAATAATGACAATAAAACCAATCTACTGAAAAACCCCAACTTTAACAGATATAACTAACCCTTGTTAAGGTCCAGACAGAGGTTTTCTGTTTTTTGTTGTTTTTTTTTTTTTCTAGATTATAACATTAACTAAGACAATATGAGTTAAAGGAAAGTAAACATTAATGCAGGGGTTTCCCCATTGATGACACATTGCAAGTAAAAATCTTTAGATGATGTGCAGTAAAGGGTTAACTCAACAGGCTTAGGGTGTTCAAGTCCTGCACATTCTAAAAATGAATGGTCCCTTGAGAGGCTCTTGGGAGATAACTTCTAAGCCATTGCAATACCTCTCATGAGAGTGTCTTTGTATACCTGGGGCTTTGAGCAATTCCAGGTAGTTTATTGCTATGGTGTGATTTACGGTGAATGCTCGTTTTTTAGTTTTTGTTTTGTTGACCTTATGTGTTGGGTCATGCTATGCCGATCACACTTGAGGGAATGGTGGGAGACTAGAGACTGAGTAACTAAATTCAGTCATATAGGCAGTTCATGCCTACGTGACCAACTCCAATAAAAACCCTAGACCCAAGGCTCAGCAGAGCTTCTCTAGTTGGTATAATTTATACATGTTGTCACATATGCTTTCTTGGAGAATTAAGAACTGTTTCTGAAAATTCAGTGGAAGAAGACAACCAGAAGCTCTGGACTCCACTCTGGCTTTTCTTTGCCAATTTTAATCTATATTGCTTAGCTGCAATAAACTGTAACTATGGGTATAATAGCTCTCCTGAGCTCTCTGAGTCCTTCTACTGAATCATCAAACCAGAAGATGGTTCTGGGGACCCAGAAAAAAAATGCCAATAATACATCAAGGAAACCATGGAGCGGAGAGCTTCAGAGGATGCACACAGGACTTGGGATAAAGCATGTAAGATGTTTCTACCTGTTGGACAAAAATGAACTCCTAGAAGGAAGATAGCAAGAACTGACACTCAATTTCTTCACTCCCTTGAGGTTTTATAGCTTTCAAATTTGCTCAACTTTGGAAATTTCCCAAGATCCAACTATTAAGTATGATTGCAAAGTGCATACAGAGAAAGAAGAAAGGTTTTATTTGGGGGAAAAAAGGTAAGTTAGGGAATTTGTTGATAATGTGTTTCAAAAAATTATAAGCATATCTATTTCTAATTAACTTTTGAAAAATGAACCTTCAAGAAACTCTAAGGTATAGTTATTGACAATATGGTATATTAAGTGTTTATGTGGCACTTTTAAGAGGGTGGTCCCATTTTAAGACACCATGAGTTGAGCCCAAGACCAGCAACTTAGTTTCAAATTGGGATTATAAAAAAAGGTCAGAACTATTCAGGACTCAGGAGGACTAATCTTCAACCAAACTCTGTCACTTGCTAGTTTTGTAAATTGGGTGATTTATTTACATTCTGAGCCTCTTGTTTCTCATCTAAAAATAGGAATATTGAATTGCATATCTTTTTTGTTATAAAAGTCAAAACTGATGCCATCGTAACCCTGTTTGCACACTGCAAAGCAAAATGCAAATACATTGAATTATTAGTTTTTAATTAATAAAGTAAAAAAATGTGGTTTACATAAGTGGTTTTTAAAGATAGGATTATGAGATATGAAGGCACAAACAAGGTTAAAGCATTAATCCATATTTACTGACTATATTCCACCTTCTCCAAAAATTCAGCTTTGGTCCTTGCCTATTTCTAGATATAATCTCACAAGGTCTTTGTTTGCACTTCTCTTGTGACAATTATCTTACTATAGTTTTCAATACTGTCACTTGTGTTCCTATATATAAATTCCTTGAGAACAAAGGCGATCTTGGTAACCCCTCTATCACATAGAACTGCATGTTGAAAATGCATGCTCAGAAGTCTGTTAAATGAAACAGTTCTTATTATTAAGCAATTTGATCTCACTGTCCAGGTGAGACTAATAAGTTAGTGTGCATTAGTGACCAAAATTCTGGGTTAGAACAGGAAATCTCAATCCAGACTTTCCATTTAAAACTAAATAAAGAAAATAAAACTGAACAACTTGATTGACCTTAAAAAAAAAAAGCAAAAAAATCACCCTAGACCAATTGATTCAGACTCTCAAGTAATAAGAAACAAAGTAACAATGTTATTATTTTTTTAATCTCCCAGTTAGCTACAATAAGTGGAGAGATCAAAGAGCCATGGATCTAGAGTCAGAATTTAAGTTTAATTCCCTTTGCTGGAAATTTTGAATGTTTAAATAATAGATTTATGTTAAATGCATGGAAGTTGAATTGAGTTTTGGCCATAATCTTGTCAACAAAGAGAAATTATTTTTGAAAAATACCATGTCTTATGGTGAGGAGCTGAGGAAGCTAGCTTTCTTTAACATTTAGTAGTAAGTGAAGTATGATAGTTTCTAACTATGTCACCCCCATTTGTTTCAAATTATTTATGCACAGACATAAACAAGCCATTATTTAGTACAGTTAATAACCCATGACAAGTTTCCTTAAAATAAATGGGGTCTCGAAATTCAATTTTATTTATTAGCCAATTTGAATTTTTTTCCTAGGCATTTATCCATCAAACATGGCACTGTTATTGCACATGCATTATGCAGCATGTCAAATTAAACCATTGTTGATAAAACAAACATTAGTTATTGAAATGATCCAAATGCCAGCTTGAAATGCTGTGTTGTAGCTAATAAATATGCCTAACTTCCAGTGCAGAAAGAGTGGGCAAACATGATAATTTGATTTCTATGCATGTATTTCATAAAAGTAATGAAAAAAGGAGCTCTCACAAAGAACAATGGGTTCGTCTTCTATTTTAGTGCTAGGCATATGGTGTTGGCATGAATAAGTGATAATGGTGTAACAAGTATTATGAGACATACTAGCAAGTTCTCTCATTTTGTTTCTTTATCTAAAACCACATTTATTAGCATCTTTAATCATGTGAAAAGGCCTTTCCAGTGCTCAATTTGATATTTCCAAGGCTCATCTTTCCTAGAATTAGGAAGATGGCCTGAGATATAGGGATTCAGTTCCATTAGCAAGGAAGGGACCAAACTCCACATGTTTTTATCGATAAAGTAAAGAATCCATTTGTTATATGTAAACTTCTTGAACACATCCTGATAAGCGTATTTCAAAGCTCTGAGTTTCACCTTGATCCTGCATTCTAGTTGAAAGTATTTGTTGAGCTGGTTTGAAGACAATCTATGACAACCTGACAAGGGCTTCATACAAAATGAACTGAACTTAGTTTTACAGAGGGAGCTAGAATTCTCACAAACAATTTTACATGCTTAGTATTTCTATGCTCACCCTCTCACCCTCCTTCTCTCCACAGTATCTCCCAGCATTTCCCAGGAAAGAACATTTAAGGTCTGTGAAGAATCCAATGAACCAGTGAAATCCTCTCATTTTTTTTTCAAAAACTTAAAATAATACATATATTTTGGATAGAAACATAACTCCCATTTTAAAATATAACTAGTTACAGAAAGTTAGATATTTATTAAGATATTAATATTCTCCTTTCTCTCAACTTTTATAAAGCATATACTTCCTCAGCTGAGCAAATCCTTGAGAGAAATAAACTTTTACTAATAACTGATATGAGTTAAGTGATCTACATATAACTGTCCCTCATATACACCACCTTCCTTCCTACAAATGCAATCATTGTCTTCCTGGGAGACAAGCAACACTCTGGGCATAGGGGATATCTTTGTGAGCATTACAGACTCTGCCTCTGTCCTTAAGGAGCTTGCTTTTTGACCATGGAAATGTATGTTTAAACAGACATCTACAATTAAAAGAACATTATAACAAGTGTGCAGCTGTGGGAGGAAGAGAGTGCTATAGACACATATTTTAAAAGACAATACGGGCAGAGAAGCATTAGGATAGACTTTCTGAAGGGAGTAATATTTAAACAGACATTCAGAGTTAATAGTATTTCTTCAGGCAAACCCTGAGGTGGGGGTAGGAGAAAAAGAGAGAAGAGAGCGAGAAGGTATCGCAGACACACCTGAAAGCATTTGCAAAGAACTCGAAAAAAGAGGGACTGTGCCATGCTCTAAGAATTAAAATATAGTTATTATTTTTAATATTTAATATCTATAGAAAAGGTTCTCAACCTTTGCACTCTTGACATTCTTGGCTGGATCATTCTTTGTTGTATGTCTGTATGGGGAAAGTGTTGGCCCGTCCTGTGTATTATAGGGTGTTAGGCAGCATCCCTGACCTCTACCCACTAGATGCTGGTAGCAACCCCATCCTAAGTTGCGACAAACAACACTGACTACTTGCATTGCCAAATGTCCCACAGGAGGCAAAACCACCCCAGTTGACAACCACTGGTATGGAGATAAGGGACTTGAGGGTGAGATAGGTGTGCATGTGACAAAAGATGAAACTGTAGAGACAGCAAAGGTGAATGCCCATCCACCACAGCTTGTTTCCACTTTGTCCTCCCACATGCAAACTGAAGCCTTTTGCCAAGACAGAGCCCTCCACAATCCTGTCCTTCTCTTTCCATTCAAAGTATGGGAAAGTTAACAGAATGCATGACACTCCCAAAAGACAAAATATCATTGTCAAAATGTCTAACCCCCAAAAGAGGGGTTAGAGAGGAAGGTATCATATGACATACACATGTGGCAGAGAGACAAGAGAGTAGGGTGAGGAAATACTCAGAAGTTAGATTTTGAAATCATTTGGATAACATAGTAAGAAGTTTGAATTTTATCCAGACGTTTGTAGAACTCTATGGAAGTTGGGTAAGCAGGGGCTTTCTCTTTAAAGAGAATCGCTCTGACAGCTCTATGGATTTGCAAGGAATTGGATGGAGCAGGAAATACTTGGAGGCAAGAAAACCAGTTAGAAAAAACGGTTTATAATCTTAGTGAGAAATGTTGAGGGTCAGAGCTTTCCTATGTGAATGGAAAGAAAACAGATTTGAAAGATTTTTACCAGATAGTATCGATATTTATTCATCACAAATGTTTTAATGTGGTGAGGGAGAAGGAGATGTCAAGATGATTTACATTTACTTGGTGATTAGTAATGTCATTTACCAATTATGGGAAATAAGTTCTGTGAATGTTAAAAACTCAAGGAATTTTCTATAATGTGGTAGAAATTGAGGTAACATGGATCATCCAGTCTTGTACCGCATGGAATGAAGCGTGAATCAGAAAGAGAAACATTTAGTACATCATGCTTTCTTTGTGAGAATAACATATAGGAAGATATATTTCAACCTCTAAAATTACTTTTAATACAACTGTAGAATAGAGCTTTATAAAAACATGGCCATTTCAGCATCAGTTATTTTCAAGTATGTATGACAAAATAAGTATTTACTACAGTACACTAAACAAAATATAGAGGTAGATGTCCAAGAAGTATTTATTTTGAAAGTTAAGTATTAATCAGTCACATTAAAAATGCAAAAGGGTATAAATTCACAGGATTTCTAAGTTACCAATGATTTATTTGTTTCTTTATTTACACTTAAATTATGCGTATTTTTCAAATATTTAGCTTCATATGGAAAATCATGGGAAACATATTAACATTGAATATAGATAAGAACATAAACTATATATCATAATGATTCTTAGTGAAAATTAATATTTTTCTTTATTATTTGTAAAAAACGAGTCCAGTATAACAGAATGGGACCTTGCCCAAACTAGTAAATAGTATAATATGAACATTGCTCTCTTCTTCCCTCTCTACCTCCCTTCCCTGCTTTTATTTACCTTTATACTTTTATTTTTAGTTTAAAGCAGATACAAACAAGTAATGGATGAGATACACCAATTCACAGATGCAGAGACAAAACCAAGAACCAGTTAATATTACTGTAAAAGTAAGTCACTATTGCTTTCCCCAAGGTATGACTGACTTTATTTTAGATAATGTGCCATCTGAGACATATGTCTCTGTTCCCTAGAGACTTTTGAAATAATTACCTTTAGGTTGACCTTCTTTTATCAAGAGGTTGAAGATGCTATCAATCTATTTCTATTCCACAGAGCTTAGAAAGCTTCAGTGGAATCTTGGATGCTTTATAGCAAATATTGTGGATAAAACTCACACCATAAAAATGTTCCTCCATTAATCTTTGGAGTGTTTTGCTCTGGTCTGATCATAGTTCTTGCAATAACATTATAGTGTGTTTACTGTTTGAACTCTAGTTTCTAAAACCGGATCCACAGTGTGCTAAGGGACGTTGCAGTTCTATAGATTTAGGGCAAAATTAGGTCACAACACAATGCTGGAGTTGGTGTTAACTCAGCCTATGTTAGAGGCACCAGAGCACCAGAGGAAAAATATTACGCCCCCCCCCCCTTTTTTAAAGAAAATTCAAGAAATCCTTTTATTTCTCCAGTAGAATGGACTTTCTTTTCCAGAAAACTGACATTCTGCCGTAAGGAACAAAATTTATAGACCATATACACAATACATCCTAGAGATTAAATGATTGTGTTGGAAAAAATATTAGAAGATATCTAGTCTAGTCTCCCTCCAAATAATAGAATTCTGTCTACAGCATCCTTGAAAGACGATGATCTTATTTACACAACGCCTCTGCTCTACTGATGGACAGTCCGTAGTGAGTCAAACTTAATATTCCAATTTGTATTTTCTACTCAGCTTTCCCTAACAAACAAGGAAGGAGAATATCTACTTCCATGTGAATAGGATAGTCCTTTAAATATTTGAGGATAATTGGCGTATCTCCCTGTGTTCTTTAATTCCCTATGCTAACTACTCCCAATCTCCCCAACTTTTTCTGTGATTTACAAACCTCCTATTATCCCTGATTCCTTTCTCTGGGCAATCTGTAACTTGTCTTACCCTTAGTGTAATATTCTGATCTGGCCACTAGACTCTCCTGTGGAAGAATTCTGCATTAAAACACCTAAATAATACTATAATCTCATGTACAACTTGTATACAACTAAAATTCTAGGACATTTTACCCATCCAATCACTTATTTTTGACACCACATAAAATGGTTTACTTTTTTTTTCCAACTCAATCCCATCTTGGTTATGATGCTTGATTCCACTTACACAAGATTGTTAAACATAGACTTTCAGAACCATGAAATCCTAGATTTGAATCCCAACCCTGGGTTAAGAGTTCTGCCCTAAAAAGTTGGTGTAATCTAAATATTTGATCTACGTCTTTATTGCCTGCATCTGAAACTTTGACAAAAATGTTAAAGAAGAAAAAAAATAGAATACTCTTGTGCTCCTTTGCCTATAAACATTTTAGAAAGATTAGTTCCATTACTGAAAAAGTTAGCATAGCCATTCAACAAATTTTGAATTCATTCAAATATTTTAATCAGACCATATTTTTCTATAGTATTTACAAGGTTGCTGTGTGATTTGTAGAAGGCCTTGCTGAAATACAATTGTACATGTACATGTGATTATATTCACTTGCTAGCCTTGAAAATCTTGTCAGTTTGACATATCTTGTTTCTTCTCAGGGTATACTGGTTCCTCCTATTTAACTTTTGCTTGTATAAATGTAAAAGCCATCTATTTGATGAATTATAATTTACCTACAAGTTAAGGTTGGTTTCTTGGTCTGTGGCTGTGCCCACCCATTCAGCAAGCAGGCCAATCCTCTACCTATACATTGTTATGCTAATTGCATACTGTCTATAATAGAGTAGATGCACAAAGTCAAGATTCTATTAAACATACTCCCATGTGAAAGTATTGAAACTATCCAGGATTTGGGCAGCATAACTGCAATAAAGATTAACTGAAGTCTGGACCAGATTCAATTATTAAAGTGTTTCTTTAAAAAATGTTTAATATAAAACTAACCTTATAATGTCTTATTCTAAAAGGAATTGATATCCAAATATATTAACACAAAAGGTCAGAAGTTGGGTATCTTAAGATTATAATACATTTACTAAGCATTAATGTTTAATGAAAAGAAAGTTTTGATTAGCTGGGTTATGTTACTTCTACAGCATGATTATACACATATGGCTTAAGCTCAAACTTATGTCTCCAGGTGTATTCATACTGTCTCTATTTTGCCATAACAATACAGAAATTCTTTCCTGTCATACCTACCTCACTGGCAACTTTGACAACAATGAGCTGTTTATTTAGCAATAATATATTTACCACATAGTAAATGGAATTAGGTAGATAAGATCATCCACAGAACTTAACATCTAATTGTAGAGTCAATCTATTATGAATCTATTAATTTTATTTTAGAGCTGAGAGATCGTCATTGATGTCTAAGGGTAATTTCCTTCTTGTTCTTTTTTTTTCTTTTGTAAACAACTGACTAAGACTTTCGGTGTAATGTGTAAAAGCTCCAAGATATGTTGCATATGTCACTGTGTAACATGACCAGACACTTTAAGACAAATTCATATTTTAATTACAAACTCCTAGCTTGGTGTGCCACTGACCAACCATACCAACCACCATGGAGCCTTATTCCTCTCTAGACATGCAAATCTAGGCAACTACTGTACACATGGTATGAAGCAAACACACTCCACATAGAATAACTGAATGCATCCAAAAGAACTAAACAGGAGCTTCGATAAACAGCCAAGATTAAAAAAAAAAAAATTTCTGGGGCGCCTGGGTGGCGCAGTCGGTTAATCCTCCGACTTCAGCCAGGTCACGATCTCGCGGTCAGTGAGTTCGAGCCCCGCGTCAGGCTCTGGGCTGATAGCTCAGAGCCTGGAGCCTGCTTCCGATTCTGTGTCTCCCTCTCTCTCTGCCCCTCCCCCGTTCATGCTCTGTCTCTCTCTGTCCCAAAAATAAATAAACGTTGAAAAAAAAATTAAAAAAAAAATTTCTAAAGGGCGTATTTGGCGGGGTGCGGGGGCGGGAAATTGCAGGACATCTTTTTGAAATCATTTATTCGTTAATCACAGTCAAGCGGCCAATGTTCAATGCCATTTTTATTTTGGAAATCTAATAAGTATATTTACTATTGACCTACATTCATGTTTGCTTTTTATGTTTGCTTAGTTATCTTTTCTAATTCTTCAAGAATTGAGCAAATATTTGTATAATTTCAAAGAATAAATGTACATATTTATGTTGCTCTATTGTTACCAGAGAATGACTTTCTGATGATTTGTAACACATTTACTTTGGTAAGTTAAAGTATTTAGAAAGTGAAATAGAAAATTGAAGAGGAAGAAATATGAGAAGAAATATCTCTTTAATTTGTGTCATTAGTCATATGTTCTTATTTTGGAAAAGTTGGAGACTATACTACGATCCATACAATGTTTTGGTAAAAGCATTTAAAAATATTTATTTATTTTGAGAGAGAGTAGGAAAGAGAGAGAGCATGGGTGGGAAAGAGGCAGAGACAGAAAGAGGGAGAGAGAGATTCCTAAGCAGGCTTCAGGCTGTGAGCACAGAGCTGGATGGGGGCTCAATGTCATAAATTGTGAGATAATGGCCTGAGCTGAAATCAAAAGTTTGACGCTTAAGTGACTGAGCCACCCAGGTGCCCTGGTAAAACCATTTTTAAATCATTAATATAGAAGGCTTTTTAAAATATATATATTTTTAATTAACATAATTCAAATGGGTAGGTCTTACGAGTAGGGAGTAATTTAGGGTTGTGAGTCACTTTGGGTTGCCTTTAAAGTATTTAATGGTATTCAAATATAAAATAATGCAATTATACATGATTTTCTATCTGCTGTTTTCCAAACAGATTATATAGTTTCTTCATGGTCATTGCATGGTCATAAAGAATACAGTATTTTTAAAGAATATGAAATACTAATTGACAGAGAGCTTTTAAAGAATTAGGAATGAATTCCTTAATTATTACATTGACATTTCCTTTTAGATATGAAATTTTCAATTTTCCCCACTTTCTTTCCCATCTTAATATGATCGGATCCCTTCAATTTTACATCAATGGTACCAACACAAACAAAACTTCACAATTTACCTAATAAATTAGTGATGGGTATTAAGGAGGGCACTTGTGATGAGCACCGGGTGTTACATATAAGTGATGATCACTAAATTCTACTTCTGAAACTCATATTACATTGTATATTAACTAACTAGAATTCAAATAAAAACTTGAAACATTAAAAAAATCAAATGATAAACATTTTAATTGAATTTTTTATTAAGATAACTAACATGTAGCTATAAAAAAATAAGGCAGAGACCCTGTGTACCCTTTACCAAGTTTCCTGTATGGTAATATTTTATAAAACTATAGTACAAAATCACAAACACAGAGGGAGGGAGGAAAACCATAAAAGACTCTTAAATACAGAGAACAGACTCAGGGGAAAACAGGTGATGGCACTGAGAAGCGCACTTGTTAGGATGAGTACTGGGTGTTGTACGTAAGCGATAAATCATGGGAAACTACCCCCAAAACCAAGAGCACATTGTATACACTGTATGTTAGCCAACTGGACAATAAATTATACTTAATTTTTTAAAGTGGGATAAATAGGGAAAAAAGATATTAAAATCTATATATTCTCCCACCTAATTCATATTTCCCTAATTTTACCTGTATTCATTTGTGTGTATTTAGTTCTATAAAATTTCATCACATTTATTCACTACCACATTCAACCAACAGCTCTATACCTTCACAAGGGTCCGTTGAATTTCCATTTTATAACTACATTCCCCTCTGTTGTGTCCCCCCCCACCGCCGCAACACAGGCAATTGCTAATCTATTCCCCATTTCTAAAATTTGCCATTTGAAATAACTTACCTAAATGGAATTATATAGTATGCCACCTTTGGGATTGTTTCTTTTCACTCAGTGCTTATTCAATGACTCTTAGGAAATACATTCAAGATGTCACATCTACTGTCACATCAGTAATCTGTTGCTTTTTTTGCTGACTAATATTCCATGATAGGAGTGTACAATTTAGCCACTCACCCATAGAAGATATTGATGTCTTGGCTAGCTTTTGACTATTATGACTAAACCTGTTGTAAATATTCATGTGCAAAATTTTATGTAAGTTTTCATTTCCCTGGAATAAATGGCAAGAATAAAATAGTTTGTCATATGACAATGGATAATTACACATTTAATTATATTTTTAAAACCTGCCAAATTGTCTTGCAGAGTAGTTGTACCATGTTTATGTTCTCAACAGCAAAGTACATCCTTGCTGATATATAGTGTTCTTTATTTTTTTATTTTAGCTGTTGAGATAGTTGCATAGAGCTATCTTATTGTGGTTTCAATTTGTATTTCTCTGATGACTTAGGATATAGAATACCTCTTCATATGCTTATTTATCATCGACAAATCTTCCCCTATGAAATAAATGTCTTATCATGTGTTTTGTCCATTTTCTATTTTTTTTACATTATTGAGTTCTGAGAGTTGCTCATATATTCTAGATATTTGTCCTTTGTTGGATATGTGGTTTGCAAGTATTTTTGCCTAATTCAAAGCTTTATTTCCCCCATTGTTTTCATATTGTCTTCCATGGAACAAGAGTTTAAGTTTCATTGTAGTCCATTTTATTACTTTTTTCTTTTATGAATTATTCTTTTTGTTTCCATTCTAAAGAGGTACTCTAAAGAGGGCAATCTTAAAAATTCCCTCCCTTTTTTTTCCTAAAAAAAAGGTCCTTTGTTTTCTCCTAAAAATTTAAGAGTTTTATGTTTTCACTTAAGTCCTTCTTTCATTTGAACTCACTATTTGTCTAAGGTTTGGGTTGGATTTATTTACTTTTTCCTATGGGTGCCCAGTTGCTCCAGTGCCATTTATTACATGGCTAGGATGTTTCAATATAAATTTTAGTTAAATATGTATCCTACCGCTATGATAGTATAGATAAAGTCACTGCCAAATTGACAAAGGGATTTATATTTTTATTCAGAGCACTTCTTTTTATATGATATATCAAGTCATGAACAGAACTTTGCTATCATATAATCTTCAGAGCACCTTCTGTTGATTGCCCAGTAGTTTAAGTCAAGCTCCAATGGGAATGAGGGAAAAATTTACTTTGAGGACCATCTGTGTTTGTTCAGCTTGTGATCTTTACCTGCATTTTACAAATGATGATGCCAAGGCTCAGAGAGTTGAAAGATTCATTCCACGCTTGTCTAATCAGTAAATGTCAGTTCTACCTGATGCCAAATTCTTCTAATCTTTTCACTACTCAAAGTGCCTCTCATTGGATTCTTGGATGTTTTCCCTATATTCTAGATGTGCAGTTCTTCGTCATTAGTCTAAATATATTCTTTAACACATCTTCTTCTATTACATAGTGATACTCGAAGCATTATCCCATTTTAATTTATTTTCCCCTAAGATTATTGACAATGGGACACGCTATAAGGATATGAAAACATACCATTATAACAGCAAACAATTAAAAACAAATGCAAATGTTTGTACTTATTTTCAGGTTTATGGTTGCCTTCTCTATATAAATACTCATTATAATAGGGCCTTACTCTTCTCTCCTTCTAATTTTGAAAAGACACATCTCTTATTCTTAACATATTTTCAAGAAATAAACATTTTCTTCCAGAGCCTATGCTTTGGATCTGAAGGCAGGCTTTGTATATATTACAAGCAGCCAGCATGTTAATGCTGATTACCAACCTGAACTGCCTCCTCATAATTACAGAACACAGCTAGAGCCTGTGTGGTTTTATGTATTAAACACTCAGAGATAAATAGAATATGTGATTCAGAGAAATGCAGAGAAAAGGTTGGTACTGAACTTCTGAATTTCAAATGGATTGTACAAATGTGGAGAATATGGCTTGCCACGATAGCTATGTAATGTGTTTCTTTGGATACCTTCATGTTAATAATGCCCCACATCTGAAAAAAAAAATATTCCATTTTGACTCACATTTGGAATTCTTGCATTCATGAGAAGGAACAAATAATTTTAAATGGAATCAATGATCTTGGCCTTTAGATATGATACATGAATTTCATTTAATTTAACATGCATATCATATCTTGTATAATCTGCAAATGTCATCCAAGTTTAAATTATTCCTTTTGTGAAACTTTTAGCAACAAAAGCATTACATAATTTTATACTCTCATTATATGCTGTTATTGAATAATCCGCCCTTTACTGCTCTTAGCTCCCACACTACTAGAAGGCACAGAGGTTGGCCTCATATAGGTATGAATATAAATCTTACAATGGATACTACCATTTTATAAATTATAAGACTCAAATATACTTTTGTGAAAACTTTACACTTGCACAAAAGTGTAATAATATAATGCTATATAAGTCCCATTTTGTATGTACATATCACGTCTTAAATACTTCCCCAGTTTGTATGTATTCCTCCAAAATTTTTCTATCTTAATATAGAAATATAACTATAGATTTCCCACATATAAGGGGTATAATATTATGATTATGATTCTGTGACTATTTTTTTTCCATTGAAAGCCAATGTGGTTACTTTTTAGCTGTGATGCCACACAAGTAACCCAGAGTCTCTGGGTTTTTCATTTGTAAAAGTCAATGAGCAATGTCTACCTCAAAGCAGAGTTGGGAATACATTTATTCTTTCAGAATATAACCAAAATTCACTTATATATTCCCTCACTGAGCTCCAACTCTACTAAGCACTGTTCTGCTGTCATGTCGTTTACATTCTAATGAGGGTAGAGGAGATAGGAAAATATCACAAAATATAAACCAGTTAATAACTATGAATAAAGGTAAAGTAAAATAAGGGGGTGGAAAGTGACCTTGGGGATGGTTATTGATAACATTTTAAATAGGACCCTTCAGAAATTACATTAAATATGAAATATAATGACTTAAGAACAAGGCCAAGTATGTATTTTTCACTCCAATGGTATTAATTTCTTCCCATCTTCTTTTGCTCCTTCGCTTTCCTTCCTTATAACCCAGAATGATGATGAGAATTTAAATTCAATGGAAGACTTTTAATTTCACCATCAGTCCTTAACTGTCTCCTGTGATTTGGTTCAACTTCTTACTTTTTGAGAATGACAAAAAGACATGGAATAGAGGGAAACCAGATTTTGGTCTGATTTTGCTTTCAACTAGATCTGCAACCTTAAAAAAAGAGTCTCTCAATATCTTGGTTTATTCTTCTGAGAAAGAAGAGCTAGAGATTTGTAAGTATTCTTATACTGCATATTCTTTAGTCTCTCTAATCTAACCTTAAATGATTCAATGGGATGACACTATTCCACAGTTTAAGTGTAAGATTTCTGATAAAATGTCGAGCACTCTCCATTCTAGGATAATATACAAATTTCTTAATAATATTTGTATTATGCCTTCTCTTCCTATCCTTTTCTTTCTAAAAACTGTGTCTTTTTGTGAAAAATAAGGCAGTTCAATCTTTAAGCTCTATTTCTCTTATTTTTATGCATTAAAAATTACAATAGTTGCCACCATATGCTTGCTTTAAAAATATTTTGAGTTATCTTGTAAATTAGCTTTATCAAATAAAAAAAGCAAACATTAAGCCATCGTGAATGTAAGAATCGTTTAGAGTGACTCAACTATACTTCTCAGTTCTCTAATTCCTATTTACTTCTTAAGGCATAATATTTCATTTTAATATTGCTTCTGTAAGAATACCAGACATTTAAGTACATTAACTCATAATATCTAAATAATGGCTTTAATCCTGAAAAATCTTGATGACACCACTGAATTTCTGAAAACCATTAGTAAGCTAACATGCTGATCATTAGCTCTTGTCATATATAATTTGCATGTTAGGCTCATCCATTTCAAGGTGATTAACAGTACATTCAGTTATCTGATCAGACTATTTAGTATGGAAAAATCATCTTCTTCCAATATTCTGGAGATGCCATCAAGATCCTGGCACCTTAAAGGCAGCTTTTTCAGAATTTCCCTTGGATCTGAACTGATAGTTTCATTTTTTAGGCATGCTTGGAATATTCTCAATTCCAGGTCATTAGCCAAACTCATTCTATCAACGATTAAAGCCACCAGCTTTGGAAGGAAAGCTGGAATTAAGAACATTCTTGTTTTCACACACACACAAAATGAAATATTATGTTCAGTTTGATATAAGATGCTGTAAAATGGCATGATTCTGTTTTATAAAAAGTTGGGAACTGTATTATTCATGTGTGTTCAGCCTTCTGCACAGTGAATGGCACATGGCGATTTTATAATATATGGATGCTGACATTCAGTCAGCTGCTTTACTAGTTATGCTTATTACTTGTAATTGTTAGTGATTGTGATATATTTATAAACTGGCCTCTTTCAAAACAGTGACTGTGTTTTTGTACAATATCAGAGATAATAGCTGCCATAAGGCATTATTCAACAAACATTTCTAGTTGGAATTAGTGAGTACATGTAAAAGATTTTCAATATATTTTTTTTCCTCTTGGCTGAGAGCCATGAAGACAATGCAGATCTCAACCTTATAACTACAAGGAACTGACTTCTGACAACTAGCTGAATGACTTTGGGAGTGGAATATCCCCCAGGATGTCCTGAATAGATCTCTGCCTGCAAACATTTGGAGTGTGGAAACTTGAGTAGAAAACTCTGTGAACCTGCTCTTGGACTTCTGAATTAGAGATCTATGAAGTAATAAATAGGTGTCCTTGTAGCCCTCTAAATTTAATAGTAAGTTGTTACTCAGTGTTAAGAAACAAATATGGATGATTTAAATGCCTGGAAGAATTTGTTTTAATATTTTGATAAAATTTTTGATATAATGTTGATCTTTATATCTCAAAGCAGTTATCTCAGAATTACATTTGATCTCTAAAATCATGTTAAGATTGTCTTTAACAAATCTTCATTATGAACAAGATAGCTAATATATATGAATGAAACATTTTTGTTACCCTTTTTTAGAAATGCGCACTTTTGAGCCTCAGGGGAAACTGGTTGAAAAGTGCAAATCAACCGTACTGGAAAAACAGCCCTAAATCGGTGTGCCCTGACATCGTATTCAACACTTGAAGGACACACTTGCTATTCTATCTTGCAAAGTTGGCTTTAATTTAATCTAGGATAAGTAGGGGAAGAAAAACTATTTAAAGTATACAAGTACTTGAAGTTTCTCCTGAGTTTTTTTTAAAGAAGTGTTCTCATTTTCTTTTAATCCATTCCTTAAAAATGTGGTATCTTCCTGTAGAAAATACATATAGTATGTCCTAAGCTATTAATGTTCACTGTATTTTCCATATATAAATAAAAATCTAACACCAATATCACAGGATATGAAGCTCTTTGTGATACAATTTGAAATGCTAAATTCTTATATGGCCTGGCATTTTGATTAATACCATGAATTCTGGGGCACTTTCAATTTCTGGAATATGTTTTTGCACAGAGTCACAGTACAGCACAAAAGTGTAGATATAAAATTAATGGAAAATTATACTGAAATATAGTTGTTAAATTTTTTTATACATTATCTGGTTAGGGAAAATATCTCTAGCTTTTTGCCCAAAAAAATTCACAATGCATATTTCTGAAATAGAATGCTTGACTCTCAAGGAAAGAGGGACAAAATAAATTGATTGCAATACAAGGTTTATTCTATGGCAGGAGTTGTTAACCTTGGGTCCACAGACACCTGAGGAGTTTGCAGATAGAATTCTGGGGTTGTGATATTGAACAAAGAAAAAAATCATCTTTATTTCCACTGACTTTTATAAGAGTGGCCAACAAGCTACAGAACTATTAGGAATACCTGTGCTTTAGACACTGCAGTATTTTCCTATTATTATGTACTTGTTGCAGATACCTCAACACATCCTTTATGATCATCATTATTTTGAAATTTTGTTAGTTATTAAACCAGCCACTAGATCTTAGAATTTAAGGCATCAATCACAAGCTCCATGTACAAGATACTACATATTTAATCTCATAATAATTTGAAAACTGTATTGCAATTTGTGGCTGAAAGTATCTTATTATCAAAACATTATTTTGAGAAAGTGTCTATAGGCTCTACAGAACTTCCAAAGTGGTTGAGGCCCACACAAATAAAGGTTAACACTCCTTGGGTATTTATCCAAAGGAAACAAAAACACTAACTAAAAGAGACATATCTACCCTTGTGTTCACTGTAGCATTACTTACAGTAGCCAGACATGGAAGCAGCCTAAGTGCCCATTGACAGATGACTAGATAAAAAGAATGCTGTACACATGTGCACGCACGTGCACACACACACACACACACACACACACACACACACTGGAATATTACTTAGCCATAAAAAAGAAGAAATTCTTGTCATTTGTGACAGACAATATGAGTGGACCTCAACAGCATTATACTAAGTGAAATAGGTCAGATAGAAAAACACAAATACAATATGATCTCACTTATATGTTGAATCTAAAAAACAAAAGCAAGGGGTGCCTGGGTGGCTCAGGTGGTTAAGTGTCAGACTTTGGCTCAGGTCATGATCTCACAGTTTTTCGAGCCCTGCATCCGGCTCTGCACTGACAATGCAGAGCCTACTTTGGATTCCATGTTTCCCTCTCTCTCTGCCCCTTCCCCACTTGTGTGTGGTCTCTCTCTCTCTCTCAAAACTAACTAAATATATATGTATGTATGTATTAATATATATTAATATACATATATATTAATACATATTACACATATACATATATATTAACATATATACATTAATATATATACATACATATATACATATATGTATATACATATATATTAATTATATTTATACATATATATGTATATATATACATATATACATATATATATATATATACATATATATATGTATATATATAACAAAAACAAAAGAAAGAAAACCACAAACTGAAAGATACAAAGAACAGATCGGTAGTTGCCAGAGGCAGGGTATGGGAGGTGGACAAACTGGGTGAAGGTGGTCTAAAGGTGTAAGCTTCCAGTTATAAAATAATTAAGTCCTGAGAATGTAACGTACTCCACTGTGACTATAGGTAATATACTACATTTTATATTTGAAAGTTGCTAAGAAAGTAGATCTTAAAAGTTCTCATCATGAGCAAAACAGTATTTATGTGTGGTGATTGATCAATGTTAACCAGATTTATTGTGGTGATCATTTTACAATATACAAAAGTATCAAATCATTATGTTGTACACCTGAAACTAATATCATGCAATATGTACATTATATCTCAATTTAAAAAATGAAACAAAAAACACATACTCCTTATTCTTTAGGCCTTTTCAACCTTGGATTACCGTAATTAGGATCTTTTTGAAGGAGTCTTGAAGATATTTCTACAAATATCACCCAAAATATTTTTTCCTTTAATATATAAATATGATATAAAGTTTCATTCTCAAAAGTTGAAGATCTTTCTGGAATCAACTCAACATTTTACCCTGTCATTTAGTTGATGTGTTGCTGTCTGAAATATAGATTGATGGTTGACAGCATTGAGGTTATAAATTATGCATGCCAATTTAGTGAACACAATTAAACTGAGGCAGTATGGGTAATTTAAATAATTACATGTATAAATAGTATTATTAGTCTTGTCAAAATCTGTACCTATACTAAATGTCAGCATTTAATATCAACAAAGGGTGCTAAGGATTTGGGATTTTGCATCAGTATGGTGGGGAGACTGATTTCAAGATCAATTACCTGTTAAAATACATTAGCATAAATTTGTCTGACAACTTTTGTTTTTGACTTTTATCTGAAGTTATTCTAAGAATATGAAATCTTTAAAATTTCAGTTATTTTTACTAAGTTTATAATGGCACACAAAAGTTAAATATCAGCCATTTATAATATGTGATAGCTTACTATTTATACTTTTCTATAGTTCTTTTCAATACTTATGATGTTTTACTGTATGTGTGTGTATAATATTTTAAATCTACATGTTTTTGCATTATTCACAACATACTCTTTCTTGTTATTCTCTTGAAATCCAGCTGTCTACCTAACGGTGAAGGATAAAGAATTCTTTAGTCAGATTAATTCTGTTTTTTTTTTTCCAAATACAACACAATAACATTAAAAACAAAAGCAAAAACAAAAACAAAAACAAAACTTCTAGAGGTTCCTGGGTGGCTCAGTCAGTTAAGCATCTGACTCTTGATTTCAGCTCAGGCCCTGAACTCATGGTTTTGTGATTTTGAGCCCCGTGTTTGTCTCTGTGCGCTCACAGCAAGGAGCCTTCTTGGGATTCTTTGCCTCCCTCTCTCTCTCTGTCCCCCCCCCATTCACATTCTCTCTGTCATTCTCAAAATAAATGAATTTAAAAAAGAAAACTTCTAGATGTGGGACATTCCTGGATTAGCAATGAATCATATGTTTCAGTTTAAGGACTACATTAATGTGTAGATAGGCTGTGTTGGTTGGCTTTTGGATTTAATATTGATTTGGATTCAATACCAAAGAATTACCATATTAGTAGATTATTCCTAAAGATTATTATAGCATTTTCATAACTGAGCAGTGAAGGAAAAAATGGCTCAAAGAGCTTAGACAGTTCAGCAGCAGTTAATGCAGGGTAAATTATGTAGAGTAAAAATTCACTTGGGTAAAATGAAATTCACTTCCAAATTAGGCAACTTAGTAAAAATATGTTGTTAGCAATTTTAACCCATTTATTTGATATTTACAAAAGGCCAAGTGTATCTTCAACTGAAAGCCACACACACACACAAAATGCCTCTATGGGAGATATCTTGATTTTACATCATACAGTGTGTAACGTTTTCCAAAGTATATCTTTTTTACCTAGAAAATCAACCTTAGAAATTTTCTCATTAAATATTAATTTTATATAATTTTTACCATTCTTTTCAGCAAAGAAGTTTTGCAAATATTTTCAATTGTAAAAATAAAAATTGTAAAGTCACCCATGAAAATTATTATTGCCTAATATGTCCTCTACAAGACTTTAAATAAGTACAGTGATGAGAACATTAAAATTTTAAATTACACTGAATAAGTTAGAGGACTATTTGAAATGCAGAAACAAATCCATTAAATGGGAATTTATTAGATTATTTCCTTAGTCATTGCCTTTAATTATGCTCATCTGGGATTTTCTACCAAGTTTATTATTATATCTATACATGATGCAGTCACATGCTGTTGCAAACTCACATATAGTTAAATTTCCAAGCAAGTGAAACAGATAGAAAGCTATATAGTTTCTTGAAAAGAGAAAGATCAAATGTAATCTGAGAATAGGGTTGAACTTATAGATTGATAAATATTGAAGAAAGAAGGAAGAGTTTTTGCAATCCAATATCCATGCATGATTACACACACATACACACACATATACTCTTTAGTATTTTGGAGCATTGCAATTTTATAAATGATAATATACCATGAGTAATCATTCAACAACTCTATAAAGTAATTAAAGTCAGTCATCTCCATTCAGTAACTACATTGGCTAAGACATGGAATTAGATGGAATTGCCCAAGGCAAATGAGTGGGAAAGGCATGAGTATCTCTCAACCATGTGCCCTATGCTGCCTACCCACACAGTACAAGAAAGATGGAAAGAGGGAACCTGTAAAGACTGTATATAATAAAGACTATGTTTTAAAGGAATGAGCTGAAGAAAAATATTTTCTGAAATTGACATAAATCATTCAAATTAAAGAAAAAATTAATTCATTTATTCAACCCAGCGTCTACCATGGACTGTTGAGGTCACAGGGTGAAGCTTGCCAATATGCATATCTCTCTACCTACCATCCGAGCACTAGCCTTTGAGTTCAATTTCCTAGCTGCTCTCTGAGGACACTGTCTGTATGTAGCCTCTACAATCTGGGATTTTTTTTTTTGCATCTGTACATGGTGAGACTGTCTTAAATAACTCTACACTTAGCTACTCATAGTCCATGACATAGTCCAGAACATCTACTCATAGTTCATGACAAATGCTTACAATTATTCCTTAAACCAAATGCAGGAGGAAATGATTTGATCTAATACTGTGTGATCCAATATGGTAGCTACCAGCCACATGTGGCTATTGAGCACTTGAATTGTGGCCAGTCCATATTGAGATGTGCTTCATATGTAAAATACATACTATAGGTTCAAGGCTTTGAAAATACTGTACTAAATAAAATCTGAAATCATCCTTTTTAAAATATGACTACAAGATACTTGAAGTAATAATATGAGTCACATGCTACAATTTACTGGGTAGCACAGTATAGATAAAAGGAACTCAAGGAACTGAAAACCAGGCCTAATCTCTAAAATCCCGGACCATGAATGGGTCTTAATCCAGACAGATAATTTCAATGAGAGATATCACTTAGCCAGTTGAAAATAAAAAACAAACAAACAAACAAACAAACAAAAACTTGGTGCCTGGGTGGCTTAGTTGGGTAAACATCTGACTCTTGATTTCGGCTCAGGTCATGATCTCATGATTGGTGAGATTGAGGCAACATGGAGCTCTGTGCTGACAGTACAGAGCCTGCTTGGGATTCTCTCTCTCCCTCTCTCTCTGCTCCTCCCCAGCTCTCAGAATAGATAATAAACATTTAAAAAAAAAAGAAAATGAGAAAACCTGACACTCTTCTACTGATACTATTGTAAATTGCATGTATAATTATGGCTACAACAGGTCATCCACAAATTACAGTCTGCATAAAAGTTCCACAATGACCATAAACATAATTAAGATACTTGAGTTGTATACTTTTGCTTTAGATGATTAATCTTTCTTTCAAAGCAACACTAATTTTGCAATTATCCTGACCACTTTATTTATTTATTTAAACTTATTTATTTATTTTGAAAGGGAGAGCTTGAACTTGAATTGGGGAGGGACAGAGAGAGGGAGGGAGAAAGAATCCCAAGCAGGCTTGGAACTGTTAGCACAGAGCCTGAGGCAGGGCTTAAACTCAGGAACGATGAGATCATGACCTAAGCTGAAACCAAGAGCTTGTTGCTTAACTGACTGAGCCACCCAGGTGCCCCATCTCGAACACTTTAAAAAATACTCATAGTAGGTAGGGAATATCTTAAAGCAACATTTCAATCCTTTTGATATACCTCCAATTCACTGTTGAATGCATTAAATCCAAGTATGGATGTTTTACTTTTTATACTCAGTTAAGGACACTAGGGGGAGTCTCAGAGAACTACACAATTTTGAGAAAATAATTTCTCTCTGCTAATAAGGTCAACTTAACATAATTATGTGGTTTATTTTCCCCAAATACTTAAAGAATTTATCCAAAAAATCTCCATTAGAGCCTTGAACTTATGCATTATATTGCTGTTGAGAATTATTTTGATACATATATACACACATACAGATATGTATAATAATGTACACACAGACCACATGCACATTTTCCCAATTAGTGATAAATTTTGCCAAACATAACTGAAATACAAACAACCACATATGCATAGCACAACTAACAAACTGATCTTGTGTTTTTTCAAATACACAAACTGAGTGAACCTTTATAATCAGGTATATACCGTGTTATCTTTCCTCCCCTTGGCAATAATAGCATCCTTTTGGAGAATTTTGTTAGGTATGAGGGTTCTTGGTGAAATATCATGAATTCAATCAACAATTCTCAAAATGTGGTCCCTGGATGAGCACTAACACCATCATCTGGGAACTTCAGAAACATGCAAATTCAGCCTCCCCTTCCCCAGACATACCAAATCAGAAATTTGGAGTAGGACTCAAAAATCTGTTTTAACCAACCCTCCAGGATGATTTTGTTTCTTGCTGAAGTTTGAGAACCATTGGGTTAGAGGAAAATTTCACAGTGTGATAAAGTTAGAAAATTTTTACCGAGCTAAAATGAAATCAGCACTTATCAGGTTAACATGGCATTGAAATCCAAAATTAAATTCACCAAATGCCCAAAGAGTATGAAAAGTTTTCCTTAAGGGAATAAACTCATCACAGAAAAAGAAAATCTCCCTCTATTTCTACTTTTATGATTTTCTGCCCTTGTTCAGAAGAGAAACTGTGAGTCCACGAACAGAAAGAGAGCAAGGCCAGCGATTCCATCTGTGCTTGGAACCGCGCTTGGCATATAATAAGCATTATGCAACTGTTAGCTGCTATGATTATTTGCATTGTTGTTTTTGTTGTTACTGTTTTCTCTGATGGATGGCAAATTTCTAAAGGGTATTCACAAAGTGATAAAGTGCTGTTGAATTAAAAACAAAAAAAAGTCTTATGATGAAGTATTTTTATTTCTACGATACAATGTGAAATACGTTTACCAATGGTGTAAGCACTAGGCTTTGAGAATCCTGAGGATTAAAATTCTACAAAAGGACAGCTTGGAAATTTCCCCTGCGGTGCCGTTCGAATGGTAGAAAAGAAAAGTGACCCCTACACAGACAGCATATTATTAGCATGGCGAAGTGGTTGACAATAGGTACATGGGTGTGTGTGGCAGTGGCAAAAAGAGGAGTTGTCTTGGTTTCCCGGGACTGCCATACCAGAATGCCGGAGACTGGGTGGCTTTAATAACACGCATTTATTGTAGAAGCCAGAAATCCAAACTAAGATGTCGGCAAGGTTGATTCATTCCAGGGCTATGAGGGCCTGCTCCAGGCCTCTTTGCTTGGTTTTATAGATGGCTGTCTTCTCCTTATGTCTTTTTTACACCATCTTTCCTCCATGCTTGTCTCTCCGTTCAAAGTTCCCCTTTTCATAAGGACACCAGTCACGTCGGATTAGGGCCCACCTAATGACCTCATTTTAACTTTATTCTCTAAAGACCTCTCTCCAGATAGCTCCATTCTGAGATACTAGGGGGGAGGATTTCATGAATTTTGACAGCAGTGCCAGAATTCAACCCATAGCAGGATAATGCATCATTATGAGATTTTGTTAAGTTTATTGATTTAGTGAGACAGAGAGAATGCTGAAGGGGCAGAGAGAGGAGAGAGAGAGAATCCCAAACAAGCTCTGCACCATTAGCACGGAGCCCAGTGGGGGGCTCAAACTCACGAACAGTGAGATCAAGACCCAAGCCGAAATCAAGAGTTGGTCGCTTACCTACTGAGTCACCCAGGCACCCCTCATTAGGAGATTTTAAGGAGGGGAGGAATATGATGTGCTTTCTGGGAGCCACAGGCAATAAGGATGGAATGGGAGAAAAGTGGCATCGGCAAAGTCTTGAGTCACCAGTCACATCAAAAGTCTTAAGTAAGAAGGGAGGAGGAAGTTTGAGTAACTGAGTCAGGAGAGAATTCAACAGCTATCTGAGATGAAGAAATGTGTTCCGGTGGTTTTTCAAGTAAAGGAAGAAAGAACAGGAAGTAATTTAAAAATAACCTCTAGGATTTTATTTGGGTTCACTATTAAATGGTGATGATAATAGAGAAAAAGCATGATAAAGCATATAGGAAATAAGGTATGGAATAAAATGTGGATCCAATGTTCAGTTAGAAGTAAAGCCCATTGTATTAGAGGAAATTTGGGGCTAGGAATCTCAAGTTAACAGAGAGTAGGTATAGAAATCATAGAAATAAATACAAGCACTCAGCAGAATTTAGGGGAAGGGGGAAAATAGGTTGAGTGGGAAACACCGAAGAAATTAACATCTAAGAATTAGTATCCATAGAAGAGACTGTACCAGTCAGAGAAATTGGTGTGGAGGAGGAAGGCTGGCAGGTGAATTGAATTGTGAAAACCTCAGAAGAAGAAAGTCCAGCAAGTAGACAGTTAAATGTAGAAATGCTGTGAAAAGTCAGTCCTTTAAAGCCTGAGAAAGGGGCACTCTATTTGGTAACTTGACATCTAAGGACAGCAGTGTAGAATGTTCCAGAAAGTCTAGGTATCTGTGTAAGAGTGAGAGTGTGTGTTTGTACATTTATGTCACATATTAGAGCTACATAACACTCTGGGGAAGAGTTCATCTTAATATTCTTTAGTCCCTATTGTACTGTAGCACAGAGCTGTCAACCTTATTTGCTAATTCATTTGCTCGACCAAATATTTAATAAGCATCTATCATGAGTCAGACACTGAGATAAACCCTAGAGGTACACAGTTAAAGTATTACAGCCGCTATCCTCAGGGAGCTTTCAAATTCATGTGGTATTTACATTAACAGAGGGGTGTATGAGGTGCTCATTTGTTGCCTCCTGCCACTGTAGGAAACCAAACTTGCCGCCTCCCCCCACCTTTTTTTTTTGGCCCACAGCTGAGTTCTATGCTTTAACAAACAAGTTAGGTGTTATTTATTTATTTTTAAAAATATATCCTAAGGTAAAATTTATAATAGATTGTTGTGACTCTCCTTGACATTTTAGGAAGTTCTTATTCTTTCTCTGTAGTGAAGAAGTAGATAAAAATAGAGTTGTCATAAGATAGCAATATACAGGCTACCAAATCTCAAAACAGTTCAAACTTTAGGGAAATTTTCTAGCCAATGTTTGTGTTATCGGTAGTGTTTTACATAGATTTTTGAACCTGCTTTTCAGTTCACCCATATGATACCATTACTGCTGTCTTAAATAGGATTCCAGCCATAATTACTTTCATGACTACTGTGATTCCAAGTAGCAAACCACAAATCTAAGGACTCAGATATCTCCCATCATGAATTGGAAAGCATTTTCTTGAATTTATTTATATATACTGAAGGGAATCGAATGAATTTCCATAAATTGTTCTGATCAGAATATTAGTGTTTTGTCTTCAATTTGTTTTATATATTCTCTCTTCTCTTTTTGTTTGTATTGTTTGAGGAGGTAGGATTTTGAAAAATTTACAAGTAATATCATAAGCTATGTGTACAATTACAGCTGACTGTTAGAATTGAAAAATGTATAGCATGACAGTTTTCTGTTTCACAGAGATTTAAAAAAAAAAAAACACTGGATTTCCCTGTGCAACCTAGTAGTAGAGTTCATTCTTCCTGAATATATATCCTTTCATAAATATTACTAACAGGCCAAAGAGCTGGCATTTAAATGTCATTACTATAAATAAACCATAAAATCTGATGTGTGATTTGAAGTTTCAATATTATAGAGTAACTGGAGAAGAATTATTTTTAAAGGAGATGAGCAATTTGAGATTTATGCTATCAATGATCTCTCTCTTTAAAGAACCCCAACTAACTTAATTAAAGGTTAAGGATAAAAGCCAAAGTAATTGTGTCCTCAGGAAGGGTCAATGGCACCACCATTTTCCTGGTCACTTTGGCCAAGAATCTGGAAGTCACCTTTGACCTATCCTATGTCCTGTCAATCACCAAGTAGTATGTCTTCTGCACAATGACTCATTTCTGTTCTATTAGGCTAGTCTAGGCCATACCCATCATACACTTCTATTACTACTATAATTTTTAACATGAATTAAAATTAGAGGAACATTTTGAAAACACATCTTAAAAATTATAGCAGATATAATAAAACTTTGTAAATTTATTGTTTCTTACCTGATCTTTTCCTCATCCTCTTTCAGTTGAATGGCTGAAGAGTATAACAAGCAAATTTTGTGTGAACTAAGGTTAAACCCTTTGTCTAACATCTGAAACAATGGGTTAGCTGGTTTCCTACTGCCCACTTAATATTGTTTCCTCTCTATTACTCCCCATAGTTAATTCTCCCCTTGTACTGTCCTTCTTGTATTTCTCAGAACCTTCTCCTCTTACCATCTGGGTATCCATTTTGCCCATTCACAATGTGTGTTTATTCCCCTCCAGTGAACCACTTTTTACACATTAAAAAACAAACAAATAAATGTATCCCAAGTGAGGTCCTCTTGGCTAAGCCCAGCCTATCACATATTTTCGCTTTGCTTAAATACAAATCTATGTTATGCAAATTAGCAATCACATCTATATTTCCTTACATAAAGTTTTTCTGCTCATTTGTGAATTTATACTATGTTCTCAATTACTAGAACTTGTGAGTACCTTAAGGGCAGTAATCCTAAACATTGCCACTTCAAGTACAATTGTCATTTTTTTTAATGAACTATATATTTTGAAAGCTTTGTGTAACCAACTGTACTTACTAACCAAATGGCTACTTTCTTTGCATTAGATAATCAGAATTACTGCTCTGTGATTGATACTATTCTAGACTTGAGACAAGACTCCTGCTTTTCCATTCAACTTGCAGAAATTTTAAATCTAACCCAAGGACTGTTATGTTTTACCTTTTAGAACTTTTTTTTAAGCCTTTGGGGGTATGGCTATGGTTAAGGATCACTTCTTATCTTTGTTACACTCTCAGCAGTTAGCAACATTTCAGGTGTTCAGTAGAGGTTTAATGATGTCTAGCCCTAATGGTTCTTAATGTGGGCGACAAGGAAGAGAAAAACCCTACAACCTCAGAGATCAAAGGTAGTTGTGGTTAAAGAAGGTTATATTTTTTCAGATGTGGGCCTTACTTTAAAAATATAGGGGACCCCTGGTGGCTCAGTCAGTTGAGCATCCAACTTCAGCTCGGGTCATGATCTTGCAGTTCATAAGTTCGAGCCCCATATCAAGTTCTCTGCTGTCAGTGCAGAGCCCACTTTGGATCCACTGTCCCCTCTCTCTGCCCCACCCTGCTTGTACTCTCTGTCTTTCAAAAATAAAGAAACATTAAAAATAAATACAAAATATCCTGGTGTTGTCAAATAAAAGGATTCCATTTTTATAATGATAAGTGCACTCTTGAGGGCTAGAAGGGTAGCTGTTGGGCTAATAGGAGGGAAAAGGTCATTACATTGTTCTCCCAAATGCTTCTTTTTTGTTTTTCAAAATGCTTCTTTATTGCTGAGCTCCTGCATATCATGTCCTTATCCCTTATATTTGCAGGGTAAAATATTTAAAGTGCATTACCTTAGCTAATGAACCTTAGCAGATCAACTAAATAATATAATCATACAGTAAGCTACAAGAACAAGTAGAAAAAAAATAAAATAAAAGGAGAAATGAAAATAAAATAAGACAAGTAAATAAACAAGCAGCAATCAGGCTCCTGTAAACAACCATTTATAAACTTAACAATAAAACAATCTGAGTGATGGGGCGCCTGGGTGGCTCAATGGGTTTGTTAAGCATCCAACTCTTGGTTTCAGCTCAGGTCATGATCTTGTAGTTTGTGAGATCAAGCACAGAGCCTGTTAGCACAGAGCCTGCTTTGAATTCTCTCCCTCTTTCTCTCTGCCCTTCCCTCCCCTCAAAAGAAATAAATAAACTTAAAAAAATATTCTGTATAATGATTTGGATAAGAATATTGAAATGGAATCTTCTTATGACAGCAGCCCCCAAAGAGAGGTCTCCTTTTAATGCCTAACACAGGAGCAAAGCATGGAAAGAACTGATTTGACACAAGTCAGTCTGCTCAGTTATCCTTTTGTCTTTGTTCTGGGCCTCTGTAAATGGCCTAGGCAGAGAGCCTAAGGATGAGGGCTAAAGCAGGGCATCTAATGCTTAAGAGCAGGCTGTGATTGAGAAAGGTAATGGGTTTGCTTTTGAGTGCATATTGGCATGTTTATGCTACATATGATTTTATCTTCATACTATCCAATTAAGATAGGTGGCATTATTTTTGAGAGAGAGTGAGAGAGACAGAGAGAGACAGAGAGAGACAGACACAGAGAGCAGGGGAGGAGCAGGGGGAGAGAATATTAAGGAAGTTTCATGCCCAGTGCAGAGCCCAACAGGGGCCTCAATCTCATGACACTGATATCATGACCTGAGCTGAAATCAAGAGTCAGACATTTAACCAACTGAGCCATGCAGGTGTCCCAGGTGGTATTATATTTATTTTCTGTATAAAAAAGAGACTCATATATATTTTCTTGTAACTTAACCAAAATCATACCTTTTTCTTGGAAGGAGAAATCCAAATTTATGCTCTGTTTTATCACCTTCCAAAGTTCAAACATATGGCTCCAGCCGACCTCCATCTGGTCTTAACAGGTAGACAAACTAGACATAAAATTTTCCTTTAAACACATGGACCAAAAGTTTAAGTAAAGAATTTCCAAATAATTCAAATAAAATTTCATTCTTTCTCAGGTAATATTTTCAGTATGGTATTCTTTCTTGTTAGGATTTTCTGTGGAAACAGTTGTAGAAGTTACTTTTGATAATTTACTACAGAACAATTTATTGACCTAGTGACACTACAGGTATAGTAAAAAAGAAAATATTCTCTGACTTCATGATAAATACTGTTTAAAAGAAAAGAAAGTAATTGAAAATAAAAGGATAAATAAACAGCTTCAAACTTTGAAAAATCATATGACACAAAAGAGTAGAATGTGCTCGTATAGTATAAATGTGTTTATATAGTGTAATATAGAAAAAAATTATTTTGACTGGGGACACAAAAATTCCATGGTAAAGATGCTACCTTTTGTCTCTTACAGTTGCAGTAAGAAGCCAATGGAAGAATTTTGTCCAGGAAAGAAATGTGATTCCACATCTCTTTTTAAAGATTTCTCTGGCAGTGTTGAGGGAGAATCGGTAGCAGAATTAGAAAGAGAGGAAAGAAAGCAATTAAGCTGTCTGGGAAAAAGTAACATGATTAGAGTAAGGTGGGAAAAATAATGATAGAGAGATTTGGATGAGTTTCAAGAGATGTTTTGTAGGGAAAATTCCTGGCTACAGAGATGTATATTACACACATCTCCAGGGGCTGGGGGTGTGGGGGAATGTCATAGGAACATGACGTTTGTCCCAGCTACTTTGTGTACAGAGGTGCCATTTACTAAAACAAAGAATTCTGGAGAGATTGTAGGTTTAAGGGGAATTATCAGTAGTTTTGGCTTAAATATTATATGTTAAAAACTCTCTTTCATGTCTAATTGCAGATGCTGGGTAGGCCATTGAATATATCGGTCTGAAGCTCAGAAGAAGAAATGGGGAATCAACCATAGATGGCTGATATCTGAAATGAAGGGATTCCTAAGATTGGTAAGGTAAGCGGATAGTATGAGAAGGAAGGACAGGGCCAGAAAAGGAAGCAGAGGAGATGAAAGAATGAGGGGCAATAATGAGGCACTGCAAGAAAGATGGAACATAAACTGCATAAAATATAGCCAAGAGGTCACAAAAGATGATTAAAAAGCCCATGTTGACCATCACAACAAGCAGTTTACAAATGACTTTAACAGGAACAATTCAAGCAGAATGGCAATGGGAATAGCAAGAGAGGATGGAACAGAAACTGGGAGGTGAGAAGTGAAGCCAGCCTATGTAGACCACTTTGATGGAGCCTTGACTGGGAAGAAGAATAGACACAAAGGAGACTAATAATCAGCTGCAGTTTAATTTGATGATATAAAATACAGAATAGATTTGAATGCTAATGGGAAGGATTCAGCAATAATAAAAAGTAAGAACCACAGCTAATGTTCAAGTGTGACTTGTGCACTGGGAATTGTTCCATATTCACCCATATAGACCCATTTAATACTCATAACAATCCTATGAAATAGTTACTACTGTTTTACATTTATAGTAAAACTGGGGCACAGAAAGATGAACTTGTCTAAGGTCCCAAGCTGGTAAGTGAAAGAGTCAGGATTTTAAAAATCTCACTCTATTTTTGGCTCTTAACATCCTACCATATATTAACTTTTCAAGTAGAGAGGGAAAGTTCAAAGTGTGGGCAAGAGAGGAAACAACAGATTAAGTCCATGGAAGGCAGGGGAAAAAAAGGAATCCAGAATACATGTGGAGGGATTGGACATTATGAGACAAAGCACCTATTCTTTGTTGGATTTGGAAGCATTTTAATAAGGAAGCCTTGTTTATTACATCTTGTCAACTGTGATGCAATTAATCTTCAAATAATAAATGACAGTAATGCTTTCTCTTAAGAAAAAAAAAATACATGGATCATGACAAGGCTTAAGGTTCTCTAAACAAGCACTAGTGTTTTTTTTTTTTTTACTTCCAACATCTAAGTAGCATACTTCAGAAATTGAAACCCTCAATCCAGATGTCTTTCCCAGTGCCCCTAGTAAGTGTTAAATTGCTTCCAATTTGATTAAGTATAAAAAAGTGATTATTATGTGGTGTTGCTGGCTACATTTCAGGTGTGGCTGAAGCATGTATAAAGTGCTTTTGGATATGCTAACAACTCAGTAGTGTTAATTAAAGGCAATAATATGCTTGGCTCTGATTTAGAGAGTTCCTGCTTGGATGGAGACAATACTGAAAGTACAAACAGAAAAAAAAAGCTGAATTTTGAGAATTTTTCTTATATAAGCAGAATTCATCGGTTTCCAATGTGAAGCCATGTAATCTCCTGACTTATATATATATGAAATTCTTATGAATTTCCATGAAATTCTTATATCTTCCAATTTATGATGAAGATGGGTGCAGAGGATAAAGTGAATTAAAAATAAAATCTCTTTATTTACTGATAGAAGAAATTTTTCTACTAAACTTTCCTAAAATTATGAATTTATTTCTTTAAAATGGAGGAATATATTTTTAGGTTAAAAAAAGTTACCATGTAGTACTATATAAAATGATATATAATGCACATGAAATTGGTTTGCTAATTATATTCTATTCTGATTATGGATGAAGCCTCTAAAAGATAATCCATTCATGAGAGAATTATACCAATGTTTTGTTGGGAAGAAAAGCAACATTTGGGCTCCTTCCATAATTTGGCTATCATTGATAATGCTGCTATAAACGTCAACGTGCATGTATCCATTTGAATCAGTATTTTTGTGTCCTTTGGGTAAATAGCTAGTAGTTTAATTGTTGGATCATAGGGAAGTTCTATTTTTAACTTTTTAAGAACCTCCATACTGCTTTTCAGTGGTTTTACCGGTTTGCACTCCCAACAATGTAAGAGGATTCCCCACTCTTCTCATCCTAGCCAATATCTGTTGCTCCCTGTTATTAATTTTAGCCCTTCTGACAAGTGTGAGGTGACATCTTATTGTAGTTTCCTTTGTATTTCCCTGATGATCAGTGATGTTGAGCATATTTTCATGTCTCTATTAGCCATCTATATGTCTTCTTGGGAAAAAAAATGGCTATTAATGCCTTCTGCCCATTTTTAACTAGATTATTTGTTTTTGAATGTTGAGTTTGGTAAATTCTTTATATACTTTGGATACTAACTCTTTGTCAGATATTTCATTTGCAAATATCTTCTTCCATTCAGCAGGTTGCCTTTTGGTTTTGCTGATTATTTCCTTTGCTGTGCAGAGGCTCTTTATTTTGATGAACTCCGAATAGTTAATTTTTGCCTTTGTTTCCCTTGCCTCAGGAGACATATCTAGTAAGAAGTTGTTATGGCTGAGGTCAAAGAAGTTACTGCCTGTGTTCTTCTCCAGGATTTTGATGATTTCCTGTCTCACATTTAGATCTTTATTCCACTGATGAATGAATAAAGAAGATGTGTTATATACATACAATGGAATATTACTCAGCCGTAAGAAAGAATGAAATCTTGCCAACTGCAATGACATGATTGAACCTAGAGAATATTATAAGTGAAATAAGTCAGCCAGAGAAGGACAAATACCACATGATTTCATTTATATGTGGAACATAACAAACAAAATAGATATACACAGGGAGAAAAAAAGAGGCAAACCAAGAAATAGACTCTTAATTATAGAAGACAAATTGAGGGTTACTGGAGGGGAGGTGGGCATGGGGGTGAATTAAATAAGTGATAGGTATTAAGGAGGACACTTGGTGTGATGAGCACTGGTTATTGCATTTAAGTGTTGAATCACTAAATTGTATACCTGAAACTAATATTACATTTTATGTTAGCTAACTGGAACTTAAATAAAATTTGAGAAAGAAAAATAAATAAAATAACACTAAAAATAAGAGAAAGAATAGCAATAGACTGCTTTCCATCTTCCTGGGATGGATAGAAGTCATGTTTAATTTCCTTTTCCCCCCACACACACCTCTTCCTTCTTCCCTCCAATTCTCCTTCCTTCCAAGGACAATTACTACAGATTCACTTCTATCAATTACTACTAAAATATCCCCAGATATATTAAAAATGGCCAATTTCTTATTTATTGTTTATTATTCATTTTTTTAATTTGTTGATTGATCGATCAATTGATTTTTCTAATCTCTATACCCAGCATTGGGCTCAAACTCATGACCCCAAGATCAAGAGTCAAATGCTAGCTTCTAACTGAGCTAGCCAGACAGTCTTACTATTAATAATTATTAAAGGATAATTAACAAAGATTTGTTATAGGATTTAAAAGAGAAAAGAAAGATTACTCTAGTTTTCTGTATTATATGATCTTAAGATTTCTAACTGCGAATTTATATTCAGAAGATTCTGTAACTTCTCTTGGGGCATTAAAATTGATGGGAATATGAGCAGCATATCTACTATTGCCTAAATTCCAAAGGAAAGCATGTGAGAATTCTTCATGTCTTAATTTCCTATCATCCTTACTATTTCAGTGGTAATGAAGAAAAGAAATGGATGGGAAAAAACCTGCAATTATTAATCAATGAAAAATTTGAAAATAAAGATGATAATGATATTCTATCATAAGAAAATTAAAGAAAAGATATTTGGTAGATTGGTAGATTCAACATGATGAGCGACCAGTAACATAAGAGGATTAGATCGGCCTAACAAATAAAAGATTTCCTAATGGGGACACTTGGGTGGCTCAATCAGTTAAGCTTGGGATTTGGGCCCAGGTCATGATCTTGAGGTTCTGTGAGTTAGAGTCCCACATCACCAAGCTCTCTGCTGTCACCATGGAACCCACCTTGATCCTCTGTCTCCCTCTCTCTGCCCTTCCCCCGCTCGTGTATGCACTCTCTCTCAAAATTAAACATTATTTTTTTTAAATAATAATTAAAAAAAACATTTCCTAACAAACTGAGAGCAAACTTTGATCACATTTCTGTGAGAATCTTTTTGTCAAGACAGCTACCCCCCTCACTAAAGACCATTTGACCACAAAATAGCAGCCTAGTGATCTCCACTTGTTCCAGGAAATTGAATATTGACCAATTCTTTCTTTTTTGAAACATCCCCAAATTTGCTTCCTTGTCCCTTTGCAGCTAGCCAATGACTACCAAAGATACCTGAAGATCAATTATAGAGTCTCCCCCTGCTTGCAAACTTTCTAACTTAAGGGAACACTTGACAGGGGCTGTAAGTGTTTCCTTTTTTTTTTTTTTAATAACTCTATAAAACTGATTCTTCTTTCTAACTCCTTTTACATATAGAAGGTAGAGTGCCTTGCTTGAGATCATATAAACTATTTCAAAATCTAATTTGGGGATTTGATCTCTAATCCTTCAAATATTTTAAATATTCTAGCTTTACAGACCCATCTGGGTGTTTTACCAAAGTTAGTAACTCTGACCAAATCAAATAGAACTAATGTCATATACTTGACTCTTCTACATACCACAGTGGACCAAGATAAAATAAGTGAAGAAAAAAAAAAGTATGTCTCCCTCCCAGTCCAATCCTTAGATCTGAAGTGAGCATCCTGCTGGTGGTACAACTATTTGAAAAGGATTTCACTCCATAATTTGACAGATTAAAACCCAAAGGCAGAATCAAATCAGTAGTTTAACATGAAAAAGTCAATCTGGTAAGTGATTTTTCAAACCCTAATATTGTGTGAATGTGCACATATGCACACACAAGTATATAAAGGAGGAGATATTGGAGTTCCTTTAAGGGGAACAAGATCAGAAAACCAAGTGAAATGAAGGCAGAGGATCTTGCTGAGGGGAAAGAGTGCATCTAAAGAAAAGAGGGAATAATCTGGAAAACAAACAGTTTAGGAAATTTTAACTTTGCTCTGGGGTTGGTTGTGTCTTCTCTTGACCCCCTGGATTATTGCTTTGGTCTGGTCCCTGGATCCCCTCCTGGTGCCATTATAGGCTTCCTCCATCCTGTAGCCAGAGAATTCTACCTAAAACTTCAACCTGACCATGTACATTCCCAAGTTAAAGCCTCTTTTATTGGTTCCCAATTGCTTTTAGAATAAATCTACCTCCTGTCTAGCATCTTCCCAATACCCTCTTCATCTCCCCAAACTCTACCTTGCTCTCTCTTGCTTCTGGCCTCTGCACCTGCTGCTCCCTCTGCTTGAAATAACCACTGACCCACCTGCCATTTCTTCTCCTATTCTTTTCAACTTACTGCTTAGAAACCTCTTCCTGGAAAGCCTCTTACATCTGCCTCCCTCCAAGTATTCTAGGTGGTCCAGTAGCATCCTGCAGTTATAAGCCCCTGCTTTATAGGGTGCCTTAGTGCATTCACTTGTTTCCTTGTCTATAAGACCCCCTAGATTGTGAGCCAGCCTATAATATAGTCTGGTGTCCATCTTACTCCTCATTATGCAAATAGTATTTAACAGAGTTCATGGTATAGAACAAATAATTAACAAGTATTAAACTAATGATTAAATACATTTGAAAGTGACTTAAATATACTTTAAAATTAGAAAGAAAAATACATGAAAGATAACAGTTTACAATTTTTTTTTCTAAAATGAGACTTAAAAATAAACTCATACCCTCAACCTCCTTTTGAAAGCTTTTAAGACCTCAGTAAAATATAGCCATCCTGATTTGTGATTATACCAATAGTACAACAATGATATGTGGTCCACTGACAAAATGGAATGCTTTGCAGAGCTAGAAAATTAGATTAAAACAGAACAAACTGATTGGATTTAAAGATTATATGGGGTCACAGTCTCAAGACTTGCATTTGAGAATTGCCAGTAGTGGGAGTATTATATTAACCATAAATCCATGTAAAGCAGTACATGGTGTGAGCCAGGCTGATGCTGTTGTAGCTCATATCTTTTGAGAAGAGCTCATATCAGCACATGATGCTAATGCAAGTTATTCCATATTATTTGGATGCTATATTATTATTTACTTAGTAATTCCAAAGGAAGTAAACATAAAGCATGGTGCTTGTCATGACAGTTATGTTTCAAATATAATAATTCTTCTGCTCAAACATAATCCATACATGAATTAAGAATGACTGAATGGTTAGCACACATACGACATATTCTTAAGTGGTAAAATTCCTGTCAGATATACCTAAATAGGTTTATGTAAACTCTATGCTGAAATTCTTATCATTTATAAATTTAATTTAATGCATTCTAAATTCTTCCACTTCTTGCTCTAAGAATTTGAAAACATTTCAGTCAACAAAACAAAACAAAAACAAAAACTAGCATGTTCTCAGTGAAATGAGAAGCAGCCATTAAAATCTGTCCATTAACATGCACACACACATGCACACACACACACACACACACACACACACACACACACAAACCCTTCAACTCTAAAAACTCAACCAAATTAAATTTTCTTAGTTTTCGTTTTCCCTTACTGATGGTCTTAATTGTATGAAATGTTATATGATTGATATTTTCCATGTTAAAATATGGATTTTAAAAGAACTGCCTCTAGCAAAGCAATATTTGGGGAGGGCAAGAAAGTTGTAGATATGACCTAAATATTTTTTAACATTTTAGGACAAAGCTAAAAGTGAATTATCTGTCTGTGGAGAGCAACTTATATTTGTTGTTCCAAAGGGAGAGGAAAGATTGCTCTAAAACTTCTTGTCTCTTATACTTCCTTTACTTCCAAAGAGGAAAAAATATTATATAATATAATATATATATATATATATTATATAATATATATAATAATATATTATATTATATTATATTATATTATATTATATTATATTATATTATATTATATTATCATATTATAATCCCCTGCTGTCTAATTTTGACATTAAAAGATAAAATTATTACCACTGTTTTACAGGCTATCATGAAAATACACAGTCAGTTGTCTTGGTATTATTAGAAAACTTGTATACATTATTTTGAGTGTTAAAAATAAAGCATTGTTTACTAACTGTAAATATTAATAATAATATAAAGAACTACTTAAAGAATTAGGAGAGATTAGGAGGGAAGCAAATATAGGGTTTAACTATAAGAATTTTCCATTTTTAGATGACCTTCTGTATTACACTGCATATTAAAGATATACAGAAATGAGAAAAATGGAAGTTATTAAAGTTGGATCAATATAAAAATATTGAATTTTTTCAGGATTTCGAATCCTATTTTCTGTAAGATTTCTTTTCCTCCATTTTCGCAGAGCAAGGGATAAAAATCTATTTTTCTACCCCTATCAAGTTTATAGAATAAGGTCAAATTTTGAAAGGTTAATTAGAAGAAAACTAATACCCTAAAGGAAGGTCAGGTTTTAAGCGGGTTCTCTAATCCTTTGCTCCTCAAAGTATGGTCCTTGGACCAGCAGCATTGGCAATACTGGGGAGATGAGGAGAAATGCAGAATCTCCAGGTACCACTCTAGACATGCTAAATTCTCATCTGTTTGGTTACAAGATCTTCTGGAGATCTGTATACACATTAAAGTTTAAAAAGGCAAATTCTATTACACAGGTACCTGTAATTCATTCCTCCTCAAAGTTTGGGGAGTTTTAGCACAGCTCATTTTCACAATGTTTTTCTTGATAGGAAGGGGGGTATGTTTTAATTTTGTAGACAGCAAATATAGTATGAGTATATGTCGATGAGAAATTAATATTAAAATGATTTCTTCACATCATTATGTAACTTGAAGCTATAAAGGAAATGCTGTTTTAGGTAATAAAACCAGACTCTTGATAACCTCATTGAGTTTTTATAGAATTAGAAGTCGTATGCTATATAAAGAGAACAATTTCCAGAATGAGTTTACTTTGTACGTTCTTTTTCTTATTAACTATCAGTAATTAGAGCTTTATAAATCTATGTGATTGCAAAATAAATGAAGCTTTGTGCTTTTTTACTCCATTTTACTGGTGACAATTTCTCTCATTTTATTATACCATCCCCCCAATCTGAATACTTTTGTTATTTTAATAAGCTTAATTGATTCATTTCATTGCTTTTCATGCTTAACTCTAATAAATAAATAGTTATTGCTCTATACTTGCTAGGACAAAGCACATTGTGGGGAATGGTGTCTACTAAATTACGAATAAGATACAATCTCTGCTCTCAAACACACTCCAGTTCATCAGGGGAGTGAAGACATATACACAAATAACCATGATTAATTTCAATGACAAAGAAAATGCTGTGGGAACACAGAGAACAGTCACTTCTGATTTGTGGAATTAGCTAAGACTTCTTGAAGGAGAAAACATTTAAAACTAGGCCATGGAGGATACCTGAGATAACAAGAGGAAAAACTTATAAAGGGTAGTTTTTGTGTGAAGAGAGTAAGAGTATCTCCATGTGTCCAGGGCATTATTACAAAAAGTGTCTAGGGAAGGAAGGAATCAAACAATTTTACTTACTTAGCTACTTGCATTAAAGTATACACAGTTTAAAATATGAGTGTTGAAAAAATATATATGATGAGCCCCTGCAGCACATTTTTTTTAAGTGAATTAATGAGGGAAGTGGCAACATGATAAAATCCATTCTAAGGAGAGTAAAATAGGCTGCTTAACATAAAGTCATTAGGGGAAAAATATCAGGAATAATGTTCAATATTAGATACAAAGTTGGTTAGTATCCTTTAGGGCAATAAAAATGTAACCTTTGGGGTAATCTTTTCCAGTGGACAGAAATCATGTGTTACTTATCTATCTTCTAAAAGTTGACATCTAACTTTACAGTCTGGTTCTGATTAATACTAAAACAAAGGTACAATTCCCTAGGACATCAGCTGACTCTCAAGTGAAGTGTTTAATAACGCTCTGGTAGAACTTCAAGAGGGCACATCTAGATAATTTTTAAATTGATTTGTCAACACCACCCAGTTAAGTAGTTATTATCACACCCCATTTGTAGAAGAAACTGAGTCTTCAAGATATTAAGCAAATTTCCCAAATCACACAGCTGATACACTGACAGAAGGAAGATCTTAATCCAGATTTGTCTGATTTCCAACCCATAGCCTTTGAACTACACAAAAGGAACAGTTAATACTTATCGTGTTCCAGGCAACATCTAGGTGCTAAACTAAATAAATTAATTCAATATTTAAAATACCCCACCCCCATACGTACACACACACATACCAAACCGTGAAATTGTTGGATTCCTACTGCACAAATGAAGTGACCGGGATCCAAAAGAGCAAAAGGACAAAGGGAGGGTAAGGCAGTCAGTGGTGAAAGACCTGGGAAAGCAGCTAGGATTTCAAATTCTAAGTGTGTGTGTGTGTGTGTGTGTGTGTGTGTGTGTGTGTATTTATATATTGCTCAAAGAATAACACACTTTAGTGTGTCCTGAGGATAGAACAGACAAAAGTTATGAAATCAAGTAAGTGTGAATGGAGCAGTGCCTGGGTGGCTCAGTCACTTAAGCATCTGTCTCTTGACTTCAGCTCAGGTCATTATTTCACAGTTCATGAGTTCAAGCCCAACATGGGGCTCTCTGCTGACATGTGGAGCCCACTTGGCATTCTTTCTCTCTCTTCCTCCCTGCCCCTCTCTCTTTCAAAATAAATAAATAAACTTAAAAAAAAAATGTAAGTGTGGATGGAGAAGCTCTTTGCATTCTCTGCTTAAAGAACTTGAATTTGATTTTTGTGATTCTTAACCCTTTTGGATCAGATATCAATCTGTGATTCAGAGAAAGTATGGAGTCTTTCTGCTGAAATGTGCATATCTATTTACACACAAAATTTTGCACTTTTTAAAGATACTAAATATTTACTTCTACATAAGGATACCAGTAGGTGGTGAGAACACCCATAGCTGTTTAGACATTAGATTAATCTTCCTATGTGTTGTTTAAGCACATCTTTCAAGCAAATGGGGTTTTGACTAAAACAGGTAAGATGAAAAATAGTGCATTTCTTATCTTCCTCTAGTTAGCACCAGGAACAAATCCCTACTTCACACTGATCCAATTCCAGCCTCATGATTTCATTAAAAACCCACCTTGAGGCACCTGGGTGGCTCAATTGGTTAAGCTTCTGACTTCGGTTCAGGTCATGATCTCTCCATTTGTGAGTTCAAGTGCCACATCAGGCTTTTCATATGGAGCGTGATTCAGATTCTGTATTTCCCTCTGTCTCTCTGCCCCTCCCCTGCTTGTGCTTTCTCTCTTTCTTAAAAATAAGTAAATACACATTAAAAAAAAAAAAAGAATCCACATCTTCCCAGGTAGGACTGAAAAGTCATGAGCATAATAGTGTGGTTGAAGGCATAGACTCTGAAGCCAGATGTCCAGGTTTAAGTAACAGCTTTCCTAACTTCTAGTTGTGAGGGATTTTTTCTTTTCTTATCTTTTCCTTTCTTTTCTTATCTTTTCTTTTCTTTTCATTTTCTTCTCTTCTCTTTTCTTTTGAAAATTCTCTGTTTTAGTATTCTTATCTATAAAAGGAGAATAATGACAGTACTTTCCTATTATGAGGTTTCAATGAGTTTCTATTTGCATTTTATATAAAGTGTTTAAAGCGGTGTTTGGCATACAAGCTTTTTGTAAATAAGTAAGTGTGCATACACTCCAACTTCTTCCATTTTCTTTTGCTTAAAACATATAAAAAACATGTCTATTAAATACCCAGAGTCTGCAATATCACTTCTTAGGGACTATAAAATTTCTACAACTGTATTTTGCAGGATGTAACTACCTCTCTATTCTTTTAAAGATCTTAAGAATATATAAATGACACTCACTGCTCATTAAAGAATATTAGCCTTCTGAAATGTGAAAAAAAATATTTTTCCTGTTCCTAAAATGGAGATATCAGCTATAAATTACTTTTTGTCTTATAGGCTGATATAATTTCACTTAAAGTTTCTTGGTACTTCCTGACTAGTTAATTATGTAATGTTAAATATGAGTTCATTAGAAAAATATATACCTAACGTATATTCTTAACTGCTAACCATTATCTTACTGTACTTTGTCTTTTGAATTATTAAATTAATAAACTCTACCATTATCTTAATTGGGGCTTTACACCTTGATGATTCTATCTCATTGAATTAATTACCATTTTGTTTCTCAGAATCTTGGTATAAAAAATCTCCAAGTCCCATAAGTACTCATGGTATTTCGTTGAAAATATAGTTTATGACTTCATATTTTGGTTTTTATGATATAATCATAATCTTAAAAATTCTATAGTTTTAAGCAAGGAGCAATCTGAACTTTATGCATTACTCCAATTATAGGAAGCATTTCCACTCACTATATTAATTTGGATAAAGAAAAATCTGTCTCATAATATCCAATTTGACCAAAAGCATACAAATTTGCCTTTCAGAACATTTTCTTTTGTGGGTTTAATGCTGTATTAGTACGTCTGGGTTTCTTTTTCATAAACTTGGATAATATTTAACATTTATTTAACTCACTCAGAAAATGTGAGTCCTCAAATATTCTAAAGATGAAAAGACCATACATAATTTCACAACACTATGCAAACATAATACATTGCTCACCTTCTGGAGTTACAAAGCACATAATATTTTAAGCCTTCTTTAATTTTTACTATGTAAAATTTAGGATGTTTCTTATTATATTATTTATGAGAAGATTTGTAATACAAATTAATTAGGAAAATAAGATACTGATAAAGTGGGGACAGAAGTAGAATTTGAAGCAAGCATATTTATAATTCTATATATTTTACAAAAAATAGATTTTTAATATTTAAGGAGCAGAGATATAAAATTAGATAGACGACTTTCAATGGGCACAGAGTGAAATTCATTTTTTGACTGAAGATACTGTTACTGGTCAAATTATAAATATATCTCAGCAGGCTGCATGTTTCTAAACCAGATTGCCTTCCTAAGTTAAATTTCAATAGGTATGCTCATATTTGACCAGTAGAGGGAGCTCTGAAAAAGCTTAGTAAACAGAAGAAAAGTTGAAGTTAATATAAAATTCTAAGTAAAAATTATTAACAATACTTGGGTCATAAATTAATTAATACAATTTTACCTTGAAAGTCATGTGTCTTTTGAAATCCTTTAGATGGTTAATATGCTTTCTTTATTTTATATATATTTAATAATTATTTTATTTTAAAGAGCTTTAGATATGTATGTCATTTGTTATTGCCTGTATATCCCATTAAATTTATATATAAACTTATTTAAACATATCTGGTCTTTTATATGTTATTTTATATTCTTATCCTCTCCGTTTTATGTATGCTATATTTGCATTAACAGCTTGTAAAATGTGATACTATTAAGTCATCAGGAACTTTATTGTTTAAAGTTGTGCTTATTGACCCAGTGGATCTAAATAAAACTGGACTAGAATAAACATAGTTCTATAAAAGTTTAGAACTACCCAATGGCTGTGGCTATTTGATAAACAGTTGATATTTAGTGAGTATTTATTGGAATCTTAATGTTGTACTGGGTACCCTAATAAATATAAAAGGGATACAACCAAGTGAAAGTGTTCTTAGGAGCACAGAGTATCTGTAATGGCAGAAAGAAAGGATTTAGGACCAGAGCTTGGTTTCTGGGAGTTGTGTTAGAGGCTTTACTTTTGAGATAAACATCTTATTCAGATATAATGATTCATGGATATCAGGCTCGATTTAAGGATTATAATACTGAAGGCAAATTTTCCTAACCTGTTGCTGAATCCCAAGTATTCAATAAATAACCCCCTTTTCATGTATATACACCAGAGCTAGTAAACACACACAATTCATAATCTATATTTCCCAAATCCAAACATTTCTGAAAGTTGATATTATTTTCCACATAATTCACTTTATGGTGAACCTAGACTGACCCACACTAATTAAGCAGTAAGGTGTGACTTCATTTGAAATGAAGTTACCTATAGTCACTATATTTTATACCATATAAACATCCATCTTTTTTGAGAAATGCTTCAAACCATTTATTTTGCTTATATTCCCTCTTTTACATAAACATGAACAAAATACATAATTTAAAAGCCGTGTCTACAGTGTCCAAGAGCTTTGTCACTAAATGTACAAGAACAATTTTAATGTCTAAGAAGCAGGGGGCTCTGTAATGCTAAAGATCATCCACAATAAAAGACTTAAAAAAAAAAAGAAACATTAGGTAACAGGAGAATTGGAGGACTTTTTCTTTCTTACTGGTATATAAAATAATGTTCTTACAGCTGATGGTGACTAGATAAAATAAACATTTAAGGATCACTATGTCATACCTTAGGAATATATTGTCTATCAATTTCAGTTAGAATATGACTCAAAATCAAGTAAAAAATGCCATATTTTCTTGACTGTGAACACCCATCATTTTGCTGAACATTAACATGCTTGATTATCAGGTGCTCATACAGAACCCCATGTGGGTGTTATATCACATCTAATATATGTATCCCATTATAGTTCTAGACTCTGGAAACTTCTGAACTCTAAAAAATTTGGCTACTAGGGTTTTGGATGAAGGATTGTGGCTGTATGACCTATACCTATCTCTAAAATTTTTCAAGTATAACATGATGATCATGTTTAGTTTATGAGGCTAGAAATTATATATGGGTACGTATCATATAGGAATGATATAATGCAGGAATAACCGATCATTAGGTAGACTAATGTGGACTGTTTGAGTCCCGCCCCCCTAATTCATTAAAATTCTAACCCCCAATGTAATGACTTTAGGAAGTGGGGACATTGGGAAGTGATTAAGATAAGATGAGGTCATGATGAGCCCTCATGAATGGGATTAGTGTCCTTATGAAAGCCAGGAGAGGGCTTGCTTCCTCTCTGTGCTTTTGCTATGTAAGGAAAAGAGACAGTCAGCAGTCCCCAACATGGAAGAGAGTCCTCACCAGAACTTGTCCCTGCTGGCATCCTGATCTCAAACATCCAGCCTCCAGAACAGTGTGAATTAAATTTCTATTATATATGAACAATCCAGTCTATGGTCCTTTGTCATAATAACCTGAACTGACTAAGGCACAGAGCAACCCACATGCCACGATTTATTCCTACACCAAGCCACTTAATTATTAACATCTAAATTATATAAACATTATAACAGCATTATGGGGAACAGCTGTGAATTCTTGCTAACCATAGAGACTACTTCTTTATGAGATGATGACAACTTATTTGGTTGTAGATTTATCCCATCAATTCTGGCATCAATTTACATCATTCGGTAGAACATAGAATGATATAGGTTCACATATCATGAAATACTGTAAAATCAATTAGATAATAGGTGACAAAGCAAAGAGAAATGATTCAGAATAATTGTGGAGTGAAGGCTGATGATAAAATAATTTATAATATATGTCATAGATTTGTTAATGATCCTTGTTCTTCACCAATGATTTGATAGATAGGGCAACAGAAATACCACTTGAATTTCTCCTAAAAAATATAAACACTATATTTAAACATAGCAATGTGGAAGATTTTCTATTCCTGAAAATGAAACATAAGAAAATTGGAGAAAATAAAAACACAGATGTTAATTAAAAGGATCAGTTTAGACTTTAGGAAAAACAATTTTCTAGTAGTTCATTAATATACAGGTTCTCTACAGTTCAAATGTCTTTAATATACGTGTACACCAATAATTTTTGATACATCATTAGTATAGCCTAAAACACACACCCATATTATTTCTTTCTTGGTCCATAACAGACAATTTTCCCACCACCCACCCTCCTAGAATTTTTTAATGGCAACATTGAATACAACCCTAAATTTACAGTTTCAATTGCTATGCACAGAAAAAACTGTTTCACTACTTTTCTAATGGTAACTGAGATATTACACCAAGATACATACATTTCCAAAACAAGATAAGTATAGCACTGACAAGGCATGAAATGGTATGAAAAGAATGGTTTATTAAAGGAAATTTATGTATATGAGCTCAAAATCAGAAACACAGAATAGAATGTGTGTGAGTAAACCCAACATGCTGAATAAATATTTTCTCCTAAAAGCGCAGTCATTCAATTTTCATTAAATACAAAACTTGCAGTTATTTCCAAGGTTACCTCTACTTTTCTTCTTCTTCTTTTTAATGACAGACTGCTTTTGTCTTTTCTTTGTCTCACTTCTTTTCCCACTGTGGGACTCGTTTATTTTCTGGTCACAGTTTTATTTTGGTTTTCCCTGCTGTGTTGGTGTTAAAACAAATTAGTTTAATATATTTTCCTAAAGGTAGCTGACTTAGATTTTTTTCTTTCCTATGGATAAAGATAAAAATGGTTTAATCAATTTATTTTAAGGTAGTTGAGTTTTAGTGCCTCTGTGACTTACTTCCTGCTGAGGAATCTCAGTGTGCCACAGTGACATATTTTGAAAGATGCCTGAAGAGTTGGGATGTTGTTTTATGTGATCAGTATACTGAAGTCATGGAGAGTTTTCCTCACTTTTCTTCTTTTTACATTTTCCTTCCTTTCCTTTTCCTTCCTCTTCTCCCCCTCTTTTTCCTTCACACTCCCACCTACAAGAACCACTTGTGTTATTTTTTTTTCCTGTCTTCCATTTACTTAACTAATAGAATTATCCTCAGTAAAGAGCATATAGATTTTTAAAACTGACCTACATTCTTTAGTAAATTTCTACTTCTGATCAGGCTGACATGGGGATTTCTCAAGATGGTGTTTTGAGCAATAGAAAAACAGAGAGCAGAGATTCTAGGCACTATTTCAGCCTCAGGAACAACAGGCCAGAGTAGTCTCCTGGCCCAGGCAGCAGGTACTTGGAACAGAATGATATACCATGGGAATGATAAGGTCTCTGTACAGTGCTTCATGCTTCTTCTCTGCCTGTGCTCTCATTACAGCCCAAGTAAGTCTAATTTTAGAACCCTCCTGTTTATTACACTTCTGTGCAAATTATAGGCATTCCTTGCATACATGATTAGGAAGATTCCTGAGAAAACTGTATGTCAGAACTTTTCACCTCATTCCTTTGGAAAGTCTCTGGTATCCAACTCTCTACTGTGTCTACCAGTCTCAAAGTTCCCTTGTGCTAGCCTTAACATAGAATCCACCCTTACTGGACCAGGTACAGGCCTCAGGACCCCCTAATACAAGCAATTTACTGCCATTTCTACATTTAAGTAGAGATTTGTCTAGCATAGACAAGCACATACAATTTCCAAATTCTTCTGCTTTCCTGCTAAAGCCCACAAGAATGCTCTCCCATGGCCAAATCCCCACCCTTGTATTCTCTGGCTGCCTTGCTAAAATCAATAGTTATGCCCAGACCAAACAAGAGATTCTTCTAAATCACCTGGCTCTAGTGGTCAGATGGGCTTCTATTCCTGTATCCCAGGTACTATAACAATCAGAGAAACTTATTGGTAGGTTACCATCAATATGGCACAACAGAGACAGCAGACTAAAATACACCCCCAGTATTCCTGTGAAAAAGATCTACTTACTTATCCTGGAGCTTCAGCCTGAAGGGTAGGCTTCAAGTTTGTCACTCATATAAAGGCTGTTGAAACACTCCCAGGAAGTTTGAGTTGGGAGATGCCATAATTTTGCTATTCCTAATCTTAACTATAACTTGCTGGTACCTCCCAGAAAAAAGCCCATATACTCATCTAAAATCTTGATTGTTTTTTGTAAGAGTCATCCAGGGTATACCTCCAGATTACTTAGTCTGGAGGCTAGAAAAATTTACAACTAATATCCTACATGATGTATATTTTCCTACCTTACAAGCTGCACTCTGAGGGTCTGGCTCCCAATCAGCCTGAAACTAGGAGCTAAATGAGCTCTCTCTGTCTGGAACACCAGGGATCTTAGCATACCCTCAACAACTGGGACTTTTTAAGAATAAGGCAGGATGCTTAGACAACCACAAAGTTTCAAGAGACAACCAAGAGTTAGGTCAATGTTGAATGGCAATATTCATCTTCTATACAAGGTGACTCTTTTAAGGCTGAGAGAAGTAGCTGTTTCACCTAACACATAGAATCATACACAGAGAGTAAATAAATAAACTTTAAAGAAAGAATCAAACACAGAAAATCAAGCAAAATGAGGTAACAGGGAAATATGCTCCAACTGAAAGAGCAAGATAAAACCTCAGAAAAACAAAATAAAAACAAAAACCTTAATCAAACATAGATAAATAATTTGCCCAATAAACACTTTAAACTAATAGTCATAAAGATGCTCACTAAACTGGGGAGAATAGTGGATGAACATGGTGAGAATTTTAATAAAGATACAGAAAATAAAGGAAAGTACCAAACAGAAGTTCTGGAGCTAAAAAATACAATTAAATTGAAAAATATCCTTGGCAGGTTTAATAACAGATTAGATGAAGCAAAAGAAAGGATGAGTGAGCTGTAAGACAGAGCAGACAGAACAGTGGGACATACCTAAATAGAGTAACAAAAAGAAAAAAATATATATATAATGAAAAAAAGAAGATAGCTTAAGGTACCAATGAGGCAACATCAAGTGGAATAATATGTGCATTATAGGAATCGTGGACATAGAAGAGAGAGAAAGGGGGCAGAAAATTATTTGAAGAAATGGCTGTAAACTTCTCTAACCTGGGTATGGAAACAGACATCCAGATCCAGGAAGCCCAGAGATCTAAATAAGATGAAGATAAAGAGATTAACACCAAGATGTAATTAAAATGTCAAAGTTAGAGAAAGAGAGAATATTAAGAGCAGCAAGAGGGGGTTCCTGGGTGGCTCAGTTAGTGAAGCATCTGACTCTTAATTTCAGCTCAGGTTATGGTCTCATAGATCCTGGAACTGAGCCCCAGGTTGGGCTCTGGGCTGACAGGATGGAGCCTGCTTGGGATTCTCTCTCTCCCTCTCTCTCTGCCCCTCCCCCACTCATTCATGCTCTCTCTATCTCACAATAAATAAATAAATAAACTTAAAAAAAACAGGAAGAGAAAAACAACTTGTTTCATACAATGGAACCACAGCAAGACTATGAGATTTTTCAGCAGGAACTTTGAAAGCCAGATGGGAGTGGTATGATATATTAAAGGTGTTAAAGAGACTTCTTAAAGCTGAAAACAAAGGCTGTAATTAGTAATAAGAAAATAAAGCATATGAAAATATACATCTCACTGGTAAAGGTAAATATAGAATAAAGGTAGTATATTAACCACTGATAAAGCTGGTATGAAGGTTAAAAGACAAGAGTAACTTAACTATGATAGTTAAGACATACCCAAAATTAAAAAAGATATAAAATGTGACAACAAAAACATAAAATGAGAGGAAACTAAAGTAATACATACTTTAGACTTAGACTATACTTAGACAATACTTAGACTGTTATATAGAGAGAATATTATAAGTGATCATCCTGGTAACCAGAAAGCGAAAACCTATAATATTTATTCAAAGAAAAATGAGAAAGGAATCTAAACACAACACTTAAGTCATCATACTGCACAGGAAGAAAGCAAGAGAGTAAGAAAGAACAGAGAGAAACAACAAAACAACTAAAAAAGAACTAAACTGGCAATACGTACACACTTATCAATAATCACTTTAAGTGTAAGTGGACTAAAAATTCTTCAGTCAAAATACACAAAGCCGCTGAAAGGATTAAAAGAAAAGAAAACAAAGCCCATCTATATGCTGCCCTTAAGATATATATGATTAGATATAGATTATAGATAGATATATAGATAGATATAGATATAGATGATATAGATAGATATAGATGAATAGATATATAGATATAGATATAGATATAGATATAGATATAGATATAGATACAGATATATGCTGCCCACTTCAGATGTAAGGACACACACAGACCACAGACTAAAAATGAAGGGATGGAGAGATATTCCAGACAAATGGAAATCAAAAGAAAGCTGGGGTAGCAATACTTATATCAGACAAAATGGACTTTAAAACAAAGACTGTAATAAAAGATAAAGAAGAGTATTATATAACGATAAAGGGATCAATCCAATAAGAGGATAGAATATTTGTAAATTTTTATGCACCTAAAATAGGAGCATTAAATATATAGAGCAAATATTAACAGATCTAAAGGGAGAAATTGATGGCATACAATAATAGTAGGGGACTTTAATAACCCACTTACATCACTAGATAGATTATCCAGACAGGAAATCAATAAACAAACATTGGAACATCAGCCTTAAATAATCCATTAGACCAGATGGACTTGATAGATATATATAGTACATTCCATCCCAAAACAGCAGAATACACACTTTTCTAGAGTGCACATGGAAATGGAACATTCTTCAGGGTAGACCATATGTTAGGACATAAAACAAGTCTCAGTAAATTGAAGAAGATTGGAATTCTATCAAGCATCCTTAGTGACTACAATAGTATGAAACTAGAAATCAATTAGAAGAAGAAAACTAGAAACAAATCACAAATATATGCAAATTGAACAACATGCCACTGAACAGCCAGTGGGTCAATGAAGAAATCAAAAGAGAAATTAAAAAAAATACCTTAAGACAAATTAAAATGAGAATACAACATGCCCAAATCTATGGGATACAGCAAAATTAGTTCTAAGAGGGAAGCTTGTAGTGTTACAGGTCTACCTCAAGAAAAAAAAAATCTCAATAAAATTTTACACCTAAAAAAAAAAATACCACAAAAAAACTAGAAAAAAACAAAGTCCAAAATTAGTACAAAGAAGAAAATAATAAATATTAGGGAAGAAATAAACAGGGATACCTGGTTTGCTCAGTCATTTAATCATCTGCCTCTTGATTTCAGCTTAGGTCATGATATCACAGTTTGTGAAATCAAGCCCCACCTCAGGCTTTGCTTGAGATTCTATCTCTCCCTCTCTCTCGGCCTCTCTCTTGCTTGTGCATGCATGCAAGTTCTCTCTCTTTCTATCTCTCAAAATAAATAAGTAAATAAATAAATAAATAAATAAATAAATAAACATTTAAAAAAAGAAATAAATGAAACAAAGACTAAAAAGACAATTGAAAAGGTAAATAAAGTTAAAAGCTAGGCTTTTGAGAAGATAAGCAAAATTGACAAAATTTAGCTAGACTCACCAAGAAAATAAGTGAGACGGTTCAAATAAATCAAAACAGGATTGACCCCACAGAAATATAAACCATAAGTGACCATTATAAACAATTATATGCCAACAAATTGGATAACCCAAAAGAAATGATTAAATTCCTAGAAGCATACAATCTCCCAAGACAGAATCAAGAAGATAAAGTAAATCTGAATAGACCAATCACCAGCAAGGAGATTGAACTAGCAATAAAAAATCTCCCAATAAACAAAAGCACAGGATTAGATGGTTTCACTGGTGAATTCTACCAAACATTCAAAGATTTAATACCTATACTCAAATTTTGCCAAAAATTTAAAGAGGAGGGAACACTTCCAAACTCATTTTCTGAAGCTAGTATTACCCTGATATCAAAAACAAACAAGTATACCACATGAAAAAAAAAATTAGGATAATAAAAAAAAAATCAGGATAATATTCCTGATGAATACAGATGCAAAAATCCTCAAGATATTAGCAAACTAAATGCAACAATACTTTAAAAGGTCATACATCATCAAGTGGGATTTATTCCAGGGATATAAGATATTCAACATCATCAAATCAGTGGCTACCACTCAACAAGGTGGGTTTAGAGGGAAAACACCTTGACAAAATAAAGGCCATATATGACAAGCACACAGCTAACATCATACTCAATAGTGAAAAGCTGAGACATGGAACAAGACAATGCCAACTCTCACACTTTATTGCACATAATACTGGAAATCCTAGCCAGAGCAATTATTGAAGAAAAAGAAATAAAAAGCATTTAAATAGAAGAAAAAAAAGAAGTAAAACTATCATTATTTGTGAACAATGTGATTGTTCATGTCAAAAACTCTAACAACTCCACCAAGAAAAACATGTTAGAATAATAAACATTCAGTAAAATTACAGGGTATAAAATCAACATAGAACAATCCCTTTTACATTGACATCAATATATAGATAGACAGGCATATATATATATAGATATATAGATATATATATACACAGATATATACAGATATATATGATATGATATATATATATATATATATATATATATATATATATATAAAACCAAAGATGTGAGTATGTGAGATGTGAGATGTGTGTATATATATACAACCATATATATATATATATAACCAAAGATGTGAAAGATGTATACACTGAAAACTATAGGAACTTGATGAAAGAAATTGAAAACACAAATAAATGGACAGATAGTCTCTGCTCATGGATTAAAGAATTAATATTGTTAAAATGTCCATACTTCCCACAATAATCTACATATTCAGTGAAATTCTTATCAAATTTCCAATGACATTTTTCACAGAAATAGAACAATCCTAAGGGTTTTATGGAAGCATAAAAGATCCTGAATCAATAAAGCAATTGTGAGAAAAAAAAAAAAAGCTGGAGGCATTATTCTCGCTTATTTCAAATTATACTACAAAATCATAGTTATCAAACAGTATGGCATTGGCATAAAAACAAACACATAGATTATCAGAATAGAATGGAGAATCCAGAAACAAACCCTCACTTATATGGTCAATTAATTTATGAGAAAGTAGGTAAGAATATACAAGGGACAAAAGACGGTCTCTTTCATGAATGGTGTTGGGAAAATTGGACAGCTACATGCAAAAGAATGAAATTTGACTATCTTACACCATACACAAAAATTAACTCAAAATGGATTAAAGACTTAAATGTCAGACCTGAAACCATGAAATGCCTACACAGGTGATAAACTCCTCGCCATTAGTTTGGTGATGATTTTTTGTAGCCCTGAAGTAAATGAAAACGCTAATTTGAAAAGATATATATATATATATATGTTCATTGCAGCATTATTTACAATAGCCAAATATGGAAACAACCCAACTGTCCATTGATATATAAATGGATAAAGAAAATATGCTATATACATACAATGTAATACTACTCAGCTATAAAAAAGAAGATCTTTCCATTTGTGACAACACGGATGGACCTTAAGGGAATTATGCTAAGTGAAATAACTCAGAGAAAGGCAAATACTGTATTATCTCACTTATATGTGGAATTTAAAAAGTAAAACAAATGAACAAACAAAATTCACGAATATGAAAGATAGAGTAGGGGTCCAAAAGGTACCGAATTCCAGTTGTAAAATGAATAGGTCACAGGGATGTGATGTGCAGTGTAGTAACTAAGTCAGTAAATTATAGTGCATGTTTGAAGGTTTCAGGGAGAGGGGATCTTGAAAGTTATTTCAAGAAAAAACTTATAACTTTTTATGGTGACAGATCGTGACTAGACTTGCTGTGGTGATCATTTTGCAGCGTACCCAAGTGTCAAAGAATTACATAATATACCTGTAAGTAATATAATGTTTTGTGTCAATTATATCACAATTAAAAAGAAAAGATCAGGTATGGATTGAATGGTTGAATCCCCTGAACATTCATATGTTGAGTTCCTACCACCAATGTGATGATAATAGGAGGTAGAGAAATTTCAACATAAGACAAATTTAAATGTAAATCCAGTTTCCTTTGGTTTGTAATCTCCAGAACGAGGGGGAGATGGGAGCATTCTGTGCTCTAATTGTATTGCAAATAATTACTATGGGTACCTTTATTAAACTTGATGCCATGCAACTGGAATCCAAGAGTCAGAATTTTTTCGCTACCCACTTCACAGTGGATAAATGTTTATGAGAAATTTCACGATTCTATGGCTATTGTATGCCAATAACTACACACACACACGTATTTTATTCTGAGGTTAGTATTTCATCTTTTCAAATATTAATACATTATTTCTATTGGGATTAAGTTTCTGTTTTTAATTTTACTTATTTATTTATTTAAAAATTTTTAATGCTTATTTAATTTTGAGAGAGAGACAGACAGACAGAATGAGAGCGGGAGAGGGGCAGAAAGAGAGAGGGAGACACAGAATCTGAAACAGGCTCCAGGCTCTGAGCTGTTGGCCTAACATGAAGCTTGAACTTGGGAATGGTGTGATTATGACCTGAGCCAGAGTCAGACACTCAACTGACTGAGCCACCCAGCACCCCTTTATTTATTTATTTTTAATGTTTTTTATTTATTTTTGAGAGACAGAGAGAGAGCTTGAGCAGGGGAGGGGCAGAGAGAGAGGGAGACACAGAATCTAAAGCAGGTTCCCGGCTCTGAGCTGTCAGCACAGAGCCCAATCTGGGGTTTGAACTCAGGAACCCTGAGACCATGACCTGAGCTGAAGTTAGATGCTTAACCCAGGCACTCCTGGGATTCAGTTTCAATTCTACAAAAATGGAAAAGCAATTTATTTCATAAGTATGTCAAATTACATGAATTGAATGTTTAATAATACATGTGAAATTTTTCCATGCACACTCTTAGACAGCATAAGGAATCGAAATCTCATTAGAACAAAGAGGACAAGTAAGTACTCATGCAGAATGGTGCCACCTTTACCCATGTGTGATATTCCAAGTCTATTTTGGCTTCAGATGGCTGATTATTAAAAGGAAAGGGTCAAGAGGTGTCTCAGCTTGCCTGGATGATCATGACTTACACCATGACCCTGACTTTAGTGGACTCACTCCCCTTTCAATCTCAAAATCATCCAATTCAGAAAATAAAATAAATGGTCACCCTATATATGACCCTTTTTACTAAGTAAACATAAAAGAAGTTGTAAGACAAACACTGTCTCTGAGCAAAAGACAAAGTAGCACACTGCCAATAGTGCATTACTTGAAAATAACAAGTAAGGGGAAAAATCTGTTAAATAGGTACATTTGTGTTGTGAAGATAACAGAGGTTATCAATTTTCTGTTTTTTCACTGTTCAATGCTTTACTGATAATTTGGCATACTTAGAGCTCATACTAAAAATGACAACTTGTGCTAGAGAAATGTGAACTGTGAAACCTAAATCTGCTATTTTCCCACCTCTGTATGCTTGGGGGATGAGGTAATAGTTCCAGGACAGGAAGGTTCCATTTTGGTGCATTCACAAAGGTCATGGCACCGCAGAGCCTGAAAAGGTTAACATGCGTTCAAAATCTGGGCCATTAACTTCTTGCTCTTTGACTCACATGTGGGCAACATAAATACAATTTGAATAAAAATATGAGGGCAAAACTCTTTTGATGGACCCGTGACTGTCTTCCTTGTTGAAATTATTCCATGTTACCACAGGGTCACTGCAAACTGAGCAAGGGGGTAGTGAATTACTGTCATCAAATATGCGTAAGTGGAGTGCAACTGTCCATGGCAAATAAGATGCTCTTCATTTATTAGTATTTATATTTTTCTTTGGCCTATTGAAGCATTTAAGGGACTTTATAAACATCAAATTAAAACATTTTTCTATGTAAAAGATGTAGGTATTTGGAAATATAAGGATATTGTAATATTCGATGATAGCCCATTTTTAGATCATATCTACATCTTAAAAAACTTTTTAAAAACACAAAGGTTGTTTATAACCTGGATTGAAAATATCCATATCATAGAGGTATAATTTAAAAAAAAAAACATTGCTTAAGACACAGTAATTAACAGTGTAGGCACTGACCATGTGTTCTCTTGTGATAACATACATTATGTCATATGGAAAAAAATGATAACACTGTCTCTTAGGGATATACTAGCTGTGTTCAAAAGCTCAAGTGGATCACAGTGAACATATTTGAGTGCTAGGTAATTGATACCAAGCACATCAAAAAAATTTTATACCATCAATATTCAATAAACAATTGGCAACTAAGAAGCAAATAAAAAAGATATGGGGAAATAATTAGTTTGAGTCCTCAGATCAAAATGAGCCCATCGGTGATACAATTTAGCATTCAATGAGCACTTTTCAGTAATGGACAAGAATAATAATAGTTTTTAAAAGCCCAAATTTGTCCTCATGAAAAATTAACGAGAAGCATTTTAAAAGTTCTGAACAAGCAGCAAAAAACGTTTGGAGCTACCTAACATGGAAAAGGTATGGTAGGTTAAAATCCATTAATGTATCCAACAGCACTATTAATAAAGCTTAGTGAGGAAAATCTCATTCATAAAAGAGGTCGTGTGCAGGGTGTCCTATGATACATAGCTTAAATATCACATTTGGTTTTCTAGTAGAAAAGTAAGTTTATAAACTAACTGGTTGCATCTTCAATTTTCTCAGGTTTCAGCACAGCTCAATAAAAGATTTATCAGATAGAGGAAGAGTAGGCAAACTTCTAGAGATCATGGAATGTGTTCCGTACTCCTTCCCTTTTTATCATCTGTCTAAGCAACCACTACTTCAAGTATGAACGGAAAGGGAAGCAAAGAGTTGAGGGAAGAGACAAATAAAGAAAGAGAAAGTGTAGGAGAATCAGTGCTTCTCACTCTATTATGAACATATATTCACTGAATTAAGTATTTTCGTTGAAAATATGCGTTTCATCACAGAGGCAGAAGATAAGTGGAATTCGAAGAGGTCATATAGTCAAAACCTTATTCTTAGTAAAAAGCATAAAGGAAAACATGACAGATGTTTTTTTTTTTCAGGTGTGATATATTGGACAGCATGGGTAGTATAAGTTCAAGTCCACAGGAAAAAAAATGAATCTGCTTGATTAGAATTGATGAAGTTAAAGATGGTAATTTTTATCATCCGTTTGTCTGAAAGAGTAGAATAAGAATGGTTACATGGACAGGGAAAACCAAACTTAAAAAGGGCGTCCGCCTGGAGACCTAGTTCACACTGTGCTGATCTTAGTAACAGACAGAATAAGGAGGACCCAACTGATGAAAAAAAAAAAAAAGCTATATGTGACTTAAGAAGATACATAAGTAGGAAGTTTGAAAAACACAAAATAGTCTTGAAACATTTATGACTAACTCAGGGAATGCATTCATTCACTCTAATCATAGTATCAATGGTTATCAATTATTGAGTATCTGCTATGTGCCTGCCATATAGTAAATGTTCTACACCTATTATTTTCAACTTACTAGGAATCCTACAATGAAGACAGAATTATGTTGATTTTAAAGATTGAGAAACTAAACCTCAGAGAGGTCAGATATCGCATCCAAGTTAAAGCCGAAAAAAAAAAAAAAAGGAATCTAGGACTGGAAATGTAGTCTGTCTGCCTCTGCTATGATATGAATTGTCAGCTTTTGATCTGTGACTAGATGTCCCAGATAGACAGATGCTGGGCTCAAGAGATAAATCAGGTATGTCATTAAATCTCAAGAGATCTACACTCTAATAGATATAAATGACAAACACAGATGTTGCCAGCTCACAAAGATATATGACAGGAAGATGACAGAAGGTCTCAATGAGAAAAGTTCCTTGAAAAAGGATGTGTATTGTCCTAAGTTATGGAGAAGGTCTGGCAAAGTGAGGGGAAAAGAGGACTGAAAGATGTAGATCTTTGGGTGAATGAACAGCATGGAGGAAAAGCTTGACAAGTCATTGTCTGGGGGTTTAAGAACATTTGCCTTATTTGGGTAAGAGAGGATTGTATCCAAGGGTAATGCATAATAAGAAGAATTAAAGAATTAGTGAATTTTAAATGTAAATCTCATTCTTGCTTACTTTCTGAATGCTAGCCTTATTTCAGCCACATCAGAATGTTTGTAGCCTCCGAGCTGAACCATATTCTGTGTTTTACAGCTTTCTTGGCACACAGATGCTTCCTTATTCTATCTTTAAGTGCCTTTTGACCCCAGCCAGAGTTTATATCTAATTATTTTTAATATTCCTAATTTTGCCTTTTACAGGCACTTAAAAATGACCTGTTGTTTATGGTTATTATATAAGGCAGAAATGTTTGAGTTCAGGTTGATCCTATTAAGGCAGAAAGGAAGAATGTTTGCTTAATGTTTGTTGATACACCATATTTCTTAAAAGTTATAAGTTTGAGGTGATAACTTTTTTTTAATTTTGTTTATTTTGAGAAAGCATGTGCACATGCACAGGTAGGAATGGAAGAGGGGTAAAGGGAAGGAGAGAACCCCAAGCATGCTCAGTGTGGAGACCAAAGAGGGAGCCTTGATCTCATGACCCTGGGATCACAACCTGAGAGGAAATCAAGAGTCCAACACTAAACCAACTGAACCAGGGGCCCTGAGGTCATAACGGTTTAAAGAAAAATATTATCTACACTGTCAGAATTTTCTAATTTCATGTTTCTAAGGCAAGAATAAAGTTTGGTTGTTTTCTCTCTTCATCCTCTCTTCAACCCCATGGATTGAATTAATTTACTTTAGGACTGAACCAATTCTTTGTTTTAGTGAGATATATCTATATTTCCCTTCCTTCCCAGTTTTTACCCAGACATGTCACGGAAGGCGTGAGCTATGATGGTTTAAGAAAATGAAGAAGGGATAAAATAATGTTAAATGACTAATTAGAAAGAGAATTGGTCAATCAATTGTTTTGGTGCAAGTGCCAGAAAATAGCGTGGTGTATTTTTAAAAAAGATGTTAATACACAAGTGTGAGGACAGTGACTTTGCAGTCATTTAAAGAGATGTCTTAGAATAAAGCAGCAGCATTCATGGGAGACAAAATGAGGGTTCTTTTTGGCTCTAAGTTTACAGGGAGTCAGTGACATGACATTTTATTTGTCAAATATACCCAGAGTATATAGTGAGAGTAATGAAAACAATAATAAGCAAAGATGGCCATAAGAATAGCCACCATTACGGGATGGCTGCTTTGTATCAGGCATTATGCTGAGCTAATTACATCTCATTTAATCCTTACAGTGAGATAGGAGGCATATCAGAGGTACTCCAGAAAGCTGAATTGAGGCTCAGGGCGGTGACTTGAAATGTCCAGAAAATTATGCAGCAAGGTAACATCAGAACTGGAATTTTTGTCCAGGTTTGCCTGACTCAAAAACGTATAAACTTACAGTATTCACAACCAAGGAGTCTATAGTTCAATTAAGCCTTTTGCTGGTAGATTCAACTACAGGATTTCCTTTAGTACTAAAATGTATGGGTGTTGTTGAACTTGTATGTGTTCTAAAATGTGGCACAAGGATGGAAGTGCTTCAAAGCCAGGCTTTGTGGCATTTAGAAGTGTAATTAAAGGCATCAGTGATAGCTTTTTTTCTCAATTATTGTTGAAGGCTTAATCATATAAATAGGCATCTCCTGAGGTATCAGAACTAGGTCTGATGCAAAAGATTAAGGGAACATAGATTGGGGCTCAACATAAGGAATATTCTGACAACTGCTACTTAGTGAAATTAATTTTTCTGTGTCCAGAAGTAATAGTTCACATTATGCATTGTAATCCAGTTGTGCATTAAGATCAATTGGTATATACGTTTTAGGTAGCTGATATTGATCAAATATGGGAAGTTCAGAAAAGAGTGTATCATTTTTTTAAGCTTATTTATTTATCGAGAGAGAATATGAGACAGAGAGAGAGAGAGAGAGAGAGAGAGAGAGAGAGAGAATCCCAAGCAGGCTCTAGGCTGTCAGTGCAGAGCCCGATGCAGGGCTAGAACTCACGAACTGTGAGATCGTGACTTGAGCCAAGATCAAGAGTCATATGCTTAACTGACTGAGCCAACAAGGCACCCCCAGAAAAGACTGTATTCCTTTTTTAAAATTATTATTTATTTTTTTCATTTCATTTCATTTTGTTTCATCTCATTTATTTTAAATCCAAGTTAGTCAACATATAGTGAAGAGTGTATTCTATTTGAGGGGGACAGGCATCCATTTTAGCTTGGAGAAAAAAATAAGAGAAATCCAATTAGAAAAGTAAGGAGAGATTATGCAGTTCTTATAGAAAGGAAAAAAGGCCAAAAGGAGAGAAAGATCCAACCTAATGATTTGCACTGTATTCCTTCTCAGAAATTTAAATGTAGAATTAAGGTCTGGGAGAACTACACAATCCCATTCCCAGGTGCTCTTGCAAGGAGAGCACCCCCACTCTTGGTAACAGCAGTACAGTGAAAAAAGAAATTGAAATAAACAGTAATTGAAGGCAAGCCCAAGTGTGATTGGTGGGGCGAGGGGTCTCAAGAGAAGTTCTACTTGATGGGAGTAGAATGAAGGCACGCTGAAGCTTAAAAATTATAACACAGCGTGCTGTATAAAAAATGAAATCGGGGCGCCTGGGTGGCGCAGTCGGTTAAGCGTCTGACTTCAGCCAGGTCACGATCTCGCGGTCCGTGAGTTCGAGCCCCGCGTCGGGCTCTGGGCTGATGGCTCAGAGCCTGGAGCCTGTTTCCGATTCTGTGTCTCCCTCTGTCTCTGCCCCTCCCCCATTCATGCTCTGTCTCTCTCTGTCCCAAAAATAAATAAACGTTGAAAAAAAAAATAAAAAATGAAATCAACATAGTTGATAAATTCATAGTGGATATTATATCACCCATTCTAGTGGTTTACATTTCACAAAAGGAATTCTCAGGAGCACTAGTGCCCTGAACCAGTGGGCCTAGAATAGCAGGGATTATTACAGCCATTGTTTGTACTGCTCATCCTGACCTTACCTGCCATCCAGCAGCTTTTGGCCCAAGAGTCAGAGAAAGGAGCAGAACAGGTAGTAAACACTCAAAGTAAACAGCCAAATGGCTATTGATTTTAAAAAGTTTGTAAATGACTATGTTATACACCTGAAACTAATGGAACATCATGTGCCAACTATACTCCAATTAAAAGAGGGCACCTGGGTGGCTCGATTGGCTTAGCTTCCGATTCATGATTCTGGTTCAGGTCATCATCCAAGGGTCATGGGATTAAGCCCAGTGTTGGACTCTGCACTGAACACTGAGTGTAGCCACTGCTTGGGATTCTTTCTCTCCCTCTACGCTCTCCTACACTTACTCATTCTGTCTCTCTCTAAACTTAAAAAAAAAAAAAGATTCACAGATGTAATCACCATGAGACCATCACTAATTGACATGTATGGATGTACACACCATGCAGAAAAATCAGACAAACCTTTCTGGTGGTTTTATACACTGTGCCTTGTGTTAGGAGGTGAGAAGAGGGGAAGGGTTCAAAACTGCATATGTCCATGGGAGTGCTCTACATGTAATCATCATCTATTTTGTGTATTGCACTTAAAAATAAGGATTGACACAGTTGGTTAAGCATATGACTGTTGATTTGGCTTAGGTCATGATCTCACAGTTCTTGGCCCCATGTTGAGCTCTGCACTGACAACACAGAACCTGCTTAGATTCTCTCTCTCTCTCTCTCCCTCTTCCCTGCCCCTCCTTCTCTCTCTTTTCCCTCTCTCTCTCTCTTTCAAAATAAATAAATTAATTAAAAAAATAAGGATTGAATATGTTACTCTGGATCTGTGGTCTTTATGAACAGGGACCTTGCTTTGGTGCACTTTACATCTTTTAGCAATGGCCCAGAGTCTGAGATACTCAATACCGTAATAAATGTTTGTTGCACTGAATCTATCCCTATAGGTGTTTAAGCAGAATCTTGACACCTTGGCAGGAATGTTCTCATAAGTTAAGTTTGTTTCTTCCAAAAGACAAAAACAAAAACAAACAAACAAACAAAAACAACTTTGATTAATTCTATTAGCCAATATGGTTATGTCTTTATATTACATTGTTCAATATTTCAAAATATTTCAAAAAATGTTTTAACATGCCTCATTGTTACCTTGTAGGTATTGCTTGCCCAAAGTGAAGACATTTGGTTGCATCATCCCTAATATGTTTGGAAGAGAGGCAGCCCATTCTTTATCATATTTTTAAAAAGTAGGTTTCTGGAGGACAAAGTGTAAATGCAAAATTATAAACACAACTTTTATTTTGGATGAAACGTAAGTTACTTAGAAGAGGGGGAAAGACTCATGTTACTTGTAAGAAATTGTTTTTAAAGAAGGGGCATCATTACCCTAATGATTCAGTGTGGTATTATAACATATAATATTTCAAAATCAGTATTGTCATAGCTTGGAGCAACTTATAGCTTCATTATGACATTTTCTTCCTCACAACACAAGCAAAATAGGTTTTTTTTCCTTCTAACATAAGTGATTTTGAAACTCCCCAAATAGTACTTGAAGATTTTCATGCTTCTTGGAATAAATTATGTTCTTTTATTTCTAAAACATGATGCAATTCTTGAGAAGTGTCAGAGGAGAAGTAAAACCCTAGGGAAGCTATTAAGAATTCATCATTTCTAATTCATACGGGAATGTGAATTCCACAAAGTGCAACTATCACAACAGAGTTGTTCTTAGCTGGGTTTATTTGAATACATTATCTTAAACAGCAAAAGAGGACATGTAGCTTCACATTTTTTGTTGTTTTTATGGCAATTGCTATCAAGTTCTACAGGAATTAGTTCAAACAGTGTCTACCTCTCCATTATCAGTATACCAATTATTTTGAAGCTTTGATACTCAATTGCTGTATTTAAACAAAGTAAACTAGAAGATTTTAAAAATCTAGCAACAAAACTGAAAATCAATAATGAGGAAGGCGTAAGAGGGGCACCTGACTGGCTCAGTCAGTGGAGCATGCAACTCTCGATCTCGGGGTTGTGAGTTCGAGCCGTGTTTTGGGTGTAGATATTATTTTTTAAAAAAGCAGAGGATATAATACATGGTAGAAATAAAACAGGAATTCTTTAAAAAGGAACTTCAAGATGACAGAGTAGCATTGAGTAGTAATCTAGGATAATTGTCAGATCAAATTAGAATAAGAGGTCAAATTCCAAGAATATAATAAAACAGATGCCATACATTAATTTTGATGAGAATATATCAGCTTGGGAGCAAAAGGGGAGATCTATTGCTTCTTAAAGTAAGAAAAAAGGTACCAATTAAAAACTTAAAAATCAAAACTTAAAAATCTCCCCAGAAAGTCCCACTCCGGGCAGGAACTAAATTGATTGAGGTGTGATTTAAGAAACTGACAGGATATTAAAAAAAAAAAAAAGACTCCATTTGACTTTGCTTTAAGTTAGGATCCTTTGAGTGGTATGAGAATCATAATATTAAGCCCATAAAACATGAAGCAAAATCCTACCACACTAATTTGCTCTGCAGAGGCAATATTTAAATAGTTATAACTCTCTAGAGGCTTTTTGACAGATTCTAATTTTTAGAGTCAAGCTTGAAGTCAATCACTGCAAGTTTAATTATGGCTACCATAGACTATAGATGTCATCAACCTTGACAATATAAAATTAAAAGTATACTGCGGAAGTGGGAATGTGAGGGAGGAGAGCTTGTAAGATAGATGAAATAATAGGATGCTAGTATTATTTTCCTACAGGGTATATGGGTTCAGACATGCTTAAAATATGGAGAAGACAAAAACATAGGGTCTTTGTCATATTATTTAAAGCCATATAATAATTAGTGGAAAGATTAAAATATTGAAAAAAGTATGTAAAAACTTATAGCAAATAGAAGGTGAAAGTGTACATAAGCTTAATACTTATCTTTTAATACAAGAAATAAAAAAATCTAAATATAATGTAATAAAAGCTAGATTGTTGTTAGAATTATGGAGATGCCTATGAGAACAAATAAAAAAAGTGAAAATATGGTTTCTATTGGGATGGATGTTGGGGGGGGTTAGGTCAGGCTATTGTTTGCCTGTTCAGGATTTACTTAATAAAAATAATAATTAGGGGTGCCTGGGTGGCTCAACTGATCATCTGGCTCTTGATTTCTGCTCAGATCATGATCTCAGGGTTTGTGGGATGGAGCCCCTGCATCAGGTTCTGTGCTGGCAGCATGGAGCCTGCTTGGGATTCTGTCTCCCTCCCTCTCTGCCCCTCCCTGGCTTGTGATTGTTCTCTCTCTCTGAAAATAAATAAAACTTAAAAAAAAAAGATTCTATCCCTTTCTCTCTCCCCCTCTCTCCCCTCACACTCTCCCTAAAAATAAATAAATAAATAAATAAATAAATAAATAAATAAGAATTGTATAATAATATAAGGTGAATTAGTACACATTCCCCTAAAATGCAGATCTATGACATACATGTGGATTCCACGCCTACCAAAGCTGCTGTCACATTATCTTCTGAGATAACTAAAGCTTTTGATAAAATGAACATATACATTTTTTTAGTTACATGGAATAATATCAGCCATGGAAGGAACGAAATTCATCAGAAAAAATCAATTAGAAATGCTTAAATATCCTACCCCAAATCAAACACCACCCATTCCATTTACTGACCACTTGTAATATGCATATGTATTGATTATCGCAATACAGACATATTCACTGAATCTAGTATCCTGAATCACTCATGTATATTTTGGCTTTCTTCCCTTCACATTCAACAATAAGAACACCCTCTCCCCCTTTTTATACAAACAACTTACTGATTTTGGTTTTTATTACTCTTTTATTTTTACTGAGTAAAAATACCTAACTTTCTTTCCTTTCAGAGGGTTAAGAGTTACAAAGTTACATACTCACCTGCCTCCAATTTCTTCATGTCCAAGGGGGAAAACTAATGAATGATAAATTTCTTCGTTAATACATATAGCTTGGAAATAGGCTACTAATTGCAATAGTGAGAATTCCTAGTAGGAGATTCTAATGTCTTCTGAGGGCTACTGTAAGTGAGGTTCTCTCAGGGTATTAAACTACTCTTCTCTTTGAAAAGCCCTTAACAAATTACTGGCTGCCTTGACCACACTGATATGGTAATGACTTTTAGAAAATTAATAGTATCTATCCTAGGTGCCTACAAAAGAGTAAAAAGGTCAGTCTAAACTTCATTTTTTAATTTAAGTGATGGGAAATTTACTGAGGCATCTTAATGAATTTTAGTCTTTTTATAGGTTACCCCTCTGCAAAGCATTTGAGGTTTAATTCCAACTGACACTGAGCATAATCCATATACTATGTTCTCATCTCTTGCCATTTACAACCAAAGATGAGGTGTGTGTGTGTGTGTGTGTGTGTGTGTGTGTGTGTGTGTGCGTGTGTGTGTGCGCGCACGTGCACAATATGTCTTGGGCACCTCTCCATAAATCTTGTCCATGTCCTTACTTTGGAAAACTCATCTGATCCCTTGATAAGTGCTCTGAAAAAGTTGCATGCATTTGTAATCCTATCCCTCTTTCCTATACTTCAAATTGTTTGCATAGCTCCTGGAATAGACGAGGTATTTCATATCATCTCAATTAAATTTACTCTATTTCATAGAAAATTTAATAGTACTGACCTTGATTTATTTATTGTTCATTTTGGGCAAATATTTTCTATACAACAAACATTTTACACTTTTAAATATAGCTCATTGTTTTCTGGTGACAAAATTAGATTTGAACCACCTGCATGTTGTGTGCAAGCATCAACATCAAATTCACAGTTCATCATGCCATAAATACTCATGCCTTGGGAACTTGCCAGACACATGCCTTTTCCAGTAATGTGATTTCACCCCGATTCCCTACTATAAAATTGTAACTCGAGGAGTTAGCTAAACCATTCAGAACAGACACTTAGAAATGTGCTTTTTGATATAAAATTGTGCATAAGATGAAGGCCTTGCTCAATCTTAAATAAAATTAAATCAATTAAATACCCGAAGCCTATCATTATATAAAAGAAGTTTCCGTACACAGTTGTCAATCTCATTTCAGGTGAATACTAGATGATGGAGCTTAAGAAAGTGGGGCATACTGTAAGTAGGGGAAGATAAGAAGGCTGTGTATAAGCAGTTTACACAGTGCTGTTTCCCTTTAGATACACAGTTGCAATATAGGGCAGCAAAGTGGGACACGAAGAAGGAGACAGTGAGTGATTATCTGGGGTTTTAAATAAAAGCATATGTTACAAGACATATACCTTTGCTTCTATTTTCATTTTTGTTATTCTAAAAATAAAACATAGTCCTGTTTAAAAAAAAAGTGTAAACAGCAGAAAAAAGCCCCCCTCTCCCAAATTAAATGTCCTGCTGTAACTCACATCCTATCTCTTCCTGATGGTAATTTTTATTAAGTTTCTTTCCTGACATTTGCTGATACATGTGTATATAATTACTTTTCTTTAAAGAGGGGGGTAACCCTATTCTTCGCTCTGCCTTTCCAAAAAAGAGTTCCCTTTTCTCTAAGATTTCTCCATATTATGTTTACAGATTTAGCTCATTCTTTTAAACAAGCCATAAAATATTTCATTGTATGCCTTTACCAATAATTGTTTAGCTAGCCCCTCTAAATAGATATACAAGTTTGCACGTGATTTACAAACTATGCTAAAATAAAATGTTCGTGTATGTCCATGTTTTTCTACATGTTAACCTCCTTGTAGTAAAATTTCTGGGTCTCCTGCTGTGTGTATTTCAAACTTCAGTAAATATCCCTAAGTTCTTACACTAAAAAAGTCTAACTGCCTGTCCCATTGTACTCCAGGGCTGTTTCTCATACCCATGATGATAATGAATATTATCATTTTAATATCTGCCAGTCTCTTATAGAATTTCATTGTTTAGACTAATGGGGAAAACTTACCATATTCAAAAAGTTCAGCAAGTTTTAATACAACAACCTCCTCTTAATCTATTAGTGTAAACGTGTCTACTCACATTTACATTGAATCAGAAAGGTCTTTTTTTTTAAATTTTTTTAACGTTTATTTATTTTTGAGACAGAGAGAGACAAAGCATGAATGGGGGAGGGTCAGAGAGAGAGGGAGACACAGAATCGGAAGCAGCCTCCAGGCTCCGAGCTGTCAGCCCAGAGCCCGACGCGGGGCTCAAACTCACGGACCGCAAGATAGTGACCTGAGCCCAAGTCGGATGCTTAACCGACTGAGCCACCCAGGCACCCCAATCAGAAAGGTCTTAAGGAGGGAAATCTATAAACTAATTGGTTGAAGATAACAGATATATTCTGATAACTTTAAATGTATGAGGACCCATAGTGATTGAATAATTTTAACATTGTTTCACATAAAGGTAATAAGATTTAAGATTTTCAGAATCCTGGTCAACGTCAAACAGCTTATTAGTAAAGTAGACTTTAATAACCCAATGTCACTTTTTCTACTCAGAAATATCTTTTTACTGACCCCAACACTCCAATGAAACTCCAAGTTCACAATGACCGTCTTGTCATTAAATCCATAGGGCCCTTTTACACTCTTATTAAAATCTTGGTAGCATGTAACACCATGGTCTACTCTCTCCTAGAAAGGCACCTGCCCTTGGCTTCCATGTTCCATACCGTTTGGTTTTCTGCTGCTATTTTGGTCACTCTACTTGGGATCCCCCAGAGATACCTCTTCTCGTGCCCATCCATAAAATCTTGCTGCTCCTCAGTGCTCTTTTTCTGATCCCTTTACCCACTCTAATTACAATTCTTAAAAGATTGTTTCCAATCTTTGAGTCCTTCATATATATTTATATGTTGATGGCTCATATTTATATTTTTATCCAAATTCTCTCTCAAGACATTACATTGTAATTATGTCCTATTGTCACATCCAAATCAAGTCTTTTCTTACTAATACTCTTCAGTATCTTTCTATTGCTATTAAAGTCTGAAGTTACTTAATATGTTTCACAAGACTTGTTATGATGTTTCCAGACTAATCTCTCCTGTTCTCATTACCTAGTCTTAGTAACAAAACTAAACAGAACCAAAAGGAGCTACTTTCAATACCTCAAATATCCATGCTTTGATCCTTTCAGTTAAATTGGGACATCACTTCCTCTGAGATCCACTCAAATATGGGTTACCTATTCCACATGGGTTCGCAGTAGTGTTTATAATATGATGGTTACCATACTACATGTAATTGTTTGCTCAAGTGGGGTTTTTTGTTTGTTTGTTTGTTTGTTTGTTTGCTTGTCAGTTTTTACTCCTCTCAATAGACTAAGTCTGTAAGAGACCTGTTGGGTTTTTTTTTTAACTCTTTATCATAGGATGAAACACAAATGAGTTGTTCAATCATTTGTAGTGGATTAATTATATGAAAAAGGAAGCTGAAGCTGAAACTCCACACCCTCAACAGTCTTGGGCTACTTTCTCTAAGCTGGTTGTCACCCAGATAAATCCTTCCACGTGTGTAGTAGCACTACTTTAAGGGTCAGAATAAGTGCTATTACCTGGGCACCTGGGGGTTCAGTTGATAAAGCATCTGACTTTGGCTCAGGTCATGATCTCACGGTTTGTGAGTTTGAGTCCCACTTCAGCCTCTGTGCTGACAGCTGAGAGTCTGGATCCTGCTTCAGGTTCTGTGTCTCCCTTGCTCTCTGCCCCTCCCCCGCTTATTCTCTGTCTCTCTCTTTCTCAAAAATAAAGAAAAACATCTTTAAAAATGTTATTACCAAGTGAATTCTAGCTAATACACTTCAAATCTGGATTGTTTTTTATCAATTACTTTATTCATTACATGTTATCTAGGAATATTGGAAGATATTATCACCAAAATATGTTATTGCTTCTAATTTAAGTTTGTTTTCCTCCCTAAATGCTGTGAATGAATTCTTGAAAGACTGTATGCATTAAACATGTGACACATGAGAGGGAGCTCACATTTGACACTGCAGTGTTCATTTTGTAAAGGAGACACACAATAAACGTTTATCAACTACTATGGCGAAGATACATTGTGAGATACAAAGAAAGCAAAACTAAAATATAAGGAGAAACCATGACAAAACCGTACAGGGAGTCGACATCAAGAACTTTATAAATTCAGTCATATGTTGATTACCTTATTTATATATAACATTGAAAAAATTGTTAGATTATGCCAGGAAAGATTCTACAATGACACAAAGAAGGAAAGAAGGGAGAATAATCTTTAGAGTAAGAGAAAACATATTTACTTTTACCCATATGGAGCTTGAAATGATAGTGGAACTTGGTAAGTGTTTTCAAATATTTGATAACTGTCAGATAGACAGATAGGCCACATCTAGGACTCAAGTTGGGGAAAGTTTTAAGAAGCCAAGTGCCAATTAAGCCTGAGGAAGAATTTTCTATTAAATGAGTCTATGTGAAAATGAAACAGGCTGCCACTGGAGGAAGTGATCCACTATCACTGACGATGCTTCAGTGCATTGTTGATGGCCACTTATCAAGGTTGATGCAAAGGAAATAGGATAAGCGAGAGGAAAGTGTTTATTGATGGGATATTCTGAGGTGCAAGGATGTTTCCTGCTCTACTTGGTTGCATTGAAATATCAACTCGATTACAATCACTAAGTAATTTAATTTTAAAATCCTAGGAACAAACAGAGCATTCTCACAGGAGAGTTGATGGCTTTCTCCCTGCTGTTGCATTGGGCATGGTCTCAGGAAAAATCTCTATAGAGGCTATGGGATGGCAATGCAGTTAGTTTTAATAATTACATGTAGAGGCAGTAAAATTTTATACCACAGCTATTATGATCTGCTCTTTGGGACGAAGATTATAGAAAAGGATGGGGATCCTGAGTAAAGACTTTGGGGGGAAAGAATTCAAGAATTTGATACATTTGCTTCTGTGACATTTAAGATTTAGAACAAATTTGCAATTCATGCCAATTTTGAAAAATCTCCAATTAAAAGTTGCAATGAAAAATTGCATTTTATAAATAACTTGACACTATTAAGTATCATATTTAAAACATTAAGTTCCTATTTTTAAAATATTCCTCTTGCACCATGGCAATATTGTGAGATTGAAAACCACAACATTTATTAAGAAATATCTTGATGGGGCGCCTGGGTGGCGCAGTGGGTTAAGCGTCCGACTTCAGCCAGGTCACGATCTCGCGGTCCGGGAGTTCGAGCCCCGCGTCGGGCTCTGGGCTGATGGCTCAGAGCCTGGAGCCTGTTTCCAATTCTGTGTCTCCCTCTCTCTCTGCCCCTCCCCCATTCGTGCTCTGTCTCTCTCTGTCCCAAAAATATATAAAAACGTTGAAAAAAATTTTAAAAAAAAAATTAAAAAAAAAGAAATATCTTGATATGTTAGTGATCCATAGTGTCATGAATATCTGTGAAACTTTTTCAGAGAATTTTTTAAGAATTCACTCTTACGTTGCTGTACTATTATCTTCATAATTATATTCCATCTTATGTTGTTACTACACTTTGTACACATTAGAAAGTTGAGAACTGACCCAAGTGTCGATTTACACACCCCCTCCCCCTCAATCTCCACTCTAATCTGAAGGAGGTTATGCATCCATGGTTATGGAGGTGATGAAGGAGGTTATGCATCCATGATCATATTTTATGACAAGTGAAAGCTCTTATTTAAACACTTTCCTCAATTTTCTTTGTCACTGGTGCCCTCTCCATCCCACACCCTCAATTTCTCAGTATAAACAGACAGCAAAATCCTAGATATGGTGAGAAATGACTGTTATCTGTCCCATCTTCTCTATAATTTTATTGTTTCCTCCTTGACTTCTCCACTCAATTTTACAAAAATCTCCCTCCAATTACCACCAAGAAGAATGATAGATGATGAACTGTTTTTCTTTCTATATTTGCTTCCATATTTATTTTTTATTCTTTTTATGAAATGTCCACTCTTGACCACTGCCACTGATAGGTGTCTGGAACTCTCACTTGTCATCTCTATTGTTCACTGGTGTCCTTCTCTTACCAACTCTCAAAGACAGGGTACAACCTACTCTATCTTCCAATCCTAATCTCCGCCTCTCAGTATTTACAGGGCTGGAAGCTGATTCAATTAGAAAAACAAAAATAAAAAAACAACTCAGAATAAATATTGACTACAAAATTTCATTTCATTATCAGAGTCTAGAAAATGTCAGCACCATAGTACGCTCTCAATGAATGTTGAATGAATTGAATGTGAACAAACAGTCTCCTTTTAACTACTGTTTCTCTCCAACTGGGAGATGGAGGAATCAATACCAATTAAAAGAAATATTCTGAACATCCAAACACAACATGATAAATTTACTTAGGCCAGTAATAAAGTAGTGATTTTTGTATACACACCATTCTAAAGAAGTGAAAAGGTGATTGATTTAGGAATATGGAATGTTATTAAAAAGATACCGATCTCTATCATGTGACTTGCTTTGCATGACATTAAAACAAATAATCCAATCTTACCAGACCTGTAACAGCAATCATATGATGTCCATCATAGAAGATGTGCAGTTCTTATCCCCATAGCAACATCTGTAGTACTTATGCTAATCACTTTAAATTAACCTTGATATGAAAAAAAAAAAAAAAAGTACCCTAGGGATATTGCTGTTGTTGTGGCAGTTCAGATGAGTAACGTGATTTTCTCATAAAACTCCACAGCAAAATTAGGATGATAACAAGATCCTGTTAGCAAAATTTTTAAATATGCACTGGTTAAACCATAACAACAGTACTAGCACATGGTAATTAGAGGTATCACAGATAATGAGCTGCCTTATTGATTATTGCCCTTGTATAACCCAACATAGTTTAAGTAGAGGAATGTGCTTATTTTGTACTTTAAAACCACGAGATAATGATAATTTTACATTTGTAATGTTAAGTTTCAGTATGGATTTAGTGCTCTCTCTTTTTTCTAGGAATATTTTCTATAGTCATCAGAGCTTAAAAACAAATTTTACCCAACTAGACATAGATCTATGGGGTTAAAATAACAACAACAATAACAATAAAAATCAAAGGCTTGTTTTGTGAAATATGCATCGTTATACAAATGAAGTAGTTAGGCTTTAGGGGAAAGGCACACATTTTCATTATTGGTCCAGTGAATTATGATAGTGCTTTTAATGTAACAATTAACAACTTATTTGGAAGTTTATACACAAGAGAAAAATAAGTATGCTATCAGATTTTGTAAAATGCCTAAGTGGGAGACCATTTCATTTTATTATATGTAAATTATGGAATTTCTTACTAAATATCATCTTTATTTTAAAACGTATTTTAAGGGGCGCCTGGGTGGCTCAGTTGGTTAAGCGTTCGACTTCGGCTCAGGTCATGATCTCACAGTCTGTGAGTTTGAGCCCCGCGTCGGGTTCTGGGCTGACAGCTCGGAGCCTGGAGCCTGCTTCAGATTCTGTGTCTCCCTCTCTCTCTGACCCTCCCCCATTCATGCTCTGTCTCTCTCTGTCTCAAAAATAAATAAACGTTAAAAATGTTTTAATGTATTTTAATAAAATATAAAATCAGACATAAAATTTTGTGTAGTTGAACTGCAGCAAGCAAATTAGAAGGAAAGAGTATTTCTGAAAATAAATATAACTGCTTCTGTGCATTGAATTTTGAAAATTCCCTAGAGTAATTAAGTAATTAGGTTTTGCTTCTGAACTGGATTGCTTAAATATGGGATAGCTAATTTTCAAAATTGTGAATCCAAGTGCTACTTCGCTCAAGGGACTAGCACTTAAGAGGAAATATCACCTTTTGGGTAGTTTGGACTTGGTCCAGATCAATATATCAAAGACATCAAGATAGGTGAAGTTTTGTATACAGTAAATCAAGTTGTTAGAATTCCTTGTGGTGAAAATAAAAAATAATTTACTGTCAAGCACTAGAGATGGGGGTGATGTAGGGTTGGGAAGTATATTTTTTTCCTATTGTTACTATGAAAAATTACCAAGAATTTAGAGGTTTAAAATAACAAAAATTCAGCATCTTACAGTTCTAATGGTAAAAAATCCAAAATGGGTCTCACTGAACTAAAATCAAGGTGCCCGCAGGGTCACATTCCTTCCTGAGGCTCTGGTAGAAAATCCTTTTATGTGCTATTTTTCAGATACAAGAGGCCATCCACACTCCGTGGCTTAATTCTTCCATCTTCAAAGGCATCAAGAGTGAATGCAGTTCTTTTCAGTCTGCCATCTTTACTACTCTCTTCTGTCTCTCTTTCCCCACTTAGGGACCCCTCTGATTATACTGGGCCCACCTAGATAACCCAAACTAATCTCCCTAATTTATAGTCCATTAATCAGCAACCTTAGTCCATCTGCAACCTTAATTTCCCTTTGTCCTGTAACCTCACTCATTCATGGCTTTGAGCATTAGGACACAGAAATCTTTGGGCAGCCATTAGATTGTCTACTACTGGTGTAATTGTCAAAAGGTGGGCAAGTAGTAAAGAATTCATAAAGTCATTTTTTTTCATTTGCTCTGTGATAGGAAATGATACAATAATCTTCCATTGAACTAAATTCCAGTTGTTGAATTATACTGAATGAAATTGGCATAACACAATGAATGTCCAACAACTATTTAGATTTCTGATTGAAGAAATAAATTTTTTCCAAGTTATACTATTTATGTATAGTTTACCCCACAACAATTCAGGGGTTGGGACATCAGTCCCCATATATTCAAAACTTCACAGATAATTTTGATTTCCCAAAACTGATACTAGCCTATTGTTAACTGAAAGCCTTACCACTAACATAAACATTTAATTAACACATTTCTATATGTGATATGTATTAGATGCTGTATTCTTACAATAAATAAAGCTAGAGAAAATAAAATGCTATTAATAAAATCATAAGTGGGGGCGCCTGGTTGGCTCAGTCAGTTAAGCATCCGACTTTAGCTCAGGTCATGATCTCATCGTAAGGTTCATGAGTTCAAGTCCCAGGTCAGGCTTTGTGCTAACAGCTCAGAGCCTGGAGCCTGCTTTGGATTCTGTGTCAACTTATCTCTCTCTCCCCTCTCCCACTCACGCTCTCTCTCTCTCTCTCTCAAAAATAAACATTAAAAAATTAAAAAAGAAAGAAAATCATAAGGAAGGGAAAATACATTTACAATACTGTATAATGTTAAAACAAATCTGTGTATCAGTGGACCTGTGCAGTTTAAACCCATGTTGTTTAAAGGTCAACAGTATAGCTTTGTAGGTAGACCACTCTTAAAAAAACATGCTTAGTTGAGAATTTGGAACTGTTTTATCACGGAACCTCTAGTTATAGCCAAGTGAAGCATAATACTACCTTTACAATAAAACTACGGATATAGGGGTGCCTGGGTGACTCAGTTGGTTGCATGATGGACTTGATCTCACAGTTTGTTATTCAAGCCACACATTGAGCTCACTGCTGTCAGTACAGACAGAGCCCACTTTGGACCTTCTGTCCCCCTCTTTCTGCCCCTCCCCCCCTCATTCTTTCCCTCAAAAAACAAAAACTACAAACATAAACTTAGCCATTGTCACTTTACTTTGTGAAAAATCAGAAACATAAACAACAACAAAATAACCTCCTCTGTTATATGTATTTTTAAGTCACCTTAAATACTTTTCAGAACATGGAAAGACATTTCTATTTTAATAAATTGAATCTTGCCTTAATCAACATGTTTTAGGGTGAATAATTACTAATTAAGTATATACACAGATGACACTAATATACTAGTAGGTAGAAGAAGACATTAATTTGAAAGAAGAAAAGATTTAAAATAAGACTTCCCTTTTTGAAGAAGTATAATAGGATACATTAGAAAATACAAAACATATTCAAGAAGAAAGATCATCATAACCTTGGATAATTGAAATCATCTTATACTATGAATTTCAATTTATGAAAGTAGAAAGGTATTTTGTAGGGATATATTTCACTAGAGCGAAGTTAAGGCTATAACTGAACACAATTAGAACATAAAAAATTAACAATGTTAGAATCATTAACAAAAGGGCTATTGAAGACAGCACACATAATTCTTAAGGCTCAAGGAGAATCATTTTAGTTTCACTAGTAATTACTTATAAGTCTTATCTTAAGAAAACGTTCACATTTTCAAAGGAAAATGTATATCATTTTGACAGAAACATGAAAAACTCTTTTGTCTAAAGATTTTAGATGATGACTGAACTGACAACAGATATGCACTATAAGGTTTTCGATAATCAACTTAGGCCTTTATTTGTCCTGTATAGATAAAAATAGACCCTAAACTTCATTTCACTTCTCAATGAACCACATGCATTTCAGGAAGTAAACTGTACACAGAAGTTGCTCAATCATTTTACAAGGCCAAGTGCCCTAAAAAAAAAAAAATCCACTGAAATTGTATCTCTGTGCCATAGACTTCTGTGATGGTAGAAATCACAGGATAAGTTCAATTAATGTTATTATTTAACATGGTATGGAGAGAAAAAAAAATCCAGTTTGATTGAATCCCTTTTCTATATAAGTGTAGGCCTGCCATCTGCAATGTGTGGGATATGAGGGACAGTATTTCTTGTCCATGAACTTAAGACAAGTGGATTTGTACAATTGTATATGGAAACATCTGAACCAGAAATGGAATCAGTTTCTTGAATCAACAAAGGGTAGCAGTGAGCGTTTTTAAACAAATTAAATAGTCATTGTTTGTTGAGTTTTTACTATGTACCAGCCTCTTTTCTATTAGTTTTATATCTTTTGACTAATCTAATGGTGACCTTGACACTGTGTGGTTGCTATGAGGAAACAGAGGCACAGCAGCTTGAATTATTTGCCTGAAGTGACCCACTACTAAGTAGTAAAACTGGAATTTCAATCCAGAAGGTTTGACTCTAAGTTCATACCCTTCTTTGTCATGTGTGCCTCTGATGTGGGCACCAGGTCCTAATAAAGTCACTGACTATGTGGACAAATCCATTCTACAAATATGATTATTTTAAACTGCATAAAGTCATTTTTTATATGTAAAAATAGACAGATCTATATAGAAACTACTTTTGAACTTAAAAAGCCAAACAAAGAAATGGCCAGAGAAAGATTTTTAAAAGCATACTAATTTATGCAGCACCTGGGTGGCTCAGCTGGTTAAGCATCAACTTTAGCTCAGATCATGATCTTGCAGTTTGTGAGTTCAAGTCCCACATCAGGCTCCCTGCTGTCAGGGTAGAGCCCACTTCAGATCCCCTATATCCCTCTCTCTCTGCCCCTCCCCTAACTCGCACACCCTCTCTCTCTGTCTCAAAAATAAACATTAAATTTTTTTTAAAAAGACGTTTTAAAAAAAGCATACTAATTTAACTCAGATAATACTATAAAACCTCAGTCAAAATAGATTTATTTCAATATAAAGAAATGGACAAATTAATTAGCTTTGACTTTCAAAACAGATATGTATTTTCCATTCTAATTTTTTTAATTTTTAATTTTTTAAATTTTTTGGAGTTTATTTATTTATTTATTTATTTATTTATTTATTTATTTTGAGAGAGAGAAAGGCTGCAAGTGGGGCAGGGGCAGAGAGGTAGAGAGAGAATCCCAAGCAGCTTCCACACTATCAGCGCAGCACAGAGCCCCAAGCGGGTCTCCATCTCATAAACTGTGAGATCATGACCTGAGCCAAAATCAAGAGTCAGATTCTTAACCAACTGAGCCATACAGGCACCCCTGTATTTTACATTTTTAAATGATTAAATGTAGATGGATCAACATGAAGTGAAAGAAACCTTTAAACATCATTATCATTAGGACCTTACCAACATCTTTCTCTAAGAACTGACACTTGAGCTGACTTTTGAAGGGTGAGTTGCCATTTTCCAATTGGAGAAAAGTGGGAAGGGTATTCATAAACAGTTACTAACACTTTAGGGCAAGAAGAAGCTGATCATAGTCTGAAAAATTTGAGCTCAGTCTGGTCTACAAATCAGCCTTGTGTAGGGGTCTGTAAGTGAGTGAGAGGCTGTTGGGGGGAATGAAATTTTTTAAATCCTGTCTATAAATCTAAAAATGTTGGATTTTCTTTCATCAAGGCAGTGGGAAGAGTATTAGAAGAAAATGAAGGGAATGTGTCCAGATTTTCTCCTCAAGGTAAGTCCAGCACCTTTTCTAAGGATAGGGTTAAGAGTACGGAATAATTGCTAGGAAGAAAGTTAGAAGGAAGAGATTTTTTTTATGGAAATAGAAGTAATAGCTAAGGTGAGTTATGATGAGCACTGGGCAATAATAGCATTGATAGAACAAAAAATGCTCTAGATTCAAAGATATTGTAGGCTATAACTGAGAGGGTGAGGTGATGATTAACCATGATGTTAATATAATAGTTAATATGAATAAATGATTACCCTTTCCTAGACATAGTACTTGCCCTAACAATCACATAAGATAGATATTTCTCTTATCAACACCATTTTCACAGATGAGAATGTTAAATAATCTGCCATGATGATAGAGCTAGCAAATCGAAGTGTTAAAATCTACATACAGCCTATTTATCTGTGAGCCTGCTTTCTTCACCACAGTGTTGCAGCTTCCCTCCTTTGTTAGATCTGGGAGCAAAGAAAAGATATGTCTCTGGGTTTCTGATTTGTTTAATATTATATAAATGGTGAGGTCCAGTAGCTTCTTGCTATGTCCCCTGTGCGTGCACTTTGCTGGTTTCTGTTCCTCTTCTTATAATGACACCAGTCTCATCTGACCTCATTTAACCATAAATGTCTTTAAGGAGCAATTTATCCAAATCACATTAGGGGTTAAGACTTCAAAATATGAATTTGGTCAAAACACAATTCAGCCCATAATAGTCAATGTGGAAAATTAGATTAATATATCTTATACAGTTAAAAATACAATACTTAAAGGAAAAATTAGGCAGAGGCTTAGGTTTATAAATTATCACCAGTTGACATTATGGATGATACCACCCAAGAAGAACATGAGGTAAGAAATTAATCAGAACAATCATGAAATTCTGAGAAACACCAGTGTTTCTGAAGGAAAGAAAGAGAAGACAGTAAAGGAGAAGAGAGGCAGTAGGAAAATTAGAATCAATTGATGCCACGGAAGGTGTAAATTTAATGGTTTGTGGAATTGTCAACAACTCCAGATGGTACAAAGAAGTATAATGAGAATTGAAAATGTTGTTTAATTTGGCAGTTTGGAAGCCTTTAATTATCTGAGCAAGTATAGTATCAGAGTGATTAGGGGAACAGGAAGATAGTATTACATTTGTAGAGGGAGCAGTCAGTGTGGTTGACACTTTCAAGATCCCTGTAGTGAAAGGAAAGGAGAGAGGAAGCATCTGAGGGAGACAGAGAGAGGTGAGCTGCTCCAGGCTCACACTGAGAGAGCAAAGTCTACAGATTAGCCTTAGTTTACTTTTTCTTAGGCTTTCTACTCAGCCAGTAAGCAGCAATGCAAAGATGTAGTGTATATAAATTTGAAAGATCCAGTGAGTAGATGCATCTCCTTATGATAATCTCACATACCTGCTATAGAGCGAAACCACCAGGCAGAAGAAATCCAGGGTTTAGACTCACCATCTTTATAGATAAAGGCTGGCAAGGGTGTTGTGGCATGCACAGGGATGCAGAGGGAAAACCAGCGCAGAAAGGTGCATCCTATTTCTATATGAGAAAAGTGTTTATCACTGTCATACACTCTTGAATTGTTGGGCTCTACAAGAAATTCCAAAGCAGTGGGTTTGGCAATGACCTAGCACACTTGCAAGATTTACCTTATTTCACTTTTTTAAGTAAAGAGGTGACTTGGACATGCTTATAGCTTAAAAGGAAAATAAGGGTAGAGAAAAAGAGATTGAAATATAGGAGAGAGAAAGAATACTCTCCATCGAGATCTTCCAGAAGATGGATGGACATAAGACATGGCGATTCAGCCAGCAGTTTACCATAGAGAACAGGGAAGAATAGACAGACCAGTTGGTGAAGGTAAATACTGAGCAAAAGGAGACAAAGGGAGTTAAGAAACTTCACTTTAATTTCTCAAGAAGGAGGTGGCAAAATAATCCACAACATGGCATTAGTGTGCAATAAATGAAGTAACTGAAGGAGACTGGAGATTATTTGGGATAAAGTGGTGGAAAGGTAGGAAAGGTAGGAAAATCATGGCAAACCAGATGAAAATCAACCCCACAGTGATAGAAAGGAAGGGTGAAACTCTTGGTTTCAAATCCAAACTGTGTTAGTCCTTAATATCATCCCAGCAACTCGCATACAAGTCTGAAATCACCTCTACTAGGGTGGCTATGCCTTTCTTACAGGCAGCAGACTATTGGTGGGGCCCCACAAAATCCTGAGTCTTCCGAGCCTGCCCTGCCCCCTTTGCTTTCTGAAGGCTGTGAGTTCTCTTAAGCCAGACTCAGCCTCCTTTGGACTTCTAGCCTCTCTCACAGGGTCTCCCTGGCCCAGAGCTGTGTGCCGCACAAGTGGGAGACATAACAGCCTTTATAAATAGACAAGCCGCGCATCTTTCAACAAATTATTTATGTGTTTTACAGAAGTTGGAGCACTGATACTGAGAATAAAATTGACCTAGGAATTGGAAGACTTGAAAATGTTTATTATTTTAGCTAGAGCAAGATAAAACATAGCTGTCCTAAACTCCTACATACATTTGACAAGGATCTTAAATGGAAAGTAATTTAAAGAGGTTTTAAGCTTTTTGATGGCAGGATGCCTTATTTATCTAGCCTAGCACATAACAGTTAGTTATTTAGTAATTATTTATTCAAGAAATGAGTTTCAAAACTGAAATCAACCCTAGTTCCAGGAAGTTAATTGAGATTTCACATATAATTTTTAAATTAAATGAATCATTGAATAAAATACTAAAAGTAATGAAATTTTCTTATTTTCTATGAGTTATGGCCAATTCCACGGTCCTTCTTTATATTTTGAAATTTAAGGAAAATAAGGAAAAATGACAAGAAAAGGATAGTGTTCACTTCACGGACTTGCTTTGAGGTCTCACTTTAATAGTTAACCTTTTCTGGAAAGGAAGTTTCACATATATGGGATGTATATTAAGAATGAAAAGTGGTTCAGTCTGGGTGGTAAGTTTATGGGGTCTTGAATTTTCTCACTCTGCCTATCTATATGCCCTAGTATTTCTTCAATGGAAGTAGTTTGATATTTGTAAATGAGCACGGGGCTGGAACAAAGGTCAGTTAAACTGTACCACGCTGGGTTCCTAAAAGTAAAATTATTCTCTTTACCTACTGCGCTAAGTTCCAACTTCTCCACTGAGTTCAGCCCCACCTCCCACTGTATAGTTTTATTTCTTATGATTTCACAAGGCCCAACTCTGTTCTAGTTACCATGTGAGCTCTCATTCGCCCTGAACTCCTCACATCCAGAAGCCATTTGTCTTGGTCTTCTTTAATATATGTTATCCCCTCCTTCAAGATCTTTGACGTACCACTTGAATCACTCCTCTTCTAAAAAACCTTCTTTTGGTTCCTAATGCATGCTTCACTCTCTGACTGAATGCTCTTTTAGGTGAGTAAGTCCCATTAAAGTTTATGCTGCATTGTCAGAGTCATTTAAAAGGGAAATATCTATATTAAAAATCTTGGCTAGCTGCTCCCCAGCAGGGTCCCAAAACTGGGTACAGATCTCGTCAGGTATATTCAATTTTTCATGATGCTTTCATTACAACAGGACATTTGCTTGAATGCCTTAACACCAAATGTTCCTCTTTTTCTCACTGAGATGCAGTGTTCTCTTATCCTGTTCTGGATCATTGGCCTGATAACTGAAACTCTGTCAGAAAATTTTTGTTGGTTAAATTTTAATGCTATAAGCTTTCTGACATATGAAAGTAGAAAAACCTCAATAAAGAAAGATGACAATAGGGAAATGCTGTTACTGTCTGACCTACTAGTCTCTTTATATTTGGACATTGTTTTCATAGACTATTTCTAGTAGAATTCCTTTGCCTCACATTCTTTGAGCAAGGAACAGAATCAGATAATTCTGGGTTGTTTTAAAGGTTTAAATATCTAAACTTTTGTACTTTACTACTTAGGATGGGTAATATAACTCAAATATTCTGGTGTCAGGGCGTAAAAATCTGTAAAGATGTGACTTGATTTATTTAGTCTTGAATTTTGTGGTCTCCTATTCATGAGTGAAACACAATGCAGTATTTTTATTAACAGCACCGTAGCACCCTACTGGATGTATGATGAATATGGTAAAGTAAGAGATCAGTTTTCAAAACAAGAAGCTCATAGTTCCTTGGGTGACACAGGTTTTATACATGTCCTGCCTCTGAAGATAAATTACATTAATAAACAATGGTTTGTGACAATAGATGCCTGTTTTAATGTTGTATTGAATTAAACCTCTCAATGAGTGGCACATTAATGTTGTAAATTTAGAAAAGGAAAAAAAATAACTATGGATTAAAAACTTTAAAGATATCTTCATGGAAGTTATAATCTTAATGGACCCTGTAGACATTACCTCCATGGAAAAGAGAAGGGAGAGGAAAAACCAAGTATTGAAAATTTTTGTTCTTTTGCAAACTTGTACACAGGTGAGCCAGAATCTTTTCCTTTTCTGCATACATACACTCACCCACTTGTGTATAAATATAGGTGGTGTGTGGGGGTGTTTGATTTCCCCTCTTAGCACTTTGCTTAATTTTTCTTATGTTTGGATGCCACTGTGCTTCTGTATTTTCAGTCTATTAAGTATAAATAATATATTAACATAATGTAGATCTTTCTTGAGGGAACAGTGAAAACTTTTTATTCCTGGAGTTATGTACCTGTTGCAGGTCCTGTGAAGATGGATACTTCATAAGAACAAAGGATAATTAAATTTAGCCTATTTTTCCTCCAAATATCATGTGACTCCTGAGTTGGAAAGTTATCTTCACATAAATAAAAGAGAAGAATACAAAACATTCCCTTAAATTCGCATTGTCGGTCACGCATTGTATTGAATCATCACATCCCAACAAGCTGACACTTCTCTATAGGGCCGTCTAAATTTTGTGACACCTGCACAGTCTAAAGAGATTTCTACCTTAAAAAAAAACATTTTATTTGAAGGCATGCATAAATTTAAAAGCATGGAAATTCATGACTAAATACTTTTCCCTCTGACTAAATCCTCTTTTAGTAGAATTTGAATATTTCTTTAAAACAGTGTTTAATATAAAATAAGATGAAAGTGACTGGATATCTTCCAGATGAATAGAATGGATTATTTTCTTTCAACACATATCTAAAACTTTCAATAGCTTCTTAGTTTCTCAAATATGTGTTGCATTTCAAAGTTACTTCAACTATGTCTTTATTGCAAAAACCTAATAAAAAAAATGACGCTACTATTCTCAAAGCTTATAATGATGTCCATGGGGATGGAATGAGAATAATTTTTACTGGTTTTCTCCCTCAGAGTTATCAGAAGTTTTTTTTTTCTTTAGTTTTACAGGTGCACAGAATCTCCTTACTCATAACATGCACCTTTTTAATGAAAGAGATATATCACTTTTCCACATGTCAATCATGTTACAAAAATTATTTCAAGTTGCTAGAATAGTTGCCTAATTTGAGGAGAGGAAAATCACCTGTCACTACTGACAGAGAATATAAAGTGATAAGGTCATGATGGTACATTTTACTTATAAGGCAAATTGTCTATCAGTTGTAGAAAGTTAACAAATTACTGAAAAAAACTTTACTGACAATTTCTTGCTATTTTGATCATGCTAAGTGTAAGTTTAAGGCACAGGCAATGATAACCACATTTAAAACAAATTACTGGTTTCCCACTCTTGGATGATGATGGTTAGCTTGCTTGGGCAACTGTTATGGACTGAACATCTGTGTTCCCCCCAAATCATACACCAAACTCTAATCCTCAAAGTGATAGTGTTTTGTGTTGTTTTTACCTTTGGGAGGTAATTAAGGCATCAGAATGAGCCCACATGAATGGGATTAGTGCCTTTGTAAGAAGAGGCAAGACAGCTAGCTCCTTCCTTTTCCATCCTGTAAGGATGCAAGGGGAGATCAGGATGAGGGTTCTCACCAGAATCTGACCATGCAAGCACCATGATCTCAGACTTCTAAACTCCAGAAAAATGAGCAAATACATTTCTGTTGTTGATAAGCCACCCACTTGATGGTATTTTGTTGCAGCTGCCAAGACTGATTAAGACAACAGCCTGCAAAAGGAAGCACGTAAGGTAAAGACTTCAGTGTTTCTAAGGCTGTGGGGGAGATGTCTCATAACTACCCTGGGTCATAGTGTTGTGCTTTCTGATCATCTGTTTTCAACTAATTAAAAAGTCAGGTAATGACTCTTTTCTCCAAAGGAGGAGATTATTAATTTGGCATTCAGCTATTAGGCAAAGGCACTTGCTGCTGAGAAGAGGAGAACATATTTTGTTGAGTTGAGAGAAGGCAGGTGGTGGGACCTGTAGACAAAGCCATATCTGGTTTAAGTGAGGTCAGGAGAGTCAGTGTGTTAAAAGAAATAGCACTCCTCATTTACTAAAGCTTAGCTTTTAGCCATAGAGAGGAAGAGGCTTAACTCCTGCTCATACTCTACCTACGTGAGGGTTGTTTTTTTTTTTTTTTTTTTTTTTTTTTTTTTTTTTAAGTACAAGTTAGTTAACATACCATGTAGTCTTGGTTTCAGGGGTAGAACCTAGTGATTCATCTCTTACATATGACACCCAGTATTAATCCCAAAAAGTGCCCTCCTTAATGCTCATCACCCATTTAACCACCCGTCCACCCATTTCCCCTCAAGCAGCCCTCAGTTTGTTCCCTGTATTTAAGAGACTCTTATGGTTATCATCCCTCTCTGTTTTTATCTGATTTTTCCTTCCCTTCCTCTATGTTCATCTGTTGAGATACATGACCTTAGGTAAAGTATTTAACTTTGATCTTCCCTTTCCTCAGCTGTAAAATGGACATTATGGGGTCTGCCATGGGAGGTTGAAAAATTAAATATAGTAATGAGGGTAAAATTCCAGTATTAGTATGCATTTAGTGAATGGTATGTTTAATGTTTGTTATCAAAATAAACCATAGGCATTTGAAGAGCCAAAAGTTAAGACAGAAGTGGTAGTTGTTGTTGTTGTTGTCATTGTTGTTTCCCAACACATAGCACTAAAAGTTCAGATACAACAACTTCATTAAACCACTGTAATGAGAATAAGCATGTGTTTAGGACATCAAAAAGAAAAAAAAGCATAAACAAAACAAAAATCAAAACACAGGGATAAGCTCAGAAAAGATATAAAGTTTTACTTTTTTCATGATGTAAGTTTTATGTTGTATTTTAAAATAAAATATTATAAATTAATCTATTGAAAAATATAGGGCAAAAACATACCATTTAAAATACTTATGTCCTTTAAAGAATTTGGCTTCAAATAGGATAAAAATGAAAAGCAGAGAACACCAAAAGGTGAACCACATTCAGAACATCACTGAATCTAAAAGAAGAGAAATTCAAACCAGATCAAAGTCTCTTATCACTAGATCCTTAGCGACAAGGAAATGAAGAATGTTGTTATCAGAAGCTCATGTTAGAATATTCATAGTGTGTTATATATGCATTTGGTTTGGTTACTGAATGATAAAAATGATACAGTTTTCATTTTAGAGTATACTTTCATTCACTCTCAATAGATTCTTTTTTCATTTATATAATGTCTCAAGTTCAAGAACCCCTTGATATATACCTAATTCTTTTTGTCCAAGGTGGGGTGTAAAACAAATGACCTATCTTGTACTTAATAGAATTCCCATTCATGACTTTATTTGCTGCAAAGAACCAAATTCTTTTGGGAGGTAAAACTTTACACATTAATAACCATTTATATCTTAGTATAACTGAATTTTTAAACTTCTATAATGAAAAAAGAGTAGAGCATTGCCATGGAGAATATAAGCCAGGCAAATGGAGATGCTTCTGATAGGAAGGGCAGTGCCCTTGAAGGGAATGAAGGTAAAGAGGGAGACTGAAGATATTTTACAATAATACCATAGGTCACCTCTATTGCTATCACTATTCTTGCAGAAGGACAATATTTCTTGAAATAGTATTTGCTCTATATTTTATTGTCTTAATAATTACCATTTTCCCATACTCTCTACACTTTGAAGCTTATGCATTCATTTTATAGACTACAGGGTGGGTAGAGCCTAGGGAAGAAAGGTCAAAATGAGCTTCATTTTTACTTTTTTTTTTAATGTTTATTTATTCTTGAAAGAGAGAGAGAGAAAAAGAGCATGAAGAGGGGAGGGGCAGAGAGAGAAGGAGACAGAGACTCTGAAGCAGGTTCCAGACTCTGAGCTGTCAGCAAAGAGCCTGACGTAGGGCTCGAACCCACAAACTGTGAGATCATGACCAGAGCCGATGTCAGACACTTAACTGACTAAGCCACCCAGGCACCCCGAGCTTCATTTTTAAAAACAAGATTTTGCATGTACTCAAACTAAGGATCACCTTCATGTGTAAAAGCCAAGTAACTTGAGAGTAAAAGAGGTTTTCAGATTTCCAAACCTATGGAGGTTGACTGTGGAGTAAGTTTTAACGGGGAAGTGGAAAAAAAGGCAGGACATAATATAGGGAAGTGGCCACAATGACCAGAGTAAGATAGAGATGTGGGTGGAGCATTTTTAGGCAGAAAGAGTCCCTAGAATGGTGTTTTCTAGTTAACTGTGGCCCAAATGTGGAATGAGAGAAATCTAGATAATAGAGTGTCTGCCAGGTAATCATCAGAAGAATCTATTATGTCTACATTCAAAATATTCAGAAGGATTTTCTACTATCATCAATTCCCCTATCTGGTCCAAACCCCTACCATCCTTCTCTACATTATTGTAGTTGTTCCAAACTGTCACCCCCTACTTATCTTTCGCATAATCCACCGCATGCACAGCACCACACACAACATTTCTATTAAAGGTAAATCATATTAAGTGATTCCTTTGCTCAAAACTCTCCACTGGTACCCCATTTTTCTATGGGTCAAAGCTGAAGTCTGGAGTTTACAAATATATTCCCAGTGACCTGAAAAATACCTAGAATCTGGTAGGAAATCACCAAATATTTGTTGGATGAGTTAAGAATAAATAAGTAAACCCCTATCTCAGTCAAAGTAAAAGCTAAGGTCCTTTTTGTGGCCTATCAGACTTTAGAATTCTGCCTTCCACACTCCCACTACATGTCTAATTTCTCTCTTCCTCACTCTTCTGGCTAGAGTATTTCCCAAACTAAACAGGCACATTCTTGCATCAAGATAGAAAAACTGGCCATTTCTTTCACATGAAATGCTCTTCTGCAAGATAGCTGCATTCCTCCCTCACTATCTGTCTTTGCTAAAGGCTTTGTGAATTCTTCCCTATTTTATTTAAAACTGTATTGTCCACCCAACCCTCTTTTCTGTTGTATTTTCTATATAATATTTATTATCAGGTAATATGCTATATATTTTACCTTTAAATAAACCATCCCCTTCTCTATCTCCCAAATGTAAATGTCAGTATTGTGGGTATTTTCATTTCATTTATTCACTCCTTTTCTTCCAGTGCCTAGAACAATGGTATTTGGCACATAGTAGGCACTCAAAAAGCGGGTAATGATTCAATGAGTGAATCAATTAATAATATGGAGAAGGCATGGTTTGGGTCACTAAGGGGCAGAGGATGAAAAAAAATAAATTAGAAACTTTGCAAGATAAAATGGAAAAATATATACTTGGATATTACTCCTAATGCTGCCACTAACGAACTATATCATCTTTAAAAACTTCTGTACTTCCTTTTTTTTAAATTGTAATGCCTCGGGGCGCCTGGGTGGCGCAGTCGGTTAAGCGTCCGACTTCAGCCAGGTCACGATCTCGTGGTCCGGGAGTTTGAGCCCCGCGTCGGGCTCTGGGCTAATGGCTCAGAGCCTGGAGCCTGTTTCTGATTCTGTGTCTCCCTCTCTCTCTGCCCCTCCCCCGTTCATGCTCTGTCTCTCTCTGTCCTAAAAATAAATAAAAACGTTGAAAAAAATTAAAAAAAAAATTGTAATGCCTCATCTACAAGTAAAAGTTGGGTAGGATGTTCTATAAGATTCTTTGCATCTGTGCTGTATGTTTTTATTTTTTTTATTTTCATGACAGATTCTATATTCTATTCTCTGCCCCATTTCAGAAAATATTTAGAGTTATTTAAGTATTTATACATCTATATTAGTCTAAATTTTGTCAGAATTACATGCAACATAGCAATTTCTAAAAGTTTTCTTCCCAAATATAAATAATCACAAAGAAGATATTTATAAATGTTGCTGTTAGGCCAAAGTAATGATGACACAAAGGAGAAAAGAATACAACTCACACACACTTACAGCTGAAATTTATCAGAAAAGAAAATACAAAGGAATCTCTTCTTCTAGGCACTTTTCACCAGCTGGTCTAAGGACATACATCATCATGACTTCTAAATTTTAATTTACAAGGAACAAATATGGTAGTTTTATAGGCCCCTGACCATTACAAAATCACTGATTGCAAGGCCTGTCTCCTCAGAAACTAATCAAAAGGTGACACATTCTGTTAACTTCCTATTATACATTCATAACATCATCTTTCAATCCAATGTCATAAAGAATTTATGTAGGACATTAATCATGCAAGACCACTAAATTGTTCTCATTTCAGTGATAATTGTTTACTCCTATAAATGGCTTGTGTTGAGTCCCAACAAGTGAACTGAATAAAATATCTTCCACTCACCCTGGGTTGGGAAAGAAAATTAACCTACAGAAAGGAAACAACAAACTGAATGTATAATACGATTAGTATAAAAACTAAAATCTTGTACAGGTCTTCTCTCTTTAATAACAAAGACCAAAAACATCAAGGATAATTCTAGTCTCCAATAAGAGGAATCTTGAAAAACAAAATGAAATAAAACGACAACAACACCATGTGTAATCAGCAAACATGTAAAACTAAGCCCTCTTTAATACCTACACGACATGGTTGACTCTAAATTCAACTAAAGTACCATGTAAATGAAACTCAGTGCACCTTGCTAGTCAAGGCAACTACACCTCATCAAATGGGTGTCAATCATTTGCCGGGAACAAAAGAATAGAAAATCGAATGGTAAATTAATTCAATAATGCCTGGCGAAATGGCATGAGAACTGAAAGTCTTATGATCTGACTGCTAATCCTAGGTCCACTAAATGCTTCTATAACCTTGAGATTGACACCTGAACTCCTGTCTCAATTTCCTCATGGGTAAAATGAGAGGGCTGGACTCAATCACCTTGTAGGTCTGTCCTAACACCAACATTTTATGAGTCTATAAGGAAACTCAGCTAATCAAAACTTTGCTTTAAAAAAAAAAAGCAATGATTTGTCATCTGCTTTTAAATTTCCCCACTGCCTACTGAATAGAATAAGAATAGGATCAATTTGAGACAGCCCTTTCAGCCCAAGGGTGTCATAACTAATGGCACTGTCTATTGCTGCTTTCTAAATGGAACCCTACTATATATTTTTTTCCTGTAGTAAAGTGTCTACTTTATGAGCATAATAAATAGCAATTGCCCTTTAATGGCAACTTTAGCTGTGACCATTATGGCACAATTTAAGTGCTTAAAAACACTAATGGGAGTGATACAATGTTAATTATACTAAGGATATGAAGCCTGTACACAAGAACTCCTGAAAAATTAAGTAAAACCCTGGCTAATTCTAATTACAGTCTGTCTGGAAGAGATAAGAGAAATTAAACACCCCTCCCTTTATTAGTGCATTCCTAATATAACAGCACTATTTGCCCACATTGGTTGAGAAAACACTGTAAGTGAATCAGAAAAAGTGATATTCGGAAATAAAAGATTCTTTTACCTTAAAAAGAAAGAAAATAAGATAAATTACAGACACAGAAAATACATCTTTACTTGAAACAATGCTTACTTTCTTGCCTTAGAGAAACCTGCTTTTAAAGAGCTCATTCATTAAATTGTCAGGCACAGATTAATATCATGGGAGTTACTTTTTTCCTGTTTTTTTTTTTTGAACTATTTAGAACAAATGTATTTGAAAAGCATGAAGACTCTCCTTCACCTTATCATCTATGGAAAAAGTAAAATTTTAAACAATGGACTGGCCATTTTAAGTATTTTTGTTTTCTTTCCAAAATATCTATTTCTAACTTTCCTTTTTCTTTCACTCATTTACTGAATGACTCCTATCTGCTAGTACTGGGCATAAAAAAATGGATAAATGATCTAGCTGCCCTTAAGGGGCTTATAGTCTAACAGAGAAAGACAGACTTGTGAAAACAAAATAGCAGTTTATGTTTACACCTTAGTATCTGTTATTGGGTAAGTAGTTTTTTCTCTTTGTCTTCCAGACTTCCTTTTTGTTTTTCCTTCTTCAAATTCTATTGCTTGACTCATTATAAATTTGTTTATATGGCTCCCTAACTAAATTGGAGTAGTAGAAATCAAGTTTTGATTTATTTGATTTTACTAATTAGTTAGCAATAAAAAGTTCATAGGTTCTCAAGAAAACCCTGTGCTGGAAAGCCTGGAACATTTCAAAGAGCTATCATTTTAAAACTGACGCAAATGACATGTCATAAATAATGAAAACAATTGGATGGCAGCCTACAATCTTCAATACACGCATTATTTTAACGGATCATAAACCAAGTAAACTAGCATCAGGGTACGAAAAATCCACTCATCGTAAATAACAGTCCTAACTGATTGAGATCATTTAATTTCATCAAAAATGGCCCATAATCTTTAAATTATAGATATTTGGAGGTTAGCCCAAATAGTTATGGCAAGTATCTAGGTGCTTAAAACTTGTAATCTTCACCTTAAGTCATTTATTATCTCTAACAGACTTTCTAATTTGTTAATGTATCTAGTTTCAAGTGACCCAGAGGGCATATGTCAAATACCTGCCTTGGAAGGTTATTTGTCATTTCAGCATCCCTACTTTTACAGCTTTAGGATAGTTTCCATGACATTTAATCTGTTCCTTTTGAAAAGTAATTGTGTCACTCCTCCTAAGTATATGTTTCCAAATACAAAATACTTTGCACACTCTGTTTTTCTAATATATGTAGATCTCTCCTGCTTCCAAATCATACTAAAGACAAGGAGGGTTTATACATAAATTCAGTGTTTCCATTGTCATTCCTTATGATCATTTTCTGAAATTGCTTTGTACTGTTTATCTTTTAAAAATTAAAGTCTAATAGTAAGACTTTAAGCCTGGAAATAACTTTTACTTCTTCTCATATTTTTCTGAGATATTTTTGCCTGGTATGTGAACACACACACACACACAGACACACACACAGACACACACACACACACACACACACACACACACACCCCAAATTCACTAATAGTTTTCTCCCCATTTTCACTCACAGGCTTGGAGTCAATGTTTGTCAGACTGCTCCTACCTGGTAAACAACTTTGCTTCTGATGATATTTCTTTTGCTATTTGCTTGTTGAGTTTTTTCCCCCTACACTAAATGTCATCATTGTGATCATCCATCTTAAATTTCAGCCTCTTTGCTGATCACTGAAGCATTTTCTATTTAGCGTTGGCAGCATTTCTCACTAAGGTCATTTATCCCTCTGTTAGATGGTTACTCAATAGGAACTTTCTTCTCATCCCCAGAAAATAGATTTGAAAGTAAACAGCTTAGACAAAGCATCAAGGAGAGAAAACACAGTAACATGACAGAGGATCTGGAAGCCACACAGCAATGGACAGTTTGCTGTAGAACAGAGGACCACGCTGAGGAAGCTCTATAGAGGAGACACAATGCTAGATCACAGGAGCTTGAGACGCGGCTGTGAAGACGTCAGGTGGCTGATATGAACTATGTGAACGTGGCCAGCCAATGCATTTCTCTAGCACTGTTTCCTCAACTCTAAAACAAATACTTCATTCCCCCTTAGAGAATATTCTCAGAAAGAACAAAAGAAAAAGGCAGAAAATTTAAGGCGTGTTTAATTAACGGAAGATTGGGTCGGGGGAGAGATAAAACTGAAAATAAAATAGGAAAAGTGTCTCAAAGCCTGGTAGCCTATAAACAATTGGTAATTATAAAAAAATCACCTATAGAAATAAAAATTATCATTTAGTCTACTCCTTTAGAGAGGCATATCACTCACACACACACAGAGACACACATGCACACACACATACACAAACACACGACCAGGATGCCATTATTGTAGAATCAGTGTATTACTCTGGGAGTACTGTAGAAGCTAGGAAATTTAGAGTGCTTAGAGTTGATCTTCTATAAAACAAAAGGAGGCCAAAATATTCCATTGGTAATATTGGTTGTAGGTTAGGTCAGGAAGAAAAAGTAGAGACCTGGAGACAGAATTACCTATGAGAAATGGACATGGAGTCAATAAGTTCTAGGATGCTCAAATATAATTCCATCTTCTGAGAGAGGAAAGTGATGGGGATCTAGCTTCGAATATTCACTGGAAATTATCTAATTTAGTTTAGGTCAGGATAAAAAGAGGAGAGGGGGGCGCCTGGGTGGCGCAGTCAGTTAAGCGTCCGACTTCAGCCAGGTCACGATCTCGCGGTCCGGGAGTTCGAGCCCCGCGTCAGGCTCTGGGCTGATGGCTCAGAGCCTGGAGCCTGTTTCCGATTCTGTGTCTCCCTCTCTCTCTGCCCCTCCCCCGTTCATGCTCTGTCTCTCTTTGTCCCAAAAATACATAAACGTTGAAAAAAAATTAAAAAAAAAAAAAGAGGAGAGGGGTTCATGGAAAAAAAAAGACATCACTTGATAATTAATTTTTACAGTTTGCTAGTTCAGCTTATGCTGGTAAGTACTGTAGTGTGTATAGCATAGGGAGATGAATTGTCCTCGCAAAATGGAGATTGGACACTCAGTACAATATTAGTTCAATATACCATAAATGTACATTATTTGTCTAATCATATAGCTTCTTTTGGTGTATTGGTATTAGAGTGACTTTTTGCTTTTTACTTCTGCCCTTGAAAATACTGAGTAATTCTCCATATATTTAGAAATCTTTAATAAACAAGAAAATAGCTTATGTTTATGTTTTTAAAATTAAAATTTCACTTTTAAAATTAACTCAATTTTTACAAGCATTGCCTTGATTCTCCTTTCTGATCAGATACGTTTTATTAAGTAATAGAGAAACAGAGAGTGATAGTACATGGCCCAACAGTTGGAGTTAGAAAATAAGCAGTGGTGTGAATAATTCCAAACCACTGGATGATTACAAAAAAAAAACCAAAAAAACAAAAAAACAAAAAAAATCCATTTGGCTCTTGAATACACACAATGAGTTCAGGAGAATAGAGTTATTTCTCTAATTACTGTATGTTGTACTTCCGCCAATACTGAAATGATTTTACATACCCTGAGCACACAGCAACTGTTGGAGGCGAGAAGGGACCTATAAACATATTGGATACAGAGAGAAAAACAGTTTTGCATGCAATCCACAATGTAAAATGCTATTCTTAGAGCTGTGTCTGCATTAGGACAAAACTGGTCATTTTTTTCAATTCAGATAAGAAATTAAAGAAATTTTTCAAAAAAAAAAGAAAGAAAGAAAAGAAAATCAAGCTGACTTTTTAAAATACTAAATTGATCACTTTAGTAAAAAGAGCTAATCTCAAAGTCACATGTGGATACAAATATAGTCAAAGTAAGAGCAAATTATATTGCCAAGTCGCTTATAAACATTGATCATTTTTCCTACTCTATAAATAAAAAAATTAAAAATTAGTTTTCCCACACTTGTAGTAATTTTATATAAAGTGGTGTAAACATAGAAAGAAGAGATGTTTTTGTAGATCAATGTCAAAGAGAAAAGCAGACAAAGAAGGCAAGGATAAACAGAAAATAACATGTTGAGTTACCATCTCTTCAGCATATATTAGGTTGCTAAGTATGGTGCTTGTCTAGATACTATATCATAAGTCTCAAAACAATCTCTGAGTGTAGGCATTAATGTTGCTACATTGCCCAATAAAGAATTTGAGGCTCATGGAGTTTGAAAAAACTTACCTTACACAAGACACAGAGTTAACAAAACTTTCTAATTTGGATTCAGATATGTCTGTTTTAAAGCCTTGTTTCCCCTGTTCCTGTCTACCAAAAACAAAAACAAAACAAAACAAAAAACAAACAAAACAAAACAAAACAAAAAACAAACAAACAAAAAAAAGAAAAACAAACCTAAACAAAAACAAAAAACAAAAAGACAGAATGCAACGTTTTGTACAGGTCAGCGGGGAGTCAACTTATCAAAGAAATAGAGCAGTCCAGATCTGAAAGGTTACAATCTGAACCCTTAAACTAAAAATCAGAAAGACCATTCTTAAAACTAGTAGAGTTTATTTATTTAAGATGTGGATGGTTAGTTAGCATACTGTAGTGCAGTGGTTTTCTCATGATTGATTCGTGTAAGTTTCCCATGACAAAAGCAATTTCACATGAAAAGTTAAGGAGATTTAACCTCTAAGTTTGCACAGCATATTAGGCCTAGACTAATAATATCAGGGTCACATTATATGTCTGGAACTGGGGTTCCTCCACAATAAAATGAAAAGTTGGCCTAGATTGACTCTTACTTCTAGCTATAAAAGTCAGTAAATGTTAGCATCCTTGATTCTCAACCCAATATTCTCTCTACTACTACAACCCATTTATCATTATATTAACAAATCCTTCTGATGGGCTGGTGATCAATGATCCAGTTTCTTAAGAGCTGACCAGAACAAACTTGCAATAGAGAAAGGGAACCAACTAAATCTGGTTTTTATATTATCACCTGACAGGGAGAAGGATGAAAGATGTATTTATATTGTGATCACAAAGGAATAAAATTTCCTTATTTGATGCCTGGGTACTCTGAGTTCGTCTTTATGCTTTTGGGCTGACAAGCTTATTTTGGGGATATAAATTCCTTGAGCCTCCCTTCTCTGTTCAAGTTGTACTGATGTTTTCACGTGCACCAGTTGCTTCAGAACACAGGGAAAAGGGAAGGACTGGTCCAGGTCAAAGGTACTACTGTACTGTAAGCCAGACAATTTAAGGGGAAAAGCAGTACTAAATAGAAACACATATTTTACAACTTGCTTCCTTTTCTCTATTTCTTTTCTGTTTTATGGGTCTCCTAACAAGGGGATGAAGTCCATGTTTGCCATTTTGGCAATCTCTAATGTCTAATATGCAAATTTTCTGGTACATAAAAGTGAGAAAGGTAAGTCTGGGATATCTGACATTTTTTTATAGGCTACAATGGTGGTTGTTTCTTTCAAGATGTTCAGCAGGTTTATTAAACTTATCCCTTGATGGTAGTTAATGTGTCTATTCACTTTTAAACTTCCATCTTGCTTTAGGAAGTTTTGTAGCTGTGGCCAGGGAGTCTAGGAAGGGTTGGCATCCTACATTTTAAGGTATTTTTGAAATGATCAGATCATTTTTGTACCTGTGCAAATACCTTTGGTCTACATCAGGATGCAGCAAACTTTTTCTACAAAGAGACAAATAGTAAATATTTCCATCTTTGTAGACCAGACTATCTCTGCTATGACTGCATAAGTCAGCTGTTCTATGAAAGCAGTTATAAATATTTTTATAACACAATGGGTGTGGCTATGTTCCAATGAAACTTTATTTACCAAAACCATGCCACAAATCAGATTTAGCGGTAGGTCTTTGCTTGATGATACTGATCTAGATCTTTGGATTTTTGGTCATTCATTCATATTATAATTGCATATTGAACATACATCTATAACATTACATACTACATATCATACTATCATTACATTTTGAACATAAGTGGATATGCGATAATGTTTTGTAAACCTATAACTTCTGTGTGGGTTATTCTTTCCTCAATTTGCAGTGAAATCCTACTCAGCTTTCTGATTCCTGATTACATTTCATCTCCCCAGGGAAGCTTTTCCAATCCCTTTTCCTGTCCACCCCAGCTCACAAGTCGGTTTTCCTTTTTTGTATAACTACCACATCTTAAGTATATTTCACATCATGTGATATGCTGAGTTTATATGTCTCTCTTCTTCATCAAAGTGTAGGTTTTGAGAGAAGGATAAACTGCTATTCATCTTTGATCTCTATGGCCAAGGACTAACTTTAGCTTGTAATTAAGTACTCAGTAAGTGCTTGTTCAGCAATATGCTTCAGGGAGGTTAAATCTGTAGTAACATTTAGATAAGACCGAACTGATACAATTGCCTGAGGATATATTTGCTTCTTTAACAAGTAGGAAATTTGAAGATTTCAAACCATCATATAATCTCAGAGCAAAGAGTATCTACCCCAATTCGCCTTCCAGCTAGGTGCTTCCATGTGACTAATTTCTGGCCAATAACATAGGAATGAAAACTGCTATGTGAAACATCCCAGGAGGCTTCTTAAAGAGACCTGACCCAGCTCTGAGGAACACCCCACTGACTTTCCTGCCTTGCTCTTTCCTTCTTTCTGGAACACAATAATTATAAGTCAACTCCCAAGTGGACATTTTGGAGCAAAAATATAGAAAGTACCTGGGCCTTTGATGACATGTTGGCATTCTGTGCCTCTTGTGGTCTGCCTTCCTCCAGTTTTTTGTAATGTATCACTTTTATTTCTGGTCTCTATCACAGAAACCTACCTGGTAATATCTAACTACTACAGTGCTATATGTTCCATTTAACATTAAGTAATTTCATTGTATTCTAAACCTTATGCCAATGTATCTTTGCCAAATATAGAAACAAAAGAGAACCCTCCATGATGATAAAGAACAGGGAAGAGAAAGAGAGAGAAAACTCTCCTTGGAATGATAAAGAAGATAAACATCAGGACTTTCCAAAATGATAGTAACTCTTTATAAAATATAATAGTAAAGAGTATTTTATTCTTAAATGAGACGTAATGTGAACATGGTCCTTTCCTGTCTCTCTCCATAAAACTATTTCTCACTTCAGGCAAATATTTGGGGCACGTGCCAAGGCAGGAAAACAAAGTACATGTGGATTGTATAAGACCATTTAGGCATCAGCCTGTTTTGACTCTTAATTCTGTATGTTGACAAGATATGTGATTGTGGATGCTTTTGTGCTGGAAAGCACTTTCAGAAAGTTGACCATGATGAAGGGAAAAGAGTATCCACTTTGGAGAGCAGTGTAGATAAGTGAATTTAAGTACAGCGTGAAGCCAGATGACCTGGGTTTGTATCCAGGATGTGTTGCTCTAGCTATGTGCACTTTAAAAAGTTATTAAGCTCCTAGTGGTTTCAGTTTTTCTGTCTGTAAAATGGGAATAGCAGTATCAACCCCAGTGGTTTTTGTGATGATAAAATGGATCAATGTGTGTAAAAAATATATGTAGGGGAGCCTGGGTGGCTCAATCAGTTAAGGATCCAACTCTTTATTTCAGCTCAGGTCATGATCTCATCTCATGGTTCATGGGTTCAAGCCCTGCATCAGGCTCTGCACTGACAGCATGGAGTATGCTTGGGATTCTCTCTCCCTCTCTCTGTCCCTCCCATGCTCACACTCTATCTCTCTCCATTTCAAAATATATGTGTTAAAAAAAGTGTAAAAGAATATATGTAAAATACTTAGGGATAGTAAATAACATTTTACTTTTAGCTGTTTTTCTTTGCTGCCAATTGGATTTGAGCAGTAATTCATAGTCTACCATTTACCATCCATGTGACCTGGGTAGAGATCCTTAACCTCTCTGAAGCCTCAAGTTTTTTATCTCTGAGATGAAGAAATATCAACCTAATAGTGCTATTGTGAAGATTGATTAAGATATACGTAAAGCCGTTGGTCCAGTACCTGACCCATGGTAAGCACTAAAACTGTCATTCCTTCACTTTTCTCATTTCCTTTTAGTTACTGCTCATATCATCCCTGCTGCAAATTTCTAAATAGGCAACTATATCATTAGAATATGGTGGAATTCGCCCAATGGACAAATACATTCTTTATACACATTTATACACATGTATGTATACAGATGAAACATTTACATATATATATATATATATATATATATATACACACACACACACACATACATACACACACACACACACACACACTCATGCCCATAAAAAAAACATTGTACTTGCCATTCACACTGTATGAATATTTTGTTACAGGTAAATTGGAGAAAATCATATAAGATTATATAATTTATATACAAAATGTCATATAAATAAATCTATTTTTCACTTAATAATTCAAACATAATCTTGCTGAAAAGTGATCCTTTATTTCTCATTTCTGTTTCTTAACTGTGTGAAAAGCTCACTATCCCTTTAGAGCAACATTTACTTTTAAAGTAAGGAGAGAAAATCTGAACTTGACTTAGAGATTAAGCAATAAGCCATCTGCCTCATTACCTGCAGAAACTTGCACACCAGTACAGAATATCATTCTGCCTGGGAAGTTCTCCTTCTAACAATATTTCTATTTCTTATGGATACTGTTTTTAGCCCACAATACCTGTCAAATTATAGAAGATTGAGCCTCAGTTTCATCTCTAAAATAAAGGAAATTGAAAATATGATCTCTCAGGTCTTTTCCAGTTTAATCTATGCTGTATGATTCTCTGGAGATTTGTTTCACTGGAATTGGGTGGCATGGGGTGAAAGAAAAAAGGAAAGATAAAAGGAAAGAAAAAAGGAAAGAAAAAAGAAAAAAATTTCCACCGGTAAATTTAAAAGTGGAGTGACAGCCAAGTTCACAGTCCACTGACACCTTGAGAAAAATATAATAAATCATATCACTTTATTGTTACCACCTCTCCAATAATGAAAGGAAACCTACAACTGGATATAAGAGTATATGGGGTCACATTTTGAACCTAAAAGTCGTTAATGCAATTTTTGTGGAAACTTCCAAAATCTGGGAGAAGGTCATGAGAGGGGGGGTATTCACTCTCTGCACCTGCGTAGATCCATTCTTGGTCTGAGCAATGATGGATGTGGGCATGGAGGTAGGATGGGAGGAAGGGACGCTTTAGGGGCATCTAGTAGACTGGCAAAATCACCTTGTCACGGCATTCTCTTGCCAATCCAATCCCAGTTATAGATTCTTATTATGACACATACATTATCAGCCTAAATCAAGATTGTAAGATATCTACTCCTCACTTAATGTGAATTGCCCAGAATAAAGAGCTGACTCTTAGGTATATAATCTTATTAAAGTTTCAAACATATTGCAGAGAAAACTCCAAGCAAACCTACGTCCATCTATCAGGTGTCTAAATGTAGCTTTTCACCTCTGACTTTCTTATAGAAGTGTTATGTTTTTTGTTTTTAGTTTTGTTTGTTTGTTTGTTTGTTTGTTTTTTACTTTTCACTTTCTTAAATGCTTCGGGGCTCTCACTACCACATGCCACCAGCCAATGTAAAACCTGTAAAGGAAATTGAGAGGAAATTGGACATAAATGAATAATCAAGAAGCTGTACATGTTGCTTTGAAGACCTTTTAGTTTTTCTACAAGTGACAGTTGGAACAAATTGTGTTCACCGCAAAAGAAAAGGCAATGAATGTTTGACAGAAAAGTGTCCATTCAATTTGTAACTCTTTATAGAGTTCAACAGTATGAAAGACAAAACTTGTTTCTCTGAAACTGTATTCCTAACATGTGACACAGTTTCTGACACAGAATAGATGTGTAATAAATATTTTTAGCTCTTGTTATATAAAGGAGAAAAGAAAACCTTAGGTTTTATGTGCAAATGTATATAATTGAGAGCAAAATTAATGTGTCCACACTTGGTTGGGTAAGTTTAAAACTTCCAATATCCAGTTTTGTTTTTGAAAAAAAAAAAAAAACTTAAGACTTTCAGGATTTTGCTTGTTTTTGTTTGGTGATAGTTTAGAAATGAAATATGTTTAAGAATAAAATAATAGGGCACCTGGGTGGCTAGGTCAGTTAAGCATCTGACTTCAGCTCAGGTCATGATCTCAAGGTTCGTGAGCTCGAGCCCCGCTTCAAGTAAAAAAAACAAAAGCCCACTTTAGGTGAGCCCCGCTTCTCTCTCTCTCTCTCTCTCTCTCTCTGCCCCCCTCTCTTCCCCTCACTCACTTGTTCCCTTTCTCTCTCTCTCTCAAAAAAAAAAGAGAATAACATAATAAACACACCAATTTCATAAAATTACAATAGCCCCCAAATAGGGAAACAAATCAAATGAACTTAAAGCATCAATTTTTCCTTTTATCCAAACAATGTGTTGAATTGCAGAGACTGTTAAGCAATAGAAAGTCACAGAAGGGGCAAGAAGATTTGAAGAAACCAAATTTAAAATTGGGCTAACAAATAACTATGATTAGCCAGAAATTAAGAAAAACTGCTTATTTGAACACCCCAGATTAGAAATAGTTGCTCTCACAGAACAAAGATCAGCTATTAAAATGCTCATTAGTGTCGAACAAAAGGTCAGGGAGAGGATAGCACCATGAAAGGGCAATTCTGAAATAAACTAGCAATGAACAAGCTATGGGGAGAAAAAATGTTGTATTTAGGTTCTTTCTTAGGGAAAAGCATGCAAAATAATAACACCCCTCAGACTTGTGTGTATCTCAAACTAAGGGCTGATCTTTGCTGTCATTAGTCAGAGGTCGCTGTTGAAGAACACTGAGGAAGAGAGAAAAAAGGAAAGTTAATAGTTCATTCTGATAATCATCTATTTTCTGGGTTTTCCAGAAATAAGCAAAAGCAAATTTTAAAATGTTCTTTTCGGGGCGCCTGGGTGGCGCAGTCGGTTAAGCGTCCGACTTCAGCCAGGTCACGATCTCGCGGTCCGTGAGTTCGAGCCCCGCATCGGGCTCTGGGCTGATGGCTCAGAGCCTGGAGCCTGCTTCCGATTCTGTGTCTCCCTCTCTCTCTGCCCCTCCCCCGTTCATGCTCTGTCTCTCTCTGTCCCAAAAATAAATAAACGTTGAAAAAAAATTAAAATAAAATAAATGAATAAAATAAAATGTTCCTTTCATGTAGAATATAGTCTTTGTGTCAATCTGCTGGCTGGAGAAACTGAGTTTAGGGTAAGATATCAGGAAAAACTAACATTCAGAAGAGCTTTATGTGAAGTTATAGAAAAAGAAGTACGACTTAAAAAGGATAAAAAAAGGATAAAATGAACTCTCCAAAGGCATTAACAATATCTGTCTATGATTTTTCAATAATAAAGATTAAAGGGTCAATCATAACATTTCTTCAACAGTACATTTATTCAATATCTGTAAGTAAATAGGTAGAATTCTATATTTCTACATTTTTATAAATGATATTTCCCAAATTCATACAGGTTATGATAATAAAGAGTACCTTGACACATTAATGAAGTACAAGCACTGGGTTTTTCTGGAGACCAGATTTTTTTTTTTATGAATGGAAGACAATTTTTAGCCGCTTCTGTGAATTGTATGAGTTTATTCTCAAGTGTGGGATTGCATCTTACACAATGCCTAAGGCTGAGGAGGTGAGGAGAGCTTCAGATGGGCACAGACTTAACTGTGTGGGAGTCTTAACTGTGATGGAGTTCCTATAAAACTGGGAGAGAATCTTTTTTTTTTAAGAGAGAGAGAGAGAGAGAAAGAGGAGAGAGAGAGACAGAGAGAGAGAGAGAATCTTAAGCAGCTTCCACACTCAGGAGGATCTCACGACCCTGAGATCATGACCTGAGCAGAAATTAAGAGACGGACACTTAACCGACTGAACAACCCAGGTGCCCCCAAGCTGGGAGAGAATCTTAAATAAGGTCTCATCCAACTTCTAGATGTAACTCCCGCTATTTTTTAAAATACAATAAGCAGAGAAACGTAAATTATACCACAAGGATGAAATCATTGAAACGTAGTGTGTGGGGGAATAACAGGATAAATGACACCATTTGTGAATAAATAAATAGAATTTACTTTTTTTTAACAAAAAGGGTGACTGATAGATTAAAAGACACAGTGAAATATCAAGAAAATATAATGAGTAAACCTTAAATACGAATTCAAATAAACCAGTTCTAATAACACATTTTAAGACATTTGGAGAGATTTGAGCATCAGGTATTTCTTACTGGTAATAAGCTATATTTCAAAAAGTTCTTATATTCTGAAATTTTTAAGAATGAAATGTTTAGGGATTGTTTCAACATTTCCTGAGATTGGAGGTAAATTGGGTAGGGTTACAGCTGAAATAAGATTTGAACAGTTTGTTTAAGCCAGATAATAGATACATGGAGTTCCTTACACTATTCTCTTGACCTTTTTTTTTCTTTTTTACATTTTGAAATTTTTCAAATTAAAAAAAATATTAGAAGCCAACGAGAGCTATAAAGATGAAATTAAACGAATTTACTCCAATGACATACAATTACACTCATTTGATCTATACTTATTTGTTCTAAGTTTTCCCACTTTAAATAATTCTTAATAACTTGTATATTTGTCATCGTTCATTTTGAGAAAGGCAAAGTTTGATGTAAAATATGAGAGTTGCATAGAGTTCAAAGAGAAGTTAAAACCATGGAGTCTGCTTCCCACCATGTGTTTTCAATCCCTCTTTGCACGACATTCATAGTCCTTATGATGGCTCCCGAGGACTCATGATCTACCCCTAGTTACTGCTCAGGTTGCCAGAGACTTCCATGATCATCTTTTCTAAACTGGTAGTAGTACCATTACTCTCAACTCCTTGGTCAGGCTTTATTTTTCTTATAGCATTATCACTAAATTAAACTATGTTATGTATCTCTGTGTTTATTGGTTTTCTTATTCTCTTTCTTTATTGTAATATTCATAATAATGGTATTCTGCTTTATTTGTGGCTGTAACCCTAGCACTTAAAACAAGGGTTAGCACATTATTAAACACTAAGTGAATATTTGCTGGAAATGAATTCTGATTTCCAAACACAAGTATTTATGACAGATAGTGATCTGGACTTTGCTAAAATAATTTTTGTGACGGGTGCTCACAACTTCATAAAGTGTGCATTCCATCACTGCATAACCATGATTGTTAGGTTGAATGTTACATGTTCTACTTTCTACCTATTGCTCTTATTTTCTCCTTCAGGTGCTATGTGAGCATACTCTATCTGCCATTGAGAAAGGATGAGCTCTTTTCCTTATGAAAGCTTGGTCAAGGTCATGTTCTTGCTTGGAGTGCTAGGACTGAATAATAGTGTTTATTTCAAACCCATAGCAGTTATCTCAAGTCAAGCTGCCACCCTGGAGTGCTGCCAGAACCAGGTCTGTTATCCACTGAATCTCTGCCTCTTTTCCTTGCCCTGGCTCCACTGCATCAGGGATAGGCAAAATTCTTCTGCAAACCCTTGAAACAGAATGGGTGTGATTGAATCTCCTTTCTCAGAAAGTAGAGCTATCCACCACTGCAAGCCAGCTTTTCTCACAGAAGCCCTAAGATGATACTATTTTGGCCCATCTTCCCTTTTTCAAAAAAAAATCTACCCTTAATCTACAAAGGCAACTTTTTCTCTAATGATAACAAAGGTGATTTTCTGATACTAATCTCATTAGAGACAAAACAAAATAAAAATCCAATTCACCACGTGGATATTATATATGATTTCAATATGTGCCTTAATAGAAAAACTAAAGCTTGTTCAGATTCACATCTCCCCATACCCACTGTACAGAAAAAAGGAGTCATTTGTCCCCAGTGGGTGAAAAGTCTACATGAGACCATTGTGACGGAGTTAGAATCTGCCACTAACATACTCTGTTAGCAAATTCAGAGCTATGTGATAAAAAGGAAGTCAGAAGGAGGGTTCATATCAATTATATATTTTGGAACAGAAATAAAAATAGGTTTTGTTTTCTAATGAATTTCCAGAATCTTTGGAATTTTCCAGAATGTTTGGACGAATGCCTTCACATTGTTTTTAGAGCGGTGGTAGGATGAATATGCTTGTTGCATAAGAAAATGTCAACCCAAAGGAACCCTGGATTACTACATTTATACTCAAAGAACTAGATTAATGATCACTTGAATATTTTTAAAGCCTAGATACGCATGTTTTGCTTAGCTAATGTTTCATAAAAGAAATTTGTCAACAATTTTACCCTAGTATAGCAGACAAATTTCCATTGTCATATGAATGAGGAAAGGAGAAATAAAAATAGAATTTTGAAAAGCTCCAAATGCTTTCAGGCTCCAAAATAGATACACAATCTCTATTTTACAAATAAGGAAACATCAATTAAGAATGAAAATTGCCAATGGCCACATACATAATTAATGATGGATTTGGATCTGAACCTATTTCCAATTAGTTCCATTACAATTTATTGGCACACTAGTGCATTTAGTGGAATATTAAAAATGAGCATTTTAGGGGTAACATGTTCAACATTTTAAAAGAATTAGAAATAACAAAATTAATAATGACAAATTTGTGAGCAAGTGTATGCACTTTATTTATTTTTGGTTAACTGAAATTCACACAGTACTTTAAAATGTATAGAAGCTGTGGATCCATACTGTGGCTACATAATAACATGGCCTCTATTTTTGACGTTATCCTGTTAAATGAAACAACCTACGTGCATGAAGAAAAAGACATCCCAGGGAGTGTCCACTGCACCACCATTTGTAAATTGTTCCTTCTGGAATGTTATGCTATTAGAGGATTGAAACATATGTGTGGCCACATCTTTGAATTCCTATGAAGGAGAGAGATTAGAGAGTTGCCCTTCTAAAACCAGGAGGGCTCTGGAGAAGAATCATAAAGGTAATGCATTCTAGACCCGACTCAAATTCTGTTCTCACCACATACTAAATATGTGACCTTGGTGAGTGACTAAACACTAAGTAAGCAAGTTTCTCCTTTTGTGAAATATGAATAACAACAGTACTTGTCTCATAGGGTCATTGTGAGGATTACATAAATGAATATGTGCAAAACACTTAAAATAGTGCCTAACATGTATTAGATGCTATTTAAGTGTTAGTTGCTATTATTACTATTATGCTTTTTTATGGCTGGATCCAAAGAAGATTCTATTCTAGTAGAATGAAAAGAAATTCTGCATGAAGGGAACTTATGTCTTCCAGTTGCTCCAAGTATTAGATTTAACATTTTATGTCTCCCACACTAGACTTTTCTTTGAAAATCAACTTATATGTTTATTAATAAACATTTTTTCTTATAAAGAATTCATATAAAACTTCTATTTGGTAAAGCAGCAAGGGCTATGTTGGTAGGGTAATCTTTTAAAATTACAAAATATAATTCAGTCTTATAAATAACTCACTAATTGTGTTATTTGTACTTAGATTTTCTAGGCATTTAAAACATATTATCTTTATGGAAATTAGAGCAGATTTCTATTTCCATGAAAATAATTCTTTCTTCTGACACAAAACACTTAAGTCTACTTAATTTATGTACTTTACACAATTTTTATTTATGTTGATTTGTAAATATTTGTTAATTTATTAATCAGCAAAATTAACAGAAATTTATAATCAAAGATTTCATTTCAAACAATCTACATTTGTTAAAAATTGTCATTAATATTTCCCTGACATCAAAGATTCCAATTTGAAATTCATATTCTTTTAAAAAAATTATAAATCTTATTTTCATAAATTTATTAGGATGTTCTTGACCAACATTACCAAAAATTACAATAGAGTACTCAACTTCTTGTTTTTAGATATTGTAAAGAAGCCGTGCATTCAGTTTTACAAAAATTCCTCACTCAATCATTTATTCACTCACATGTTTATTAATCGCTGATCATAACTTCTTAAACAGGGGTGAGTGTCCCATATTTTTAAGGCTTTTGTGGAACAAATAACATCATTTCATGTAAAACTGCTTTCAGGTAGTCAGTGTACTTTAACTTAGGGTTTGTAAAATAATATCATAAACTCCATCTTATAAAGTTAGGGTAGGAGACATGCATAAAATAAGTCAAGAATATTTTATGAAATGTTCTGATGGAGGTACTACAGAACAAGATGGGAATATGGGTGGAGAAAACATACAGTGAGGAGGACTGTGTAAGTCTTCATGAGGGAAAATTGCATTTGAGTATTCCTTGAATGACTGGGATAGGATTTTTCTGCTAAAGAACAAAAGAAACAGCACAAATTAAAATCCAGAGGCAAAAACATATAGGATCTGTTGAAGAATTATGTAATCTAGTGTAGCTGGAACATAGATGTCACTTGGGCATACCACAATATGAGACAAGAGTATTAGAAAGAATTTAGAATGGAAAAGGGCATCTGTGCCATGCTTAAGAATATGGAGTACTTTTTGTTTATTTGTTTGTTTGCTGGTTTATTTTAAACTTACTTTGAGAGACAGTGTGTGTGGGGGGGGGGTGGCAGAGAGAAAGAGAGGGAGAGAGAGAATCCCAAGCAGGCTTCAGGCTCAGCGCCGAGCCTGACACAGGGCTCGATACCAAACTGTGAGATCATGACCTGAGCTGAAATGAAGAGTTGAATACTTAACCTACTGAGCTACCCAGGTGCCTCTACTCTTTGTTTTGTTTTTTTTTACATTTTTTTGAAGTTTATTTTTGACAGAGATAAAGAGCACACACAAGCAGAGGAGGTGCAGAGAGAGAAGGGATAGAGGATCCAAAGCAGGCTCCGCACTGACAGTAGAAAGCCTGATGTGGGGCTATAACTCACAAACCATGAGATCATGGACTGAGCCAGTCAGAATCTCAACCAACTGAGTCATCTAGGCACCCCATAGTACTCTTTGTAAGCAAAAGAAAGTCAGCAAGGGCTGTTGAACCATCCAGAGAAACCACTAGAGCTAAATTTTAGCAAGATGGCAAGAAGGGTAGTGAAGAATGGACGTGCTCACATGCACACAAGTCAGAATCTCTACATAGCCAACTGCAGTTTCTTTATCAGTTCCTTTCAAAATGGAATTTCTGTCTCCGTGACTTACTATAACAGCCCCACAAATCACCTACAAATGTATAAGTACATAAAGTATAAATATTCATTTATTCTGTCCATTGGGCAGAAAACATTTTTTTAGGTCTTTCTTTTACAGATGACATACTGAATTAGTTTCCTAAGGCTGTCATAACAAAATACTATAAACACTGGAGGCTAGAACTATGAAACCAAGGTGTTGGCAGGCCATGCTTCTTCTGAAGGCTCTCGGGAAGGGTCTTTCTTTGCTAGTTTCTGGTGGTTTCTGGCAATCTTTTGTGCTTGGCCTGTAGTTCCATGACTCCAATCTCCCTCTCTGTAATCACATGGTGTTCTCTTCATTTCTCTGTTTATGTTTCTTCTACTCTTCTTATAAGGATACCGGTTATATTGGATTCAGAGTCTGCTCTATTCCAGTATGACCTTATGTTAACTGGATTACATCCTCAAAGATCCCCTTTCCAAATAAGGTCACATTTATAAGTCTTAGGAGTGAAGACTGGGACATATCCTTTTTGGAGACAAATACATCCATTTCCATCCACATTGCTGCAAATGGAAAGATTTCATTCTTTTTCATCTCTGAGTAGTATTCCATTGTATATATTCATATGTATACACCATATCTTCTTAATCCGTAAGAAGTGCTGCTATAAACATTGGGGTGCATGTGCCCTTTCAAATAAGCATTTTTGTATCCTTTGGGTAAATTCCTAGTAGTACAATTGCTGGGTCATAGGGTAGTTCTATTTTTAATTTTTGAGGAGCCTCCACCCTCTTTTCCAAAGTGGTTGCATCAGTTTGCATTCCCGACAGTAGAGCAGATTATTTTTGTCTTGTTCTTCCAGAAAATCTAACTCCTATGTGCTGCATTGTGCCAAAAGACCAAATCGCCAGTTGGGCTCTGTGTAACTGATTTAAACATCAGAGTGTTGAAGGCAGTTAGTTATAATCTTGGAAAGGGTCAGTGATTACATTTATCAAAACTAATTCTCAATTCTTTCATCGCATCATTTTTCAAATCTGATTGTTGTTTTCCTCTTTCCCTGCTTTCTGAGTCATTATTTGTCCTGTTTTCCCATCCCTGCCCATTCACCATGCACAAAGATAAAGCTCAGTGTGAACTGCAAGTATAATAAATATGTGTGTTTTTCCATCTTCCAGGTTAATGATGAAATGTGAGACAATACTACTTCCGGGACTTTAAAATAAAGGCTATCATCAATAGCCATGTTAGTAGCTAGGCCTGCATTAACCAAACTTCCTAATTTAAGCAGTATTTTCTAAACTTATTGGTGAACATTTAGTGAAGGAAACATTCGGAAGTGATGACAAATTATGCCTACCAAATTTCAATCTACTAGAACTGTCACTTTTAAATGAGAGTGGATTGGTCTAATGGGTCTCATAGGTCTTCAGTCGTTAGGTGGTGGCCATTGCTTTCTGCAGCCTTTTCTGTCTCTCACATTTGCAACTGATTCTTGTTTATGTCTCTTATCAAGTCACAGTTTATTTTACACCAAAGAACTAGCGCATTCATGCAAGTGCTCAATTGTACAGTGAACACTGTGAGCACTGTCAAATATTGTTTCACAGATATTGTTAAAGTGTTCTCAGAGGCAAAACATCTAATGTGAAAAATTTATGCTATGCATACTTTCATTACTTACCATTTGATCCACAATTTAAATCACTGACATTTGCCAGATTAGCAGATGAAGAGAAAGAATGATATAAGGAATGTTCTGTTTATACATCATGGCAAATCATGATTACTCATTTTATGCAAGAAACAGTAAATTGTTGCTTAACTCCAGTTATTGACATTAATGGTTCTCATGATGCACTTGAATACAAAAAGAAGAAAGTAACAAAAACTTGATGTGCTGAGTGAATTAGTTGCAATCCAAAAATTTTAAGGACAGTGTTAGAGAATATATTGTGCTCAATCATCTATGGCAAAGTTTGCCATTTTTCACTGTTTGGTTTAATTCATTTTTTTGTCATTGTTTAGAAGTACTATATACCTTTCTGCCTCTCTTTGTAGTTATCCGCAAATGGGATTTTGCCTTACTCAAACCACTACACGTTCATTTTTGAAATATATAAAGCATATCCCATTTTTTTCCCTAAATAAAATGCCAATTCTCAATGTTAGCTTTTATTTTATTTATACAGGTAGGGCACTTGTTACATTTATCACAATAATAAGTTTAAAACAATAAGCTTAAATCATTCCTAATTCAATAGTACACAGGCAATTTATATTTTAGGTAGAGCATAAGGAAAGGAATATTTGGTGCAGATTGCCACAAACTTGTTCAGGTGGAATGGGGTTGGGTGACATAACAGTGAAGCAGCAGAGATGGTGAGACAGTTTATTGACAGACAATGAAATCAGACTTGGAAGAGAGGAACAGCTGTATTCTATTGTATCCTGCAATTAAAGCTATTAAGGTAGAGGGAAATTATCATCACTTCCACCTTCGTGATTCTGGGCTGTTTCTCTGCATAGTTCTCATAAAGTCTGATGTGTTATATATTTCATCATGACAAAACATGTCATGAGCATTTTAAAATTATCACTGTGTAATGTATTCTTTTAAGAACCACTGTTTTTATTATTGTAAATTATTCCGAATTATATTGGAGATCATGAGAATATATTTTTAAAGTGTTCTCAGTGGCAAAATGATTCATTTTGAAGGCTAACTTTTAATTAATTCCACAATCATTGAAATTTCATTCCCGTCTCTTCCAGAAACTATAAAAATAACAGCTTCTCACTTGTGGTCATGAAAGATAAAAGCCACAACAAGTCAAACAGTGCGTATCATTCAGAATCCACTTCCATAGTTATAAAAATTACTGTGTAAAAAATCGGGGGCAAATGGGACTTAAGACATAGGCCACTTCTATCCCCTGAATACACATAGCTTCTCTTTTGTGCCCTCGAGATATAACACATGAGAAAAATGACAGCCCTATATTTAATACAGAGATAAGTTTTTATAATTAAAAATTTCCATTCATTAGGAGGAAATATAATTTAAGATAAAGAAAAAAAATATATACAGGTTCTGAATTTTGGAGAGACCTGGGCTCAGTCTAGCTCTGTCATTTATCAGCCATGTAACTTGATCCAAAAAAAATAAAAAGAAAGAAAAAAGAAAAGAAAAGAAAAAAAGAAAAAGAAAGAAGAAAACAAATTGTCACAGTCTTAGCTTTGGGGTTGTTTTGTCCACTACTGTCCCATTTACCAAGAACAGCTCCTGTACACACTGGACACTTACTACCTCCTGTTTAATAGAAGCATGAAGGAATGGTTAGGCTCAGAAAAAATGTAGCATGGGATTTGTAAACTCCTTTATGTTAGGGTCCTCTCTGACTTTGATTCTTCATATCTCCTTTATTTTCTGCAGTAGCAGATTGGGATGATATAGTATACTGAAACAACAGTATTGGAATATTTGGGTTCAATTATTATATGTAGCAGTCTTTAATTCACCCCTCTAAAAGACAAACTAACAGTAGACATATTTCTATGAAATGTAATGAAAACCATGATCATCCCCCCCGCAATTTTTTTTTTTTAATTTTTTTTTTCAACATTTATTTATTTTTGGGACAGAGAGAGACAGAGCATGAACGGGGGAGGGGCAGAGAGAGAGGGAGACACAGAATCTGAAACAGGCTCCAGGCTCTGAGCCATCAGCCCAGAGCCCGACGCGGGGCTCGAACTCACGGGCCGCAAGATCGTGACCTGGCTGAAGTCGGATGCTTAACCGACTGCGCCACCCAGGCGCCCCCCCCCCGCAATTTTTTAAATAACTTTAGGAGAAATAGTTCACAAGTCTGTCCAAATTAAACTTACTTTTCAAATTGATAAAATCTAGTGTAAAGTATAAACTAAATGATTCTGATACATAACAGTAGAGTGAAAAATTTACACATAGGTGCAATAATAGCTTTTATTTTTATCACTTGTTTTTAACCTTTGTGACATTTTGCAGAATAAGTTATGAATCTTGTGACAAATATGTGTCTCAACCCTCCCTATGGTGTCCAGCCAGGCCTGCTAGAGTCATGACTCAGCCTGGAAGCTGCTGTTTTATACTACAAGTCAAGGGATGATTTAGAGCCCCTAAGAAAACAGTATTTCTTTTAAGAAAAAATATCCTGAATAGCTACCATTTTATTAAAAATTCATGCTGTTTTTGTTATTTCCTTGTTCAAAATTAAGAGGATTTTGAATCATGCAATCATCATACAAAGATATCCAACTCTCAATTTTATCTTCTAGAACTGACTTTAATAAAATAAAAATTACCTTTTATCTCAAGATTTTTGACTCATTCACAGAACTTTCCTGAGCTGTCACTCTCTCGCTCAAAACTAATGTGACTCCCTGTGTGAAGAACATAACCAATGTGGTCCACCCACCTCCTCTGCTGCGGAGGAATTTACACTTTACAGGAAAGCAGGGGCCTCGCTGCTGACTTTGTTTTACAGGGTCACTCCTGTTGGCTCTAAGGTGATTAGAATTACCTCACAACTGTCCTTATGCAGTCATACAATGTCTTCCATATTTTTCTCCAAAATTAACCATGTTAGCTGTTTTGTTCCTCCCTCTGTTTTTAAAGTAAAATTTTACCAGTGCATGGGTGTTTGACTCTCATTCCTAGATTGAGACCTTTGGCCAGGTCTTTGAGTAGATAAGAATATTGTGTCTATGTTTTTATAAGGTCTAGTAAAAGGTCCTGTTTGTTTATATATCAGTAGACAGCTGGGCTGGGCTGGATGCCATAGTAAAAAAGGCAAATTCACAGTTTACAAAGCAATGAAAAAATCTGTCTTCATTGCAAATCTGAGGGGGGGTTTTTGGAGATGATGTTGATTTTAGGAAATCATTTGAATGGATGCTGTTTGAAATGAGTGCTTAATATGCATGTGTGCCTGCACACAAACATTTGCTAACTCTGACCCCTTTCACTCAGTGTTACCCATAAGAAGGCTACAGAAAGAATGAGCAAGGTACACAGTCATCGAAGAAGTCTGAAGGGCAACTGATTGGGATGTTCACAAACTACAGCTGATGTCTTTTCCATAATGACTGTTTAAAATGAATAATTTAAGAGCTTAGAAGTGTACTGCTGAGAGTCCAGAAATACATGGGTAAGAGGCAGAGTGATAGGAGTAGAAGGTGGAGTGCACTCCCCAGCTGATGGAGAGGTAGAATGTTGGACACCAGGATAGAGAAGCAAACTCAGGCCTGAGAGCTGTTGGACTCTAGGAACAGGCATACTTAGCATACAGATTTAAGTGTTTTTTCTCCTATATCATATATTTTCCTACTTTTAGTAAAGGGCATTATGCACAGAGCCTTATGTGGGAAGGAAATCGAGGGAAACGACAAAGGATTGTGTGGACTTCTTAACATGAGCCCCCCACGTGCTTGTTTTAGCAGCATATATACTAAACATCAGCTTTCCAATAAGGTCAAGGAGGTGATTAATTCTGGACTTCCAGGTGATGATCAGAAGTAAAGCCTAGGCAGATCTTGGAATGGCAGAAAGGAAAAATAAATAAGTAGAAGTGAATGGGGTGAATATAGACCTATGTACAGAAATGAGACAAAGTCCCTTTATTTCCTAAATGTACTAGCACTTAAGGGGGAACATGTATTCTTAGTTACAAATGCATCTTCCCTATTTTTAATTTCTCTTTCTAAGTTAATTTTCCAGTTTTATTGAGGTATAACTGACAATGCTATATGTAGTAAAAGTACACAATGTGATGATTTGATATATGTGTATATTATAAAATGATTGCCACAGTCACATCCATCACCCCACATAATTACCATTCTATTTCTGTGGTGACAACACTTAAGATTTACTCATTTAGCAAATTTCAAGTATACAATACATTATTATTAACTATAATCAACATGCTGTACAATAAATGCCAGAACTATTCATCTTTTAATGGAAATTAAAACCTCTCCCTGTGCCCTTCATTCCCCAGCTCCTAGAAAACACTAGTCTGCTCTCTGTTTCTGAGTTCAACTTTATTTATTTATTTATTTAGATTCCACATGAAATTGAGATCATACAGTATTTGAATTTCTCCATCTGGTACTGATGCATAGGGGCACTTGTACCCCAATGTTTATAGCAGCACTCTCAACAATAGCCAAATTGTGGAAAGAGACTAAATGTCCATCAACTGATGAATGGATAAAGAAATTTTGGTTTATATACACAATGCAGTACTACGTGGCAATGAGAAAGAATGAAATATGGCTCTTTGTAGCAACGTGGATGGAACTGGAGAGTGTGATGCTAAGTGAAATAGGCCATACAGAGAAAGACAGATACCATATGGTTTCACTCTTATGTGGATCCTGAGAAACTTAACAGAAACCCATGGGGGAGGGGAAGGAAAAAAAAAAGAGGTTAGAGTGGGAGAGAGCCAAAGCATAAGAGACTCTTAAAAGCTGAGAACAAACTGAGGGTTGATGGGGGGTGGGAGGGAGGGGAGGGTGGGTGATGGGTATTGAGGAGGGCACCTTTTGGGATGAGCACTGGGTGTTGTATGGAAACCAATTTGACAACAAATTTCATATATTGAAAAAAAAATGAATTTCTCTATCTGACATTTCACTTAGCATAATACCCTTCAGTTTCATCCACATTGTTCCAAATGGCAGGATAAAGAAAATGTGGTATAGTTATAGATATGGATATATACAATGGAATATTATTTACTTACTAAAAAAGAAAACTCCACCATTGCAACAAATACGTTTTAAAGTCTGGTAGAAGAAATGCCCACTCTAAATAAAGTATAGCTTATGATATTTCAAAACTCTTGTGCTTAATCATTGATTCAATAACAAATAAGGTTGGTATATATATATATATATATATATATATATATGTATGTATATTTGGCAAATATATGCCTATGATTTTTCAGAGTGCTAGAATTACAACAATGAATATAATATTGAAAATGTCTTCCTTCTTGAGTTTATCTTTAAATAGACAATAAGTAAGTAAACAAAGGGTATATCAAGCAGAGTTCTCCAGAGAAACAAAACCAATAAGACAAACATACACACATAATGAGAGAGACTTATTTTAAGGAATTGACTCATATGATTGTGGGGCTGGCAAGTAAGAAATCTGCAAGGAAGACCAATAGGCTGGAAATTCTGGTAGGAAGTGATATTATAGTTTTGAGTTGGAAGGCAGTCAAAGAAGAATTCCTTCCTCTTTGAGGGAGCTGTCTTTTCTCTTAAGGCTTTTGACTGATTATATAAGACCCACCCACACTATGGAAGGTAATCTGTTTTACACAAAGTCTACTAGTTTGTTAATCATATCTAAAAAATATCATCAAATCGACATCTAGACTAGTGTTTAACCAAGCACAATTAACACAATAGCCTAGCCAAGTTGACACATAAATTAACCATCACAAAGAGAGACAAGGGTATCATTTTAGAGAAGATGATCAGAGAATTACTTTTAAGGAATGGAACATTTAAGCTGAGATATGAAAAAAAATGTAAAGGGAGGGAGCCTTGAGACTATCTAGAGGAAGATCTTTCCAATCAAAGGAAAAATATGTACAAAGGCCCTGGGGCAGAAGTATCAGACAGTGTTTGAAGAATAATCATATGATATGCACAATGGCTATAGTTCGGAAAGCTAGGAAGAGGAAAAATATTAAGAAGAAACAAGGGGCTATTTGACCTTTTAAGAACTTTCCTGTTTATTTTAAGAGCAATGAGAAGACATGTAGGGTTCTAAGAAATAAACTGCATCATCTGACTGAACTATTAAGAAGTTGATTCTGGCTATGATGTGATGAATAAACCATGGAGAGGCAAAAGAAGAAGCTAGAAGATAAGCCAGGAGTCTATTGAAATATCATCATGGTAGGTAGGGTAACATGTACCACACCATGGTAAAGTCTAGTTAGTGAGACTTGGTCTGATTCTGGATGTATTTGTAAAGTAGGCAACAAGATTTTCTGATATTTGAATAACAATTGCAAAAAGTGATAGATAAATAAAAAATGATTCTAAGGTTTTAGGCCTTAACAAGATGAATGGTATTGCCATTTATTGAGATGAGGGAAACCCAGAAGGAGGCTAGGGAGTCAAGATTCCACCTTGGAACATGTTAGTTTTAACTTTGGGATACCTGTTAGATATCCACATTGAGAAATCCAATGGTCAGTTAGATACGAGTCTTAGAAACAACAGAGGTAATTTTGGCAGTCTTTGAAATATAGAGGAATTTGAAGACTTCAGTAGTAGATGAAATCATCCAGTAACTCAAATTGGGCGGAAAAGATAACAGGTCTGAGAACAGAATCTGAGATACTCACACATCATTTATTCTCCTATGTGAAATTTACAAACATCATCAAGGTCCAAAAAATTGGATTTTTATTGAAACTACATTAAATGTATAGATTAATGAGGGTCATCCTGTGTCTTTTACATCCATCTATTCATTTTCCTCCTGAAATGGGATTATATTTAAATTGGTGTTGCAGAATTTATTACCCTAATACCCGGGATTCATTGTCTCACAGCTTCAAAGAATGAAGAGGTGGACACAATGTGAGCAGCAGGTGAAAGTTTTTTAGGGCACAAGGTTAGAAAGGAAGAATAGTATGAAAGCTCTCTTAATAGAGAGGAGACATTCAAAAGTGAATGTGCCCAACTATAGGCAAGGGTCCTTGTTTTATAAGGTTCCTGTCAGCCCCAGCCCCCCTCACTCTCTCCTTTGTTCCTTTTCAGGTCCCACCCTTATTGGCTTGATAACTCTTGGTGCTGTGTTGTCCATTCCTGACTGATTCGATTCTATTATGTGAGGAGTCAGACTGTTCATACTGTCCCTTGTATAACATAAGTTTTATGGAGTAGCTAGGTATTTTGATTGTCAAATTCCTGAGGGGAACCTGAGGGGGAGTAGATGGTGTGTCTGTTACATTCCTAAGAGGGACTTTACTCCGGAGGGGTTTTTCTATAGTTAGATATTCCCAGCATTGTGCAAAACATGTGTCTTTCTGCTCCCAGGGACCTCAGGTCCTAATCCTTTCCCTCTCTGTCTATTTTATCCTGTTTTTCCCAATCATATTGGGATTTAAAGAATGAACAGTGAAATTCAACAGGTGAGGATGTAGACGTCAACACAGAATTGGGCAGTATGGCAGATACATTTCTTATATGAATCTGTGTAACTGTTACAAAAATCTTGGAATTGTAAGTGATCTCCATTTTACAGATAAGGAAAACTGGGGGCTTGGTAAAGTGAAGCAGTTTGCTTAATGTCACAACATTTTGCCTGAAATATAAATGAAAATTACAAAGACAATTTTAGAAGTGCTCGCATTATGCAATGTTTCTTTGCTGACCTCAAGGATTTTACAGTATGACTGTGAACTGAATTCATTATGAAATATTAATAGGCATATATTTTATGAAATATTCTACTTTAATATAAATATAAAACCATGGATAATTTGAGTAAGGAAAGCCCATAGCTTTTCTAAATTCTTGATATAAAAGTAAAACCCAGACAGGTGCTGGATTTATTTCACATATGAATTTTATATTTTGTATTCTGGTAACATTGGTGCTCTTCTTTACAGGCTATATAAGATACCTGCTCTCAAACCCCATTATGTGAACATTCTCACCCAATATTCAAGGACTTTTATGACATAACTGGTTGACCATATGTTTCTTCCATATGTTTGATAATGCTTTAAAAAGAAAGAACAGAGCACATAAAATCTAGAGCAACTAGAAAATGGTCTACAGCCTAAATGATCCAGAAAAATTATAACATATTTAACACCAGAATGAAGAAAGATTCATGACTGCCAGTGAACAAATGATTAATCGGTAAATCATATCTAAGTTTGTAAGTACTTGAGTGGTAGACATCTAAGTTTTAATCACTTTTCACTTACTGAATGTGAGGCTGTTTGGAGGAATTAAGACATGACAGGGCATGTTTTAGTACTCCATTAATACACAACTCAGGCACTCTCAAATATCTTCAACCACTTAAAGCAAGTGTTAATTAACCAATAAAACATAACCTGGAGCAACTGAAGGCTATTACCTTCTTTTTGTGTCTTAAACTCTGAAATCAGATGGGGGGAAGGAATGAAGGAAAATACAGAGTACTGTTAAAAAAGACAAATTAAGGGGGAGCGGAAGATGGCGGCGTAGGAGGACGCTGGACACATCGCGTCCTGTGTATCACTTAGATTCCACCCACACCTGCCTAAATAACCCAGAAGACCACCAGAAGACTAGCAGAACAGATTCTCCGGAGACAAGCATAGACAAGAGGTCCACGGAAGAGGGTAGGAAGGGAGGAGAGGTGGTGCGCACTACATGGACTGGCAGGAGAGAGCCCAGGTGGAGGGGCAGCCCGACGGCAAAGCAGAGCCCCTGAGTCTGGCTTGCAAAAGCGAAGGGGTAAGACCAAGTGTGTTCGGACAGCAAGCAGGACTTAACATCTGGAAGGTTATAAGTTAACAGCTCTGCTCAGAGAGCAGGAGGGCTGGAGGACAACGGGAAGGACATTTGTTGAGCTCTGGATTATAGAGCGCAGCTTGGCGGGGAACAAAGGCACTCACCAGTGCCATCTCTCTCGCCCATCCCCCAGCCAAAATCCCAAAGGGAACCAGTTCCTGTCAGGGAACTTGCTTGCACCACACAAACACCCAACGCTGTGCTTCTGCGGATCCATCCCTCCAGTGGCGGGTCTGACTCCCTCCCGGTGCCACAGGGCCCCTCACGAAGAGAATCACTGAAGGAGAAGCGAGTTGAGCCTGCCCCTCCCACCCGCATGCACCTTGCTGATCCACCCCAGCTAATTCGCCAGATCCCCAGCACCAAACACCCGGCAGTGTGCAAGTAGCCCAGACGGGCCACACCACCCCACAGTGAAACCCGCCCCTAGGAGAGGGGAAGAGAAGGTACACACCAGTCTGACTGTGGCCCCAGCAGTGGGCTGGGGGCAGACATCAGGTCTGACTGCGGCCCCACCCAGGAACGCAAGTTATTCAAGACAGCATAGGGGAAGTGCCCCTCAGTTCCACACCACTCCAGGGACTATCCAAAATGACAAAACGGAAGAATTCCCCTCAAAAGAATCTCCAGGTAATAATGACAGCTAACGAACTGATCAAAAACGATTTAAACAATATAACAGAAAGTGAATTTAGAATAATAGTCATAAAATTAATTGCTGGGCTTGAAAACAGTATAAAGGACAGCAAAGAATCTATTGCTACAGAGATCAATGGACTAAGGAACAGCCAGGAAGAGCTAAAAAATGCTATTAATGAGCTGCAAAATAAAATGGAGACGACGACGGCTCGGATTGAAGAGGCAGAGGAGAGAATAGGTGAACTAGAAGATAAAATTATGGAAAAAGAAGAAGCTGACAAAGAGATAAAAAAATCCAGGAGTATGAGGGGAAAATTAGAGAATTAAGTGATGCACTAAAGATAAATAATCTACGTATAATTGGTATTCCAGGGGAGGAAGAGAGAGGGAAAGGTGCTGAAGGGGTACTTGAAGAAATAAGAGCTGAGAACTTCCCTGAACTGGGGAAGGAAAAAGGCATTGAAATCCAAGAGGCACAGAAAACTCCCTTCAGATGTAACTTGAATCGATATTCTGCACGACATATCATAGTGAAACTGGCAAAATACAAGGATAAAGAGAAAATTCTGAAAGCCAGCTAGGGATAAACGTGCTTTAACATATAAAGGGAGACCGATAAGACTAGTGATGGATCTCTCTACTGAAATTTGGCAGGCCAGAAAGGAATGGCAGGAAATCTTCAATGTGATGAACAGAAAAAATATGCAGCTGAGAATCCTCTATCCAGCAAATCTGTCATTTAGAATAGAAGGAGAGATAAAGGTCTTCCCAAACAAAAACTGAAGGAATTCATCACCACTAAACCAGCCCTACAAGAGATCCTAAGGGGTATCCTGTGAGACAAATTACCAGAGACATCGCTACAAGCATGAAACCTACAGACATCACAATGACTCTAAACCCATATCTTTCTATAATAACACTGAATGTAAATGGACTAAATGTGCTAACCAAAAGACATAGGGTATCAGAATGGATAAAAAAACAAGACCCATCTATTTTCTGTCTATAAGAGACTTATTTTAGACCTGAGGACACTTTCAGATTGAAAGTGAGGGCATGGAGAACTATTTATCATGCTACTGGAAGTCAAAAGAAAGCTGGAGTAGCCATACTTATATCACACAAACTAGACTTTAAATTAAAGGCTGTAACAAGAGATAAAGAAGGGCATTATATAATAATTACAGGGTCTATCTATCAAGAAGAACTATCAATTATAAATGTCTATGTGCCGAATACGGGAGTCCCCAAATATATAAAACAATTACTCACAAAGATAAGCAACCTTATTGACAAGAATGTGGTAACTGCAGGGACTTTAATACCCAACTTACAACAATGGATAGATCATCTAGACACATGGTCAATAAAGAAACAAGGGCCCTGAATGAGACATTGGATCAGATGGACTTGACAGATATATTTAGAACTCTGCATCCCAAAGCAACAGAATATACTTTCTTCTCAGGTGCACATGGAACATTCTCCAAGGTAGATCATATACTGGGTCACAAAACAGCCCTTCATAAGTTTACAAGAATTGAGATCATACCATGCATACTTTCAGACCACAATGCTATGAAGCTTGAAATCAACCACAGGAAAAAGTCTGGAAAACCTCCAAAAGCATGGAGGTTAAAGATCACCCTACTAAAGAATGAATGGGTCAACCAGGCAATTAGAGAAGAAATTAAAAAATATATGGAAACAAACGAAAATGAAAATACAACAATCCAAACGCTTTGGGATGCAGTGAAGGCAGTCCTGAGAGGAAAATACATTGCAATCCAGGCCTATCTCAAGAAACAAGAAAAATCCCAAATACAAAATCTAACTGCACATCTAAAGGAAATAGAAGCAGAGCAGCAAAGACACCCCAAACCCAGCAGAAGAAGAGAAATAATAAAGATCAGAGCAGAAATAAACAATATATAATCTAAAAAAACTGTAGAGCAGATCAATGAAAGCAAGAGTTGTTTTTTTTTTTAAAAATAAACAAAATTGATAAACCTCTAGCCAGGCTTCTCAAAAAGAAAAGGGAGATGATCCAAACAGATAAAATCATGAATGAAAATGGAATTATTACAACCAATCTCTCAGAAATGCAAACAATTATCAGGGAATACTATGAAAAATTATATGCCAACAAACTGGACAACCTGGAAGAAATGGACAAATTCCTAAACACCCACACACTTCCAAAACTCAAACTGGAGGAAATAGAAAGCTTGAACAGATGCATTACCAGCGAAGAAATTGAATCAGTTATCAAAAATCTTCCAACAAATAAGAGTCCAGGACCAGATGGATTCCCTGGGGAATTCTACCAGACATTTAAAGCAGAGATAATACCTATCCTTCTCAAGCTATTCCAAGAAATAGAAAGGGAAGGAAAACTTCCAGACTCATTCTATGAAGCCAGTATTACTTTGATTCCTAAACCAGACAGGGACCAAGTAAAAAAAGAGAACTACAGACCAATATCCCTGATGAATATGGATGCAAAAATTCTCAATAATATACTAGTAAATCGAATTCAACAGCAAATTCTATAAAAAGAATTATTCACCATGATCAAGTGGGGTTCATTCCTGGGATGCAGGGCTGGTTCAACATTCGCAAATCAATCAACGTGAGACATCACATTAATAAAAGAAAAGATAAGAACCATATGATCCTGTCAATCGATGCAGAAAAAGTATTTGAAAAAATTCAGCATCCTTTCTTAATAAAAACCCTTGAGAAAGCCGGGATAGAAGGAACATACTTAAACATCATAAAAGCCATTTATGAAAAGCCCACAGCTAATATCATACTCAATGGGGAAAAGCTGAGAGCTTTCCCCCTGAGATCAGGAACACAACAGGGATGTCCACTCTCACCGCTGTTGTTTAACATAGGGTTGGAAGTTCTAGCATCAGCAATCAGACAACAAAAGGAAATCAAAGGCATCAAAATTGGCAAAGATGAAGTCAAGCTTTCACTTTTTGCAGATGACATGATACTATACATGGAAAATCTGATAGACTCCACCAAAAGTCTGCTAGAACTGATACATGAATTCAGCAAAGTTGCAGGATACAAAATCATTGTACAGAAATCAGTTGCATTCTTATACACTAATAATGAAGCAACAGAAAGACAAATAAAGAAACTGATCCCATTCACAATTGCACCAAGAAGTATAAAACACCTAGGAATAAATCTAACCAAAGATGTAAAAGATCTGTATGCTGAAAACTATAGAAAGCTTATGAAGGAAATTGAAGAAAATATAAAGAAATGGAAAAACATTCCCTGCTCATGGATTGGAAGAATAAATATTGTCAGAATGTCAATACTACCCAAAGCTATCTACACATTCAATGCAATCCCAATCAAAATTGCACCAGCATTCTTCTCGAAACTAGAACAAGCAATCCTAAAATTCATATGGAACCACAAAAGGCCCCGAATAGCCAAAGGAATTTTGAAGAAGACCAAAGCAGGAGGCATCACAATCCCAGGCTTTAGCCTCTACTACAAAGCTGTCATCATCAAGACAGCATGGTATTGGCACAAAAACAGACACATAGACCAATGGAATAGAATAGAAACCCCAGAACTAGACCCACAAACGTATGGCCAACTCATCTTTGACAAAGCAGGAAAGAACATCCAATGGAAAAAAGACAGTCTCTTTAACAAATGGTGCTGGGAGAACTGGACAGCAACATGCAGAAGGTTGAAACTAGACCACTTTCTCACACCATTCACAAAAATAAACTCAAAATGGATAAAGGACCTGAATGTGAGACAGGAAACCATCAAAACCTCAGAGGAGAAAGCAGGAAAAGACCTCTCTGACCTCAGCCATAGCAATCTCTTACTTGATACATCCCCAAAGGCAAGGGAATTAAAAGCAAAAAGATAAAAAGATAAAAAGCTTCTGCACAGCAAAGGAAGCAATCAACAAAACTAAAAGGCAACCAATGGAATGGGAAAAGATATTTGCAAATGACATATCGGACAAAGGGCTAGTATCCAAAATCTATAAAGAGCTCACCAAACTCCACACCTGAAAAACAAATAATCCAGTGAATAAATGGGCAGAAAACATGAATAGACACTTCTCTAAAGAAGACATCCAGATGGCCAACAGGCATATGAAAAGATGCTCAACATTGCTCCTCATCAGGGAAATACAAATCAAAACCACACTCATATATCACCTCATCTAGTCAGAGTGGCCAAAATGAACAAATCAGGAGACTATAGATGCTGGAGAGGATGTGGAGAAACAGGAACCCTCTTGCACTGTTGGTGGGAATGCAAACTGGTGCAGCCACTCTGGAAAACACTGTGGAGGTTCCTCAAAAAATTAAAAATAGACCTACCCTATGACCCAGCAATAGCACTGCTAGGAATTTATCCAAGGGATACAGGAGCACTGATGCATAGGGGCACTTGTACCGCAATGTTTATAGCAGTACTCTCAACAATAGCCAAATTGTGGAAAGAGACTAAATGCCCATCAACTGATGAACGGATAAAGAAATTGTGGTTTATATACACAACGGAATACTATGTGGCAATGAGAAAGAATGAAATATGGCCCTTTGTAGCAACGTGGATGGAACTGGAGAGTGTGATGCTAAGCAAAATAAGCCATACAGAGAAAGACAGATACCATATGTTTTCACTCTTATGTGGATCCTGAGAAACTTAACAGAAACCCATGGGGGAGGGGAAGAAAAAAAAAAGAGGTTAGAGTGGGAGAGAGCCAAAGCATAAGAGACTCTTAAAAACTGAGAACAAACTGAGGGTTGAGGGGGGGTGGGGGGGAGGGTAGGTGATGGGTATAGAAGAGGGCATCTTTTGGGATGAGCACTGGGTGTTGTATGGAAACCAATATGACAATAAATTTCATATATTAAAAAAAAGACAAATTAAGGGCACTACTAAAATGAAGATTCCATAGGCTATTAATATATTTATCTTTATCTATTTACAAATGTTGACCACAAGCATGTATGCACAAGTATTTTCCCCCTCTACAAAAACTGAAATGGGGCACCTGGGTGGCTCAGTTGGATAAGCATCTGACTTTGGCTCAGGTCATGATCTCGCAGTTTGGTTTGTGGGTTCACAGCTCAGAGCCTGGAGCCTGCTTTGGATTCTGTGTCTCCCTCTCTCTCTCTCTCTGACCCTCTCCTGCTCATGCTCTGGCTCTTTCTCAAAAATAAATAAACATTACACAAATGAAAAAAAATTAAATGAAATTCAAATTATAAAGAATTAACCATTTTGAAGCACACAATCCAGGGTACCTGGGTGGCGCGGGCGGTTCAGCATTGGACTCTAGATTTTAGCTCAAGTCATGGTCTCTCAGTTCCTAAGAATGAGCCCTGCATCGGGCTCTGTTCTGACAGTGTGAAGCCTGCTTAGGATTCTCTCTCTCTCCCTCTCTCTCTTCCATCCCCTGCTCACGAGTGCATAGGCACACATGTTCTTTCCTTCTCAAAATAAATAAATAAACATTAAAAAAAAGAAAGTGTACAATCCAGTGACATTTTATGGATTGGGAAGCCATCACTTATATGAAATTCCAAAACATTTTTATCAACTCAAAAGCAAACCCTGTACTCCTTAAGCAGTCACTTATTGCCTATACCTCCCAGCCCCTGGCAACCACAAATCTGTTTTCTCTGTCTACACATTCAATCATTCTAGGTATTTCATATAAGTGGAATCATATATTTATCCTTTTATGTATGATTTATTTCATTTAGCATAAAGTTTTCAAGGTTTTTCCATGTATCAGTATTTTTTAAATATTTTAAATATTTTAAATATCAGATGCATCTTTTTACATCTGAAAAATATTTCATTGTATGTAAATACTTCATTGTATTCATTCATTCATTGATGGATACTTGTTTTTTTTCCATCTTTTGGCTATTGTGAGTAGTGCAGCTACAAACATTTAGTTACAAATATTTTACCGGTTTTCAATTTGGGGAACTATATACATAGGAATGGAATTGCTGGATCCTGTGTACTTTCAAGGTAGATTCCCCTCAATTTTGTGTTAAGTATTTCCATATTTTGTATTCCTTTATTTTGGGGACAAATTTAAGAAATCAACATTTATTTGAAAAAGGAAACTAGTGGTGCCTGGGTGGCTCAGTATGATAAGCATCTAATTTTGGCTCAGGTCATGATCTTGCAGTCTGTGATTTCGACCCCTGCATAGGGCTTTGCACTGACAACACAGAACCCGCTTCAGATCCTCTGTCTCCCTCTCTCTCTCTGCCCCTCCCCCACCTCTCTCTCAAAAATAAATATTTAAAAAATACATAAGAAAGAGAGCGAAACTAAAAATTATTTTCTACTACACATATTATTCATGTTAGCTTTAAAGTTGAGGAGAAAAAGGTGATCCATTCAGCGACCTTCAGTGGTACAGAAAAACTTATTTTGGATGGGGTATCAGAGCCAGCAATGGAAGTTTGTGTTCTAACAGCTTTCCTAGTTTGGGTTATAGACTAAGGGTTAGTGATGAATAAGAACTGAGTGGATGAGTGTCATCCAGAGAAAAGTTGAAGGCTTTACAAGATGTAAGGTGTAAAAATAAAGGGTATAGAATTTGAAAAAGTAAGGAAACATATTTGACAAAACAATAATGTGTTTAGTATTTAGTGGAAAAACATTGAACTTCCCAAAATAATTGAATAAGGGTAAATAAGACCAGGACAACAGTCTAAAGCTATCTTCTGGTATTTTGATATCTTGACCTCAACAAAGATTTTATTGGATAGACTTTTCTTACTTTAACTTAATTTTCCTTTCCTCTGCTCTTCTCTCCCCTCCCTTCCCCTTTTCTTCTCTCCTCTCCTGTCCTCTCCTCTCCTCTCTTTCTTTCCTTTTCTTTCTTTTTTTGATTTCTTTTCTTTTGTCTAAATTTTTGGGATTTAGGTACAAAGATATATTAACATCCCAGGTTTGTTTCAGAAAGACAGTGACAAGGGGTGCCTGAGTGGCTCAGTTGGTTAAGCATCCGACTTCAGCTCTGGTCATGATCTCACAGTCCGTGAGTTCGAGCCCAGTGTCGGGCTCTGTGCTGACAGCTTGGAGCCTGGAGCCTGCTTCAGATTCTGTGTCTCCCTCTCTCTGACCCTCCCCCATTCATGGTCTGTCTCTCTCTGTCTCAAAAATAAATAAACATTAAAAAAAATTAAAAAAAGAAAGAAAGACAGTGACAAAATACAAAGTGCCAAGTGCCAGGAAGACTTGTGTTGATGAGTGAGGTTAGCAACTTCAAAACATCCAAGGAAATAAAAAACAAGATGCAAGTTTTATGGTCGACAGCAATAGTCAAATAGATTTTACCCATGTGGGTAAATAAATAGATTTTACCCATGTGGCTGTAGACAGCCACAATGCAATGCAAAAACATGTCCAAAACATGGGCAGCTTTATTGCCTTTTTCTGATTTGAATGTGGATGTCTTTTTCAATGAATTTAAACACTCAAATTCTAAAGCATTATAGTTTAAACTGGTGGTTGCCAGAGGGGAAGCTGGGGGGTGATGGGTAAAATAGATGAAGGGGATTAATAGTACACTTATTTTGAAGAGCACTGAGAAATGTATAAAATTTCTGAATCATATTATACTATTGAAATAGAAAATTGTATGTTAATTGTACTTTAATAAAACATTAAAAAAACAAAACAACAAAACAAAAAATAAAGCATTATATTTTTCAATTATGTTATTAAAATTTTTAATTATATAATGACAAAATTATAGAAGTTTTTTCTTTAAATTTTTTTAATGTTTATTTATTTTTGAGAGAGAAAGATAGAGCATGAGCGGGGAAAGGGCACAGAGAGAGGGAGACACAGAAACCAAAGCAGGCTCCAGGCTCTGAACTATCAGCACAGAGCCCCCACACAATGCGAAAACTCAAAAGCAGCGAGATCAGGACCTGAGCTGAAGTCAGATGGTTAACTGAGTGAGCCACCCAGGTGCCCCAAAGGTATAGAAGTTTTAAAATTAAATTATAAAATTACAATTTTATGATTATATATGATTATAAAACTATTTAGAATTATTAGAGAAATTATTAAAAGGCATGTAACAATAAACATAGTTATTATGTGTTTGTAAAGATATAACTACAAACACACAAACAGTAACAATATGTTAAAATGTATGTAACTATAAAATATAAAAAACACTCATTCTTATGGTTTGCCTCCCAACTCTTAAATACAGAGAACAAACTGAGGGTTGATTGGGGAGGGGGCAGGGGAAATGGGTAATGGGCATTGAGGAGGGCACTTGTTGGAATGAGCACTGGGTGTTGTACCTAAGTGATAAATCATGGGAATCTACCCCCAAAACTAAGAGCACACTGTATACACTGTGTGATAGCCAACTTCATAATAAATTTTATTAAAAAAACTCATTCAATTATGTTCTTTCCTCTTATTCATTTTAGTGGTGAAAAGCAGATAATTGATCACAAATTCCAAGTTGGTTGAATATTCTCTTTTTTTTAATTAAATTAAATTTTTTAAAAAATTTGCATCCAAATTTGTTAGCATATAGTGCAACAATGATTTCAGGAGTAGATTCCTTAGTGCCCCTTACCCATGTAGCCAATTCCCCCTCCCACAACCCCTCCAGTAACCCTCAGTTTGTTCTCCGTATTTATGAGTCTCTTCTGTTTTATCCCCCTCCCTGTTTTTATATTATTTTTGTTTCCTTTCCCTTATGTTCATCTGTTTTGTCTATTAAAGTCCTCATATGAGTGAAGTTATATGATTTTTGTCTTTCTCTGACTGACTAATTTCACTTGGCATAATACCCTCCAGATCCATCCGCGTAGTTGCAAATGGCAAGATTTCATTCTTTTTCATAACTGAGTAATATTCCATTGTATATATATACCACATTTTCTTTATCCATTCATCCATCGATGGACATTTGGGCTGTTTCCATAACTTGGCTATTGTTGATAGTGCTGCTATAAACATGGGGGTGCATGTGTCCTTTTGAAATAGCACACCTGTGTCCCGTGGATAAATGCCTAGTAGTGTAATTGCTGGGTCATAGGGTACCTCTATTTTTTGTTTTTTGGGAAACCTCCATACTGTTTTCCAGAGTGGCTGTACCAGCTTGCATTGCCACCAACAATGCAAAATAGATCCTCTTTCTCCGCATCCTTGCCAACATCTGTTGTTGCCTGAGTTGTTAATGTTAGCCATTCTGACAGGAGTAAGTTGGTATCTCATGGTGGTTTTGATTTGTATTTCCCTGATGATGAGTGATGTTGAGCATTTTTTCATGTGTTGGTTGGCCATCTGGATGTTTTCTTTGGTAAAGTGTCTATTCATGTTTTTGCCCATTTCTTCACGGGATTCTTTGTTTTTTGGGTGTTGAGTTTGATAAGTTTTTTATAGATTTTGGATACTAACCCTTTATCTGATATGTCATTTGCAAATATCGTCTCCCATTCTGTCCATTGTCTTTTAGTTTTGCTGATTGTTTCCTTTGCTGTGCAGAAGCTTTTTATTTTGATGAAGTCCCAGAAATTCATTTTTGCTTTTGTTTCCCTTGCCTTCCGAGACATGTTGAGTTAAGAAGTTGCTGCGGCCAAGATCAAAGAGGTTTCTGCCTGTTTTCTCCTCAAGGATTTTGATGTATTCCTGTCTTACATTTAGGTCTTTCATCCATTTTGAGTTTATTTTTGTGTATAGTGTAAGGATTGGCCCAGATTCATTCCTCTGCATGCCGCTGTCCAGTTTTCCCAGCACCACTTGCTGAAGAGGCTGTCTTTATTCCATTGGATATTCTTTCCTGCTTTGTCAGAGATTAGTTGGCCATACGTTTGTGGGTCCATCTCTGGGTTCTCTATTCTGTTCCATTGATGTAAGTGTCTGTTCTTTTTTTTTTTTTTTAAATTTTTTTTTCAACGTTTTTTATTTATTTTTGGGACAGAGAGAGACAGAGCATGAACGGGCGAGGGGCAGAGAGAGAGGGAGACACAGAATCGGAAACAGGCTCCAGGCTCTGAGCCATCAGCCCAGAGCCCGACGCGGGGCTCGAACTCACGGACTGCGAGATCGTGACCTGGCTGAAGTCGGACGCTTAACCGACTGCGCCACCCAGGCGCCCCGAGTAAGTGTCTGTTCTTGTGCCAGTACCCTACTGTCTTGATGATTACAACTTTGTAGTATAGCTTGAAGTCTGGGATTGTAGAATATTCTCTATTGACTCTGAGGAGAAAGCTGTCTATAGTAAATCGTTATGGCTGAATTATATAGGAAGATTCATATAAACATGTAGGAAAGGTGAAACATTGAGAAGTTTGTATGGCAGCAAAATCCAGAAAAAAACAAACAAAAACTTGGAATGCTTTGTTTCCTTTCTTCCTTGGCCCTTTTATAAACTAAATGTCAGTGTTCTTGTCTGTGACAATTTTGCCATCTAAGACAAAATATTTGCAGTAGATTTTCTGGAGACCTGAAGTGAAGAATGACCTTAAATACATATAAATATTTATATATAAATAAATATATATATATATTTATATATAAAATGTTTCTTTTTGATGCTACCCTCAGAAACAAATGGACCAAGAGTAAAATCTATGAAAGAACATGCATGGTCTGAAGAAGTGGACACATAAGCAGTTACTATATAATTTTACCTTTAATATATCAGGATTATTTCAATCATGCAGTTATTTTTCATCTATTTACAATAATAAATATTGGACCATAGTGATAAAATGCACAGGTAATTAAAAGGCCTAATATGGCCAAAAATAGAAATCACTTTTATCACTGAGCCTGTATTTTTAAAATACTAATAACACCTAGCAGCATTATATTTTTTATTTTGTTTTGTTTTATTCCAAGTCTTTAGTCTCACATCTACAAAGTTATAATGAGAGAGGAAAGAAGGGGGGGAATGTGAGAATATTATAATTTTGAAACTGGGGTTCTCATTCCAGGCGAAAGCAAATGTTGACTCTAATAAATATATTTTCTTGAGTAATTATTTAATAAAAGCATGTGTAAAAGAAGTAAAATATTCTCGTTAATGTTATATGTGCCAGAGTTGTTTAAAGGAGTCCATAAAAAGCAGTATATTTCTGAATTATTTCCCATCTACTTCATTCTGTATTTCCAGCCCAAGGGGGCTAATTCTTCAGTAATTTCCAAATTCCATTGGGTGCCTCAATTGCTTTCATCCAACTTAATACTGTTAACCACAATGGAGTTGTATGTGGTGTGTGTGTGTGTGTGTGTGTGTGTGCGCACACAGATTTATGGGACAGGTGCAAGACTGGACATCAAATGTAATAAGATCACATTCTGATATTGCTAATACATATCTCACATGACTACTTACTGATAGTGCATGTAACTTGGTTTTGATCAATCCTTATTGATAATCAAATAAATTAATTCTATAATATTTATAGTTTAGCTAAGGTATTTGTCCTAGTCACTCTTCTTTTATTTTTGTTACTTTCAATCTACTAATTCTTATAGTTTCAAAAGCCCTAAATCAAAATATAGACTACACAGCATAAGCCATAAGATATCTAAGTCACTCATACTAATACCATTGTATTTCCAACTTTTTCTTCACTTAAATCTGACAGTTCCAGTCCTTAGCCCTCATTCTGGAACTTTCTCAACTTTAGGGTTGCATTTCTTAAATTAAAAATTACCAAAAATGTGTGTCCTTTCTCCATGAATAACTCTAACAGAAGGATATATTAAGTTGGAAGAAGTGTACTTTTGTCGTTTCTCACAGTCCTGAACAAACTGTAAGCCCTCCAAAATAATTTTTGTGCTCTGGTTTAATGCTTTCTTCCAGCCAAATGTAAATATTTTTTTTTCTTTCTGTAAAATGCTCAGCGTTTGTTTGCTTCCAAACCCTAGTAACAATACACGTTATAAAGAACAGAAAACCAAAAACAGACTTTTTTTGTTTGTACAAATCAGAACTATCAGGGTCCCCTTGGGCCAAGAAGAGAGAACTATTGATTCTGGAGCTCACTCTGCCAAAAGTGTTCCATGCTGATCTGCAATTGAATCAGTAGTGTCATGAAATCCCATTGAGACATGTTGTGGGTTGTGACTGTGAGGAAGAGTATCAATCCTGATTTTCTTTAACCCTAGTGATGGAGATCCATTCTTTAGCCTTGAGTAAAATAGATAAATAATTTATTTCTTCATAAAAAGAAGGATATAGAAGGTGGAAGAGAATGTGGCATTTGAAGGAAAACAAATCCCTGATGCTAGAAAAGGTGGATTAACTCAAGCAAAAGCTTATATTTTAGAGCAGCATTTGACAAGTGAAAACAGAAACTCTTTAATCAACAGCCATGATATCACAGATGAACAGGTCAAGTAATACACGATTACTTTATTTTGGAATGCTCCTCAATTTGAGATATGTCTGAATGTGTGCCTTTGGAGATCCTTTAATAAAACATGTTTATTAAAATTATATTTCTATAGTCATCAGCTCCTTGTTTTCAAGCATAACTTTATCATAATTGAATAACTGCAAAAATGTTTCATTAACTATGATATTAAAATGTTCATAAAAGTATATTTTGAGATTACCTTTTATACTTAAAAATAATATCTTCATATACTTTGGACAGTTTTTTATAATTTGTTTAATTCATCTATATTTACATGTAACAGATGGAAAATTATAATACAAAATTAGTTTTTCTAGAAGTAACAATAACTCATAGAAAATGTTGAACTCAACGACCAAGTGAAGAAGTTATAAATAAAAAACTGCTTTATTAATCATGAGACTGTGCATTAGGCAGTGACAAATTTTGGTGAAAACTTCTCCCTGAAGGACTAGTGTCTTCACTTCGAATCACAAAATCATGAAGTTAGATAACTGAATGAAAATGTATAACCACGTGTTTTAACTTTATAGTTTTATAACTGAGAAAACCCAAACTCACAGAAGTTAAGATTCTGCCAAAACAGCTACCTTACTTAGGCCATCAGAATAAGAATTCTAGTTTTTATCTTCTAGTCTAGTGCTCTCTCCACCAACCCATTCTGGTTTCCATTTATTCTGATATTTTTAAGGTAAGTGTCGGTAATTTCTCATTTTAGCAATGGACTAAATCTAGGCTCTTATCTCTAAAAAGTCCATTAGTTACCATTCCTTTTTTCTTCAGAATTACTAAACCTTAAGGAGGCAAATGCTTCTCTTAGACAAAACTGCACAAAGTCAGTACTAGTATTCTAATCATTCAATTTTCTACTCTTAACCAACAAAAGAATGCCTGCACAAAAATAGATACCTCAAAATCCTCATTCTAGATATCAGAACAACCGCTACAATTTCTACAGTGAACTTGATCTTCTAACTTTAAAAGTGGCTCATTACAATAAGTTCAGTTTTAAGATTATTTTTAAATTTTTTTTTTAAATACCTAATACATTTGTTTCCCATTGTCTATCCTAATGAACACTACTGCTCATTAACCCTGTGGTAGGACAAATTCTAAGATAGCCCCCAAGTTGTCCACCTGCCAATGTACAGGTTTTGTATAATTCTCTCCCCTTGAGAGTAGGGGGAACCTGTAGGCATGATGAGATACTATTCCAGGAGTTATGTTACCTCTCTTGGGAAAAAGGATTAGGTAGATGTAATTAAAGATGATACAGGTACATCAGACATGATCACATGGCATTACTGGGTGAATTTTGAAATCTGGGTCTAGAAGATACTGGCAGAAGAGATCAGAAATTCAAAGTTCTTGAGACATATTCCTTTTGGTCTTGAAGTAGTAACATGTGGAGAAGCAGGCAATTATGATTCACTTCTAGGAGTTGAGAATGGCCATCAATAAATCAGGACCTTCAGTAAGTCTAGTTAACATCCATCACCATACATAGTTACACTTTTTTCCACGTAATGAAAACTTTTAAGAGTTACTCTCTGCATCTAAAACTACTATAATGTTATATGTCAATTATATCTGAATAGAAAGAAAGAAATAAAGAAAGAAAGAAAGAAAGAGAGAGAGAGGAAAGATGGGAGGGAGGGAGGAGGGAAAAGGAGGAAGGAAGGAAGGACCTCATGTGTACAATCTCTGAGATCTCAGGGAATTAAATCTTGCTGAGGCCCTAAGTGAACTTAAAGTGGATCATGAGCCTCAGATGATACACAGCTCCCAGGACACCTTGACTTATGTCATGCAAATTCCTGATCAGAGAACCTAACCATTCCATGACAAATTCCTGAGCCACAGAAAATGTGAGATAATGTGTGTTTTAAACTGCTAATTTGGGATCATGTGTTATGCAGCAATAGAAAAGTAATGCAGACCTTTTCGTTATTGTAGCTGACAAACCATAAATTGATCCTCAATGATCCCTGATTCTTAGTCTTTATGTACTGTGTACTCCCCTTCTCCTCGAATGTAAGTCTGGCCTGTGACTTGGTAACAATAATAAAATATGACAAGGTGATGGGATGTCATTTCTATGAATACCATATATTTATTTTATAAGACTCTGTCTTAGTAAAGTGGAGGTAGAGAGACTCTCCTTTGCTGGCTTTGAAGAAGTAAACTACCATGGTGTAAGAGGGTCTACAGAGATGGCCCTGAGGAATTACAAGCAGTTTCTAGGAGCAGCCAGCCAGCATGAAAATGGGGACTTTGGTCCTACAACTGCAAAGAGACGAATAACCTAAGGGAGGTTAGATTGTTCACCAGTTGAGATTATAGTAAAACTGTAGCCCCACTTGGAAACTGGACTGTACCCTTCAGAGACCCTAAGCAGAGGACCTAAGTACACCTTGCCTGAACTTCTGCCCTGAGAGTGTGAATTGGAAAGTACAACCACTGCTGGTGCTTCATGTGAATTATTTCCTGGACTGCTGGGTTTATTTTTAAAAGCTTTAATAAAAGTTCTTTTTCAAAGCTCTTACTAAAGTGTAATAAAATTCATTTACTGTTGAAATAAGAAAAAAATCTATGTGTATCAGAATATTATTTGTAAAGATAGTAACCTACATTTTTTGTTTGTTTCTCTCCCTATTTTTACAATTCTCTTCTTTCCATTAAAACACATAGATCATTACACTGAGATCCATTGCCATTAGGAAGGATATGATGAAACAGAAAGCAAAAAGATACGAGTCATTGCCTTGCCCAGAAGTTTCATTCTCTTGAAAAATTTAGAGGGTTTAAGGCTTAACAATTATTTAGGAAAGACATCATGGAAACACAAGGAAAGTTTTGAAAAAGGGAACTGCATGTGCCTCAGTTGCATTTTGTTTCCTGGCTCATTCGTTACAGGATTTGAACAAATACCCATGGGCCTAGGAGAAAGCAGGTAGATAGAAGGGAAAGGAGGCAATGGCCTTTGTCCTTTTCCCAAGGATACTGATAACAGGATGCACTGAGTTTGATTGGGTGCATGATGTGTATTGGTGAATGGTCCCTAGGCAGATTTGCAGAGATTCATGTGTCTTGGACTGTTTTTGAAGTAGTAGAAAAAGTTTTGTGTCTCTAGGTAGCCTAGAGAACTCAGTACTGAAAAATTAGGGAAAAGGAATGACATCATCATGAATTACATAGACATCTATGTCATTTCTTCACTTTGGCATTTATAAAAGGATCTCAGAATATGCAAAATACCCATGAGAAAGATGGGACATACCAAAGTCTTTTTTTCCAATAAACACTTAATGAGCATCTGTTAAGTACTCTACTAGTTGCTGAGAACATAACTGTGAAAATTAATTCCTTGTCTTTATGAAGCTCCCATTCTAGTGTGTGGTGTGTGTGCGTGTGTGTGTGTGTGCGTGTGTGACAGTTAATAAATAAACAAAAGGTAAATACATAGTATGTCAGATGGGGATAATTTCTACTAAGAAATAAAAAACAGAGTAAGGAGACAGCAATAGAGATTAACTCCTCAGGAACTTCAGACTCCTCTCTTCAACTCTTACTCAATGTCTTCTCATGAATGTCTAATGGATATTTCAAACTATTAGTCATTGAACAGAATCTGAGTTTCTCTTCCTATTTTGGAATTGCCTTCCTCAGTAAAAGGCCCCACATGAAGACAAAAACCAAAATATTATCCTTAATTTCTCAGTGTTAGTCCAGCAAGTCCCACTAAATCTATTGTTAAACATATTACAAATATGTCTACATCTTTCCATCCCTTCCACCTTGGCCAACCCCTCATCACCACATTCCACCCAATTGTCTATTCTTTCTCCCTTGACCTACTAAATTCTAGTCTCTCCACAGCAACTCCAGTGATCTTTCAAAAAGTCAATCAGATCACTTCACTCACCTGCTTTGATGTCATTTCATCACTCAGAATAAAAGCTGCACTCCTTTTGGCATAAAAAGTCTAATGCGATTGGGTTCTTGTCCGTATTTCTTAAACCATCTCATTCTATTCTCCTCTTCGTTGGCCTTCTTTCTCTCCCTGTAACATGCCAAACTCATTCTTGCCTTAAAGTCGCTTTCTGGACTCCCCTTACCTTGGGTTTGCCAATTTCTTTTTGTCATTTAGATCTCAGTTAACCGCTCCCATCCGATACAGTGTAGTCACCTGGTAAACCCTTCTTGGACTTGCCATACTGTAATGTCTATCTAGCACTTACAGTCATCTCATGGTTCTTTTATTTCCAGCACCCCCCACTTAAGAGAAGCCTTCCTTAGAACAAGGATTTTGGTTTTTTCCTTGTGTTTTCTGTCTCTAAATGTGCCTGGTATATAGTTGACACTCAGTGAGCACTTGCTGAAAGTACAAACGAAAGCTTGGAATATTATTAATACTCACAGAAGTAGAATGGAGGAAAATATATCCAGTTTCCTCCTCCTCTTCCTACTTCTTTCTCATTTCCTTTCATACAATAATCATTCTCTCTTGGGACAACCTCCTTATAATTTTACTTTCTATTGTATGAAGTTATAGACTCTTCCTCTAAGACTTTCATTTTTTAGGAAATACACTTCCTTCTTGCCATCGCACACCAAAAAAAGTGCCTCAAGTTTTTGTAACCAACATAGAATCTTACCTAATCAACTTCTCTTCCCTTCCCCTCTCTCCCTCTCTCCCTCCCTCCCTTGCTCCTTCTCTCCTTGCTTTCTTCTGGAAGTGATATTTATTTTCCTGAGACTAGGGTCTAGTCTTAACTCACCTCTTTCTGCCTCCCTAACAATTTACTATATCAATCACTTCAGCCTTAATGTTAATCCTCTCTTTTTCCTGGTTAAAAAAAAAAGTCAAAAGTCAAATCCATATATCAACAATAAATCAACCCAAATTCCCTGAAATCCTAATCTCCTTTTGTTTCCTTCTACATCTCTCCCTTTCTCCTTCCCTTATCTGCTCTCCCACTTTTTTTTCTATTTTCCTATTTCTCACTCATTCCTCAATCCACCATTTTTTTTCTACCCACATCACCCCAGGAATATATCTTTGCCAATGTTACCAAAACTTCTTTTCATTCAATGGCAGTTTCTCAGTCTTTGTTTTCTTTGACCCAGTAGCAACATTTGATATTTAACCCACTCCTTCCTTTCTGGTTGCTTTATCTTCTTTAGCAAGTGTTCTCCATCTTTTTTTGTGAGCTCCTTTTCTCTGATTAGGATTTTCTCTTTAGTACTTACCCCTTCTCATTCTATACACTTTATTCTGTAGGCTCATCCAGTCCCAAGTTTCTATTTCTAACATATTCATATGCCTTATGTCTATTTCTTCAATCATATATTTTCTTGAAAGGCACAGACTAACATAGATCTACAAAACTAGCATTCCTGAAAGCATTCTTGACTCCTTTCTCCTTACCCTGATATCCAACTGCTCTGTGAACTGAACCTCACATAAACATCCTTCATCTATTATCCTTTCCATTCCCCTCAGGAATTACTTGCCATCTTTCTAATTTTCTTCTGCTTCTAGTTTCACCTCCTCCTGACTTTTCAATGTGTACATGATAATTTCTTAAAATTATGGGTATTATAATTTGGCTTTGCTGCTTGAAATCCTTCAAAATTTCTTGGCAAGGAATTCATAGTCTTCCTTGTATCTTGTGTCTGAGGTTTTATTTAATGGCACAATTCTGTGCCAAAAATTTTACTTGTACTTATTTCATTTGATTAATTATTAAAATCTGGAAAAAATATATTGTTAATTTAATAATGTTTCATAAGTCCCCCTTATTTTGAAGTGAAATGAATTAGCTTAATTAGTATTGTGCAATCATTAAAATCTGAACATGAAAAACTTTGAGGCATGGATTTGGTGCACACCAAATAGATTTCATAGTCGCTGTTCATAAGACAAATATATTGTCAAAAGTGAAATAAAATAGCATGAAAAGATAATAATACCATGACTTTCCTGAGAATAATAATTAATAACTATCATTATGAGATTCAGAAAACTTCTAAATAACAGGGAAATAAAACATCCTTTAGAATTTGCCCTCAGACATTTATTTTTATTTTTCTAATATTTGAGAATACTCTCGCTGATCCTTGCCAAATGTCATCATAAGACATTTAAAGATATATGAGTTTTCATTATCACATAACCAGACATTTTCTGAGTAAACATTTTTTTTGTAAAAATATTTGTTAGAAAATCTGTGCAAAAAACCTCAAAGGTCTAACTTCCCTTACATAAAGGACATGTGTTCCATCTAAACCACCAATGCAATTCAAAAGTATACAACTCAATGTACCTAAGTTTTACTTTTGAAAGATGAAAATCTCTATATATAAATATAGATCATTATCCTAGAAAGACACTAAACAGCAAACCAGACTAATCTTATAGAAGCACTTTAAGGGCTATCTACAGAAAATCTAGAATCTGGGTATTTATTTCTCCAGAAAGTTGGAAATGTTAGAAACAGTTCCAACACCATCTCTTTATTTAGCAAATCCCTAATAGCTGTGAAGCCCTTTACAGCAAAAAGTACAACTATTTATATAACACCTTGACGTTCACAAAACAGGTACACATGTATTATGGCACTTGCACTTGATGCTTCGTGCAGCTCCTAGTGATAACATAGGCAGGGTTTACTTTCAAGCTTTATCATTAACAGCCAGGAGATGGAGTGAAACAATGACTCCTCCAAAACCGTGTAGCTGGAGCGTGACATACCTAAGGCTCAAACCAATTTTTATGAGTAACTTCTACTCTTTTCACTTTCTCATGTTTTGGCTGGAAAAGGATATGAGTGTTGTGGATATGAGTATGTGAAAAGGATATGAGTATTGTGAACCAGTACAAAAATGGAATTTTGTATGGAATTTGAATTCTAGACAATCTTACTTCAGTTCAGATATCAACCCTTAACTTTGAAAAACATTTTAGAAAAAGTTGAGACCTATAACTTCTGATAAACCAATAAAACCATGTTTTGTTGAGGGAGCTAGTGGTATCTTGTTTTCTTATATTAAGTAGCTTAAGTAAACGATTAGGAAATAGGGTATAAAGATCAAAGAGAATGGACAGCTAATCAAATGGGACCTTTTCAAAAGACATAAATGGGGGAGAAATGTCCCTAGTTAGTAGGACACAGAGTTTTATAATCAGGACTAGTAAAATTTTCTTTAAAACAGAAACACGTTTCTTTTATCCCTTTTTTACTTTCTTTTGGTTGTCACTAAATTAAATAAAAGTGTTTTCTTGCTAGCCTCTAGGGCTATGCCAGATAAAGAGCTCACTACCTAACACTTGAAATGAAAAGCTAAAAAAGCAAAAGTATTGTTTATAAGTCATCATAATTCTAAATTTTATAACCAAATGCAAAGTGTTCATTTTCTCAGTACTGCAGGTATTTTTAAAAGGCAATTATGTTTAAAGTTCTAGGAAATTTAACGTATACCTACCAGAAAACCGAATTCACTAATTTCAACTTCTCCTGGGAAGGAAGGAGTGTCTGGCTTTTAACTTTTGATTGCTGCATCTATGTCAAACTTTCCATGTTGCAATGTAAATTTCCTATTAGACTGTGAGCTCATCTAGGGTCAGGGCTGAACATTTCTACCATGCGACATGGTTACTCACACAATAAATATCTCAATGGCTGTTTTTTTATGCAAATAAGTTCAAGTATGTGATGGAGACTTTGACGTTCTGGTAGAGGAGATATAGATTCTGCAAATGGTAGTTTCATGTCCAATATCAATATATTGGTAATATATGTGGCTTATACAAAGAAGATATAGTGAATCCTTAATTAATAAGGAGAGTTAACATATTACTGATAGGAAGCAGTATATTCAAAAACAAAGAAATTATTCCATACAACTCATTAAATTATGCAATCATGTCTCTCAGCAAATTATTTCTAAAAATGGTTTTAAATTTCTTTAGCTATACAGGGCCACAAGCACTATAGTTTTTATTAGTATTGACTTTTTCAATTAAAAAAATAGCTAATAGTGTCAGAACAAATGAAAGTAACTTTAGAACAAGAACACAACTCTCTGTTTCCTTAAATGAAATTTACCATTTTGAATAATGATAATTTGTTTAATGAAAATATTAATTTGAGGATGTTGGAAACATAAGAATTACTTCTGAAAACATCATGTTAAATAACTGAGTTTATGAGTTTATGATAAATTCTGCATAAAATCCCACTAACCTAATTTTGCAAATTGCTTGAAATTGCATATGAAGATATTAACAATTCTTTTATTAAAGGATAAAGTGACCATAATACCCAAGGCAATATACTGATTAAAGCAGGTGCAATGGAAGATAATCCAAAAGCTTCATAATTCCTTGGACAATAGATCAGTGATTCACTGTAATGTGCTTATTAAGCAATATGGAAAATTGGGTCAAATTAGACAGTAAGATAAATTTGTTCATATATGACATGGCTTGCTATGGAGACAATCAAAGTGACATTTTGTAACCGAAGTCCCTAGAGATAAGATACTTGGCATCAAATTAGTCAGTTACCTAACCTTTTGGAAAATTTACGGCTGTGATCAGTAAAAGAAAATTGCATTAAAAATGGGCAATTACGATATACAGTATAATTGTAGGGGACAGATTTTCTTTCTAATAGTAAATTGAAACTGCTTTGTTGAAAAAATGAGGGCTTAGAAAAAGGCACTAATGGTTATTGCATAAAATAATGTACCTAACTCATATACTTATGATGGCTTTTCTGGATGGCTATGATAAACTCTAACATTCATGGAAGAACAAGTTCTGAGAGGGTCTTTGTAAGATTCTAATAATTGGTGATATCAATCATATTTTTGTCAGCTTTTCTGAAATGGAAATATTTAATTTTTCCATGAGGCAAAACATTTATTTTGCTTTGAAAAGATGACAGGAAATAAAAGCATACTGCACAGAGTGATTCTGTGTTAGCTATTTATTAATTAGGGTCACATGCAGGGAACTTTGAAAGTTGTCTTTTTATTTATTTTTTTTTCTTTTAAAGTTTATTTATTTATTTAGACAGAGAGAGAGTGCAAGTGGGAGAGGGGCAGAGAGAGAGAGGGAGAGAGAATTCCAAGAAGGCTCTGTGCCATATGGGGCTTGATCTCACAAACAGTAAGACAATGACCTGAGCTGAAATAGAGTTGGATGTTTAACCAACTGAGCCACCCAGGCATCCCAAAAGTGGTTGTTTTAGCAGGGATTTCATGGGCAACTTATATCTGAGATTTCGAACTTCCTATGGAAATACCACTGTATAATAATACTTCTTTTCTTTGGTCACTAAATTGAGCTGAATTTGGTGGGCCTTAAATGTAGATCTGATTGATAGTTTAAATTCAGATAACTGGCAAATCAGAAATGTACTCATCTCAATGGCTCTTTGATACAAATATTAAATGAATGGGAGATCCAGCTCACCTTGGCCTTGCTACATTTGGTTAGAGTCATATTCCCCAAACAGAATTGGACTCAGGTGTAGATAGGACCTGATGTTGTCAACTGGGACATCCTGAGGCAATGGGAGTAGCACTGAAGGCACATTTGCTCAGAATAGAAACCATTTGCATTCTGCTTGGCTGAAGAGGAACTCAGTCTGTCACTCACTCACACTTCAGACTGTTTGAATAATGCCATCCTAACCTTCCCCTCCCATTTACCTTCATCAGCCATTCACTCCCCTACCTGGAATGATGCTCTTGATTTCTATTTGCACTTTCTCAGTGTTTCTCAGGCTTGAACCCGCATCAGAATCATCAGCAGGATTTGCTGAAGTGTGGCATGCTGGCCCTCACTCACAGACTTTTTGGTTCAGGAGAATGGGGTGTGGTTGAAGAATCTGCATTTCTAACAAGCTCCCAGATAAGGCTGATGCAAATTTGAGAGCTATTGTTCTTCCATCCTACACTGGAATCTCCTTTGATTCATCGTGTTATTCTCACTGATTTATTGTTCTATTTACATATCATCCGCAAATTACATTAAAATATAGGTGTAAGTACAATAAATGTCTATAAGCATGCACTATTGGCCACATTAAATAACAGCAGATCTCACAGTCTTCTCCCTCTGGTCTAGTTTCTCCCTGCCTCCTTGCTGTTCTAAACTCTCAACACGGTGCTGCCTCCCTCCAGGCCCTCTACTCCCGAGAGGAAATTCAATTTCAAAATTGTTTCTTCACTCAATTCTTCATGGCTTTTCTTTTGCCTCATGCAATCACAATTTCCATTTACTCAATGCAGGTGATCGCATTTATGTGGAATGAAGAAGGCAATCTACTTAAACGAAAATACATACTAATGCTTGAGACTTGGTTTGAATGCTCATATTTTAGAAAAAGATGCCTCTAAGCCAACATCAATTTCAAAAGCCATGACAACATGAAGTGAAAACCGTCAGGTAGTTGAGATGTGTTTCCTCCCTCATACCTGCTATCTTTGGACACATGTAGTCAACACTGCAGATTAATCTAGATACAGAGCACTGGACAAAATGAATTGGATTGCAGCTACATGAGGTATTTAATAACTTTGCAGAAACCATATACAATTTATGTTGTAAATAATATGTTTGTATGGCCCCTCAATCAAAACTTGAAAAGTTATAAGACCTTTGTGATAGCCAATAAATCTGCTTAACCATCTGTTCTTACTGGAAATGTTCCAATAGGATATTTCTATTTTTATAAGGTAAAGGAATTATTCCGTAGAAGACAAAGGAGGCCCATGTTTTAAGTAATTATATTATACTGTTCCCTCAGAGGTGTTTATGAGGAAACTGAGAATCCGAAAGGAAATAGAATCTGAGGACATACAGGGCTCACTCATTCAGAGGCAGACATCAGCACGGAGCGTCAAAATGCATTGCATTTTTATTTTTTTCAGTTCATTTATTTTGAGAAAGAGAGCAAGAACAAGCAGGGAGGGTCAGAGAGAGAGAGAGAGGGAGAGAGAGAATCCAAAGCAGGCTCTGCACTGACAGTGAAGAGTCAGATGCAGGGCTAGAATTGACGAACTGAGAGATCATGACCTGAACCAAAACCAAGAGCCAGACTTTTAACCAACTAAGCCACCCAGGTGCCCCCCAAAATGCATTTAAAGGCACGGCCACTTTCTTGAGGGTATATTCTGAGAGCTTATATGAGAAGGACATCACTTGTCTAGGAGAGCAAAGAAAGGTGAGTATATAAACAATTAAGTAGAGACTTAGGAATAGAAGGGAAAAGGCAATGGGAATTGTGTTGAATGAGGATGGTCACATTCCGGAGGCATTCAGACATTTGAGTCCTGTCCTATGAACTGCTGTTGCTGAAAATACTGCCCTGTCCCTTCTTCCTCCTTCACTTCCTTCTTCTTTTTATCCTTCTCTTCTTTATTCTCTCATATCTTCTCCTCCTCCTCACTCTCTTCCTTTTTAACTTAGTTCTTATTTTGTTGTGTCTTATTTTGACTCTGCCTAATAAAGCCTATATATTCACCAATTACCAACTTTATTTGCTCATTTAATGGTTTCAGCCAGAAATCCAAACAATTGAAAATAACTATATATATATAGTCACAATTTCACCTTCAAAATCTCATTCCCACAGAAAAGACATTTTATCTAAAATTGGATGCTGCCTGTCCTTGAAGGTAAGACCCTGGGCAAGTCACCAAAGACCCTCTGGGTCTCACTTTTATCCCTTAGCAAACAGTTCACTTAGACAATTCCCTGCTCTGCAGTTTATATTCTATCCTGTATTTTCTGTCCATGTGGTATTTTTGCATTTTTTTCCCTCAGTTGTAATAAAAATCTTTATCTTCTGCTGACTGCATACTCCTCTATAAATGTTAGTTTTCAGTACTATCACTTCAGGCAATTTCTTTTACAAGTAGTAACTCTAGTATAAGCTGGAAATATTATAAACAGAACCAGCCACTCCGTCAGCATGTGAGAGATTTTTCTGGTAAAATTTCATACAATGTATTTATTCCATTTACATTCTCCTCACTGAAGCTTATAAAGCAAGATAGGAAAGGCGGATTTTCACATTTCCTCAGGCAGAGGTCAGAAGTAACTTTCAGAGGAACTTGAAGCTTAGGCAAAAATCCAAACACATAAAAGCACAGCCATTTTAAAACTAGTAAAAATGAACTGTTACTCAGTATAGCAGATGGCAATATTTTATGAACCATTTTGTAACATTAAAGAATTCCCAGCATCTACTAAAGTTCAGCCTCATGAATACCATTAAAGAAGCTATTCTGTTATTGCACATGGTATTTTTAAGGGAAATCCTATATTGTGAACCTAAAAAAGAATTTCTTAAGATATGAAAGGATTGCCTGATACACTCAACAGCAGGTGAGAACCAGGTTATCCCGATTCACGCAGAGGCCATTTTTTTCACGCTATGAATACACCATGATATTAAAGTTACTGTTCTTCTGTTTTAAAGAAACTTTCTAGCTAAAGTGTCTGAAGTTAGACAAATCTTAGTTTATATTAGAAATAAGTCCGTAATTCACATTTAGTCAATGAGTATCTAATCTTAAATAATTACTGATAAAGGAATATTTACTGAAAATTGCTACTCAATTTAGAACTAACAGCTACTTATCTGATTGGGGGAATAAACCAGGAAGAGTCTGAGATGCCTTTTGAATAGAGAGATGATATTTATTATGAGAATAAAATTGCTGAATGGTGATCCACTACATATATCTAGACACCCTCTTCATGTCTCTGCCAAGTAATATGGAAGAGGATGGTAGAATTCAGATGAAACGTTTCTCAAAGTCTGGGGATTTCCTTCAGCAGTTGGACATAAGGAATAGCAGCAGGGATGTTTGATTAAATTGAATGCAATCACTAACCAGGATGGAAAATGTTTGGGGCTTACAAATTTTGAATACTCTATATAACATGTCAGAAAGGTTAAAATAAAAAACACAAGAAATAAAAAATGTTGGTGAGGATGTGGAAAAAAAAGAGACTTTGTTCATTGTTGATGGAAATGCAAACTGGTGCAGCCACTGCAGGTTTATTTACAACAACCAAGATATAGAAGCAGCCCGAGTGTCCATCGATAGAGGAATGGATAAAGATGTGACTCACACACACACACACACACACACACACACACTCACTCACTCACACACTGGAATATTATTTAGTCATAAAAAGAATGAAACCTTGCCATTTACAATGACATGTGTGGACCTAGAGAATATAATGCTTAGCAAATTAAGCCAGTCAGAGAAAGACAGATACCATATGATTTCACAAAGAAACAAACAAATAAACAAAGAAAAAAGAGAGAGACAAACGAAGAAACAGACTCCTGACTACAGAGAACACACTGATAGTTACCAGATGGGAGGTGGGGAGGGGGCTGAGTGAAATAGATGAAAGGGATTAAGAGTACACTTATCTTGATAAGCACTTAGCAATATACAGGATTGTTGAATAACTATATTGTACACATGACACTAATTTAATACTGTACATTAACTGTACTGGAATTAAAATTTAAGAAAAAGAATACTACATGTAAATCTGAGTGTCAAACTTACCCATTTTAAAATAAAAAAGACAGTAGTTATCTCTTATTTTTTTCTCTAAAATATTAAGGAAAAATAGTTATGTCATTAAGGTAAATTTTAATACATTTTTCAGAGATACCAGAGGTATAAAGACTTTCATAATAGAAGTATTAACTCGATCATTCCCTGTAGAACTTGGTTTCATGTGAAATATCTACATATTTTGTTGTAAAACTGTACGTTTGTTATTTTTTTAGATTTTAACTGCTAATGTATAATATATTAATGAATGTTTCATGAGCTCTATGTAGAGTAAGGTGCAGTATAATCACAAAAGGACTTATAAACATATCCTGTTTAATAATTTGAAATGAGTGGCGCTCATTTTCATCACTAAGTGACAGCTTAATAAAAAATATTATATTTATCAATCTTTTAGCTCCTGGCCTGACAAAACATCAAAGGATCCTAAATGCTAATCCATCATCTTCTTAAAAACATGGAGGTGCTGGTTAATATTTGTAATAGAGGATCAACAGTTTAAGAAAATTTTATCTTGAGAACATATTTTACAATAGGTGAGAGGATAATCATTGTACATAATTATTGTAGTTTACCTTCACAGATATGCCCGGGAAGTAGACATACTTATTTACATTTTATAGCTAAAGTTGGGTGGCTTGACTCAAATCGTATTGCTGATACTCTGTGAAGGCAGAAACTGAACCCAATACAAAGTCGATGTTCTTTCCATTGTATCATTTTGGCTGCCACACTACACAATGACAGTGGGCACCATTCATTTGCATTAGCTGTAATGGATAGCCTCTGAAGTTTTGCTACCTCCTGAAATGTCATATAAAACCATTTTTCAAGAACATCCAATATAGGGGTGTCTGGGTGGTTGAGTCATTTAAGCATCTGACTCTTGATTTTGGCTTAGGTTGTGATCTCATGGTTCCTGAGATCAAGCCCAGTGTATGGCTCTATGCTGTCAGCACAGAGCCTGCTTAGGATTCTCTCTTCCTCTCTCTCTGCCCCTCCCCTACTCTTGCTTACTTCTTCTCCCTCTCTCTCTCAACATAAATAAACTTAAAAAAAAAAAAAAGAACATCCATTATATTAAGTGTGATAAATCTATGTTGGTAAATATGCCATGGGGATATATCAGGTCATTTCCAAGATTTATCTTGAGGAAGCTAGGTATGACACTAGTGGCAGAAAATGCCACACAATCTCCCAGACACCATGGGTTAAATAGCAGAATACTGAAGGAATAGAGTAATGGCTAAGTTTCATCCATAAGATATGGCTTTAAATAAGCAACAGCTGAAATCAATAATCTTTCTAGCAACCAAACACAGATGCCATAATCCTTCCAGTAAAAAGAGAACTCTTTCAGCAGACAGGTGTTGTTTCTTACAACATAGAAGATTAGGTAGATGGATCTAAGCAGTAAGTTTTACCCCTCAGCTTTCAGGGATAAATCCACCAAAATCCAAACATGAAAGACAGAAATAGTTCAAGTACTGCTGAATCTTTCACAATTATTTTACAAGCAATTGTTTCCATGCTAAAGTCTCTAGTCTAGATTTAGGTCTAAAAGGGGCAAGAGAAAAATCAAGAAAATAGCTTTGAAAGATTGAAGGAATAATAAAAAAAAATGGAAGAACCTTGGGTAAGGCAAAGTTGACTAGATAATAAAGTGGGAATGAACCACTTTGTTAATTCAGTTCTAGTATTCAACCTGATAGTGCTCTTAATAAGTGTAGTGTGTCTAACATTGTAATAACACTTTGCTTGAATTGTTTTCTTATTTGGGTTTCTTAGAATAAAATCAGCAACTTTGTTTGAAGTTACTGCATGAATAAATATATTAAGAGTAGTAAGTTTCCAAATACATATATAACACATAGTTTATTTTCACACACACAACACACACACAAAAGTTTACTTCCGGTTAGATTTTTTAAAAGTAAAATGGCAGAATATATTAAATACAAAAACTCCGAAACACATCGCCAGAATGAGCCTTTTAAAGTGTAGATTAGATAATGTCAGTTTTTCCCCTCCCTGCCAAAATGCCCTATGGTATCCCAACTCACTCAGAGTAAAATCCAGCATCCTCATGTGGCTGCACGGGACATGGTTAGTATGTCTCCGTGACCTCATTGCCCCTCCTTCAACTTCACACTCATTCAAATCTGGCTACACTTCTTTCTTGCTCCCGCTGAACAAGGCGCATGCGCCCCTACTTTAGAGCTTCTGAAATGACTGTCCTCTCTGCTTTAAACCCGTCCCCTCAGATATTCCCATGCTTACTCTCTCACTTCGTTTTCTCTGCTCAAAGGTCACCTTTCCAGTGAATATGGTCCTGGCCGCCATATCTGTAGTACCATCCCATACAACTCTCTATTCCTTTTTGCTATAGGGTAGATCAGTCATTGTTCAAAAATATTCACTCCCCATTTTCCCATCTTGGTGGGCAAATGCTACTGTCCATTCCTTGGTCTACTTGTTTAGGTTGTCATGATGCAAGCACCACATGCTTGCCTTTGATCGCTCACATTTCTGACATTGCCATGTGAAAGACATGCCCATTGCCTGTTGACTCCAAGAGGATGGTGGAGAAAGATGGAGCAGAGGTATCCAGCCCAGCTGTCCTAGTTGAGTGCAGCCCGACTTAGGCAGCCTCCAATCTGTAGAGCCATGAGTGTGTCCAGCTCAAATCTGAAGGGGCACTCAGCTCAAACCTCACCTCAGCTGACTCAAAGACACTTTAAACAAATAGCTGTTTATTGCTGTAGGTCATGCATGAAATTTTAGTGACCATTATAGTCCTTTTGTGACAATGCTAACCTGATACACCCTGATATTGTGTAGCAAATTCATCATCACACATAGTATATATTTTTTGTTTGTTTGTTTTTGCTTATTGTCATGTTCCTCTCTAAAATACTTTGAGAAGAATGTCTTCTGTTTATTGTTATTCTTCCACCACCTAGAATGGAGGTTGGAGCTTGGTAGTCACTCACTAAATATTTGTGGAATAAATTGTCTACTGTGTGTTACTGTATTATCTAAAATGTATAGAGACTTAGGAGCTAAATGGACAAAACAAACATATTCTATTGTCCCATGGAAACAATAATCTAAATACCTCTATAAATATTTAAAATTTTATGTTTTACCTATATAAAATATTGTATCACTTAAAGTTGGATTAATTTAGAGTCCATATTTATAATATTTATAATTTTATCTCCAGTGGCAATAACAAAGCTAAATTCCTTTTACAAAAAAGATATTTTCACTGACAGCTTTTTCTATAAACTGGCATGAAACTAATTCTCTTTGTTTCCATCATGCTATTAAAATAACCTATACTTACACATACCTGGCCTAGTATATTATTTATAATTCAATTATCTCTTTGTTTATCTTTTTCAGGGTTTGGCCGATTAACCAAATCTATGACCTTCTTCCTCATTTCCCTCCCATTTTTTCTTAGTCAACCATGAATTAAATACTTAATATTTGCAAAGCACTATAACAGGTGCTTAAAGTTACTGAAAGATATGGAAGAAAATATGCTAAAATATTCAGGGTATAGAAAAAATATTAATTATCTTAGAAGATGAAATATCCACCCCCAAATAGGCTAGATATGCTAGCAAGTAAATTCGACCATCTGCAGCTTGGTCCAATGTATTATCTGCAACCTGAGTTCATACCACTCTCCTACTTCATGAAAAATCATGTTTCCTTAATGTCCTCTTCATTTGCACAATCCTTTCTTTTGCCTGTGCTATCTGGTATACCCCCATAGATTAAGCACTCAATATTTCTTCAGCTGGAAAATAGTTTATTACTTTTACAAAAGAGAATTAAAAATGGTGCCTGGAAAGAATCTCCCTTTTCACAGTTTTTATGATTGCATCCTCTGAAGTTCAGTGCTAAATTTTATACAACTAGATTTTCTCAAGAAAGCCATTGTTTCTGGCCACTGTTCTAGTTAGAGTCTCAAAGGAAAGGTTGACTCCCAAAACTTATAAATCATTCACTAGAATGTAAACCTTTTAAAGGCAGAGATTCTATATCACTTGTTTGTTACTAGAGTTAAAAAAATAGGTATTCAGAAAATATTTGTTGAAAATAAAAAATATTCCTTAAGTAATTGTTTAAGAATGAATTCATTAAATGTCAAAATGTATCACATTAAACGTTTTTATTAGCTCAAAGAGGTGCTTGTGTTGACTTGGCACACTCACATAAAACCTCAAAAGAGTCAGAACTTGAGAGGGGTCTAAAGGGTGGGCAGAAATAGGATATTAGGAGCCAACAACAATCTAAATTATACAGAAAAAAGAAAACTACAATTTGAAAAGACTTGGGGTCGGGAATGGGCTTTGAATGCCTGTGGGAGTTGGTCCAAATAGATGTGGAGTGTTGATATGTGGTCCCTTATAACAAAGTGAATTCGTTTTGAAAATTCATCAGCTCTGCTCATTGGGAAGCCATAGGAAGGCTTCTTGTAAGTTATATCATACAAAAACAGCAGTTTTGGAATGTAAACACCACTGATAGTCTTCTCAATACTTTCTATGACCTTTTTAAAATTTTTATTTTCAAGACTCTGACAGCATTGATCACCTGTGTCTGTTCAGCATTTTTTTTCATGAGACTGACATACTGTCCCAGTGCTCACATCTATCAACATTGCTCTGATTTATCCGCTTAATAACAGGAAATCATTTGGTAGCCCAAGTCTATTTTGCTTGAACACTGACCTGTGACCTTAATCTGATGCGTTTCAAGGTTCTTTGTTTTTCCATATAAGACCAATTAAGTTGAAGCATTTTGAAAAGATTATATGACAAAACAGTCATATTTGAACATTTAAAGTTAATTTTTCTCTCAAGCAGACAAAAATAAAAGAATAATTTCATTAAAATAATTAAAAATCACTTTAATAATATAGTCATTAAACAATTGATTTATGCTACCTAAGAAAAAAATTTTAAATCAATGTGGTGGCTAGAGAAAAGCATAAGTCTATTTTTTATTTATTAATATAAAATGTGTAGATAATAGGATAAGAATTATTTTAGTTCTATTTATAACAAATTTATCTTATAAATCTGCACCTCTGTTTCTCAGAATATTATTTATTTTTAAATCCAGTATCTAATTCTACAAGTGAACTTGTACTAAAAATATTTATAAACTATGGAATTTAGAAATAAATAAATATTTAAAATATTTATATTTATATGGAATATTTTACTGATTGTCCAATTACAACAAAAATTTGTTAGAAAATATCATTGTCAACTCCCCTGAAAATATGAGAAATATTTCTCCCATAATTTAATTGATGGGAAATGTGGCAGTTTTATGGAAGAAGCAACACACACACACACACACACACACACACACATTCATAGAAAAACAAACATACACATATTGTATTGAGTCACAGAGAAATGTTATACTTTCAGATACTCGATAGTATTAATTTGATGAGTTCTATCACTATGCAGATTAAAAATACATTTAAACATTTTTGAAAATTATGCAAAAGTTCTCTTTTGTATGTAATGGTGTGGAGTTTCATAAGAACCATGTGAGAAAATGGAGCCTTTAGTTATGAACCTCTTTATGTGAATTACACAGAATAACCTTCATATCAGATAACCAATGCAGTATGGTTACTAACAGTTATCAGGTTTCTCTTGCATTTTATGGACAATTGAAATCTTACTCCCGAGCCATTCCAAGAGAAATATGTTCATACAGTGAAGTGATACATACAAGGGAAAAAACTGAAAATTAAATCTACCATAAGCATCTTTAAAAAAAAGTATGCATAGCATAGAAGTAAAATAAATGTTTCTATTTATCCAGTCATTCCAGAAGAATTTATTGGTTGCCCTACTACCTGTTGTGACCTCTTCAAATAAAATTGGCTAATAGATGATTGATGTTCCCAAGTAACTTTAAATGATTACAGTATTGGAGGATGCAAGTATTTACAGGTTGCAGTGGGAATATAAAACATCTAGAGGAATGTCAGAGAGGCTTATCATAAAGGGTAAGAACTTTATTTGTTTCTAAAGAATAAGTCAAAGTTAGATAAAACTAGCCAATAAAAACCAAACAAAACTTCTTAGAAAAGAACATATAAGAAGGCCTGGTCACAAAGAATTGGATTCTTATTGTATCCAGGAAACTAAATTTAACTCAGTAAAGACTATGCATAAACAAATGGGATTCAGAAAGGGGTAAAGGGTAAGACCAGAGGTTCTGGTAAGCACAAGATTATGAAGTGCCATTGGTATATATGATGTGAAGCTATGGAGTTTCCAAAGATGGCCCACATGAGAACCATCCCTCCCAGTATTCATATTCTTCTACCAGCCTTTGTCTTCAATATGAGGTTATCAGGTGACTCACTTTTGACCAAAAGAATACAGTGAAATTGATGCCATATTTCTCCCAAGGCTGGGTTGTAAAGAAGGTTTATGTCTTCTACCAAGGTCTCTTGGAGACCTAGCTCTGGGTTTGCTAGAAACCAGCAGCTATAGTATGAAGAGCCACGGGGAGAGGTCACTGTAGGTGAACCTTTCAAAACCCCAAGCCGAGCCCCCAGCCATAATGGCCAGTCACATGATGAGCTATTTTGGGTTGTCCAGCCTACTAGAGACTTCAGATGAATAATCCCAGCCAACAAACATATAACTATAGTCCTGTAAGGGAGCCCAAGCAAGAATTGTCTAGCTGAGCCTTGTCAACCCACAGGGTCATGAGAGACAATAATAATTCTTTGTTTTAAGTCTTTTACTTTTGGAGAAGTTTGTTATGCAGCATTAGATAGCTGAAATAGTATCCATCTAAATATTTTAAATATGGATCATATGGTAGGGAAATTACTCCAATTGTGATATGAATGGTACAAAAGAACAAAACCTTTGGAGCAGCAGTACAAGTTATTACATAAATTCAGATGAATATGATGTGGACTTGAACATAAGACAATGGAATGGAGAAGATCTAAAAGATATAATCTATAGGACCTGATGCCTTGAGATCTCATAGGATTTGGGTGTGGAGGGAGTGGCAAGCAAAGGTGAGGAGTCTAAGTTTAACTTGCAAGATAACATATTTTCCTTCCTTCCTTTCTTTATTCATTCATCCAGTAGATGTGCACTGAACCCTGGTATCTGTGAAAAAGGTGAACAGAAAGAGCCAAGCATCCTGGTCACATGAATCTTATGATCCAGTGGAGGACTATGCAATTAATCACATATTCTCATTAAACCAGTGAGGTAACTAATGTAGCAGAAAGAAAACCAGAGGAAGCATATGGAACTAGATCTAGTCATGGACCATAGGAGGTTGACAGAATACTAAATAGAGAATCTCAAAGATGATTAGTATTAGATTAAGGTGAGTCAGTGGAACAGTCATTATACTTTGACAAAGAATAAGCAGTATACACGAGGATGAATAACATATTCAGGGAATTAAAAGAAGATGTGACAGAGCATAATGGAATGGATGATAGGGGTTGACATATGAGTCAAGGCTAAGGAGAGGTAAGGAGGAGTAAAGTCTTAGAAGCACTGACAGCCATGGATCTATTGTATCTTTGTATCTATTCTAAAAGCACTTGGGGCTCATTAGGTGGGTTTGAGAAGCAATGTGATAACAAAATTTACTCATGATATTAATATTCTGATTTTAGTGTGGAGAACCAATTGAAGAATGACTAGCATGCCTATGAAAATACCCACTAGTAAACTATTGCAGTAAAAATCTTACAATTTGTCAAATTTTAGCAGTCATTATCATCATCAGTATTAACATTGCTATTTTTATTATGTTCAGTTAGGTTGATGGAGACTGAGAGTAGACATATTGAGATTTATTCTGTAGTGATATAAAAACCAAGGGTGACGGTTTGACTGTGGGATAAGGGAGCAAGTGAGAAGTGAATCCAAAGTGACTCCTATATTTCAGGTGTATGCAACAGGATAAAAAGTGATAGCCATTTGTGGAGAAGCATATAGCTGAGTTCTGTTTGGGACATGATGAGGCTGAGATTTCCTTTAGACATAAAGAGGCAATATTGAGTAGGAATTTGAATATCACAGTTGAGAGCATGTGCTGAAGGAAAAATGTATGATGGCAACTGAAGCGGCAGTATAGTAAGACTGTCCATGTAGACAGCAGACAGTCAGAAAAAAGGGTTAGAATGAGTACTGAGGAACTCCTACACTCAGTAGCTAAATAGAACAGGTCTAACCTATATACTTTGAAAAGTGGGAACAAGGGACAGTAAAACCAGGCACATGTGGTGTCAATAAAGACAAAAGGTTTTCAAGAAAGAGGAAGTGATTCACACTATAAATGTTGCCGAGAAATAGAGATGTGGTTATTGTTGAACATAGCAGGACAGCGTCGGTTAAATGGTGAAGACAAGGCCAAATTGAAGAAGGGTGAGGTTGGAGTAGGACATTAAACAAAGCAGAGAGAAAAAAAAAAAAGGTTTGAGGAGTATTTCTAAATGTGTGGCTAGGGAGGGGAGCATGATGTAGGGGTTGAGCAAGGGTAATCTTGGTGCTCTTGCCTTCTTTCATAGTTGTTACTTGCTTTCAACATTGGAGAGTCTGCTTAAAGGTTAATAGATTCTAAGTGAAATGAACTAGTTAAATAAACAGGAGAAGAATAGACTAATTGGTTTTGTGTCCAGATAAAGTACAGCTTTATTGTTTCCAATGTCAAATAGAGTGTATTAAAGTGATGGCAACGGATTCAATCTCTGTATCTGAATCCTCACCCTGCTCGGTAGCCTTGGAGAATTTACTTAACCTGTTCAAGGTTCTGTTTCCTCATGTCTACAATGAGGATATTAGTAGTTTCTGTATCAAAAGGCTGTTTAAAAGATTAAATGAAATAATTGAAATAATGATTTCAGTGTAAAGCGTGGCATGTCAGGCTTTTCTAAATGATTGTTGCTATGTTACTTCTTACTGCTAGAAATTGTCAAGTCATAGCTGGCTATTCCTTTTTGAAATAAGCTCATATTTGAAAGAAAATTTATATTTTTTAAGACACTACCATAATATATTTCTATGGAACACTCAAACACATAGGAATCAGAGTCTATGTGAACACTTACCTGGAACATGCATTTATATTAGACAAGACTCTATCAGATATTATTAATAATGACCTATCTACAAGTCTTTATCCATTTCTCATGAGGGTTTTGCCATTTTAATATTTTAACACAAAAACAAGGTTGTTTTATTTTTATTCTAAATAACGTGCGCAAACCCATGTCAGGTGTCCTTTCTCCTTGTAATGACACTAACCAGATAGATCATGTAGCTTTCAGGGTCACCTGACAAGGGAATTGAGGACTGGATAAAGCACCCCGGCTCTTAACTTATCTGGCCCAGAAGTGGCACCCATTACTTCTCATGGGCCTTAGCCAGAACTAGTCATGTGGTTCTGACCTTACCTCTAGGGAGAATTTGGAATATAGGGGAGCATATAGACCATTTGGTAAGGATACTGTCTCTGCAATATTTCTAAATGTGTACTTGATTGTTTGGCACATTTTTAAAAGGTGGAGAAAAACTATGAAGAAAAATACTGACTTGATTTTTGGATGTCTCAATGTTGGTATATTTTACTTTTTTAAGTTTTCTGTACATAACATATTTTATACAATTATTTTGAAGGTAATAATCACGTATGGTTGTCATATAATATAATTGGAAAACAATCAATAATGACTCCATCATTAAACTACTTTCAAAATGTAAAAGATAAGTCAAGTGCCTCTTTATTTCTATTCACCATTCGATGGCCTGGATAAGCAAATTGTTATGTAGGGTTTGGATACCCAACAAAAGTTCTCTCTTGATATTTAAACCTTGCTGAAGATGATCATAAAGAATATTTCCCCATTTAGGTCCTTTTTATTGCATACAGCTGTATGGGGTATCACATTATTTTGTAGCTATCATAAAACTTGTTCATAACTATTTTTCCTTTTATCTTTTAGAATGCTATCATGACATCTCAGCATAATGGTTGTTTTCCCAACAGAAACAAATTCATATCTGTGCATACATAAAACTTAATATTAAAGCAAATTTTGTTTCATGATAGTGAATGATGATAGTAGCACAGTGTTGTGAATTTAATGGCTGATGGAGCAGTGAAAAGGTCTTCATATATCTAAAGATTAGTTATGACAGAGAGTCCCCAATGTTCTGAATATACAAAACCGAGTGTTGGTAATACGACCTGCATATATAAGACTCACATGCCAGAGATGGAGCATGTTGAGAGCCAGACTGTACTTCCTAATAACAAATGATGGGGCACCAAGAGGAGTAGAAGCTGATATGAAAAACTTCATAAGGTGATATAAATAAAGATATTCAATATCAGATGATAATATTCATCAGCAACAAGTGTTTCCTTGTACAAAATTATTCATATTATATTTTTCCTCTCTGAAAACACTTAGTTCCCATGTAACATTGAAAAAAAGGCATTGTATATAATTCTTCTACTGAATGAAGCACTTAGCGTGTCTGGTCTCCATGGAAGCCTGTACTTTTTGAGTGATAACACACTGTATTCTGAAAGTAGCATGTACAACTTAACAATAAACTTAATATAGATATTGCCATGGCTTAAATTAATAATTAATTTAGTTTATAAAATAAGGTGATGGAAATGGCCAAACATAGGCATTAGTATTTCAACCTGACAACTAATGTGAATTAACATTATAAATGCTCGGCCAGAATATAATTTTCTACCAGGTTAAGATAAAGGTGTCTGATGTCATATGTATTTATATAGTTTGGTATTCTAAGAGCAAGTCAGTGGTTCGGCATCATTAGGGTGCATATGATCTGTGTAGTTAGTTCTATTAATTTTTTAGGGAGCATTCTGTTTTTATTTTAGTGGTGTAGGGGTGATGAAGAGGATACAGAACAAAAGGAGAAAATAGGTAATAAAATATAAAAGACTAACGCTTCTGTCTTCTTTGCTTGTCAAACCAAAGCACCTTACCTAGTTTATATACCAAAAATAACAAGAATAATTTAAATGCCTTGATTTCAAACTCTTTTAGTCTGGCAATGGTCTTTACAATACTTGAAGGTTAATAATGTGACAGTGATGTACCAAGCCATGCAAATAATGTATCTTTATAATAGGGGACACTTTTCTTGTGAAATGGATTGGAAAAAATATGATAGCATATATAAATTACATTAAAATGAACGTTCTTCAACCTGATGAATATCATGAGTGTTCCTCTTTCAAAAACACCATCAAAATGAGAAGCATTTCTCTTCAGCCAACTCTCAATTATCTACATGTAGATTATCCACTTTGTGGATAATCTGCCACAATTTTAAAATTTCAAATAATTTCTTTCTGTCACCCATCATTTGTCTGAAATAATTATCAAATACCTCAGTAATAAATTAAAAAACTCAGCAAAGGAAAATACAGTAGAGTGTGAGGTAAGGGGGTTTATATGTCTCATTCCAGATCCTATAATTGATTTCAAATCCCAATGTAAACTCTTTTTATTACCCACTATTTTGTAATGTTTGCAATATTTGTTCTGTATTCTTCTTAATGGTGAAATAATAAACCACAAATTAGGCATTTTATCATAACTTGCTACTTGTATGTGTGTTCATATATACTTTTTACTAACATAAATCCTTCCAATAGGAACATATTTTAATATATTTGGATAGCAACTGATAAAAAGGGGAACTGTCCTCTTTAGATGTCCTATATTTTCAGCCCCCCGCCCCCACCTTTTTTAAAATTTATTTATTTATTTATTTTTGAGGAGAGAGATAATGGGAACAGCAGAAGAGAGGGAAGGAGAGAGAGACCCAAGCAGGCGCTGCACCGTCAGCACAGAGCCCTATCTTATGCCGGGCTTGAACTCACAAACTGTGAGATCATGACCTGAGCCAAAACCAAGAGTTGGACACTTAACTGACTGGGCCATTCAGGTGTCACAGGGCCCTTTGTTCTTATCCTTCAACACAAACTATAACAATTATGATCCATATATTAAGTAGTTATTGTGTTCTTTTGCAGGACAAGCAGTAATTGAGGCACTAGAAATGTGTATACTTGTATACCAACCCAATAGATTGGAGGATCTGAAGGATTTAAAGAATGCAATAATGAAAAAGTCCTGTGGAAAATAGTGTAAACAGAGAAACAGCAAGTACAAAGACCCTGAAGCAGATTACAGGGAAAAAATGTGTATATATTCATTTGTGATTATATATGGTTGTGTACTACTTTCCCTGCTTAAACTGGGTGATCTATTTGATCTATTTTTGGAAATTAATTCTTCTTTCCCTTCTAGGAGATAGTAAGGCAATTGTGTTTCTAATGGTTAATTCATTTCCACCAAGGAAACCTTAAAGGAGTTTATATTGCTGTTATTTAAACTTCTTAAATTCAAAGTTCTCTTTTGAGATGATTCTAATGGACCACAGACCCCTACTGAGATTAAAAACAACAACAACAACAACTGGATGGGGGTATTTTTGAGTGTGTGTTAGGAGTAATTGCTAAAGATACAGTGGCTTTAATCCTTGAGAGTAGAATTAAAAGAAAGAAAAGACAAAGTAAGTTAGGTCCATGAATTTGGCAGTTTGAGCCTAGTCTTTGGAGTGGTTTTATTTGCTGCTACAAATGTTGAAGACAAAAGCCCTGGGACATTTTTTCAGGTCAACAGCATGTATCTTTGGGAGTAGAAGTATTCCCTTCTGATGTTTCTCAGACTCCAAACTTCCGTATATTACTTATCTACTATCCTCATGAATGACATCAATAACCTTTGAATGTCAAAGAAAGTTTGTATGCCAAAACCGTCTCGCCTTTCTTCAAGGAAGTATTCCTATTAAAATTTGGGATAATCACAACTCCAAGTCTGTACTTGTAATCACACTGGGACACATGAGATGCTTCAGACTATGAAAAGCATTTGAAATACGAACAAAACCCACTTGCATGTCTTCTATCAATGACTATTTCTCTTTCCAGCTCCCCTCATTTTCTTTCTCTCTTCTCTCTCCCTCATCCCCAAATCCTTCTGCACCATTAAATCACTGCTAAAATGTTAACAAACAGCTGTGATTTTACGTGACTTTACCAACAAAGGTTAGTTGTCCAGATACTTACTGAGAAGGTTGCTTCCACGAAGGTTCACAGTTAGTAGGTTCATCTACTAATTTCCATAGTAAGGTGGAAATTACAAGCTAGGAAATTACAAGCTAGTAAGGTGGAAATTAACATCTAGCCATTTGGGGCTGCTCATGACAGTAGATCCACAGGCAAATAAATAAATAAATAAATAAATAAATAAATAAATAAATGTTAACTTATTTGAAAGTTACTAAAGGAATAAATCCTAAAAAATCCTCATCACGAGGAAAAAAATCACCTAACTATATGAGGTGATGGATGTTAACTACACTTACTGTGGTAATTATTTTGCAGTATACATGTATGTCCAGTCATAATGCTCTACACCTTAAACAACGCTTCATGCCAATTGTATCTCAACGAAACCGGGAAGAAAACAAAATGAAGAGTTGCTATATTGGGTGGGGCAATTGAATGAAGAGGTTTGGCTGTCATTGCATAATGGGGTGTGGAGGAAGGTGTCCAGAACCCAGGCCACACACTGAGGCAACCTCTGGCACTTCTGTGCCCAGTGATAACTGTAAACAGTCAATGGCAGCAATCACAGTTCAACCAGGAAAAGGCAAATATGGGCTCAGACTGCTTAGGAATAGAACTTAGATCACAGATGTCTCCATCTCCCTCGGCATGGGACCCAGTTCATCCTAACTCCTCGCATGGGATGGGGGAATCTAGAATGAGTGATGGACATGAGAGATGAGAAAAGTCAATCACAAACCTAGGATTAGCTACAGCATGAAAACTATAGCTTATTTTGCAAATCCTGTTTAAGTCTTTTTAAGAGACTGTAAGTGACCACTACATTTAAGGATTGAAATTGTCTTCTCTTTTTTAGGCAAGACGTTAAGATATCTTGTCCTCATATGAGAATCAAATTCCATGAAAAGATGCAAGCAGTTCTGAGTGGACAGGAGTGAACAGTATCCTACCCAGATCTTGTATCAATAGATCTTGTATCATACACCACTTGGCCCCGTCTATACTCTCGGGCTTCAGCTGCTTTTATTGATTTCCCAGCTGGAGCAGCCTTGGCAATGGGCCATGCCATCCTGATGATAATAAATTCCTGGCCACTGCCTTGACTTTCCTGCTGTCAGAGTGGAGGAGACCCATGTGCAGTGCTGACTGGCAAGAGAGTGTACCTGTGCACTGGCCAAATAGGACCTGCAGACTCCGAGGATGAAAAACAATGCTGAATTAGCTAATTTGTTTAATCGAGGTAATGTAAACTTTGTCCAAAGAGAGGAGAGGGGCAAAGAATGGGGCTATAAAGAACAGCCGAAAATTATAGAAAAAAGGTGAAGGACCTTTGTTGGAATGAAATTTAATCAGTAGTTTTCAAACTTTTCTGACTATGGCTGATAGTATTTATATCACACTGTGGTATAAACATATATTCAGACATACTTACATACAAAATTATATATAAAATAAAGCTGAAATAAACAAATAATATTTATTTTTAATACCTGTGATGTGCTCTAGTATTTTCTTTACAAAAAAATGTAATATTTATTCATTTTTGGGAGAGAGAACACAAGTGTGGAAGAGGCAGAACAAAAGGGGGACAGAAAATCTGAAGCGGGTTCTGTGATGACAATAGAGAGCCCGATGTGCAGCTTGAAGACAAGAACCATGAGATCATGACCTGAACTGACTGGAGCTTAACTAACTGAGCCACCCAGGTGCGCCTAGTATTTTCCTTTATATTATATCTCATACTATTTATTTAAAATTACTGACCTTTGTCATCTGTATTGTATTATGAAGTAAATTTAGTATGTTTTGATCATTTCAAAAAATACCTACATGTATCACTCAAATGCCCAATATTATTTTGTGAAATTTGATTTTAGTCATACACGCAAGTATACACATATGCATATGTGTGTACATGTATGTGCGTGTGTGTACTGAGCTTTGATGTTATGTAAAATGTCAACAAATAGGTTGAATGTCCCTGTTCTACACTGTTCCACATCAAATTAAGAATTGATAGGAAAAAACCCACATCAATAAGCTTGAATCTGGGACTGCACGTTAAAGCCTAACATTTATCTATGTTAGAATAAAAAATCAATATTTTGCAAATATTTATTAGTATGCCTTGGCATTGTACTTATGTATCTATTCTTGATTTCCCCCACTATTGATTAAATATTAATAAGGTCACTTTGAGAAATTCCAAGTGGCTTCAGCTAAACTGAGAAACAAACAAAAAAGAATTCTGGGTCATATCTAGGCTAATACAAAAGGACAGATATGATGTCTGCACTCAGGAGTCTAGATGTGATTGAAGCTGTTGGGGGAAGAGGATTAGATAAAGTGAAAAATCAGATGGGATTGAGTCTGCCTCCTTTCAGTGCTTACTTACAGAGTTTTTGCTCCTATTCTCTGCTATTTTTAAACAGAAAGGCTCATTGGCACAGACACAGCACAGGGCATGGGGAGAAACATTAAACAAAGATTTAGGATTTGGGACAACAATTACTAACGTCTTCACTTTAAAAATTCCTCTTTTTGAGATCCACCCAATTCCTCAAATAACAGCTGGTAAATTTAATTATCAGTTATCATTCTCTACCAAAAATTTTCAATAACTTGAAAAGTAATTATTTTAAAATATTTTAAATAATTTTAAAGCTCATTTAAATGACAATTTTAGAAATACCGTCGTTTATGAATATCTTCCCTATGCCAAACCTATACCAGGAAGATATTATTTATTTTTTCATAAAAATTTAAAGGTTCATTTTTTAACCTTTAAATCTTTAAGCTATTAGATGTTTTAATGTATGCTGTGATGCCAGGATCCTATATATTTTCCATCGGATTTTCTTAATTCTTTCCTTATTATTTTACAATAGCGGTAATTCTGCCATAGATCAGATTTCAATGATTCATGTTTTGTTTTTGTTTTTGTTTTTTTTCTGGATTCCCTATTCTATTCCACAGGTCTGTTAATCAATCTACAGCTGTCATAATCTTAACCCCTAGAGTATTTTTTGTTATCTATAAATGTATAACAGATTATTCTAGAATTTAGTGGTTTTAGGCAGTAATAATTATTTATTATCTCTCAGATTTTGTGCAGATCAGGACTTTGGGAATGGCTCAGTTTTGAATTCCTGGTTCAGGGTCTCTCACCGAAGTCAAGGTGTTGACCAGGGCTATAGTCACCCACAGACTTGTGGAATTGCTTTCAAGGTGGCATAAACATAAACATAAGGCCAATAACGTATCATTTCTAACCTTTCTCGTTCTGTTTACTAGTAATAGCTCTTTCCAGGTTACAAAATAGTTTGATGTACCTTCTAGCTTTCTCTTTGTTCATTTGCTAAGCAAGCACACATTTCAAGGAGTCGTTATTTCCAAGTTACAGGTAAGAAAACTGAATGTAGTTAACCATTTAATACCAATGGTTGACTGAAAGACATTCATATTAAAACTATTGAATGGGCATGTGGTAATGTTTTCCTTACTCTTAATTAATTATTCTTCATTTATTAACCATAGGATGAGTTCCAATAATGTTGACTATTTGTAGCTGCTCAAATTTGATCAATAGAACACATGGAAGTCATATTACATTAGTGATCTTTTCTATGTAATTTGCTACTGGGCACTACCCAGTACCATTTAGTACCAATGTAAGTAGTATCAATTGGTTACTCAGTGCAGTACAGTGTGATTACTAGGATAAATAAAGGCTATAAAAGTTACCATAACTTCTGTAGAAAAAGAAAAAAAGATGCAAGTTACCATATCCCAGCCTTCAGAAGTGTTGCATGTAAATTAATTACTTTTAAACAACTCAGTGATAGATAGACAAGACACAGAGATAGATATAGTTTAATACATGTTTTGTTTCTGTTTTTGTTTTTGTTTTTCCCTGTATTGTTCTGCTCTCTGATGAACAACATACTATTGAGATTTTAAAATATATACCATAAGGGCACCTGGGTGGCTCAGTAGGCAAAGCATCTAGCTCTTGGTTTCAGTTCAGGTCAGGATTTCACTGTTCCTGAGTTCCAGCCCCAGGTTGGACTCCATGCTATCAATGAGGAGCCTGTTTGGAATTCTTTCTCTCTTCGCCCCTCCTCTTCTCTCTCTCTCTCTTTCTCTCTCTCTCTCAAAATAAATAAATGAACTTTAAAAAAAAGAATCAGTTAAAAATAAAATACAATATATAGAATAAACAACACTGGGATATGTAGAATAGGTCAAATTTTGTCCACACTGTATTGAGCAGTATATTTATTTATAGCACTTTTCCCCATATTGCATCATAACCTAACACATCTGAAAAAGTGTCCCAAATCACACACAAAAAATAAGAAAAATTTTCAAAAAGAGATAAATGTTTGATCCATGAATAATAACAAAGTTAGACATAAATTTAGGAATATTTAGAAATTTTGAGCTCATTAGAGCTCATTTATGCAAGATAAATTTTACTTCTTTAACAAAAATTACCTATAAAGCACCAGCCCCATATTAAGAATGCTATTTGACTTGTTCAAGATTGTGTCATAACTCAGAAAAAATGCCACCTTCTTAAATCTGTATGAAGATGCACTTAACTCGACATATACTTAATATGCCTCCACAGGATGATTCATATGCCAACTGGTAACTGAAAACTGACCACTGTCATTAAAGATATAGTTTGAAGACATCAAGTCCATGTTTCTGAGTTATTGAAGTCAAGTATCTTCTGATACTTGTACCTCATCTTTGACACATTATTCTCTCAGTTTGTTATTAGTCACTTTAGTTTGCCATATCTAATTTTTAAACAGAGATTTTAATTCAACAGCATATACAACTGGAATGAACTATGACTGATGGTATAATTAGAATAAGAAAGCTCGAATACAGCGACAGAGCGTAGCTAAATTTCCACCTGTGTGTGTCAGAAACAGCCTTATAATTACGTAACCCTTTCTAATTTAACTGGATTTTTACCTTCTTTGCAGATGTGACATTTATCCAACACCACATTAATAGTGAAATAATGCTAACACTGCAGTTGGCAAGATTGGAATGCCTATTGCTAGGTACTACTCCATTTTTCAAATTACATATTTTTTTGCAGCAAACCTCAAAAAGAACGCATTGATAACTATCCAATATGCCACAAATGCTTATAACTTGTATGTAGTCTAAACATGGTAATGAGACATTTATTGTCTGATTACTAGCACAAAAAAATCCCAACCTTTTTGTATATTCATGGAGTCAAACCAAAAAAAAAAAAAAAAAAAGGATGTCTCTGGGACTTCATTCTTCACATGCATAATGAATGATGCTGCTGTCAGCAATCAATCCAAAATAGCACTGGTATAAGGTACCCCACAGTCAGACATGACATGCAGACAAATAGAAAGCAATATTCATTTCTGTAATGAATTTATGAGCCAACACGGACACTAGCATATTAGAATCAGATCACTCCTATCTATGTGCTTGCCACGTGTGTTTGAGTTTATCTTTTTGTTTTTCATTTATTCCCCTTCCTCTGAAAGGAATGTGAATGACAAGGGCAACTAGTCAATAAAAATACAGAAATTTTCAATCTTCTTTTAATTATAGTAATGCATAACATATACTAGGATTTCTATAGGAGAAAGATAATAAACTTGGTCTAATTTCATCAATATACAAATATATAGGGATGATTACATTACTATCTATACAATAGGTCCCAAGAATTGGAATGAAGGCCAAAATACAAATACATATTATTTTGTTTTCTTTTCCTTTTTAAATTTAGGTTCAAGATAAAGAATAGCATGAAATTCATGAATTGTACTGAGTATATGACACTGATACCATATGAAAAATAGATACAAAACAAAGAATAAAAAACAAGTATCTCTCTTCCCTATGATGGTTTAATTGTCTATCTCAGTGTCAGACAAATTCCAGTTCCAATTTTGGAAAATGACAAGGCTAGATAGGACTAAATGTCTAAAGGCATAATTTTCCAAAATATTAAGAAACAGTAATATGAGATACTCCACAGTGAAAGCATTTGGTGGTGAAATACATTTGTGAAATATCGCATATCCTAGGTCTTTCTTAAAGGTTATGATAAGCTAATCAGTTAAGAAAACTCTGTAACTTTAATTTATTGAGTAAATTAAATTTGAATTAATTTGATCATAAAACTTTTTTCCCTATACCAATCATTAATATCCTACCATATTTATATTATTTAGAGTACATTTTGTCCAAAATGAATGATAGATTCTCAAGGCAATTATTTTTCAGTTTAGTATGTGGAGGTAAGTTTACGTTAAGAGGGTTTAAGGAATGTTGAATAATTTTTCCTGTTACATAAATTATCTGAACAAATAAATATGTACTACTGCCATATTTATATACCTATAGCATACAACAGTGATATTTATAGATTCTGTGTATATTATTGGTCATCTCTTATCATAACGATAAAAGAACTTTTGAAATCTTGGGGCACCTGGGTGGCTCAGTCAGTGGATCATCCCACGACCGATTTCAGCTCAGGTCATGAACTCACAGTTCCTGAGACTGAGTCCTGCCTCGGTCTCTGTGCTGACAGCGTGGAGCCTGCTTGTGAATCTCTCTCTCTTTCTCTCTCTGCTCTTCCCCATCTTGTGCTCTCTTTCTCTCTCTCAAAATAAATAAACTTTAAAAAACAGAACTTTTGAAATCTTGAAACAATTATTTGGTGTGTATTTTCTATGTACCAGGCTACTGTGCTAAATGCTTTACAATTTTATTTAATTAAATCCTCACAACGAACAACATTTGATGGTAATGATAGTCCCATTTTACCGTGAGGAAACTGAAGCTCCGAGAAGTTAGGTAGCAGATTCAGCAATCAATAAAGAATGAAGCTATTATTCAAATCTGATTTCAACCTAAAGCTCTAGCCAAAAACCCTACTGACCTCCAACTACCCCACAGAGCTTTCAATCCCAGAGAGTTTACACTGAGTTCAGGTCCCAACGATGCCTCAGTCTCTCAACATATTCCGATCACTTACACTCCACCAGCCCTAATGATGCTTTCCCTTGTCAAAAGACAACTTTCATTTCTTTCCAATTTTCCAAACTCTTACCCCTTTTGTGCTTAAAGTAAGCTTTGGCCAAACGTTATTTTGCAAAACTAACACATTATCCATATTTCTTTCCACTTTGTAGTCAGCACACCATATCTGTTTTGTTTTGTTTTTTTACCTCTGTTATTATGTGAACTTTTAAAAGTAACGACAATGAATTAGACATATTGAATCCCCAGAATTTGGTCCTTGGTAAGTACTCAGTAAGTATTTCTTGAGTGCATAAATGGATGGATGTAAGAATAAAGTAAAAACTGAAAAAGAAAAATTAAGTTTGCTGAAAGACTTCTCCTAGGTATCATTATTTAGCGTCTTGAGAGAAACACACCTCCATCTGTAATATGCAGGGAAATGGGCCTGCATTTTATAGGGATATGGAGATTTGTACACACGCTCTAATGGGCTCTGTGACTCCGCGTCAATGTCTCCCCCTGCCCCGGGGACTCATTTTCCTTGTTTTCAAATCCACATACTGATATATTAATAATTTGTTCTGTTCAGTAACCGAATTTTAATTGAGGAACTATTTTCTACCAGTAAACACTGCCTATTAAATCAGGTATTACAAAACATAGGTTTATTTTGTTAGGGGATGATTACACTAACTTTCTCTTTTAGAGAATCAAAAGATGTCTAACTGAATACCTATGACTTGTTAGGCAGGTCTCTTTACCAACTAAACATGTGTATTTAAATTTATGACATTAGCTCTTCGGCGGCAAGATGGCGGCTTAGGACGACGCTGGGCTCACCGCACGTCCTGCTGATCACTTAGATTCCATCTACATCTGCCTAAATAACCCAGAAAACCGCCAGAGGATTAGCAGAACGGAGTCGCCGGAGCCAAACGCAGATGAGAGGCCCACGGAAGAGGGTAGGAAGGGCGGCGAGGCGGTGCGCGCTCCACGGACTGGCGGGAGGGAGCCGGGGCGGAGGGGCGGCTCGCCGGCCAAGCAGAGCCCCCGAGTCTGGCTGGCAAAAGCGGAGGGGCCTGACGGACTGTGTTCCCACAACAAGCGCGACTTAGGGTCTGGGAGGTCATAAGTTAACAGCTCTGCTCGGAAAGCGGGAAGGCTGGAGGACAACCAGAGGGAGAGCTGCTGAGCCCCCTGACAACAGAGCTCAGTTTGGTGGGGAACAAAGGCGCTCGCCAGCGCCATCTCCCCCGCCCATCCCCCAGCCGAAATCCCAAAGGGAACTGGTTCCTGCCAGGGAACTTGCTCGCTCCGCTCCGCGCAAACACCCAACTCTGCGCTTCTGCGGAGCCAAACCTCCGGCAGCGAATCTGACTCCCTCCCGCTGCCACAGGGCCCCTCCTGAAGTGGATCACCTAAGGAGAAGCTATCTAAGCCTGCCCCTCCTGCCCCCGAGCACCTTGCCTACCCACCCCAGCTAATACGCCAGATCCCCAGCATCACAAGCCTGGCAGGGTGCAAGTAGCCCAGACGAGCCACACCACCCCACAGTGAATCCCGCCCCTAGGAGAGGGGAAGAGAAGGCACACACCAGTCTGACTGTGGCCCCAGCAGTGGGCTGGGGGCAGACATCAGGTCTGACTGCGGCCCCGCCCACCAACTCCAGTTATACACCACAGCACAGGGGAAGTGCCCTGCAGGTGCTCACCACACCAGGGACTATCCAAAATGACCAAGCGGAAGAATTCCCCTCAGAAGAATCTCCAGGAAATAACAACAGCTAATGAGCTGATCAAAAAGGACTTAAATAACATAACAGAAAGTGAATTTAGAATAATAGTCATAAAATTAATCGCTGGGCTTGAAAACAGTATACAGGACAGCAGAGAATCTCTTGCTACAGAGATCAAGGGACTAAGGAACAGTCACGAGGAGCTGAAAAACGCTTTAAACGAAATGCATAACAAAATGGAAACCACCACAGCTCGGCTTGAAGAGGCAGAGGAGAGAATAGGTGAACTAGAAGATAAAGTTATGGAAAAAGAGGAAGCTGAGAAAAAGAGAGATAAAAAAATCCAGGAGTATGAGGGGAAAATTAGAGAATTAAGTGATACACTAAAAAGAAATAATATACGCATAATTTGTATCCCAGAGGAGGAAGAGAGGGAAAGGTGCTGAAGGGGTACTTGAAGAAATAATAGCTGAGAACTTCCCTGAACTGGGGAAGGAAAAAGGCATTGAAATCCAAGAGGCACAGAGAACTCCCTTCAGACGTAACTTGAATCGATCTTCTGCACGACATATCATAGTGAAACTGGCAAAATACAAGGATAAAGAGAAAATTCTGAAAGCAGCAAGGGGTAAACGTGCCCTCACATATAAAGGGAGACCTATAAGACTCGTGACTGATCTCTCTTTTGAAACTTGGCAGGCCAGAAAGAATTGGCACGAGATTTTCAGGGTGCTAGACAGAAAAAATATGCAGCCAAGAATCCTCTATCCAGCAAGTCTGTCATTTAGAATAGAAGGAGAGATAAAGGTCTTCCCAAACAAACAAAAACTGAAGGAATTTGTCACCACTAAACCAGCCCTACAAGAGATCCTAAGGGGGACCCTGTGAGACAAAGTCCCAGAGACATCACTATAAGCATAAAACATACAGACATCACAATGACTCTAAACCCGTATCTTTCTATAATAACACTGAATGTAAATGGATTAAATGCGCCAACCAAAAGACATAGGGTATCAGAATGGATAAAAAAACAAGACCCATCTATTTGCTGTCTACAAGAGACTCATTTTAGACCTGAGGACACCTTTAGATTGAGAGTGAGGGGATGGAGAACTATGTATCATGCGACTGGAAGCCAAAAGAAAGCTGGAGTAGCCATACTTATATCAGACAAACTAGACTTTAAATTAAAGGCTGTAACAAGAGATGAAGAAGGACATTATATAATAGTTACAGGGTCTATCCATCAGGAAGAGCTAACAATTATAAATGTCTATGTGCCGAATACCGGAGCCCCCAAATATATAAAACAATTACTCATAAACAGAAGCAACCTTATTGATAAGAATGTGGTAATTGCAGGGGACTTTAATACACCACTTACAGAAATGGATAGATCATCTAGACACACGGTCAATAAAGAAACAAGGGCCCTGAATGAGACATTGGATCAGATGGACTTGACAGATATATTTAGAACTCTGCATCCCAAAGCAACAGAATATACTTTCTTCTCGAGTGCACATGGAACATTCTCCAAGATAGATCATATACTGGGTCACAAAACAGCCCTTCATAAGTTTACAAGAATTGAAATTATACCATGCTTACTTTCAGACCACAATGCTATGAAGCTTGAAATCAACCACAGAAAAAAGTCTGGAAAACCTCCAAAAGCATGGAGGTTAAAGAACACCCTACTAACGAATGAGTGGGTCAACCAGGCAATTAGAGAAGAAATTAAAAAATATATGGAAACAAATGAAAATGAAAATACAACAATCCAAACGCTTTGGGATGCAGCAAAGGCAGTCCTGAGAGGAAAATACATTGCAATCCAGGCCTATCTCAAGAAACAAGAAAAATCCCAAATACAAAATCTAACAGCACACCTAAAGGAACTAGAAGCAGAACAGCAAAGGCAGCCTAAGCCCAGCAGAAGAAGAGAAATAATAAAGATCAGGGCAGAAATAAACAATATAGAAACTAAAAAAACTGTAGAGCAGATCAACGAAACCAAGAGTTGGTTTTTTGAAAAAATAAACAAAATTGACAAACCTCTAGCCAGGCTTCTCAAAAAGAAAAGGGAGATGACCCAAATAGATAAAATCATGAATGAAAATGGAATTATTACAACCAATTCCTCAGAGATACAAACAATTATCAGGGAATACTATGAAAAATTATATGCCAACAAACTGGACAACCTGGAAGAAATGGACAAATTCCTGAACAACCACACTCTTCCAAAACTCAATCAGGAGGAAATAGAAAGCTTGAACAGACCCATAACCAGTGAAGAAATTGAATCGGTTATCAAAAATCTCCCAACAAATAAGAGTCCAGGACCAGATGGCTTCCCAGGGGAGTTCTACCAGACGTTTAAAGCAGAGATAATACCTATCCTTCTCAAGCTATTCCAAGAAATAGAAAGGGAAGGAAAACTTCCAGACTCATTGTATGAAGCCAGTATTACTTTGATTCCTAAACCAGACAGAGACCCAGTAAAAAAAGAGAACCACAGGCCAATATCCCTGATGAATATGGATGCAAAAATTCTCAATAAGGTACTAGCAAATCGAATTCAACGGCATATAAAAAGAATTATTCACCATGATCAAGTGGGATTCATTCCTGGGATGCAGGGCTGGTTCAACATTCGCAAATCAATCAACGTGATACATCACATTAACAAAAAAAAGAGAAGAACCATATGATCCTGTCAATCGATGCAGAAAAGGCCTTTGACAAAATCCAGCACCCTTTCTTAATAAAAACCCTTGAGAAAGTCGGGATAGAAGGAACATACTTAAAGATCATAAAAGCCATTTATGAAAAGCCCACAACTAACATCATCCTCAACGGAGAAAAACTGAAAGCTTTTTCCCTGAGATCAGGAACACGACAAGGATGCCCACTCTCACCGCTGCTATTTAACATAGTGCTGGAAGTTCTAGCATCAGCAATCAGACAACAAAAGGAAATCAAAGGCATCAAAATTGGCAAAGATGAAGTCAAGCTTTCGCTTTTTGCAGATGACATGATATTATACATGGAAAATCCGATAGACTCTAGCAAAAGTCTGCTAGAACTGATACATGAATTCAGCAAAGTTGCAGGATACAAAATCAATGTACAGAAATCAGTTGCATTCTTATACACTAACAATGAAGCAACAGAAAGACAAATAAAGAAACTGATCCCATTCACAATGGCACCAAGAAGCATAAAATACCTAGGAATAAATCTAACCAAAGATGTAAAGGATCTGTATGCTGAAAATTATAGAAAGCTTATGAAGGAAATTGAAGAAGATTTAAAGAAATGGAAAGACATTCCCTGCTCATATATTGGAAAAATAAATATTGTCAAAATGTCAATACTACCCAAAGCTATCTACACATTCAATGCAATCCCAATCAAAATTGCACCAGCATTCTTCTCGAAACTAGAACAAGCAATCCTAAAATTCATATGGAACCACAAAAGGCCCCGAATAGCCAAAGGAATTTTGAAGAAGAAGACCAAAGCAGGAGGCATCACAATCCCAGACTTTAGCCTCTACTACAAAGCTGTCATCATCAAGACAGCATGGTATTGGCACCAAAACAGACACATAGACCAATGGAATAGAGTAGAAACCCCAGAACTAGACCCACAAACGTATGGCCACTCATCTTTGACAAAGCAGGAAAGAACATCCAATGGAAAAAAGACAGCCTCTTTAACAAATGGTGCTGGGAGAACTGGACAGCAACATGCAGAAGGTTGAAACTAGACCACTTTCTCACACCATTCACAAAAATAAACTCAAAATGGATAAAGGACCTAAATGTGAGACAGGAAACCATCAAAACCTTAGAGGAGAAAGCAGGAAAAGACCTCTCTGACCTCAGCCGTAGCAATCTCTTACTCGACACATCCCCAAAGGCAAGGGAATTAAAAGAAAAAGTGAATTACTGGGACCTGATGAAGATAAAAAGCTTCTGCACAGCAAAGGAAACAACCAACAAAACTAAAAGGCAACCAACGGAATGGGAAAAGATATTCGCAAATGACATATCGGACAAAGGGCTAGTATCCAAAATCTATAAAGAGCTCACCAAACTCCACACCCAAAAAACAAATAACCCAGTGAAGAAATGGGCAGAAAACATGAATAGACACTTCTCTAAAGAAGACATCCGGATGGCCAACAGGCACATGAAAAGATGTTCAGCGTCGCTCCTTATCAGGAAAATACAAATCAAAACCACACTCAGGTATCACCTCACGCCAGTCAGAGTGGCCAAAATGAACAAATCAGGAGACTATAGATGCTGGAGAGGATGTGGAGAAACGGGAACCCTCTTGCACTGTTGGTGGGAATGCAAATTGGTGCAGCCGCTCTGGAAAGCAGTGTGGAGGTTCCTCAGAAAATTAAAAATAGACCTACCCTATGACCCAGCAATAGCACTGCTAGGAATTTATCCAAGGGATACAGGAGCACTGATGCATAGGGCCACTTGTACCCCAATGTTCATAGCAGCACTCTCAACAATAGCCAAATTATGGAAAGAGCCTAAATGTCCATCAACTGATGAATGGATAAAGAAATTGTGGTTTATATACACAATGGAATATTACGTGGCAATGAGAAAAAATGAAATATGGCCTTTTGTAGCAACGTGGATGGAACTGGAGAGTGTGATGCTAAGTGAAATAAGCCATACAGAGAAAGACAGATACCATATGGTTTCACTCTTATGTGGATCCTGAGAAACTTCACAGGAACCCATGGGGGAGGGGAAGGAAAAAAAAAAAAAAGAGGTTAGAATGGGAGAGAGCCAAAGCATAAGAGACTTAAAAACTGAGAACAAACTGAGGGTTGATGGGGGGTGGGAGGGAGGAGAGGGTGGGTGATGGGTATTGAGGAGGGCACCTTTTGGGATGAGCACTGGGTGTTGTATGGAAACCAATTTGTCAATAAATTTCATAAAAAAAATAATAAAAAAAAATAAATAAAAATAAATAAAAATTTTAAGAAAGAAAACACTAATTCATAAAGAAAAAAAAAAAAGAAATAGTCTTCTCTGAGCCATTAATTTCACTTATAATAAATTAACCTTAGTAACTTTTAAGATGCATGCTCAAAATTTATAGACAAAAATTTCCTTCCTGGAGTGTTCATAATTTTGGAAAAAAAATAAAAAGTTGATATAAAATATTTAAAAAAAAATTTATGACATTAAGAAAAACCTGGGAGAGAAGAAAATAAATAATAAAGGTTTCTTAGATTTAGTAGTACAATAATAACATATTCTCCTAACAGAGACTGGGAAGTTGAGGGGAATATTTAGCCAGACCAACTTTTGTTAAGTTTTGATTTATACTCTCAGCTGCATCAGAATTGAGTCAGAAAACAAAACAAAATAAAACAGCTTCTTCCAAGTAACTTTAACTGCATCAGCATAAATCTATCAGAATGAAGGAGAAATAATTTGAATATATGCATTCTCAAGGAAAAATTTTAAACAGGGACTCCACTTCTTAGCTGGTCATCTTACAACCTTCTTATAGTTGAGAGGAGGTCTTTCTACTTGGTCAACCACCCCCCTCATCTTCACTCTGTCATTCTTTTTTTTTCTTCCTCTTTTAAGTTTATACATTTTTTGAGAGAGAAAGAGAGCATAGGAGGGGCAGAGAGCGAGAGGGAGAGAGAGAATCCCGAGAAGGCTCTAGGCTGTCAGAACAGAGCCCAATTTAGGGCCCCATCTCACGAACTGTGAGACCATGACCTGAGCCAAAACCAAGAAATGGGAGACTTAACTGACTGAGCCACCCAGGTGCCGCTCATTCTTTTTTTTTTTTTTTTTTTTTTTAGTTTATTTACTTTTTTTGAGAGAGAGTGCACCTGCCAGGGGAGAGGGACAGGTATGGAGAGGGAGAGAGAATTTCCAGCACGCCCCACGCTCAGCACAGAGCCCCACAAGGGTCTCAATCCCACAGCCCTGGCTGCGATCATGACCGGAGCTGAAATCAAGAATCATCCGCTTAACTGACTGAGCCACCCAGGCGCCCCATCTCTATCATTCTTACTCCTTATCACCTACAGGAAAAATAATTCTGCTTAGTCAAATAGTTTTCTCTTTATGCTTTCATTATTTTGACTTTTAAGCAATGGAGATTGAATCTAATGATTCAGAAAGGCCAAACACTTATCGTATTATAGTAACTTATTGATCTATAAAGTGTCTTTGGCCTCAAAGTGCTTAAAAGAATTATAAGATCTTTACAGAGTGGGAAATTGCCATTATTGTGCCCCATTTACCTGGAGCCACTGCTGGCAGAAAAACAGCTGCTGGTTATGAGCAGAAATTTTCAAATAATTTTTAAGGATAAAACCTTAGGTCATGGTTTGATGAAACCTTCCACTATTATAAATTTCACAGATGGCAAATGTGGGATATTCCTGGAAATTAATGATTGAAGAGCTATATAAGATTTTTTTTTTCCTAGGAAAGGTGCAATCAATGTCTTCTTTACATCATAGAGGGTTTTTTTCCATGATTCCTCTAATAAATAAATATTGCTAAATAAGTATAATTTAAGAGAAATACGTTACCCAATCTTTGCACCAATGTCACTGGGTGGTAGAGACAATCAATACATTTTTTTTCTTTTTTTTAGAGAGAGGGAGAATATCTCAAAAGAAGTGTATACTCGTTTTTTACAAGCTGCAGAAGCAAGAACAAATAATGCTATGTTCATGTGCATATGAGTACACATTACTTGTATTCACCAATATTCTGGTTTCTTCCCCTTTCAAGCACAAGAAAACCCCATCTCTCATCCCTCTCTGCACCAGGAAGAGGCCATGTGACTAGTCCACATAACACATGGGCTGTGGAGTGACGTGACACATGTCAAGTTCAGGCTGAAGCTCTGAAAAGCTTTGTATTATTTCCCCATTGTGCTACCCTGTTACCTAGTTTACTGAGGCAGCTGGAACCCTGGGTGGCAATTTGGTGACTACTCTCCCCAAAAAGTCATCTGGGGTTAGTATGGATTTGCATGAGAGGTAAATTATCTTTTTTGGTCTTAAGTCACTCAAATTCTGTAGTTGGTTATTATGATGACAAATTAGCCCATTATGAATGATATAACAGATATTCTGCAAATTTGTAAAAAAAAATCTCTAATACAAATGCTCTAACATGTTTTGAAAATGTCTTTATTTAAATATTTTTAGCACTGAAATAAAAATATATATTTCAAATGCAAATATTTTTAGAATGATTTTAGTGTTCCATGATGTTTGCAAACCTCATTAACAGAATAACTCAACATTGAATACAAGAAATAGGACCATTGCATTTCAGTAATCTTTAACATTTAAATTATATCATCATAATGCCATTTGTTCAAATTTTCATCATTTTCTGTCAGATTTCAAATTTCTCTTAAATTTTTCAGATGTTAAGAATAAAAAATAAATTCTAATTAATAGATTGGGTTAATTTTTTACTGGAAATTAATTACAAACCTAAAATTCAAATACTTTTTTAAAAATTATATGAAATTGTATTAAAAGTACAACTTGTCTGAAACACCACACTTTCCCGAAGCTTTTCAATCTTTGAATCAGTCACTTGAACTTCATTTTGAGTATCTACTTTCTTAGATACTTCTTATCCCCAAATTTACTCCTGCTTGGTTATTCTGTCTCTTATGTCTATCAGTATGGAAAAGCATAAAACCACAGAACTAAGAATATATGAAAAGGACTTATTCTTTTGCTAAACATTCTGATAGGTTGGGTGTTTCTTTAATCTGGCAATACAATAAAAATAATTAAAGATTATTTCAAGACAAGACTCTATTATTACACTCTTCACTTTGGCAATTAATATAGTATAAAACTGTTTATTCTTTATTCCAGAGTCAGAACCACTTTTCCATCTCTACATTTATAGCACATGTGAGCAAGTTGAAAAATTAACCAAGTTGTGAATATCCAACATATGCAATAAACTCAGCCATTTAAAAATATTTGTTAATGATTTCTTTATGGGCAACCCAATGATGCTGAACAAGTATTTAAGAACTCTTTTCAGGGTAAGTACTCTATCTGGTACTCCCTACTTTAGTTTAACTAATTCAGAAGTAAAATGAGAAGATCATATCAGAGCATAATGTGCAACAGTTAAAGTCTATTTTTGGAGGAACAAACAGAATTGATTATTGATATGTGTATAATTCAAGCTACAGAGATAGTATCTAGAGAGGTCCCAACCAGTCAACAGCCTTCAGCAGCTCTAAAAATATAGCAAGTCAGTAAAATTAAGTCTAGTTAAGGAGAATTTTATACGATATACAAACGTAGAACTACCTCCAAATCCTACATATTAATCTCCATATTTCCAAACACAGTGTAGCAAATTTCAGAAGTGAACCATTTCTTATATTCACCCAGGATTAATATGATTTTTTCTGCTTGAAGGCTTACTGCAAATGCTAAGGAATATATCCTAGTAGTCTAAAAAGTAGGGCATGCATAAATTATCTATTTTTTCCTGTATATTTATTTTAGACAGACAGAGCATGAGTGGGGGAGGGGCAGAAAGAGAGGGAGAATTTGAAGACGGCTCCAGACTCCGAGCTGTCAACACAGAGCCTGATGTGGGGCTTGACCCACGAACCGTGAGATCATGACATGAGATGAAATTAGACACTTAACTGACTGAGCCACTCAGTCATTTTGCAAAAATTATCTTTTGTAAGGATTAAAACAAAAAAACAAAAAAACACAAACTTTGACATGATACATTTGCCCCTTTAAATTTACACTTCTATATAAGTTTTTAAGTTTATTCATTTATTTTGAGAGAGAGAGAGACAAAGAGAGGGGGAGAGCACAAGTGAGGGAGGGACAGAGAGAGGGAGAGAGAGAATCCTGAGCAGGCTCTGTGCTGTCAACACAGAACCCACGAACCAGGAGATCATGACTTGAGCTGAAATCAAGAGTTGGACACTTAACTGACTGAGCCATCCAGGTACCCCTTTTATATAATTTATAATAAACATAATTCAGTACATCATATATATCATTTATACATACTTTTAAATACATAGATTTGTCAAGGTCAAAACATTTTTACTGATGGGACATGGTCAGTAAGCTTTGAGATCACTGTTCCATTACATTAATGGAAAAGTCAAGGTATTCCTCTTTATTGTTTATGAATGAAAAATTTTCAATGATGCACTTTAATTAAAATTAATATTCAGTTGTTGTTTAAAACTTGTAAAATGCTTTTGTAAGAATATATCCTTTTTATGGAACCCATTCTATCAAAGCTGCTGTTATTGTGTGGAACGAGGCTGGTTAATATAGGAACATAGTGCATTTCATTATGTTCCAACCACTTACTACCTGAAAACCTTGGGTATTTTAACTATGTGAAGTTGAGTTTCTCATCTGCAAGATGGGGATAATTAAGTTTACCATTTAAAGTTATTGTGAGGAATATGTGAATTAACATATGTACAGTGTGGTTCAGAGTAAATACTGAATAAAGTTTGACTAAAGGTTTATAAAAGAGGTTTCAGATGGTTTCAACAATTCTAAGTACTTCTAAAATGGTTAAGATTATTCTTTAAATCAGAATTTTATAAGGACTATGAAGGCATAAGCTATAGAACACTGTTTAGTCTTACTTATATAAATCATAAATAGATAAAACAAATGATAACATTTTGGCAAGACTACAGAAAATCTGGTATTAATAAGGAATCTCTTCTCATTGGAATGCTGCAGACACCATTAAGTCCTAAGTAGGGCAGTGGTTTTGCCCTTAGTGGACTGTGCTTGGTGCTCATTAGCTCAGATGTAGATTCATTTCATAAGAAACCACAAGCACACTGATGGTGTTCTGGTCGTTTCCTTGTATTAAAACTTCTTATCAGTTGCAAAAATCTCAGGGTTCTACATTTGAAGTATCGAGACTTGCTCCCTCAACACAAGCTCAGTGAAGATATTCACATTACACATTCTTGTTAGTTTAAATTTGCTACCACACATATTAATGTGCAAGAAAGTTTTCTAGAAAATGGCTCACCTTAAAAGCCCCTTTCAGCTTGGGGCGGAAAAAGCAAGAAGAAACAACATATTGAACAGACTATTACTAAGTGTGTTATCTTCCTTTCTTCCCCCAGTTTTGATAGACCTAGATTTCTCTATACTGGTCTGCCCTTTCAATTTCAAATGGCTGGAGCATTTCAACATTGAAAAATATCTCCTTTCCATTAAATTTAGAGAACCTGGAGTTTTCTATTTAATTGTTCATGCTCACTGTACTGGACAATTACACTTTAAGGAAGTTAATTTAAAAATATGATTTATGTAACATGCTTAGACTATGTAATAAATGTATTCATTTTATTCATTAGCTACTTAGAAAAAATCTTCACCTTCTTTTGCTGGTAATCTTAATTGTACTATAATAACATGGAATTATAAAGAGTGTATCATGATATTTTCATGCTTTTAAAGAAAATGGATATAAAGATGTTATCTCAGCATTTTTAGTATTTCCAAAAAAACCTAGAATTAACCAAACTGTCTAACAAGAGAAAATAGAAATGATTAAATGCCTGAATATAGTTTTGATGGAATGGTAAGTAACTTTTGGAGATTATGTAAGTTTAAAAAAAAATCTTCAATGACATTAAAAGTGTTCACTATATGTTTTGAGTAAGACAGGAGGTTTAAAAAAATATATAGGATAATTATGATCCTGTTTCTATGGAACAATGTAGATAAGCCTTTGGGAAAATATTTAGAATGTTGAGTTACCTTTGTGTCCTGTGATTACAGACTTAGATTTTTTAGGTATTTACCAAGTAAAATTTTATATGTAATAATCCTATTAATAATAATAATAATAATAATAATAACCAGAGTAAAATCTATTTTGGAGAAATAATTGGTCATTTCTGGTACATGAACACACCCCATCAAATTTTTTACTGAAGAAGGTTGACACCTTATGGCTAGTCCTTAATGAAGACTAACATAATTTCTTAAATTTTCAGAGAATAAGAAATACCTGGACAATTTATCTAAAATGGGGCCTAAGTCCCATTCCTCTAAGGTTCTGATGTGACTCCCACTAAGTTCAATTTTTAAGAAATACTTCATATGATTCTGATGCAAATGGCCAGTGAGAAAAAACTGGCTTTAAATTAACATTCAATCTCAGATCTACCGTTTTCAACTGATTATCCTTTACGTGGTAGACCATGCAGTATTTGTAGAAAGGGCATTTTTTAACGTTTTTATTTATTTTTGAGAGAGAGAGAGAGAGAGCAGGGGAGGGGCACTAGAGAGAGGGAGACACGGAATCTGGAGCAGGCTGCAGGCTCTGAGCTGTCAGCACAGAACCCAGCACGGGGCTCAAACTTGTGAACCACGAGATCATGACCCTAGCTGAAGTCAGACGCTTAACCAACTGAGCCACCCAGGCGCTCCTGTAGAAGGGGGATTTTTAACAAGCAGAAAGTATGCTGACCTGAGAAGTTTTGTCTAACTTTAATAACACACTCAGATGAATTTCAGTAGCTGTACTACCACTAGCAGAAGCAATAGTAATGATAACAACTATTACTTCTATAGCAATTACTCTGTGGAAACTACTGCCCCAGGTCAAAGTGAAGAGCCATCTCAATAAAAAGAATAGAAAATAACAGCTTCTGATAGACAGGTCTCCTCTCTGCTCTACTTCCACTAGGGGAAAAGAATTAAAAAGATTGAAAAGGTCACGGGAGGTTTATAGAATATGTATCCAAGAGAGCATCCTGATTAAATTGTGAGATGCAGGGATAGGTAACTGGAGCAGTTTTTGACATAAAGATGAACACAGTATATTCCTAGGTCATTTTGCCCTACAATCCTTAAAAATTTACAACTCATCTAAAAAAAGTGAGCTGTAGCCATAGCATCATCTTTCTAGATATGTCTCCTAAGGCAAGGGAAAACAAAAGCAAAAATAAACTATTGGGACTAGGGTTAGTATCCAAAATATATAAAGAATGTACACAACTCAACACCAAGAAAACAAACAATCTGAAAAATAGGCAGAGGACACAAATAGATATTTTTTTTCTAAATAAAACAGACAGATAGCCAACCAACATATAAAAAGATGTTCAAAGTTACTAATCATCAGGGAAATGCAAATCAAAACAATGGGATATCACTTTATACTCATCAGAAGAGTTAAAATCAAAAAGACAAAAAATGACAAGTATTGGTGAGGATGTAGAGAAAAGGGAAACCTCATGCACTGTTGGCGGGAATGTAAATTGATGCAGCCACTGTGGAAAAGAGTATGCATTCCCCCCCCCAAATTAATACCATACTATCCAGTAATTTCATTACTGGGTATTTACTCAAAAAAAAATGAAAACACTAATTTGCAAAGATGTATGCACCCCTATGTTTATTACAGCATTATTTACAATAGCTGAGATATAGAAGCAATATAAGTGTCCACGGATAGAAAAATGGAGAAGGAAGATGTGGTGTATACACACACACACACACACACACACACACACACACACACACACACCCTGGAATATTATGCAGCCGTTAAAAAGATTGAGATGTTGCCATTTGTGACACAGAGGTTAAATGAAATAAGTCACACTGAGAAAGACAAATACCATATGCTTTCATTGTTATGTGGAATCTAAAAAAGCAATTAATAAACAAAAATCAGAATACGACTTATTAATACAAACAGCAAACTGATAGTTGTCACAGGGGTGAGAGGTGGGAGGATGGGCTAAATAAGAGAAGGGGCGTGAGAGACACAGGTTTCCAGTTATGGAATGAATAAGTCATGGGAATAAAAGGCAAAGCACAAGGAATATAGTCAATGATATTGTAATAGCATTGCATGGTGACAGATGGTAGCTACATTTGTGGTGAGCATAGCATAACACATAGAATTATCCAATCACTATGTTGTACGCCTGTAACTAATGCAACATTGTCTAATATACTGAAAAAAAATTTAGAGTGAGTTGAGTTTTACTGTATTCCCTATGCTTTCCAAACGTACTCAGAGTTTAATTTCTCAGTGTATGGATTATGTAGCCCCTTTAGCTGTTATTCTTCTGCCCTGTGAGAAAATGGTCTTTGGCCATTTCCTTCACTGCATTCCTCTGAAAGGCAAGTAGGGACTGGACACTGCTAAAGCAACTTTCCTATGCCCTGATTTCTTTCTCCTCTCTTCTCTCTCTCCCTTCCTCTGTCCCCCTAAATGTAGCACCTTTACTACATTGAAACCAGATCCCAACACTGTCAAAGTTTTCCATTTAGGAATGAAAGTTAGGCTGTATGCTACCAAACAGCCTAGAAGCTGGGAGTATACATTCCACAATCCAGCCTAGAGCAAGAAGTTTCAAGCTGGTTTTATTAACATGAAAATTGGCTTCACATTTAATTTGCTGCATTTCTTCATCCAGCTACAAGAGGCAAGGGGAGAATTGTATCCAGATACAAATTGGCTCCCTTGCTTTCTCACTTGTGGGCATACACTCACACTATGTTTTAATAGTGATGGGATGAACATGGACATACTGAATATAATGACAAAGGAATGTAATAGCTCTCTACTGAACTGAGTCTCAACTGCAGGTGTTTAATTCTTAGGTTGTCAAAATGCTTCTTCTGGAACTACATTTCTGCCCTCTGGCTTGTAATATATAACTTTTCAAGAATAAATTTTTTTTCTTCTTCCAAATATTTAAGATTCTTTTTACCAACAGTTCCTTTGAAGCTCTGAATTAAACTAGAAAACATTCCTCTTAAACTTCCACCATTTCCATTCAAGTTGCTCAATTACTGACATATACTTCTCATAGAGGCTTCCTTGGAGGACTTCTGCAAAGGACTTCTATACAATTAACATCAAAATTTCTTATAAAGTCTCCCCTGCCCTTTCTTTATCCAAGTAATCCAAAATATATCTTCATGCCATACAAAATACCCAAGCACTGGTTTGGCAAAAATGAGCCCTGTAATACAATGTTTTGTTCGGTCAGGATAAGGAATCTTGACTGATTTTCTTGGGATAGAATGAACATTATCATTTCCATCACACTATCTTCTAGGATCTAATATTTACCAAGTCTACTGAATACAACACAAAGCCTTTCTAAAAATTAAATTCAATGTTTAATATCCACATTTCAGTACATGCTCTGTTGCATGTTCTAGGTAATAGGCTAGAGATAGGACAATGGAAAGAAACAAAATTGCTATATACCGGAGAAGTACACATTTTGTAGTAGAGGCAGGCTGCTCAGAGCTCTGTCATATTTACTCAGCACTTGCCTCTAGATCCCAGAGGCTGTTTATTTTGAATACTCTGACTCTGCCTATAGACATTGCTCTGGCACAGGGGCAAACTTGGCCCTTGTTTGGGGTAAGCCCAAAGTCCCAGAGAGTTAATGCTTCAGGAAGGTGCCTTCCACCAAGGATAGATGGAGTTTTGGTGGCAATACAACCCATTTCTGCACTTTGAGGGGGTAATTCTGAGATATATTCTACCCTGCTCCTTCCAGAATTTCCAGAAGTGTTGTGACTCAGTGGCCCTCAGTGAGCAGTGGTGGTCTGCTCAGTAAAGCATCCTTTACAGATTTCTTTTCTTCCTTGTTCTTCTTCCTCATTTTCCTGAATGCATCATGGGATCCCTTTCCAAATAAAGTACCTACACCCATGTTCTTGTTTGCAAGTATATATCTGAGATCTCAGCTCTTGCTTAATTCCTCAGTTTCTTCCATGGAATTTCACATCCTCTCCCTCTTACTTTGGTGTTTCTAGCAGGAGAGTCAAGGGTATTGCATGTAGTTCAAGACTCCCAAAAAAGCAAATAGGCAAACTGCCACCTCTTCTGAAGGCTAAGTGCTAGAACTGGATAAGGTCACCCCTTCCACATTCTATTAGAACAATCCAAGATTTAAGGACAGCAGACAACACAAAGACATGGGTATCAGAAGACAAAGTTCCTTGGGACCACCAATATGATCAACTACCCATCTTGAGTGTGGGAGAATATATCCTCACAAGTCAACAGCATAAGAGAAGGGGTAGGAAGAAAGTCTGATACTTAGCACATGATTTAGCTAACTCTGCCATCACATATTGACAGGCAGATGTTAAAAATAGGCCAACGATAATTACCTACAGGTTTCTAATTCTTTCTTCAATTTCTTTGCAAGAAACTGTGAAGCATTTCATATGTGGCCTACATTTTGCTAGGCACTGTGGGAGTACTTGCCCTCAATGAGCCTAAATAATGCCATTATTTTGGGCATCTTTTTATGCCCTGCACCATCCCTATGACTAGAATGCTTCTGAACATGCTATTCGCTGTTATCAGTCAGCTCTTTGATTCATTGCTACCTTCTATTTATCCTTCTAGTCCATATCAGTGTCCCTTCTTTAGAGATGGACACCTTCTCTGATGTCCCTGATTCAGAGTTCTTTGTTTGTCTTGTTTGTAACCTTGGTGGAATCACATTTCTTTTTCACATTTGTTTTACTCTCCCCATTAGTTCTAAATTCCATAGAATATGACTCTTTTGCCTTTGGTGTCATTTCTCAGTACCTGGCATAGCACCGGAGACATAGTCGGCACTCAATCAATCAATCAATCAATCAATAAACAAATAATGAATGGATGAAAAAATAAATCTTAATGGTGTGTCAATCTTCCTTAAGATTAATAAATCTTAATGCTCTACTTCTTTGTGGTTATTTCTCTAGAAATACACCTTAAAACCCCAATCTTTTCTCCAATGCCATATTTTGCAGATATATACAACTACATCTCAAGGAATGTAATGTAAGTCAAGGAATGTAAAAATAAGCAAAATCCAAAAGCTTTCAACATAATTTAAAGAAATTCATATAAGCCACAACTTTTAATGACTCTGAAAATTTTTCTTTCTTTTTCTTTTTCTTTTTCCCTGTGAGCCCAATGCCTTAGTTTCGGGACTTAGGCCACTTATATCTATATCTCATGTTTTCAGATTCTAAAAATCTCTTAAATCATTGAATGTATACATTGAAATGTCATAGTTGGTCATTTAACAATAATTATAATAGAGATTATTTAAAATGTTTCTGCTTTACACTAGAAAGTAATCACTTAAATTTCATTTATTCCTATTTGGTATATATTGTAAAATGCAGTTACACCAGTAACACAATATAGCACTTAACCTTTTCAGATAAATTCCTACTTCTAAGTTGCTCTCTGGCTACCATCATATTTGATTTTTTAACTTGTCAGTCTATGACTGTGTAATTAGACATATTAGTAAAAGAGACAGACAAGTTTTTCACAGGTTTACTTGATGTAAAATGTCACCATAAAATTTAGATATACATGTCAATTGATTACATTTAAAAAATGGAAAGTCAAGATGATCCAAATGTAGCCTATATATCAATTGACATATGTCGTACTTACATCCACATGACTAAATGTGGTACAAGTTAGAGTTTACTCACTCTACGAAGAATGCCCTGATAGCATTTTATTGCTGTAATCCCAATCCAGGACGGCATATTTTAAGTGAAATTTAAGTAGCCAATATTTACACAACTTTCAATGGATAGGCTTTTCTAATGAACCTCTGCTTTGTATTTCCCAGAGAATATAAATTCTTTCTCAAGCAAGAATATTGCCTGTCTTATAAATGCTGTAGCTTGCACAAAATCTTGCAAATCCAACAAAGTTTTAGGTTCTTAGTAGACATAAAATTTGTCATTCCAATCCTGGGACTGTATACACTTAACCTTTTTCAGTGGGTCTTACATCCTTGAGAGGCATCAGCTCACTTGAGAACACACTTATATTTTAGAGTCCAGCCATGTCCTGACCATGCCCTCCCCAGCTATGATATGTTTGGAGGCACAGGAAAAGCTGACTGGTGTCACTATCTAGCTATCAGGTAGGGATGTGGATGGCACTATTAAATGACTGATAATGTTATGACAAAAGGCAAATACCTAGCAGTAGTAGGCGATATTTTAGAAGCAATATCATCTTTTTTCTTCATTTTCTATTTCCACTATTCTGTGTATGTTGTGGGATATAGAATATAAACAAAAGAGAATCAACATTGTAAAAGCTTCCTCTTTAGTTAACAGGAGGAAATTTCGGAATTTTTAATGCACAAGTATATACAATACTTTCAAAACCATCCCATTTTTAAAAATTTTATTAAAGCATCTATTTGTTCAGAATTCAGAATAGTAATGTTTTTTTAGTGTGCTTAAAATCCACATGTGACATTTTAATTAAAGGAATTAAAAAAAATCCCAAACCATCCACAAGACTGGGGATGGTGTTTGAAATTATTATAAAAATTTTCTTCTATGCCATATATTGATTTCTTCTCCTCTAAATATCAATTGCTTTCACTGAAACTAATACTGCTTTTTTCCCAGTTATATGAAACCCAGTCAGCGGTGATCAACTCTGGTTGGAGAGCAGAATACCGGTGCCTTTTCACTTATTTTCTTTATCATTATTTATAATTAATGCCATATGAAAAATATTTTTCTTGGAATACTGAGTTTCAGCTTCATTCTAAGCATATCAAATTATACCTTAATTTTTCTTTTTTATTTTTTTTACTTTGAGTGAGTTTTCAAAAGCTTCAGTGCATTATCATCTCTTATATATGGATTCTGAGATCCAAAATTCAAAGCACAGTGATTCATATACTTTTAGGCGAAGATTGTGTCATTCTCTTGTTAAAATCAATTTCAAATTTTACATGAAAAAAACAACTGTCAATAAACTAAGATACAAAAACAACAACTGTCAAGTAATTAAATGCTAACTGTGACTGCATTTCATGTGTTTATTTGTGCTTTGAGGGTAGCTAGATCAGTGTGCACGCACACAAAAAAATAGATTGGCTGTGCAACTTAAAATCAGTGTTTCTACATTTTGTCTATTTTCGCCATAGGACATGTGACCTCAGCAGAAAGAGATGGTGAAGCTAAATGGACCTTACAGATTGATAAAATGGACACTATCCTAAAAGGCAATGGGCATGACACTGTCACGTATGATATTATCATTATTTCCCTGTGTTCAGCTTCCTGGGGTCTGTCTTGATTTTCTTCCCAAATTATATTAGAGTGGCATCATAGTTCTCATCATGACATCAGCAAAATCAAGCCAAGAAAGAGCATGAAAAAACCAGCCAGCAAGTCTCAAGGAAAGAAAGAAATACAGGAATTTAAAAATAGTTATTACATCTTTAAGGTTTAGAAATTTCTGTAACCTTAAAGTCATCAGATTACTGGTTCTGATCAATCTATAAAACAGACCATAGAATTGGAGCTACAATTGGAATACTGACTATTATATATGTTCCTAAATATGAACTGCAACAATCTTACAAGTAAACATGGCAACATACACATGTCTATTTCATTGTTAAGTCATCCCCCTGCTCAAGTTTCAGAGACACACATACACATACACACACATACACAGAATGGATAACAAAAATGAGTGTGACCTATTCTCTTTACTCATTTTTAAATATAAATTTCTGGAGCAAAATAACACATGGAAGGAAAGAATTTATATCACCTAAAATTTTATTCTGTGTGACCAAAATGTAGGTTGAGAACTTTTTAAGGTAAGGTTATCAGATAAAATACTGGAAAAACTATTACATTTAATTTCAGAGAAATAATTTTTGCTTATTACATAGAATGTACTTACCCTATGTATTATTTGTTGTTCATTTGAAATTAATATTTACTAGACATCCTGCATTTTTATTTGCTAAATCTGGCAATGCCAGTATAAGATTGTCATTTAGTGGTAAGGTTTTAAACTTATAAATACCACATAAGTACCATACAATTTTACATTCAGCTTTGGAAGACCTTCATGTTTTAATACAATCAAAGTAAAAATAAAATATTCTAATCAAGTAATTGTTAAATATGAGAATCCTACTAGTCTGCAGTTATTTGACTAACTGCTAAAAAAATCAATGCTTTGGCAAATCTTAAATAATCAAGTTGTCTTTTCAGATGGTGGTCATGGTTTATAAATTCTCATTTCTAAAAGGTGAAGAAATAAGTAGCAATATTCTGCAGCAATCTATTTTCCTGCTTGCCTTCCTTCCTTCCATCCTTCTTTCCTTCTTTTCTCTATCATTTCCCTTCCCTGCTTCCCTCCCTGCTCATTTCATTCTGACCTCAAAGATGGTCCTAGTGTCCCGTTTTCTGAAATTTGTGCATTTGTGTTGGTTCCTCCCTAATTGTATCTGGGTTGGTTGATGTGACCAAAAGAATACAGCAACAGTGCCTCCCTTGTTTACTCTTAAAAGATAGTGTGGCTTTTGCCTCATTTTATTACATTGCTCATTTTGGGCGAAGCCAGCTCCTAGGTTAAGGAGGGTTCTCATGGTGGGAACTAAGGTCTCCCAACAACCAGTGGGAAACTGGTCTCCCATTCATAGTCACGGGAGTTGCTATCTTAGATACATATCCTCCAGCCCCAGCCAAGCCTTCAGATGACTGCATTCCTGAGGGAAGTCTTGGCTGCAATCTCATGAGAGACCTCAATCAGCCATCTAAGGTAATTTGAGACAACTAAATTTCAGAAATTGTGTGAGATGATAAATATGTGTTGTTTTAGGCCACTAAATTTAGGCCATCAATTTTGTTATGCAGCAAAATATAACAAATGCTCTCAGGAAATCTTCTCGAAAAATAGATCTCAAAAAACATAACATATTCTATACTAACATCTTCAATCCATCTCAGTATCTTTGAGGCCATAAATCTCTAGAACAAGGAGAACATTTTTAAGTACAATTCTATTTTTTTTCTTAAACTGTACTTATACACTACTGATGTAAATCTTGTTATTCTAACCACATATTTTCCTAACATTTTTATTTCTATTTGAATAGTATGCAGATTGTGTACTATTTACACAAAATCTAGACCATTCCTCTGGTCTTTAAAAAAAAAAAAAACACAAAACACAAAAAAAACCTCTTTGTAGCTCCAGATATGCCAATATACAGCCTTACAGAAGATTAAACTCCATATAGCTGGATGACACATTCAACTTTGATGATCACCATTTTGGCACACATTGTCTTCCCTCTTGCTTATAGGTGGAATTCTAATAATTCTAAGTCACAGCCTGGAACACCTGTGTCTAGAAGTCATTGCTATATTTCTTATACTGATTGGTTTCTGTTTCTTTACCTTTCAATGTCTAAAAAAACCCACAATGTTTTTGTGTAAAATAGAATACATTTAAACCCCTTTTTTATTAATCTACCAATTTATGAACACATTCACATGGTTTTGATATTTAAAAGAAAAATAACAAATAGGATGAAACTCCCTTTACTTGTTACCAGACTAGCACAAAATTCCCTCTCTTCTTTATTTCCATGCTTGTCATTTTGGTGTCACACAATACTCATTTGGCATCAACATTGTTTTAATTTGCTGATTTTTTTTCCTTTTGCAAAGGATCTCTTTAGTAGGTTAATGTTTCTACTTGTTTATACTTAAGACTATCTTGGGAGTACTTAATCATATTATTTTGTCCTACTAAGCTTAATCTACTGGCATTAATGCTTACAAAGTATAGTCATAAGTATGGAACCTTCAGATTTACTATATCATTCATGTTTTATAAAACTATAATATATTTCTGATAAATGTAAAACCTCACCACATTTGTAATTCATCTCATTTTAAGCACATAAAAGTCTTCTTTAGTATTATCAGATTATCTTTAAGTCACTATAAAGTATTTTATAACTACTATGTATGTTAATTTCTAAACATTGCAGAAATATCTAATCACTAAGGTTTGAAAATATATACTTAATTACTTTTGAAAATATCTGCTGTTTGGCTGAAAAATAAAAGGACTTTATGTTATTCTTTAATAAAGTTGTGAAAGTAGGTAAAATTAAACAATACACTTCTTGAAAGAATGGTTAACTTCTTCATCAACTTTTTCCTACAGTCAGTGATGTTCAAAGGAATCTGATGTTTTAAGTTGTTCAGAAATAATGCAAGATGTTTCTTCTACCTGCTCAGCTACTTAAGGAATGTAAACTTTTTAAACCATAATTATCATTGAAATTATTTAATGATATATAAATAAATGGCTATTAACCTGTCAGTTTGAAAAAAAGTTATTTCAAAGGTAAAAAAAAATTGTTATTCCACTAATAAAAGAATCTATGAAATGAAGAATAGAAATATTTCAAATACACATTATATAAGCCTTTGAGACTTTCTATGTGTAACTTTTCAAACAAAACATACACAAATGTTCCAGTTTAGATAATTTATTTGCCAAACAACTATTGAGCAAGAACTCAGTCTCTATTTTTTAGGCACTGCTAGACATAAAGGTCGAAAAGGCTGATAATTATAATCCCTATTTTAGGGCAGATTTTGATAAGTGAGTGGATGTGGAATGTCAAAATAGAACGTGTGGTCCAGCCAAGAATAAAATGGGCCACTTAAAAGTCACATTATCATTTTGGTATTAGAAAAAATGAGAGGAGAGTGGAATTTCCTGTAAAGTGAATCTGGGAATATTGAATCTCCAAAATTTCACGTACCAGTGTTGTAAACTTTTAGGTACATTGTGTCATATAAATAAATGAAAAGTTAAGGACACATAGTTAGGCCTAGAGGGAGCTGAATGACAGTTATTTCTGAATTCTAAGAAAATCTAGATCAAATGCATGAGCAAGTATTGTCAGAAGTTTATAATATCCCTGACTTTTTATTCATTCCTGAATAACCATGTCATGCCTACTCTTCCTTATGTTCAATTAATTTCGGTTAACCATTTTCACAGAACTCTTTTAGTACCAATCAATGTGAATGTGATGTCCAACTAATTACCCGATTACTGATCTGTGTATATGGTGCCTACTTCATAGTATGTATGTAATAAATGCTGAAAGAATAAAGTGAATGAATATCCAGAGGCAGTTCATGAAATAAATTTGAATCTGATAATATTGTAATGCTATTGCCCACTGAAATTATTAATTATATCATGCCTGTAGTTCATGCCTTCAGAATGGCCTGGAGATATAAGAAACACAAAATTTGTTATGTAGGTGTAAATGTGAATATTTTTGTGATCAGTAAATATTACACAAATTTAAGGAATAATGGTGATGATTAGGTAATAGATCACGTTTGCAATATTAAATACAGCATTAATAACTATAGTCATCCTTAGGCTATACATTGAATCTCTAAAACTCATTCTATATAACTGCAACTTTGTATACCTTGACCAACATCTCCCATTTACCCCACTTCCCTGGTCCTTGTAACCCTCATTCTACTTTCTGTTTCTATGTATCTTTTTTTTTTTTAACATTACACATGTAAGTGAGATCATGCAGTATTTCTCTGGCTTATTTCACTCAGCATAATGTCCTTCAGGCTCATATATCATCTCACCATGTATGTAGAGCAAAACACCCTGCTGTATAGCTCAAATACATATACTTTTTATTTAAGTATAAATTCAAAATATAAGATATAATAAAACACCAAGAATAATTTTTTAAAAATCATAATACTGTTCCTAAAACTATTAAAGAATTACTAAAACCACAGTATTCTGTTGAAATACTATAGTCCATTTTGTAGTAATTCTTAATTTTAATTTACTTGAGGATGAACAGTATATTGAAAAAGGAACACTGAAAGTATCTAGAATAGTAAAATAAATATATGAATTGTATATGGGGATAAAGCTGGTAAATGATATTAGTGTTATAATTTTGCCCTGCAAGCCTAACTCGTAAGGATATAAATTATTTTTTTGTCCAAATCCCTAAAAATTCAGGTGAGTTAGCACCTATTAATATGGACATAATACAATATTCCAATATATCTTACCGTACTTAGAAATAAATAGAAAAAAATAGCTTTCTGATAAAAAAACACAAAGATTGTAGAAAGGCAAAATTCAGTTTAAAAATAGAGGAATCTATGAACTACTTTGAAAAGAGAATATTCAGGTCTTACATAATTTTGATCACTGGAGGACTTTAAGTTTTTCACACTAAATGTGGCCTAGAAGACCAAATCACTCTTTACTTCACACTGACAACACAAAATAAGGGGCAAAAGTAACAACCTATTATGGTTTTAGAGGATAGCATAACCAACCTGTCAGAGATAACAGGTGAAAACCTGGGTGAATCCTACTGAAGGAACATGGAAGGTATTTGAAACAAATGGGACACCTGTATATCTTCTGTGATTAAATTTGAAGAGACATATCCACTTTGCCTTACCTTTGCCACTAATCAGGTGCTCTCAGTGCACTGAATACAGGTTCATTGTGATAGTACTGTAGGGCAGATTGGCCAGGAATCTGATAATCTACGCTGTTATTTTTGATTGCTCTCCTAGCCTTTAGTATCTTCAAAAGTAATAGGGTCCGTCCTGAGTCAGGAGCAGAACAGGGAGGCAACACTTGTGTCCCATATAGTCTGACAATGTTACAAATGGGCAAAATGCCATGTTAGCAGATGGCAGAAAGAACCCTGCAAGAAAATAAATGTGCCCCCTGATTTACAGTCATATAAATATAGTCAAATAATGTTGAAGTTGCAGTTTCTGTAAACCTTGCGCTGCTAAGTTTATGGGGATGAGACATTTACTTCAGCTAAGAGTTCATTAAATTTAAATTGGATGAAGAGAGGCTGTGATGTGTTCTACTTGGTTTGATTTTAATGTTACCACTTTCATGGAAAACCCACAAACTTGTCCTTCTGGAAGGTGTTCCTGGTGTATGCTGAATTATTACATTTTATTTTAATCATATCAAACTGGAAAACCAAGAAGAAATTTAGAATGTATTCTCAAATCCATAAAAGTTATATTTATTGACTGAGGGTTGTATAGTATCAGGAACTGCTCTAAGCGCTTTAAAACATAATCTCTATTCTGATAGCAATCCTACTAATAATGGGTTTTCCATAAATGTTAGTTCTTTGTCTCTCTTTTCTTTCCAGGCAAGGAGAGTGACCCCTGCTCTCTACTCCCATAAGCACAAGTCTGTAGAATGGATATAGCATATATCACATTGTGTGGTTGTTAAAACTATATATGTGTGTCTGTGTGTCCACTGGACTGTAAGGTCTGGATGAGTAAAGTTTTCTCATATTTATTTTTGAATCCACAAAAATTAACATATGATAGGAATATATTGGGAAGTCAACATATGATTGTTAAGAAAGTGACTTAATATTAATTTATTAGCATGATCCTACAGAGTACTGTAATTTGGAATTGAATCTTTCAGTATTATGGCTTTGAGGGAGCAGAGGGAAATTTGATTTATGAACTAGAGACTACTCTAAAGCACCTAGGGGACTATCTTGCTGGAGTGGCTGATACCATCTGATCAATATCACAATCATGAAGATCACCATAGGAAGTTCAAAAGGAATGAGATCAGGAAACCAGCTTCCTTCCATAGGTGACATTTCCCTCATTATTACTGTCATTTGATTTAGGTCAAATTTAATCCCAAATTTCTATCCATGTCTTTTCTGCCAACTAATAATAGTGGTCCAAAATGAACCATAGTGTAATGTAGAAATGTTTTATTGGCAATTTTATGAAATGTATTTGTTCTTAAGAATCAGATAAAAAAAAAAAAAACCTGTAATGTTCTTTTGTGTCTCTATGAGAAAATAGGATGGTAGTGTTAGAGAAGCAAAAACCCAACTCTCAGAACCAAGTATCATGAATCTAAAAAGAATTTGTTTTCTCTTGGGGTGCCTTGGTGGCTCAGTCGGTTGAGCATCTGACTCCTTATTTCAGTTCAGGTCATGATCTCATGGTTGGTGGGGTCAAGCCCCATGCTGGGCTCTGCACTGAATGTGGAGCCTGCTTGGGATTCTTTCTCTCCCTCTCTCTCTCTCTGCTCCTCTCTCACTCACGGTCTCTCTGTTTCTCTCAAAAATAAATAAATAAACTTAAAAAAATAAAAGGTATTTGTTTTCTCTCCTTTTCTCAATTAAAATCTATACTATCTTTATCATCTCAAATAGCTGAATAGGTGCTGGTGATTCTTTTAAATTATTCAAACATTATTCCACAATTTTCCTTTGGAATTCCTGAAAATCTCCTTGAAATCATTTTTTCCCAATGTTAAAATATGCAATATAATGATTCCATTCCGATTTTTTTAAGAAGTCTATAGGGTTAAACAATCATGTTTTTTAATGACTGTCCTTATGCCGTGGATTCATTATAAAAGTGTTAAATGTGAATGCATGGAACCTATGGGAAGGAGAGAAACCAGGCATTTGGGCAGATGGGACTTATAAGATCTTCTATATTTTAATATTTTCTGCTGAATAGACACAGACTACTGAAGCAGAAACACCACCTGGTTTCTTATTTTATATAAAAACATAAACTGAAAAAGAAAAACTATCCATTTCATAGCCTTAAAACTAATTATAAACTCTAACTTGAAGGTAAATATTGCAGACTCATCTCCCCAAGAGTAGAGTATCCATATTTTTTAAACCTGAAAAGTTTAAAGACAAAATAAAATATTCACATTCAAGGTTAGGCTTGCAATGTGTAAAACTGGAGAAAAGAGGTACATACTAATCAGTGGAACTGAATTTATGCTAAGATATTTACCTACAAGCCAGATTCTTGGAAGGAATCTGAAAAAGAAGCCTGTCATTTGAAAAGATAGCTTTAAAATCAGATTACATTACAAAATACATATAAATATAATAATTTAACAACTACAACTTCAATAAGAATTGACCTTAATTCCCGGATGGCAGCAAAATGTATTGTTTAACAATGACTGATTATGTGGATTCCTTTGATAAGACATATTTTCTCCTTTGAGTATACTGGCAGTCTTGAAATACTCTTCTGACATCACAATTAGGAACTATTCATCTATTTTCTTCAAACCTTTTGAAGTCTTAATTCAGGACATATTTTTTGTAGCCATGTGTATACTGATGGTAATCCTCCTTTGCTGTCCTTGTATCTGCAGTCAGCTTCAAAATTTAAGTATATATACTGATTCACCACTCTCTGTTCATTATAATCTTCTTTCTTAGTCATTTCTTTGAGAGTACCTCCATATTAGACACATCATTTTTACATCCAGAATATTTTTCACCTTTCCCTGCCTCTGTGGTGTCTAGCACTCTCAGTTGCACAAATTTGTTACGATTTAAAGGTCAAAACTGTTGACCAGAATGCATAATAAAGGTCAGAAAGTGAGAACACAGTGGCTAAAATGGCCTCTGATGCAAAAAGGCACATGTAGCGGAGGCCAGTCATGTAGAGCACTCGTTGCTAAGGGCATTTGCATTAAGGTGTGCTAATGCTCATTGATCAATTTTCAATAGTACAATCAGGTTTAGAATATAGACTAACAAACAGTTGGGGATTAGGGAAATATACATGAGCAGGATATCATAGTAGCACTCATGTGTGTTGTTAAACAATTAGATAAATGCCATACTATCTTCTCTATAAAGCCTCATTCTTCCCCTTCTATCTTCTCAAGTGCAACTTCCTACTATTAACACCATGACAGTGATGCTTATATTACTGTGTATGGATCACGTTATTATGTATTGCTCAGTATGTTCCCTTTATCATTCTGTAAACTTTCAGATAGTTCTCTTTACTTCTCTATAAAATCAAGATTCTGAAACCCATTATTCTCATATTTCCTTGATCACTTTTTTTTCCAACCTGTCTCTTCTGTTGCTACCGACTTCAGTTTCTCAGACTTCAAAAATCTACTACCTTATTTCTCTGACTACAAATTTAATTCTATCTTTTAAAAGAAAAATAAAAGCAAAAGAAACAACAATAATCATTCCCATTATTTAATCTTCTTCCCACTCTCTCATATTTTATTATTTTAGATTCCAAAATCCTCTGAATTACATTAGATCTTTCATTCTTAACTCAAAGTTTACTTCCTACTTTTTATGTCTAGTGCTCATTTCTTCCTTACTACCTATGAAGTCTACAGGAAATACCTGTTGATCAGTGTATTCTTCCCATATTTCCACAGAGTTCCAACTCCCCAGTAACCTTTTTGAAAATTCTAAATGTTCACTATTTCCTTTGCTGGTTGCTCTTCTGATACGTTACATCTGAGGCACATTTGCTTTTTTTAAATGTTATTATTGCACGGACACTGAACATGAGATCTGCATTCTTAACCAGTTTTTAAGTGTATAATGCATTATTGTTGACTACAGGTACAACATTGTACAGCCTACCTCTAGAACTCATTCTTCTTGCTTAATTGAAACTTTATGCTCATGGATTAGTAATTACTATTTCCCCATCCTCCTACATCCTGTAAACACAAAGGTATTTGTTTGTCTTTCTTTGGCTTATTTAACTTAGCATAATGTCTTCAAGATTCATCCATGTTTTTGCATATTTCAGAATTTTCTTTTTTCTAAATTCAAATAGTATTCCTCTGTATTCCCATACCACATTTTCTTTACCCATTTATCTCTCAATGGACATTTAGGTTGATTCCACATCTTGGCTACTGTGAATTGTAATGAAAATGGGAGTGCTAATATCTCTTTGAGATTATGATTTCAATTCTTTTGGATAATTACCAACAAGTGGGATAGCTGTATCATATGGTAGTTCTAATTTCAATTTTTTGAGGAGCCCCCATACCATTTTCCATAGTGGCTGCACCATTTTGGTTTCCTACCGACAATGTGCAAGACTTCAATTTCTCCACATATTCAACAATAATGTTGTCTTTTAGATATATATCTAATTAGTGAATATATATATATATATAATGGATATAATATTATAATTATATTTTTATATATTATTATATTTGTATGTAACTTATTAAATTAGTAAAATATAGCATATTAATTATGATTATTTAGCACTAGCCAGGATAGCTATATATATTAATATATATTAATTCATAAAAATGTCTGGGGTGCTTGGGTGGCTCAGTCGGTTAAGCATTCGACTTCAGCTCAGGTCATGATCTTGCAGGTCATGAGTTTGAGCTAACATCGGACTCTGTGCTGAAAGCTCAGAGCCTGGAGCCTGCTTCTGATTCTGTGTCTCCCTCTCTCTCTGCCCCTCCCCCACTCAAGCTCTGTCTCTCTCTCTCTCCCTCTCTCTCCCTCTCAAAAATGAATAAACATTAAAAATATTTGGAAAAAAAAAGAAAAGAAAAGGTCAACGATAGTGGAATGCCTGCTTGTGATAGATCAGAATAATTCCAGAAAAAAAATGTAGTGGCTAGAATATTGAGTTTTCCACATTGTTAGTGCAAGTGCCTGTGCACTGGACCACTTCATAGACCATATTTAATATATTAAAATACAATTATCATATTAATAAATTAATGCAACCATGTACATACTTTATTAAAATATATTAAGGATTGAGATCTAGGGGCACCTGGGTGGCTCAGTCTGTTAAGTGTACAACTTTGGCTCAGTTCATGATCTCATGGTTCGTGAGGCTCAGGTCATGATCTCAACCTTTGTGGGTTTGAGACCTGCATCAACCTCTCTGCTGTCAGCACAGAGCCTGCTTCACATCCTCTGTCTCCCTCTCTCTCTCTGCCCCTCCCCTATCTGCATGTGCACTCTCTGTCGCTCAAAAATAAACATTTTTTTTTTAAAAAATTGAGTTCTATTAGCAAGCCTAATAACTATTGCAATTTTAAAATCTTGATGAGTATGAATAAAACTTGTTCACATAGGATTTATACCTATTATATATATCAAATGATACTTTTACGTATTATTAAGGATATAAAAGTACCATGATTTCTACTCATAATGAAGATACAGATATTGCTAACTACTGTGTTTTTTTGCCTATATTCATAAATGCATAAAATGCTAGATATTACAATAAATAAAATAGAAGTGTAATCTTTTTTATCCATGATCACAAGCACATGAATTCTATTCAGGGCTCTTTGGAGGCTCTTGGATGTCAACTCAAGCTCCCCTCCTCCAGTTGTCTCCATCATACCAAAGTGGATTGATTAATCTCTAACTTCCTATAGTGTCAGGCAGGGGTGTCTTTTTACTCAGGTTGATAAAAAGTACTTACTAAGAACCTGCAATTCACAATGCATTACTTGAAAATAGCTAATTAAGGTCAGATGACAGGGATTTTTGTTTGCTGGTTTTTAAATCAGGTTTGTCACGAGGCACCTGGGTGGCTCGGTTGGTTAAGCGTCCGACTTCGGCTCAGGTCATGATCTCACGGTGTGTGAGTTTGAGCCCCGCGTCGGGCTCTGTGCTGACCGCTCAGAGCCTGGTGCCTGTTTCAGATTCTGTGTCTCCCTCTCTCTCTGCCCCTCCCCTGTTCATGCTCTGTCTCTCTCTGTCTCAAAAATAAATAAACGTTAAAAAAAATTTAAATCAGGTTTGTCACTTTAAGTATTTGAAGGACAGGAAATTAGGTGTTTTCCCTCTTAATTTGAAAATGCAACCTACATGGGGCGCCTGGGTGGCGCAGTCGGTTAAGCGTCCGACTTCAGCCAGGTCACGATCTCGCGGTCTGTGAGTTCAAGCCCCGCGTCAGGCTCTGGGCTGATGGCTCGGAGCCTGGAGCCTGTTTCTGATTCTGTGTCTCCCTCTCTCTCTGCCCCTCCCCCGTTCATGCTCTGTCTCTCTCTGTCCCAAAAATAAATAAACGTTGAAAAAAAAAATTAAAAAAAAAAAAAAAAAGAAAATGCAACCTACAAACCATGCACATCTATCATTCTATAAAAGTTCAGAGGCACCTGGGTGGCACGGTCAGGTCATATTCTCATGGGTTTGTGAGTTCAAATCCCACATCAGGCTCTGTGCTAATGGTGCAGAGCCTGCTTGGGATTCTGTCTCTCCTTCCTTCTGACCCTCCCCTGCTTGTGTGCACATGCGCTCTCTCTCTCAATAAATAAATAAATTAAAAAAAAAGTTTTGGTCCATTGAGGTTAATGCCATATACCAGGTCTATCTTTACTATTTGGCTCATTGTCATCTACAGAACTCCTGGACACAATCTTCCATTAACTGGACACTTTGATACCTGGATCACAATGTTCCTTTCATCTCAAGTTTCTGCTATTATTTTAGCAGACTTCAAAATCTCCATGGACAGCCAGCCACAAGCCTTAGTTTATCAACTCATTGACTCATATTCAGTGAATTTACTTCCAGTCACTTCCATCTCCACTCCCCCTTAACTTGCCATCATTCAGGAATTCTCTGCTTAAAAAACTTAGAAAACAAAACATTTAAGCACTTTGTCCTTGACTCCTATATCTCAGTTTCTTTTACTTATTCCCTTTTCTTCTATTTTCAAATTCACCACAACTCTTCCTTTCTTTCTTACTAGAGCCCACTTTTGTCTCTATAGCTTCTCTATTCATCTTAAATTCAGCTGCTCTCATGCAAATAGTCTCTACCTTCTTTTTCCCATTATTTTCTTTCTATCTCATTCATCAAGCAATATTAGCTATCCGCCTTTGCTAAATGACATTCTCGCTGCTGAATGTAGCTGCAGAAAAATATAATTCAATACACTGGCATCACAAGTTAAGGGTCTCTCACCCAAGCTTGGTTTGGTATGGTTCATGCCAGTTTTGTTTTCCTCTTCTCTGTCTTCTGCTTTTTTGTGAAACCTTCTCTTTCATCTTCTCTTTGTTCCTTTCAACTTGCTACGTACCACCTTAAGTTTTTACATAGAAAATAGAAGCAATTAGATGGTAACCTCCTCATTCTGTAGTCAAACCTACACACTTCTCTGCATTTATCACTATTCTATTTGTTTCACTTTCTCACTGCAACGGGAAACATGGCCAACTTCATAAGAGCAAATTCCCTCACATATAGCTAAAATTTTATCTCCTTTCACATCTTTAGGTATCCTATTATGCCTATTCTGCCCCGTTCTGGGGACCTTCAATTAAAAAAAAAAAAAAAAGATGATTTGTGTGTGTGTGTGTGTGTGTGTGTGTGTGTGTCTTCAGTTTACAAAGATGCCTCACTTTTTTTTTTTATCTTGATCTCTGAGCTAGAACCACCCATTTCTCTTGTTCCAAACAAGATTACATGAATGGGTTGATGAAAGTTGTCTTTTCTACTTCTTCATCTCTCATTCACTTTTATTTTATTTTTTAAAGGGTTTTACAGTGTCAAAGCGTTTGGGGAAAAAACATTTTTACAGAAACTACATCATCACTTTGCTATTAGGAATTTTAAGCATGTTTCTGATTCCCTGACTAATGCACGTAAGTAAATTTATTTTGTAAGTTAGATGAAACAACTCTTTTATAGCCTTGATCCCATTTACAAAGAGACAATGCAATTTACTAAATGGTGCCCCAGTGACCTGAAAGGTTAATTCAGATCAAGCATACAAGTAGTTTTTAATCTTTGTTGAGAGGTTGATTCACTGTCTAATATGGAATTCTAGTGACCTGCATCAAACCCAGGTCTACCTGCTCATATAGAAATACTTGAGTTTATCCACATTCTCTTTCAGTCATTCTCTCAAGCTAAATTTGCATTTAAATTCTGACCTAAACCTCATTAAACAAGGGTGTGAAACCAAAGGGTGTGAAACCAAAACACCACCCTTTAATAAGAAGCTATCACAAAATTGTACATTTAGGAGAGGCAAGAGTCGACAGTGTAAACCACTGAAGAAAATTAAGAGTAAGCCTGTAAAATGATTCAGTTCTGCAATATATTTTCTTTTTATTGCTAGTCCATTGTTACAAATATTAGCCTATCAGCCTGTTATTCAAATAAATAAACGTGAAATTTTGGGTGTTCAGTTTGCACATATCAGGAAGTAAGATATAAGAATATGAAGAGCTGGCAGAAAAAGAAACCTCAGAAAGATCACTATAATTATATGCAGAAGCAATGTAAAAAATGGGGACTAAGTATGATTCTCACAGCAAAATCATACAAAAATTATCTTTCAGGACTATTAGTACCCATTCCAATCCCACATCGACTTTTGGGAATAACGTTGCATAGAAGGATTACCAAGAAGATATATTATTTTGAAGAACATGCCAAATCTTATTTTCTAGTAACTACTGATGATCCCTAACCACTCCACCTACCCCCCTGCAGGTCCTGTCATCTCATACTCTATTAGAAATATTATCCACTGCAGGATTCTTGGTTATGAACAACGAAATTACTGGTGGAGATTTTAAGGGATAAAGATGGACGCCATGCACATACTCCACCCAACTAATATCTGAATCAATAGTTTGGGAGTAGGATGTGAGTATCTGTATTTTTAAAAAAAGCAGTCCTTTAGGTAATTCTAAGATGCATCTAGCATTGAAAAACAGTGGGTTTTTTTTTAAGATGAAAGTAATTCACATCAAGTTGTGATATGAAAATCTGGATTCCAGTTCTCATGAATAACATACAAAACTACTATTCAGCATTTTGAATATTTCCCTCATTTCATGCCTGCTTAATTTCTTCCCATTTCACATTACACATGCTTTTCAATAAGTAAAAAATAATCAAAAACTAGTATCACTAGAAATAAATGATCTGTTTGAAATCTAGTAAGAAACTAATTAACCTATTCAATGGACATGTTGAACTTTCTTTTGGTTGTTGCCCTCAGCAATCACATTTGAATGAACACAAAATTCACCAGGGAAAGTAGACTGCTGTTTACCTAAACGTTGCTGGCTGTTGAATCCCTAGAAGGAAATCTTCACTGTTTTTACAACTAAGGTATAAATAAATACTCAAATATAGGTAGAGTTAAAAAACTAAATGCTAGATTTATTTGTTATAATATTTTCTTAAATTTGATATTTATCCCTTCAGTTAGAAGAGATTCATCAATTTAATAGATGTTGTACACCAAGCTTTGGTGTGAAACTAGTTATGCCCCAAATAATCTCATTGCTTTCCTGCTGGTAAGTGCTATTAAATATCAGCATGAATTTCTTGACAACTCCAGAGATTACGCACAAACTATTTCTTGCCATTTCCTTGTTTCTTACACATATGGAACATCCTTTAGTCATTGGTGATAGTTTTTACATATTTAAGCATATGGAATGCAATGACAATTTTCTGTAGAGATATAAAATAATTCTGATTCAGCCTTCCTGAAAAGGAAATAGCTTCTATCCTTTACAATTGGTAACATTCTGTTTGAGAAAATGTGCGATAGAAAAATTATGTAATCTGAAAGTAGTTGGAATTACCTAGAGAAAAATACAATTAATTGAAGTTTATTCTTCATAGTTGGTTAATAAGAAATATCGATACTTTAATATTGACAGAAAATGTCAGATACTCTATATGAAATATGTGTGTGCATGTGTCTATATCTATTAATGCATATAGCCACCTTTAGTGCAAATTCTTATTTTGAATGCGTTACAGCAATCTAGTTAATCAAAAATATCAACAGTAAATTAGGTTTTGTTTTCTACTTTTTAGATTAACATCATACACAGAAGTATATCAATGTTGACATTATTTAAGTATATCATTATTTAAACACATTAGATTAGGACTTTATTTCTATACGTTGTTAGGCTTTATCTAATTAGCAGTGATTAGATGGATAAAAAATGCATTGTTAATAACAAAATGATATATTCTAAGGATTTCTCCAAAAGGCCAAAGAATTAATGAATACCTTGGTATACAGTCACCTATGATAATTTTCCTTTAATAAAATAATGCGTTCTTCACAGAGGCAATATTTTAAGTATTTATCTTATTACCCATCAATAGATGGAAACTTTTAATAATATACTAAAATAGAAACTGTATATGTTCTAGAAAGTTGCATGTAAGATTATAGGTGAATGGTTAATTTAACCACTGATTTTGATGTTTTCTTGCTTCCAAATGCAAAGGCTCTTCCAACTGCAGATATATCACTATTACAAAAAAACAAAAAAAAAACAAAAAAAAACAACCACACAAACAAACAAACAAACAAAAAAAACATTAGAATTAGTTGTTCCACATTGAATATCAAATGAACATCCCATGATGAACATAATCATAGAATACTGGAAGTAGCTATTCAGTAAAATTTGCCAGGATTTAACAACATGATTCCCATTACCATTAATAAAATATGAGGCTAAACCGTCTTGATGCATTTGACCCTAAGAACATGTTTCCCTACTTTCCAGACAAAAAGAAAAAAACAACAACAACAAAAACACAAACAACCACAATGTACAACGTTTTCCTCAATAGACAGAGAAAATAAATCCTTATCACTGTAACACTGTATGATCTAGTTTTTACAGTTTCCTTTGTGGAGCAAAGAAGTGAAATACAGGTAGTTCATTTAGATCTTGATTGCCCTGAATAAAAAGTAGTTCAGGTAATAAAACAGATCACCTTCACCTGTTTTCATTGAAGGCCGGGTTAAGTATGGTAATGGCACAAAAATAGACACATAGACCAATGCAACAGAATAGAAAACCCAGAAATGAATCCACAGCTATAAGGTCAGTTAATCTTCAGCAAAGCAGGAAAGAATATCCAATGGAAAAAAAGATAGTCTGTTCAACAAATGGTGTTAGGAAAATTGGACAATAATATGCAAAAGATGAAACTGGACCATATATATATATATATGTATATATATATATATATAGAGAGAGAGAGAGAGAAGAGAAAGCATGATTTAAATATAGTTGCATAAGTATTTTGATCAGACATTCTGAATTCTCATAAATGTAATTGTATTCCACAGAGTTACAGTACCTATGAAGAATATCTGAAATAATTGTAGCTCATGGATTTTTCTTTCATTGGTAAGGGAGATAAATAGTTTAGTTATGTAACATGACTTACAAACTAACTCAGTAAACAATTGACAAAACTGATCTGAAAAGTCCTTGAGTATATATTTCTTTAATTTGTTTTTACTGTTTTTGTTTTATTTTTGACAGAGAGAGCGCAAGTGTGCATATGTGTGAGCAGGTGAGGGGCAGAGACAGAAAGGGAGTCAGAGAATCCAAAGGAGGCTCCAGGTTCTGAGCTGTCAGCACAGAACCTGACTGGGGTCATGAACTCAGGAACCATGAGGTCACGACCTGAGCCAAAGTCAGACGCTTAACATACTGAGCCAAGGCGCTTCTCCTTGAGTATATTTTTGACCAAATGAACTATACATAGTGGATGTGATTATTTTTTATTTGAGAATTTAAATATTTTTGCATGATTCCATTTGGTTTGATGATCATTTCTGTATGGTGTGTGCTAGAAAACACATCCTTGTGAGGATTTTTTTAATTTTTTTTAAACTGATCAATGAGAGTTATAAGAAAATCCCAACCTTAGGTATAGACCAGAATAAACTTTATCACCAAGCTATCTTTTTGAATTTAATACTTTGCCCTTGTAGAGACAGCCCATGTAAATTTGGTTTTATCTTCTGCGTTTGAATTCTATTGTCTAAGGCCTGTCACTTTCTATTGTAACTGTCCCTTTCATAGTGATTTAAATAAACTCCTCTTTTATTTCCAACCCCTTTTGTCAAACTTTGTTTTTTTCTTAATATCTTAACTCCTGGTAAATCATAATGGAACTAGAATCAAAGATATTCGTTTCACTTTTAACTCTGTAACTATAATCCCTGTCCAAATTTGATTTTTGTTTGTTCACTTCTTTTTTTTCCCCCCTTTCTTATTCTTAATGCCCTAAAACGCTGAGAGAGTAGAAGAATAGCAGCGTGGTGTTCTGGAATGAACTCTACAGTCCTTAAATCTCTGTTGTATGCCTGGCTTTTCAGCTAACAACATGGCCTAGGGCAAGGCACTTAAATTATTTTAAGTCAAAGTGGTCTTATATGCTCTAGGAGTAGATTGAGTTAAATGATTTCTAAGGCAATTTTCTGATGATGATATTTTATAACATGCAGTGGTGAACCTATATCCATTCCAAATAGAAAGGGATTTTTTCTTCTAGTCATTTTTGGTTCTACCGTCTATAATGATTATATAAAAAGAACAACTCATATTTGGATAGTATTTAGTGTTTGTGATGATCTAATCATAATTGCTTTGATTACAGAATTGCCAAAACAGTAAAATCAATTCTAATTAACAATCAATATTTTAATTTGTACTTATAAAACTGATTTGATATTCACATAAAATTAATGTAACCTGGATATATTTGAGTATTTACCTTTCAATGTTATTGTGAAAATTTAAACTGTATAAGTAAAATCAGAAATGAAATGAAAGAAGAGACATTACAATTAATAACACAGAAATACAAAGAATCATGAAACTACTATGAACAATTATATGCCAACACATTGCATAGCCTGAAAAAAATGGATAAAGTTTTAGAAACATAAAACCTATCAATATTGAATAATGAAAAAACACAAAATTTGAATAGACTTTTAACTAGTAAGAACATTAATTTAGTAATCAAAAATCAAAGAAAAGTTCAGGTCCTGATGGCTTCACTAATAAAGTCTATCGAACATTTACAGACAAATGAATGCCAATCCTTCTCAAACTCTTCTAAAAAAGTGAAGAGGAAATATTTCCAAATTTATTTGTACAGAGCCAGCGTTGCCCTGATACCAAAGCCAGACAAAAATACTATGAGAAAAAAAAATTATAGGCCAACATCTTTGATAAACATATATGCAAAACTCCTCAACAAAATACCAGCAAATTAAATTTAACCATCAATGAAAAGGATCACACACCATGAACAAGTTGGTTTTATCCCTGGGATGCAAGAATGGCTCTACATATGTAAACCAATAAATGTGATACGGCAAATTAATGGAATGAAGGATAAAAATCATGTGATCATCTCAACAGATACAGAAAAAGCTTTTGACAGAATTCAACATTCTTTCATGATTAGAAAACCTCTCAACAATTGAGTTTAGAAGGAACATACCTCAACATAATAAAGCCACAAATGAGAAGTCCACAACTAACATCACACTCAATGATAAAAAGTTAAAAATTTTTCTTGTAACGCCAGGAAAAAAAGACAAGGATGCCACTGTCACTACTTCTATCCAACAGAGTACTTGAAGTCAAATCCAGAACAGCTAATCAAGAAAAAGAAATAAAAGTCACCCAAATTGGAAAGGAAGAATAATATTGTCTCTGCCTGCAGGTAATATGACATTTTGTATAGAAAGCCCTAAAGACTGTACCCAAAACTGTTAGGACTAATAACTAAGTTCAGTGAAGTTGCAGAATTAATATGCAAAATAAGTTAAATTTTTGTACATTGACAATCAGCTCTTTGGAAGAGAAATTAAGAAATCAATCTCATTCACAATAGCATCAAAAATATACTTAGTAAATTTAACCAAGGAGGTAATGACACACTGATTAAAGAAAATGAAGAGGTTGTAAATAAACAATAAATTATCATCTGTTCTGGGATCAAAATAGTTAACATTGTTATAAAATGATCATACTCCCTAATATGATCTACAAATTCAATGTAATTCCTATAAAAATTACAATGGGATTTTCCACATAACTAGGAAAAAAAAATTGTAAAATTTGTGTGAAACCACAAAACATCCCCAAGAGCCAAAGTAATCTTGAGAAAGAAGAAGTGTGAAGTGTGAGGGCATCACACTTCCAGATTTCAAGCTATATCACAATGTTATGGTAATAAAAACAGTATAGTAGTGGTATAAAACAGGCACATAGGCCAATGGAACAGAACAGAGAGCCCAGAGATAAACCTAGGCATATATGGTCAACTAATGAGTGCCAAGAACACACAAAAACCATATGACATCATTTATATGTCAAATCTAAAAAAAGAAAGAGAAAATGTCAAACGTAGAAAGAAACAGAGGGTATAATGGTGCTTGTCAGGGTTTGAGATGGGTAGGGAAAACGGGGAGATGTTGTAAAATGGTATAAATTTTGTTTTTAAGATGAATATGTTCTCAGAATGTAACATGCAGCATACCAAAAATAATTAATAATGTTGTATCATATACTTGAAATTTGCTAAAACAGTAGATATTAAATGTTCTCACCACACACACAGACATAAAAGTTAACTATGTGAGGTGATGGATGTGTTAATTAATGTTATTGTCAATTAACAATGATTTACAATATATATACATATATATATAAATGTACACATATATAAAATACATATATATACATATATATACACACATATATATAAAAACATATATACATATATATGTGTACACATATATAAAATCACCATGTTTTATACTTTAGCTATAACTAATTTTGTCAATTATACAAATTATACAAATTATAAGCAATATTATTGCTTATAATATTCTATAGAAATTGACAACTCAAATTTTCATCATCACGACCATGTAATTCCATCAAAGCAAACTAAAGAGAAACAAGAGAGAAGGATTAGGGTGTAGGTAATGATGGGACAGTTAATGATGAGATAATAGCTGTATCTTCAGATGCCTTAGTCTAGAGTGCCTGTCAAATCACTTTGTTTAAAGCTATGTAAATCTTCATGGTACTTGGACCTTGTAAAGCAGTACATTAAAATGCTTGCCTGGAGAGGAAATCAACATCCTAGTGCTTCTCTGATTCAGGAAATAATGGTAAAAGTGAGCACTAAAAAGTGGCCATCTAGAAAGAATCCGCTAATTTGTTATTTTAGTAAATTTTAATTAATATTTAATATAATGAATATAATATGCTCAAAATGTAAATGACATATTTTTAAATTTTTAATGCCTTTAAATTTTTTTTCCTTATTTTTGAGAGAGAGAAATAGAGAGACAGAGTGTGAGTGGGGAAGGGGCAGAGAGAGTGAGACACAGAATCTGAGGTAGGCTCCAGGTTCTGTTGTCAGCACAGAGCCCAATGCGGGGCTTGAACCCATGAACAGAGAGATCATGACCTGAGCCGAAGTTGGATGCTTAACTGACTGAGCCACCCAGGTGCCTCTTTTTAATGCCTTCTATCGCAAAGATTCTTTTCCCAGAAAAACACAAGGAATGTAGATCAATGTTAAATAAAAGCTAGAACTATATTAGTTCCAAAGATACTTAATACTAAAAATTTACGTTTCCATTATAATGGATGATGGGGCTTAAATGATTGTGGAAATACAACTCAAAAGACAAAAGGTAATATGCCTAAAGAATTTGTGAATTCAGTGACCCATTCTTTTGTTACATCCAGTCAGGGCTGATATTTTTTTGTTCATATTATAAAAATTTTTATTATTATTGCATTTTGCAACCACAATACATGTCCTGGTTTGGTTTCCTGGAGAGCAAATGGTTTCAGAGTAGAAAAAATTAACATATTGCTTTAGCATGATAGAAAAATAGGCCATTTATCATCTTGTTTTAAGGGAAAGTTCACGGATCAGCTGCTGTGTGCTGTTTTTGTGTGAGTTTCCTACACTTTGCATTGCTAAATAATTGAGAACATTAGCTCCCAAACCATGAAAAATTCATTTTGACATGATGTATTATTAATCAATTTAATTTAAAGTGATCTGGAAAGTTCCAATTTCAGTTGTGATGCTTGAAGATAAATTCAGGCAGTGGTTGGTACTTATTAAAATTGTGTAACTCTTTATTGCCTGATTTTTGTTTTTTCCCCAAATTGGGTCAAACTGTAATGAAAATGCCATAACAATAACAGACTAACCATTTTAGTCTACAAATTCATTCACATATGTAGTAACAATGAATTATAAAAAATTCGGTCCAATCAACCCTTCATAAATTAGCAATATGTGCTGCTGCTGTTAAATTCTACATTGATGTACACACATATATATAAGTGTATAAGTTGAAGGCTATAATTTGAAGGCTATTGCAAGTCTTTCCTCTTTCCTCAGTGTTGACAATTTTGGCTCATGGTTTCCTTCCCAATGTGATAGAGATTATAAATTATTAAAAATATTCAGTACTTTTGAGATAAAATTAGAAGATCAGTGATTGCTTATGTATTCTCTATGTCACAAAGCAATACCCATCTGAGATTAAACATAGGGTCCCTCTGGGGCACCTGGGTGGCTCAGTTGGTTAAGAATCTAACTCTCGATTTCAGCTAATGTCATGATCTCATGATTCGTGAGATGAAGCCCCCAGTCAGACTGCTAGCATAAAGGATGCTTGGGATTCTCTGTCTCTGTCTCTCTCTCTCCCCCCTTCCCCCCCACTTTCTCTCTCTCTCAAAATAGATATTTTTTAAATTTACATAAATAAATAAATAAATAAATAAATAAATAAATAAATAAATAAAATTAAGGTCCATTAACACATAAACATCCAAAGTCACATGATCTTTTCTAAAGCCTTCCTGGGGCACCTGGGTGGCTCAGTCAGTTGAGTGTCTGACTTCAGCTCAGGTCATGATCTCACAGTTCATGAGTTCGAGCCCCGCATCAAGCTCTGTGCTGACAGCTCAGAGCCTGGAGACTGCTTCAGATTCTGTGCCTCCCTCTCTCTCCACCCCACCCCCACTCATGCTCTCTCTCTGTCTTAAAAATAAATAATAAAAAAAACATTAATAAAATTTTAAAAAACAAAGCCTTCCAGACATTTCTGAGACTTGCATATGGCTCCCACATACCTCTTACCCTTCTTTTACCCTCAAGACTTGGGATACTTGCAAAGGTCCCATTTTTGTTCAAGGTCCCTTTTAAGCAAGGTCCATTTTATTCAAGTTTCCATTGTCTCAGAACTATAAATATGGGGAGACGTTGGAGTGCTAAAGTTGCATTCTTGCCCTAAATGTGCCTCTATGACCATGATTCATTCCACATATGAGAAAAGAAGGTGGGGAAGTCTGGTCACTTTTTTTTTTCCCCTCAGGGACACCAAAGTCAGACTCTTATTTCCTAATGGCATACAGAGCAGTGAGACACCCAAAGAAAGAGAGAGACACAGAGAGAAAATAGGTCTTTCGGGTTTTACTTTCATGTAATCTTCTCTCTCCCTCCATCATTTCCTCAATAACATCATACCCATGATATCATATAGTCTTGGCCTAGAAACACATCCAAACAGCAGACAGGATTCTCTACTCAGTATCACCCATATTTTCTTACAGTGAGATAGTGACATTGTGCCAAGGCAATATGCTTACCCTTAAGATCAGTTTTTCCAGGACACTATTAAAATTTTTGTCTGGGAGCTTCTGAAAGATTCAGCCCAGTAAATATACTGCTGGTGATCTGAACTCCAAAACTCTACATATACAACTTGAAAAGGGGGACCATAAGTGCTAACTTTGTGATAGTTTTTAAGCTAGAAACAAAGTATCCATTTATAAGCATAAAGACAAAAAAGATCAGGATAGGCAATTTCAGACACATATTCCCAATGGGATAATAAACAATTTAGAGAATGGAAAAGACAGAGAATGGTCCGTTGCTACTGGGGGTGAATGGCTTTTAACTGTTGTGACCCTAATAAGCCCAGTATCTTCTGTCCCACTCCCAGGGCATATATACATTCTACCCAATAATATTTGCCATTATCACTGCAGGGTAATAACAGAGTGAAACACTTTTGACTTAATGCTACCTTCCTCTTTCATATATGTCACTTGTCTACTAGCATTTATGTTACCTGAGTGTAGATCAGAAATATCCTTGTAACTGTGATATTTTAAGAGATATTTAAATGTTGAAGGATGAGTTAGAAATGCATGAACCGGTGTGATGGGAGAAATGTGCCTTTATTATAGAAGATATTTTGCCTGAAGTATTATGGTGGAAAATTAAGAGTTGGTTTCAATAAGGTTCAGGTGAGATAAATTTAGAAAAGATTAAAAATTTACTCAAAAAAGAATAATATGGAAAGGAAAAGTTGGGAGATCTTCTCTGTAAACCACATGATGGAATAATATATTGTTAGTAGAATATTATTCTTTAAGCTACTTCCATTTATTTTCAATACTTCTGTTACTGTGCATATTACATTTATTTTCTGCTTACATGTGTGCCTCTCTAGCTAGCTGGTTAGCTTCCAGAGAACAAGAACATGTCTTACCCACCTTGGTACACTGCCTGGCCATGACAGAAGCCTTAGTGTGTGTTTGTTGAATTAAACTGAACTAAAGTTCCATCTGGTTATTTGAATTTCTATAACTCAGCACATTAGCTATTTATAACTTTGGCTCTCTGTGGGTTTAAAGTCTGCCAAATTTTGTTCCTGGCCAGTGCACTTCGTCATCCAAAAGAAAGACACAACACAATGGAATGCCATGCAACCAAGTACTGTTCATTCATGATAATCCCACCATCATTTGTTACAACACCCAATTCCCTGGACTGAAAGAATATTTGAAATTTGTCTTCTTTTATACAGAAGATTTGTCATACTCTGAGTTGTTGGTCCATGAGCATAAATTTCCTCCCCGATAAAGCTTAAAGCTTGTACCTCTTATTAACTCAATCTTTAATGATTACTCCAAAATATCACATTTCATACATCTCACCCAATAACAAAAATTACAAATGGTTACAGAGTGAAAGTGACTATAAACTTGTGACAATAATATGTTCATATCATTAAAGACATGTACATTCTCATAAACCTCTGAGTGACCATTCTTTTTAGGGAATAAATATGGGATGTTACTCACAAAAACAAATTCAGATCAACCTCACACAGAAATAAAGCAGATTGAATTTACCGTGCTTATATTTGTTGAGGGAAGAGAAATGAGGAAATCTTTCCATGAGTTCTGGTTTTATTGTAGATAAATATGTTTGTTTTGGTGATGCAATAATGATTTTACCCAGGGAAATCTCAGTAATAGGTAGATTAAAATGGTTACAAATATGAAGAAAGTATATGAAGCAGCAAGGGATAGTGTAAGAATATATTTCAGAAATGAAAGAGAAATAGACTTAGGAAATACTGTAGCTATAAATGCAGGAGCAATGTTTAAATTTTATTTTAAATTGAAGACACAAAACAAAGAGGAGGATTTCAGGAGAAGTCAATGTTAGCAATGGCATAAGGATAAGGTACTTTAGCTGATGAGGTGATTGACATTTTATTTTAAATTAAGTGAAGATGAAACGAAGACAGGAAGGAGAAGAAAATGACCAAACTTATGGTGAGCTACCAAGATGTTGGTAGACTTAGTATGAGACTTATCAGTTTAGATTTGTGTGATTAAAGCAAACAAACAAAAAAGTTAGCTTAATATGGACAGCTAAAAAGGTTTAACTGCGACCAGCATGTAAATTAAACTATATTAAATTCTATTTGGATTTCCATCATATGACTTGTTTCCAGTTAAAAACAGATGCCTCTGTGTGGACTTACGTGAGTCGTTTCATTCAATTTCTATGCAAGATTTCACATAGCTCAACAGCTTAAATAATGAATTGACTTTATTCAACTAAATTATATTCCCAAACAAGAAATCATAAAAAAAATGCCTTAATGGAAAAGAAAGAAGAAAAATTATATAGGATTAAAATTAAATATCATGTCTAAGAGTCATAAGTAAAATCAGATATGATATACATAGATACTTGGTAAAATCAATAAAATTAGAATAATTAGAAATATTTTTAATTCTTTTTTATTTTTTTTAGTCTACATTGAACCAATTAATGGGAAAATTAAAAACTCACGTCTTATAAGCATAAACACTCTAGCTGTGCTACAAGATTTTAGGTGGCCTAAAATAAATTTTGAGGTAAATAAAACCTTCACTCCAATAATCAAAACTACTTTCTCTTCTTTGATATAATTGGACTTTCAAACTTCTATCAGGCTAGAAATGAATTAGGAATACTTGTATGGCTTTTATTAGGCTAGGAATGAATTAGGAATACTTGGATGGAAACAGAGATAGAAAAATTGAAAAATAGTGTAATATCAGTGGCTTCCGATTAGATGACAATTTAGGATCGAATCTTATCATGTAGCTCAAACATGTGAAACTGCCATTTATACATATATACAAACACACATTCTTCTGCCACTATGGAATAAATCAATTTTAATATTCTACTTTTTTTTTTAATTTTTTTTTTCAACGTTTATTTATTTTGGGGACGGAGAGAGACAGAGCATGAACGGGGGAGGGGCAGAGAGAGAGGGAGACACAGAATCCGAAACAGGCTCCAGGCTCTGAGCCATCAGCCCAGAGCCTGATGCGGGGCTCGAACTCACGGACCGCGAGATCGTGACCTGGCTGAAGTCGGACGCTTAACCGACTGCGCCACCCAGGCGCCCCTCTACTTTTAAGTTCAACCATTTTTTGATGAAGTCGTAACAGTTTTAATAACCATAATCTTCATTATTTAATAATTTAATCATAACCCTCATTGTTCAGTCTTGATTCTTTAGGAAAGATATCATGTACACTGTCTTCCCTACACTGTGCTGTCTCAGGTGTAACACAGATTAGTGCAAAGATCTTGTGAATGGCAGATACATCATCTAAATAATCACAAAGAATGACAATGGTATGCAGCAGATTCCAAACCCTATGGACTTCATTGACTTTCAGGCAAAAGAAGAAGGTAGAGGTTGCTAGAGGATTTTATTTTTGCCAATATATTTCTAGTAGAAACAGAGCAGTCCAAGAAAAAATAAAACGAGATAATGATTTTGTCTAGTGACAAAACATATACGTGAAAACAAAAATTTTGTCTTTTTCACTTTGAATAAACAAAGCAACAGATTCCTCTCAGAAACTGATATAAAATGAATAGTTTAAAAATGGATTACAGTGAACACATGTTTGGGGGAGTAGTACTTTTGCTAGAAATAGATCAGTACTCTATCATATGTCCTCACTGAAATACACACACACACACACACACACACACACACACACACACACACAACATTTATTCTAGGTGTATTCTTACTTCAACATCCTGCTAAATTTGTTAGTGTTATGCTTTTCATTTTGTCTTTTTTGTAATTTTTCTCATATAGTTTTATTATTATTTCCCTCTTTTACTAATGAGAACCAACACTGAAGTTAAAGGGTTTTGTAATACTCAAGATAATAGCTTACTAAGTAAGGGAGTTAAGTTTTAAATTCATGATTATTGGTCCCAGAGACCATACTCTAAATTACTGCATCTGTTGCTTCTCAATAAGCTATAGTAATACCGTATGGTTTTTATGCTACTTTTATATGAGCTTTATATCAGGTGTAAACTTCACATTGTTAAAGAGTTTTGTTTTGATACATGGATAGAGTACCACATGATAAGCTTCTCTTCAAACTATTAAATATAATAAATTATAGCTACCTGATGAAGAAAAGGTTGGTTATGAGAAAACTATCAAAAAATTATCTCTATGGGGCTTCCTTCACGATAGAGAAATTTTCCAGCCATTTCAAAACTAAAAACATTCCGCTAGATGTGGAAGCTAGAAGAAAAATATGCTTCAGAAATTACCCAATGCCAGCATTTGATGTAATCTTTCAGTTTGATCTAGTCATTATTCATTTTGATGCCTATAATTTCATATTCTGAGTGGATGTAAAGTTTTATAACTCTTTAGAGGCTCTCACATTTTTCAGTGTATGCTTAGTTTTATGTACAGTAAAAGGTTCTGAAATTTTCCCCAATAAAGAAAATTAAAACAAACAAAAAACAAAACTTTTACATGTGCTAAACTTAGTTTCCTAAATTCATCTGACTGTAGAACTCTTTTCTCATTCAACACATATGAGTTTCTCAGTGATCAATCCAATATTTGCCACATCTAGTATATTAGAATTCATGTTGAATCCCTGCAACCTGCCAAATGTTGTCCAAAACTGATAAACTGCACGAATATCTAGTGACTTCTGAGGGGGGAAAAACTTCTCTAATTAGCACTTTATTTCAAATAATCAATATCGATATATATTCTTTTTAAAATTTTTTTTCATGCTTATTTTTGAGAAACAGAGAGACAGAGAGAGAGAGAGAGAGACAGAGAGAGAGAGAGAGACAGAGAGAGAGGGAGAGAGGTGGGGGGAGGGGCAGAGAGAGGTAGACACAGAATCTGAAGCAAGCTCCAGGCTCAGAGCTGTCAACAAAGAGCCCAACATGGGGCTTGAACTCATGAACTGCAAAACCATGACCTGAGCTGAAGTCAGACACTTAACTGACTGAGTCACCTAGGCACCCTGGTATATCTTCAAATAATTACAAAGCTGAAAATATTCTGTAACCACCTAATTTACATAAATTTGAAGAAACAATGAACTATTAATATTCTTTACCTTGTTGATCTCATTTTTCCTAAATCAACTATCCTTCACTTTCACTGCTGCTTTATCACTGATTTTCATCTAATTTATCAATGCTATACTTACATCGGAAATATATTTGTGAAATATATTTGCACATTAATGCAGGAACATGTTTTACCATTACATTCTGATTTTTCTTTCTTACTGAAATGAATAGCTGTATTAATTATCTTTTGTTTGAAACTCTGCTAAGGGAGACACCTTGTGCAAGGTAAATACTAAGCTAAATTAAAGTGATTAACAATCTATTCACTATCCTTGAACAAAAGATACCATTGTATAGGTTTGAAATGATTTTAATCTTTTGGAGGTTATCTGTATCTGGAGCAAAAACAGGTGACTGGTGAGGGCAGATAAAATAGAATTCTGGGGGCGCCTGGGTGGCTCAGTTGGTTGAGTGGCCGACTTTGGCTCAGGTCATGATCTCTTGGTCCGTGAGTTCGAGCCCTGCCTTGGGCTCTGTGCTGGCAGCTCAGGGCCTGGAGGCTGCTTTGGATTCTTGGTGTCCCTCTCTCTCTCTGCTCCTCCCCTGCTTGTGCTCTGTCTCTCTCTGTCTCTCAAAAATAAATAAGTGTTTTAAAAAAATAGAATTCTGTCCACGAACTAAATGGCAAAGAACCGAAACTGCCTCTGTGTTGTTATCCATGCCAGATGAGCCCACATCTCTCAATTCCTTCCAACCATTCCCAGTAAAAAACTTATCAAGGGATATCTATGTTTGAATTAAACAAAATATTGATTCCATTGAGTCTGATGTTCTCAATCAATTATCGCTTAAGACAGACTTTCGATGGTATGCTTATTATATCCCTTCTGTTATATCTTTAACTGTAGGAATGAATGCTCATCCCATTCTATGTCATGGTTTCTTTCTCAAAAAGGTCTCTGCTGATTATAAGATGTAACACATATATGTCCTTTCATGAACACTTGGAAAATGCAATACACACATATATGTGCATATGTATAAACAAAAAAATAATATGAAAATATAATTCCTAAGGTCCAAGATTATGACTGAGTTTTTATATTTAGGACATGAATTTCTCATCTATTCTCCCAATGATGTCACATTCACCTGATGTTCCTCATTCTTGCACTTCACAGCACGTTTCCTATTGCCCTGAGTGTCTCTCAATAGAAGGGCCAGCAGTAATGGTTATATGTGTTCTTCAGCCATATTTACTCATGTATTTTCTTCTGTATTTATGGGATTCCCAGTATTCAGTTTGAATCAACTATGAAAACAAGTAAAGGAGACCTGTTTGAAAATGCAGTCGGGAAGCCCTGAAGGGGGACTCTCATTCATGTACCTGTCTGCAGCCTGCATATCCAGCAGGAAGAACAAGATAACAATTATTTCAACAAGGGAAGACATTTTCACATGGGAGCTTTATCTCCTGCTTTGAGGAGAAGACAGGAAAATTTCTCCCTGGCCCAGCAACAATGCACTAACCACCACTGGCCACCAGCGAGAAACGGCCACAACCTCAAACTCCTGTTTTTCTCTAATGAAATTTGTTCAAAACAACCCTCCCCAGTTTCGTTTTAAAACCTAATAAAAGCTGACCTACCCTTTGTCTTGTTGGACTTGCCTATACCTAGTTCACTACCTTGCCTATACCTGGTTCACTATACCTTGCTTGTCCCAAGTTTCAATTCATTAGCTAGTCCCTAATAAATTCTTTTAATTAAATAAACTTGTTCTTGTTCTGTTTAAAGTTCACCCACCATGCAGACTATTACCATGTGTCAGACACTTGTGTGGCATTGGGGTCCACAAAAATAAGTATAACAGGGACAGTCCCTATTCCAGTTATCATTGAGAAAATATATTTTGAAAGAAAGAAACACCTAAATGATATGTAAATTAACAGAAAAGGTTTAGATACTAATGATAGTTATGCAGAGAAGCAAGGCAGGATCTTGTCAGAGAGGGATTGGAAGGATACTTTAGATGATAAGATGAAGGAAGATCTCTCTAATGAAGTATAAACCGAGACATGAATGTAAAAAATGAGGTGATGACGGTGATAAAATATCAAGAAGGAAAATGGTCCTCTTTCTTGAGGAAGAAAGAGCTAGCGCAAAATCCATACTGCAAACAATGCAAAAATGTATCTGAAGAACAGAAACAAGGTATGGTTGGGACATGAGGAAAAGGGAAAAGCTGGTCCAAAATAAATGGAAAAAAAAAAAACTGTGAATGGGTTGGTAACATTATGTAGGGTTTTGTAGGCTCGGGTCAAATGTGGAATTTATTATAAATGCAATGAAAAACCACTGGGAGATTTTAAGCAGGTTACATACATGATTAAGTTTTTTAAAGAAAGCATTCGTGACTATATATATATGCAACTTAACTACAGAATGGAATCTTTGCAAATATGTCCAAATTGGACGGAACCCACAAAAAAGAGGAGATATTTAATATCTGTATTTTCACAAAAATCACTTCTAGATATAATTGAGTTTACACAACCAATTATTATTATTATTACTAGTAGTAGTATTGAGAAACTGGCTTTGAGCTAGGAATCAGAACATGGATATTAGGATTTTCTACTTGTTGCATGCCCTTGAATGAATTACTTTTCTGGAAAACATAATGCCTTAATTGGAAAAAGTAGGTATCACACTGGCTCACCTTTGGAAATTCTACAAAAACTTTCCTTTCCTCTTTTTCTACCCCTCTTCAAGTCACTTTTTTTCTGGATCATTTCCTTAAGGAAAAAAAATGAAATCTAAAACAATGAAAATCAGGGTTGTCCAAACTCGCTACTACAAATAACACAAAAAGTCACCATTCTCATCTATGTTTGCATCTCTTAGTACAGATCAAGTTTGGAAAACTATCTAATCTAAGCCTTATATACCATCAAAGACAGAGTTCCTACAGCATCAAAATTTTCCAGGTGATTCTTGATTATGGATGTCTAACATAACTTCCTTGCTTATTAAAAAAGGTTGATTCTATAAATTCACTAAATCTTTACTTTTTTTTACATTGTCCTAAGTTGAAAAAAAAAACAAACAAAAAAAGAAAATTAATAGTGATCCATAGATGTTCTGAATAAGCATTCTGAGTTTAAATACAAAGGGAAATATGAATAAAATCAATAATGAAATTATGAAAACGTATAATAAATAATATAACTCTTTACTACTGGCATATATAGTTTTTTTCAATGTCAGATGTTTAGTACCAGATACTGGGATGTACTTAGTCATATCCATTTTTAAAAGGCATACAATATAAGGAAAACACAAATAAGTAAGCGAGGGGCGGGGGTGGGGGGAGATACAATAATTACACAAAGAATGCCAAGAATCTACAATGTATTACAGAAATATATAAAATTTACCCCAGGCTGCAAATCACTTTCAAAAGTCAATGATTAGTTCCAGGTATAATTTGCCCATATGCACCACCTGGCAAAGCAATGGAAAGTAATTTCCCCAACGCTTGAATCTCCTTTCCCATAGGCTATGCTTATAAGTTCTTTCCTCTTCAAGGTTGATTTTGACATTAAAATGGTGTGGGGAGAAGAAAAGCAAACAGGAAAAGATAAACATAAGGATTAGAGCCAAGAAACCCATGTTTTCCAAACCTTCACAATCACAGTTCTTAATGATCATTTTTGATACCTAAACACACTAATGACAATGAGGTTTTGGAGCAAAGAAGTAAAACAGATTCGAACACTTCACTGATAAGTAAAAGAAAGAACAAGGGACTGATTACTAGCTCTTCCAAATTTAGTCAACATTTGAATGTAAATTTGTGTATAATCCTTAGATATCTGAACTTTAGAATCTTCATGTGCAAAATAAAGGGATTTAACCAAACTGTATTTCAGTTCTTTTTACATTCCCAAACTGTATGAATCTAGGATGAATCATACACTAAATCATACAATAAACATTTATTGGCCCCAATTGTTGTCTCTGACTTCATTTCTAACCACTTACCCTTCAGCCATATTGGCCTTGCTCTTCCTGGAACAAGCAACATTGTTCTCGTATTAGAGCTTTAAGCAGTAAATACCTTATGCCTGGAATATTTTCAAGGCTCACATCAATCATTACTCAAATCTATGCTCAGCTGTCACCACCTCAGAGACTTTCCTCAACTGCTCTACTTAACATACTTTTACTGTTTAACTCTTTTTACCACTGGAGTGTCTGACTGGCTCAACTGGTAGAGTACACAACTCTTAATCTGAGGGTTGTCAGTTTGAGTCCCATGTTGGATGTGGAGCCTACTTCAAGCAAACAAACAAACAAACAAACAAACAAACACTTTTCACCACTTGCATTTTTCCTAATATTTGTTAACTTCCTCCTCCTTTTCTGTCTATGTGAAGCTCCAGAAAGACTACCAAGTGTTGCAATTTTTAATTCTATGCCAATGTATATGATACCTTATCATATATTCCATTATTCTTCAATAAAGACAATATTTATTCTTTATATCCTATTGTCATATTAGACTTAGTATGTTCAAAACCAAATCATTCAAATTCTGGATTATCTCCTAACTTTTGCATTTTTTTTAGTTTTTTTTTTTTTTATTAGAAGCCCTTGAACTACTTTTTTCCCCTCACCTCATCTCTTCAATTCACTCTACCCTTAAGTCCTATGATAGTCACAGTCTAAAATCCATCATGTGTGTATTTCTATACACACAATTTCCATATTTCTGACCCTTTGTTTGCCATGAATGATAAAGAGGAAGCATGCCTAAGGCTCTAGCCTTATGTTTGCTACTTGCAACTATAAACAGTTTTTCCCCATTAACCTTACGGATTCAACCTACATGTCTTGCAAGGTTCTTTGACATATGGTACACCTAAGCTTTCAAATTTCCTAACTAGCAATTGTTTCAGCTTACGTCAATAGCTTTACTCTCTTAAGTGCATATGATAATTTCTACTTTCTCTGGTTTGTGTTATAATTTCCATATGCTTTGTGAAATTCTTCCACAATAACTGCTTTACTCTCAATTATCCAAAATTTGTTTGGAGTAACAATTGTTCGGGGCGCCTGGGTGGCGCAGTCGGTTAAGCGTCTGACTTCAGCCAGGTCATGATCTCGCGGTCCGTGAGTTCGAGCCCCGCGTCAGGCTCTGGGCTGATGGCTCGGAGCCTGGAGCCTGTTTCTGACTCTGTGCCTCCCTCTCTCTCTGCCCCTCCCCCGTTCATGCTCTGTCTCTCTCTGTCCCAAAAATAAATAAAAAAACGTTGAAAAAAAAATTAAAAAAAAAAACAATTGTTCAATAACAGTAACCCCACAGGACTAAGGAAATGCTTAATAATGTAACATAGTACATACATGTCCACAGAGAAAAATATTGGCATTATTTAATATCAAACTGAGTATGTTGGATTAAAAGAAATCACAGCTCTCAAATATTAGTATTCATGCAATCGCTTGATACCTGGAATTTACTCCCCAGTACAACTATTAATGCAACAAAGACTCAGGTCTGAAAGATACGTATTGTTTAACAGACTCTTCAGGTGATCATGATGATTATGGTATTCAAATCACATCTTGAACTGAAGTAGTGGTGTTAGCTAAATCACCTATGTTATGGAGTGAAAATTGTGATTGAGGCAGTTGTGATGGCCCCTGGGCATGTTACCTGGGTAAAAGTTTTTGGAGAAGTTGATATGGGTCAGTGCCATAGTCTTGAAGTTCTCCCTAAAACTACCAATTGCCTTAAGAAATCTATCTCTTGTTGGGGTGCATAGGTGGCTCAGTCAGTTGTGTCCAACTTCAGCTCAGGTCATGATCTCACAGTTCATGGGTCTGAGCTCCTCATTGGGCTCTGTGGACAGCTCAGAGCCTGAAGCCTGCTTCAGATTCTGTGTCTCCCTCATTCTCTGTCCCACCTCTGCTTCCACTCTGTGTCTCAAAAATGAATAATGCTTAAAGAACAAATATTTTTTTAAATAAATCCATCTCTTGTTGATAACCTGTAAGAAAAGAAAGATGAATGCTTCTCCTTGTAAGCAATTTTTAAAAATAGATTATTTAATAATAATGTAGATAATGATTTTTTTGAGTTTCAAGTACTATACATATCTGTAACATAATGAATTTGCTTAATTAAAAATTAAAGAGACTCCCTCTTCTCATCTAATATCTCATGTACAGAATATAATGTAAAGGAATAGTTTCATTGGCAACACAGTAAATTGCAAAAAAAAAAATTAAAAAATAAATAAAAGCACTGTCTGAAAACATTTCTGAATAATCTCCTCTTGAGATACTCCTTTTACCAGATATATTTTATGAAGTCTAAACACTTCTAAGCAACAAACTCCCATTGGTTCAATGGCCCCACCAAATACATCCACAACCAAATACCCACAACCTATATAAATGTGTTGCTGTACATGACAAGAGAGATTTTGCAGATGTTACTAAAGTTAAGGACTTTGAGATGAGAAGATCACCCTGGATTATTATTCTAAACATGCTAGCCCATAAAAGTTGAAAAGGTTGGAAGAAAGTTTAGAAAAATGTAAAGTGAGGACTTGATATGTTGTTTTGAAGATAGAGAAGGGGAACAGGAATGTGTGACCCCCTAGAAGATGGTTTTGAAGATGGAAAATTGGAATAGGAATGTGTGACCCTTAGAAGCAGCTAATGACTTTCAGTTTATAGGAAATGGAGATTGTGATGGTTAACTGTATTTGCCAACATGGCTGAGCTAAACGATGCTCAGATCACTGGTAAGACTTCTTTCCAGGGTTGTGTCTGTGAGACTTTCCAGAAGAGATCAGCATGTGAATCAGTAGACTGAGTAGAGGATAGCCTTCACCAATGTGAGTTGTTATCACTCAATCCCTTGAGGGCATGAATACAACAAAAAGGCAGAAGAAGGGCAGATTTGCTCTGTCTCCTGGAGCTGGGACCTTCATCTCCTGCCCTCAGACATCAGACATCAGACATGAGAGCTCCTTGTTTGTGTGCCCTCTGACTCACAGCAGGACTTACCCCATTGGCTCCACTGGTTCTCAGGACTTGGGGTTTAGATTGGAACTACACCACCAACTTTCTTGAGCTTCCACATAGCAAGCATCAGGGCAGGAGACTTTTCAGCCTCCATAATCACATAAGCCAATTCCTTATAATAAAAATCTCTTTATATATCAATATATCTGTTTGTCTGGAGACTGCTAAAATAGAGACTTTGATCCTACAACCTCAAGGAACTGAATTCTGCCAAAAATCCAAATGAACAGGAAACAGATTCTTCCCAGAGCCTCCAAAAAAAGAAAGAAAGAAAGAAAGAAAGAAAGAAAGAAAGAAAGAAAGAAAAGAAAAGAAAAAAAAAACAAACGAATGCAGCCTGCTGACAACTTGATTTTGGTTGGGTGAGACCTATACCAGACATGTGACTTACAAAACTATAAGATAATAAATTTGTGTTGTGCAAGTCTCTAATGTATGGTAATTTGTTACATCAGTGCTAGAAAATTAGTACACTGATCTAATAAGGATGTAAGTAAAAAAGAGTATGTGATTTTAACAGGAAAGAAAGAGAGATACCATGCCTGGATGCACAATTACAGAAATGGCTTCAAGCATCATCTCCTACTCAATTGCCAAGTTAAGAGTGTAGATCAACATATGGAAGCCCAGCATTTACCACTGGGGACATGAGATTGATAACTATGGTTCAACACCTTAAACTGAAAAAGTAATTAAATTCCAGACCAAGTGGGGCTTTAAATAAATATGCACTTGACAATTCTAGGTAAACATAAATTAGTAAGAAAAATTACAACTAAAATAAATAAAATTGTTCTTAGTACTTAAAGAAAATTGTTCTATGTCAGAGGCTAGGTCCCTTTAGCTCAGTATTTTCTGTCTTATGGGGATGCCAAGTTTTTTTGTTGTTGTTCAAGCATGAGTATTTTGTTATTGTTCATCTCAAAAAATCAGAAGTCTTTTCCACATAGTAATCAAATTACAGGACTGACTTTTGGAAATTCATAGAAATATTTCTGAAAATTTTTCCTTGTATTCTAGGGTAATGATTTCACTGTTTAAAATTACAGTTGTGTGAACTAGTACATTTAAAAGACTCTATTTGCTTGTTCTAGTAAACTTGCTCTAAGACCTGACACATTTCATCTTCTTTGGATATTTTTTAATGATTTTGAACAGTCTTATAATGTTTTTTATTCTTATACGTTGGGATAAAGATTTGGTTTTCTGTCCTCATCTGTAAAATATGGATGTTAATATTCATAGCACACATTTATTGTGAGGATTAAATATGGTAATGTATGGAAGGCATGTAGAATAGTACCTGATACTTGTAAGATTGCCATAAATTTTAACTCTAATTGTTATTGTTAATTGCTTATCTTTACTTAACCTTTTGTCACTTCCATTGTCTTTTTAAAAATCCCCTTTCAAGAGGCTGTTGATCAATATTACATTTTACAATTAATCATTTATTCAATGTTTTTCATTATCCAATAACCTTCCATACTGTAGACATATACCACATATTGAGGTTAGAAAGATGACTTTCCTTACTTTCAAAGTCTCAGGTCCTACTAACCTCTTTAAATTAGAATGATCAGTAGAGGGCACATAGTGTACCTACAACTCAAATTAATGTAGCTAAAATTTCCAGCATTCCCCAAACTCAGGATATTAAAAAGATTTAAAGTGTAAAGGTTTATTTCTTGTACTTGCAAAGTTCCTATCGATCCTAGAGACTACACAAGTTGTGGGTGAGAGATAACATTACTCCTTATGGAAACATGTGCCCCAGAACCCCTGCAATAGTGAGGGACAACAAGCAGGTGAATATATCTGCTCACATTTTATTCACCAGTGCAAATCTCATGGTCATACCAAAATTCAAGAGGAAGAGGTGAAATCTCTCATGTGTCCAACAAGAGAACCAGAGATATTTGTTTTTATCACTGCCTTCCCTGTGTACCTCTATCTTCACAATGAGTAAATTCTTGAACAGAGGTAGCAAATGGGAAGGCAAGGGGTAGAACCCTCTGGTAGATCTGTTTTGTATGATTCCTATCTGGGGATCATAAGGAGAACACCAAATTGTCTAAGTTATTTTAGAAATTGATAGGACTTCAGTTCTAATGATAGTAAATATAAATTAGTCTAATAAAATTAATTTTATAGTAGTAAATATTTAATGGATATGTTTTATAAATTACATGTCTCCTACATACAAAGATTAACATTGTTTTTAAAAAGTTGCATCAAATCTATAATGAAGTATACTGTCAGTATCTTTCTATAATATACTTTATTTTCTGGCAGTCTCAAAAAGAAGCACACAAATTTTAAAGCCAGAAAAGACTGTTTTAAAGAAATTTCTCTATATTATATCTTTCTTTGAGGTAATTACTTTTCAGTAACCATACACATTACAGAATTTTTACCAAAATCATAAATTTTAATGTTCTGCAATTAGCTAACATGATAACAGCACTTAGAACTTGTATTTTCTTTCCCATTCAACGATCCTTTAGCTATCTAGATGTTTTTCACCTTTTGGTTGGGGCAGTTTCATCTGCCTTACTGCTGAAGAAAGAGAGAATCTACAAATATTAATCTCACTATCTCAGTGGCAGAAATGAGAACAGTTATTGAGACTTAGCCTGATTTCTCCAGTTCAATAAGTGTCTAGAGATCTAGGGATAGTACTTCAATGCAATTTTATATTCAATTTTAAATATTCCAATGTGTCTTTCAAGTATAAACTTCTTGTTAACTCTTTAGATACTGTGAGTACCAGCTATACAGCAGCATGCTAATGAAAGTTTGTTTTCCAATTCTTGGGCTTCTATAATTGACATAATGCTTCAGAAATTAGGTATATTCTTTATATAAAAAAGTGGCTACACTAGTCCTAATATCCATTCATCCATTTCCCATACCCTAAAGTTATGGAACAACAGCATTTCTTTTTAATTTATTGTCAAGTTAGATAACATATAATGTATTCTTGGCTTCAGAAGTAGATTCTAATGATTTATTACTTACATACAACACCCAGTGCTCATCCCAACAAGTGCCCTCCTCAATGCCCATCACCCATTTTCCCCACCACCCCTAAACCCCACCCCCATCAACCCTCAGTTTCTTCTCTGTATTTAACAGTCTCTTATGGTTTGCCTCCCTCTGGATCTTATTTTTCCTTCCCTTCCCCTATGGTCTTCTGTAAGTTTCTCAAATTCTACATGAGTGGTATCATATATCTCTGTTTCTCTGACTGACTTATATCACTTAGCATAATACTCTCTAGTTCCATCCACTAGATGTTGCAAATGGCAGGATTTCATTATTTTTTGTCACTTAGTAGTATTCCATTGAATATATATATACCACATCTTCTTCATCCATTCATCAGCTAATGGACATTTGAGCTCTTACCCTAATTTAGCTATTGTTGATAGAACTTCTATAAACATTGGCATACATGTGTCCTTACAAATCAGCACTCCTGTATCCGTTAGATAAATTCCCAGTAGTGCTATTGCTGGGTCATAGGTAATTTTATTTTTTTAATTTTTTGAGGACCCTCCACACTATTTTCCAGAGTGGCTGCACCAGTTTGGATTCCAACAGTGCAAGAGGGTTCCCCTTTCTCCACATCCTTGCCAACATCTGTTGTTTCCTGAGTTGTTAATTTTAGCTACTCTGCTCAGTGTGAGGTTGTATCTCAATGTGGTTTCGATTTGTATTTCCCTGATGAAGAGCGATGTTGAGCATCTTTCCCTGTGTCTGGTTGCTATCTGGATGTCTTCTTTGGAAAAGTGTCTATTCATATCTTTTGCCCCTTTCTTCACTGGATTATTTATTTTGGGATGTTGAGTTTGGTAAGTTCTTTATAGATTTTGGATAATAACTCTTTGTCCAATATGTCATTTGAAAATATCTTCTCTCATTCCATTGGTTGCCTTTTAGTTTTGTTGATTATTTCCTTTGATGTGCAGATTTTTATCTTGATGAGACCCCAATAGTTCATTTTTGCTTTTATTTCCTTTGCCTTCTGAAACACATCAAGTAAGAAGTTGCTGTGGCCGAGGTCAAAGAGGTTTCTGCCTGTTTTCTCCCCTAGGATTTTGATGATTTCCTGTCTCGTATCTAGGTCTTTTATCCATTTTTAATTTATTTTTGTGTTTCATGTAAAAAAGTTGGTCTAGTTTCATTCTTCTGCATGTGGCTGCCCAGTTCTCCAAGAACCATTTGCTAAAGAGACTGTCTTCTTTCCACTGGATACTCTTTCCTGCTTTGTCGAAGATTAGTTGGCATATATTTGTGGGTCAATTTCTGAGTTCTCTATTCTATTCCATTGTTCTATGTGTCTGGTTTCATGGCAATACCATACTGTCTTGATGATTACAGCTTTGTACTGCAGGCTAAATCTGGGATTGTGATGCCTCCAGCTTTGGTTTTCTTTTTCAACATTACTTTGGCTATTCAAGATTTTTTGTGGTTCTGTATAAATTTTAGGATTGTTTATTCTAGCTCTGTGAAGAATGCTGGTGCTATTTTGATTGGAATTGCATTGAATATGTATATTACTTTGGGTAGTCTCAATATTTTAACAATATTTGTTCTTAGAATCCATGAGCATGGAACGGTTGACTCTTTATGTCTTCTTCAGTTTGTCTCATAAGCTTTCAATAATTTTCATCATACAGATCTTTTACCTCTTTGGTTGGATTTATTCCTAGGTATTTTATGGTTCTTGGCTCAATTGTAAATGGGAGTGATTCCTTGGTATCTCTTTCTTGGAATAACAGCAATTTTAAAATGGATTATTTATTGATGTTCTGTGTACTGATCTCTCCACAATAAAATTTTAATTTAAAAATTTTAATTTTAATTTCCATTTAAAATTTTAACAGCAATAGATCTGAGTATCTTCTACTACTAATTAGTTAAGAGAAAATAAAAATACTTTAATAAATATGCCTGTGGATAAATAAAGCAAGGTCAGGGAGCTGGATTTTTTTCCAGCAGGTCAGACCATGTTTACTATGTGTTACTATAACAGTATGAACCTGGTTTTTCTGAAGTGTTTATGTTATTCTAATAATGTCTGCTCTTTAGGCAACTGTTATATAACAAAACTGTTCTCAGTGGAGAGATTCAGTTAGAAGTTATGAGCTGATTCACTTGACAGTCGTTCTATCAATTATTCCTTGGAAAAGCTACATACTTCCCAATATTTGGTGTTATTACAATAAGATGGGAATATATCACTTCATGCATGACTTCTTGCATCTATTTTCTACTCTGGCTTATCTTACTGATATCATTTTAAAAGTTGTTGTCACTATGTCATTAATTTGTTAAGAAATCTCCAGGATCTCTCAATATGTTGAAAGCCATTCTTGGTAATGGGAAAGGAATGTGGTGTCATACCACAGCAAGGCTTTTGGATTTTGACAGACCTTAGGTGAACCACTTAATCTTTGTAGTCTTGTATGCAAAATAATGATAATGATTTTTCCCTCATAGGGATCCTGTCCCAAGGTGCTATGATCAAGAGTGGATGGTTTACAGAGAAATCAACTAAGCATCTGGCACATAATAGACTCTTGTCATGTTAAGTCCTTTTCTTTCTCTACTTATCATTTTATTAACTATTCAAGACTGCTTGCAGCATTGTTAGATTTAACAAATACAAATTCTATTGTAAGAATTTCTGACCCTTTTGAAAATTTCTCTTTCATCTCTATGGGGTATGATTTAAATATTATATAATTATATTTTGCCTATGTGCCTATTAATATAGGCTGAATGTTATTGTATATACTACATATATGTATATATATACACACGTATACACACAAATACACACATATACACACATACATACACACATATATACACACACACTATACAAAGACCATGTAAGGCATTCCTTGTGGGTCATTTAATTGATTTTAAGGCCAATTTTTATGGTAAGAGATTTTTGTCTTAAATGATAATTTTAGCACCTAATCTTGTATGATTTGATTCTACCTCCCCAAATTTTCCTACTTTTATTAGCACAAACAGTAGTCAGCTCACATGATATTCGACTATTCTTACTTTCATCACTTTGTGTACATGGTTCTTTCTCATCTGAGTACCTTTCCTCTGTCTGCTATTCACATTTCACTTAAACACATTGAGACTCTTGGCAATTACTCCTATCTTCAATTATTTATCTCACCCTTGCATTCCTTCCTTTTCATCTCCATTAGAAATATAACCATATAATTAAATATGGCTTTATATAATTTACTATTGTTTTGAGTGTAAGTTCTGCCTTGCCTAACTAGATGATATGCTTCCAGACATTAGAGACATACCTTCCAATTCTCTTGTACACAATAACTTAACAATTTATTATTGAATAGATTATTAATTTATGTTATTTTTTAATGTTAATTCCAGTTTAGTTAACATGTAGTATTATATTAACTTCAGGTGTACAATATAGTGACTCAGCAACTCCATGCATCACCCAGTGCTCCTTATGAAAATATTAATTTAGCTCTAAAATGTAAATGAAAATAGTTTTAATCTTTCTTTCTTCTCCTGTAAATCCTTTATCTACCTATATCCCTATTTGCAAATCCAAACATATTCCCACACTTTCATACCTACCTGTTGCATGATAAAAATACATGTAAAACTTAACACCTGGTCACTAGGTGAAAATAATAACAACAATAGCAGCAGCAGCAGTAGCGAAATAAGGTTGATATTGAAGAATGACATGAATTTTAAAGACTCCACCCCAAGTTTCATTCCAGGCCTCATTCCATTTCATTCTATAGGCTCTATGATTGCAGGGCAATTTCTGCCCCATGTTACTTTCTTACTAAACCAACTATACTACCTTCCCTCCCTAATGTTCTATAGTGTTTTTCAAGACAAGGACATACACCTTTTACTCTAGCGAGGTGTATTTCTGATAAACATAGTGAATCAAGTAGGAATAGGTCAAAGCTCCTAATAACAAAGGTGTTATAAAAAAGTTGCAAAAATCTGATGAAGCTCTTCACAATGATGATTTAACCGCCACCCACCCCCCCCCGCAAAAAAAATTACTGCCCTTGCTATTAATTTGGTATCATACACTTCATAATTTTTAAATTTTATGCACTGGCACTTCTTTTATAAAAATATAAACAAAACATTTTCCAAATTCTTTCTAAGTACGACTCCATTTTCTTATGTGGAGGTATTTTTCTCCCTCAGTAAGGAACTTATTGTTTCAGTAGTTCTGAAACAACTTCAAAACCACTTGGGTTACTTAAAACATAAAAGGTCCTTGGGTTTTGTACCTAGAGATTCTTATTCAATAGGTCTGTGATGGAGCCTAGACACCTATATTTTTAACAAGCTCCCTTGGTGATTTTGATACACAGCAAGACATGATATCTGGGAAACATGGCATTTTACTGTTAGTGTAGAATAATAGCTGTCACCTGTGTGACACTTGACAGGCCCCCATTTAAGTTGTCAGCTCAGGGGAGCTTCCTAATAGCACCTACATCTTCATGTTTAAATGTATGTGCCTAAAACGTGCGTTTAAGCCAATCACTTTTTATATACCAAAATGCATTCAGCAAAAAAGCATAATTCTTCTCAATAATTTAGCAAGAATTGGGTAAGAATGCTGTGCTTATGCTAAGCTACTCATTTCTTCAAACAATGCAAATTTCTGTGAAGGTCACCAAAATTCAGTTCATTGGAGGGGATTTTTCATCCCAAACTATATCAAAACAGAGCTTCATAGATTTAATTTGTGCTTGGCTATCATAAATTTTAATCCAATGTCTTAGTACTTCCAGGGGTACCTATCTTTTATAAAACATAACTATTACTCTTTATTGTTTCATTTTTTATTATACATATTGTACACATCAATGTACAAAGAAAGCTAACATATATCAGATGTCTTACAATCAGTCAATGTATATTGTCATGGTTCTTGTTTTTTAAAATAAATAAGCAGCAATATGTATATCAACTTAACAGGCATTTATTTATGGAGTTATTAATATCTATTCTATTTCTTAAATAACAATATAATATAGACAAGTATCTGTACTGTGTATATTTTACGAGTTTTTCAAGTTCACTGTTCATGAACAAACATTAAGTTCTAAGCCACAGTGCAGAGCTGTAGAAATAACTGAAACTAATTAAAACAAAACTCCCAATAACCAAGAGACTGTTATCCAAATAATCTTACTTCATAGGAAGCCATTGCAATAATGTAGCCAAAGGGTACATCAATTTTCTAACTTGTAATTAAGATTTGCATATTAATGCCAAGAATATTTTTGATAATTAATCATATATATATATAGGAAAAATTTTATTAAATTTCATTGCCATCTAGAAAAAAATAGTAATGTTGTGAAGAAAACATTTAATAAAATTAGTCCTGAATAAGAATCCTCAGATATATATTTTTTTCATTTATCTATTTATAGTACTTAAATAAACTTGGAATCTACTATCTTCCTAATAGATCTTATTTTTTCTTAATTTTTTAATTTATTTTTAAAGAAGAGAGAGAGCATGAGCGAGGGAGGAGCAGAGAGAGAGGAGACAAGAATTTGAAGCAGGCTCCAGACTCTAAGCTGTCAGCACAGAGCCCAATGCGGGGCTCGAACTCATGAACTGCGAGATCATGACCTGAGCCAAAGTTGGACACTTAACCAACTGAGCCACCCAGGCGCCACAATCTTATTTTAAAACATAGACTTCCAGCATTATAATTTTTCTTTTAGTTTTCAAGGAAGCATTTATCTTCACTATTTATATTATTATCCTTCTTATAACAAATGTTCCTATTGGTTACAATAGTAACAAAAGAGTATGAAAAAATGTTATAAATTTTCCAATTGGAAAGAACAATGGATATATCAAAATTTTGTTTCAGAGCAGGGAAACATGGTATTCATTTGTGCTTTTTTCCCTTCATTTTAAACAATTATCTTTTCTGCAGCTATATCATATGTGAAATGCATACGGGCTTTGTGCATTTACATATTAAAAAAATTCTGCAAAATACATGTATATCCAGATTTAATCTCAAAATCATTTTCAACGAAATAGAGTAGGTAGTCATTTATCAATTGGGGTTGGCAACTGTTGTGAATTAAAATCAATGGCTAAATATATGCAATCCTATTTTATCATTGAAAACCAAATGCTTCATCAATACCATTGGGAATCTACAACTGGGTGAACATGTACATAAATTAATAATGATAGCATTTAATATGTACAATATTTATTACAACTAATATTAATTGATTGCTTGCTATTTACTAGGCACTATGCTAAAGATGACATGGGTTATTTAACTGAATTTAAATAATATCTTTTATTATTCTGTATTTTTTCCTATTGGTCCACATTAGCAGGATAACAACTGTGTAGATACTTAGTAGATAGACTTAACTGCCTGTGATTTGTCAGACTTCAAAGTCTAAGCATTAAATGTCATATGGAACATATATTGTCCTTAGATGTTTTAAATCTGATGTAATAGCAATCCATTAATAATAGTACTGGCATGTAGAAGAGGATGGAAGAAAAGGTGAGTCAAGATAAGAATTCCTTCAAAAGAAAATGATGATCATTTATAGAGGAGAAAAGACAGACCTGGGACCATATTTCAGTGTTAGACTTATAGAAAAATAGAAAGCCAAGGAGAGAGAATACGTTGTAAAAGTAACAAGATAGGCTAAGGCTATCACTTTAAGTTTTCAGGCTTAATTACTTATATGGGCTAACATAGCCAAAATTGCATTAATGGAATTTTAATGAGTTTCATCTTAGATGCACTATCTAGCATAGTAAAATAGCAAAAATTATAGCTACACTAATTTTGCATTAAATAAAAATTACCACTTTAATGTATAACTTACTATTTTCCCTTAAGTTGAAATTATAAGATACAAACCTTTGATAAACCAGTTTCAAAATATAAGCACAAATATATGCAAAATAGCTTATATATCAAGTAAAATTTTACTATAATCTCATATTTTTCAATCATTAAATTATAGAAATCCTTAATATAATGAATAAAAATGATATATTATGACAAGAGTGTTCCTGGATTTGAATGAAATATTCTTAAATCAACAATTTTTTATTTGGTTGGAGGGGGTACATTTGAATGTTTTCAATAGAAATGAATAGAAATAAATGTTTTCAATGGAGATGACTGAGTGGCTCAGTTAAATGTCCAGCTTTGGCTCAGGTCATGACTTCCCGGTTCATGAGTTCAAGTGTTACACCTTTCTGCTGTCAGCTCGGAGCCCCCTTAGGATTTTCTGTCTGTCTGTCTGTCTGTCTCTCTCTCTCTCTCTGCCCCTCCTCTAGACACATGCTTGCTCTCTCTCCCTCTCCATCAAAAAAAAAAAATAAACACAAAAAATTGAACAGTTATAATTGTTATTAGAGTATGAACTAAATATAATGAGTATCATTTTTTAATTTTTTTTAATCTTTATTTATTTTTGAGAGAGAAAGCATGTGAGCAGGGAAGGAGAAGAGAGAGAGACACAGAATGCGAAGCAGGCTCCAGGCTCCAGGCTGTCAGCACAGAGCCCCACACGGGGCTCGACTCACGAACTATGAGATCACGACCTGAGCCGAAGTGGGACGCTGAACACACTGAGCCACCCAGGCGCCCCAAGAGGTATCATTTTTTAAATAAAAGTTATTTCAAGAAAATTGTTATTTTAAGCCCCCAAACCGATGGAAATTGCTAGAATTTTACTAACATTACAAGGGTTGTGTGAGCCTAAGTGAAGAATGCATGCAATTTGTTTTCAGAGTAGAATACTGAAAACCATGAGTTACAAATAAATACTACCATTCCCTAAGGTAGATGAAAACTGAAACACAGAAAATACTTTCCTTAACTTAGAATCTTACATTCCAGTGAGATAAATTGAGAGGCTAAAACTCATTGCCTAGATGTAATTGATGACATTTAATTTTAATATAGATGCATATAACAAATGGAAATGGAAAGATTAGTTACTTCACAAGAAGCTCTATCAATGCTTGTATTTGTATGTCATACAAACCACCAAGTCTGAAAACAACCTTGTCTCACAGGGATAATGTATGTCTTTTATTAAAAAGATACAGAGGCAAAGAATTTTATGGATTCCTGTTTATCTGTAACACTGAACTTAAGATTTATAAGAATAGAGAATATAGGTTGAACAGTGCACATGCAGTAATATATTTGTAGAAAATTAATCTCAACAGGAAATCACAGTCCAAGATGATATCTTTCTATTGTTTTCAAATATTCTATTCATAGTCAACAAATTATTTCCATTTGAAACTTGTAGTGGTGAATCTAATTTATAGGTCCATCCTGAACCTAGAGCTCAGCCATTTTCTTAAAATATTCTGTATTTTTACTATTACATAGGATTTTTTTCTTTAAAACATGTTATTACATGCTAGTAGATAATATTCCTGCTCCATTTTTTTAAAGAGCTTATAAATGCATTACTTATGAAGATTCTTGACTTAAAATATCAGCTAATCCCAGAGTCAATAAGTTTTTATTGCTAATATTTCATTACCAGTTTACTGTGCATATCACATGCTGACCTGCACACCCAAAATCAATTTATAAGATATAAACACTGAATAAAATTTGAGTAGAATGTAAGGTCCTTCCATTTTAAAAATGTGTTTTCAACTTCAAGGCAATAAAAATTTCAGTACAGTTTTTGAAAACATTTTTACATAGGCTAATTTGTTTGTTTTGTTTCTTAAATAGTGCTGTTACTCAAAACTGAAAATATCCCCGAGTAGTTACAGTTTCAGATTTAAAAGTGCATGGAAGCATGTTCACTATTTAAGAAAAAAATATGTTGAGTAATATACATTATTTATTGATTATTATATCTACGGATATAAAATACAAAGTATTTATGGAATGGATGAATGGAAACAGGCATAAAAATGAGGAGAACTGTGAAAAATAGGGTTATCAATGGATGTTAACTTTCTTAGGAGAAAAAAAGATCTGGAGATGAAGAAACGTCCCTGCTTTCACAAATTCTAGTGAATATAATTTCTAAATAAATATAAGTTGCTGTTATTAGTTAATATTCTTCAAGACTTAGCTTAAATGTCCTTCTTTACTATTCCACCAAGGTGACCATCCCACCTTCTCTCTTGACTCCCTAATTTAAAACCTAACACCATTGACTGTAAATGGTTATAACCTCCTAGAGCTGTCTCCTAATCCTTGAGGGCAAGGACCATGCTTTATTTACCTTTTCCTTGCCAGCTCTTAGCATGCTGTGTGGCTCACAGTTGGAGCTCAAAAAGCATTTGGGGAGTAATGGGGTGTGCCATTTCCATACTGGATTAACAGAATCAACACAAACCTATTTCAAACCACCTGTACTGTAAACTCCTTTTGATTCTGCAGTCCAGCCTTTTGTCCTCAATGATTCCTTAGACTCAATTACCTTAATATCTACCACAATATGATCAACACTGAGGAAGTTTGATGCATGTGGAAAAATGTACCTTCAAGTAGAATATCAGTTTTAAATACATTGATACATACATGCATACATACTATCTGAATTAAGTATGCAACTTCCAGAAGAACAGAATCTTTTACTTCTTTATTCACTGCCAGATTTTTAGAAAAATATCTCACATACAGTAGGTATTTAATAAATATTTTGGAATAAAGGAACAATATGAAGGTGTGGTTTGCTTTATTAAGATAACCTGTGCTCTTCTACTAAAATTACTGTAATGAAATATACATGTGGGGCACCTGGGTGGCTCAGTCAGTTAAGTGTCGGACTTTGGCTCAGGTCACGTCTTGGTTCATGACTTCGAGCCCTGCATCAGATTTTTTGAAAGAATTGAGGAAACTTTTTTTTTATTCTTAAATCTTCCATTTTTAAATATTTTAAACTAATTGAATTTTTTTGTTTTTTTTTGTTTTTTTTTTTTTAGAAAAAGAGAGACACTCTGCAGCTAGAATAATATAGATGTGCAGTACGATTTCATGCCTGGACTATAGAAGGGGAATGGTTTGCACACACACACAAACAAGTTTTGGGTTTCAGTTTTTATGGCTTAAACATCCCCTGCTTTAAAGGACAGGTCATATTGTTTAAATTTATTTATTTCTCTGCTTTTCTCCTGTACAAGTTTCTCTTGACAACAGCAGAGCTTTAAAGGGTTGGGTTAGATTGTCTAGATGGCTGAGTACAAACATACACCCAGTAAGCCAATCATCTTGTTCTTGTGTCTAAAGCACGGACTCAAGAACTTGTTGAGAATAAACAACATCTTCCAAATCCAAAGCAACAAATATATGAACATATCCCTCTGTGTAATGCGTGCTCAAGGACAGTTTCAGTAAAAATTACAAGAAAAGTACTTGGAAGAATTTTTTTCAGTGATTCATCCCCCCCCCCCCCGATTGAAATGACTATGCAGTTGGCAGAGAAAGCATTTATGTGCCCTTGATTAACATGGCAGATTTATTTATAATCTGTCCACTGTAAACAAATCATCTATTCTCTCACTGAGCTTTATCAGGGAAGCTCTCTGTACTGCTGTCTGGCTTGTCTCGTCACATTCTCTGACATCTGCCAGTTCCACGGCAGACGCTGCCATTGTAAAGTCTTAGTTTAAACCGCTCCATCCTCTGGGAAAATCCTGAACAGAAATGTCTCTGACACTTAGAAAATTCAGAGTCTGTAGCGAAACCCTACATAGAGTTCACAAAATAAAGTAACCTGCTCTTCAGGTCACTTATTCTCGTTTACTGCATATTGCCAGATTTATTAAGTTTATTCTAACGGACTTGGAGGTGCTTTTTTTTTTTAAATGGATGACCTATGACCACCATAAAGCCATTTGAACTGTCGGCAATTGCCACACACCAGTTATACTAGATAATTTGTGTCTTTTCCTCTCTCATCACATAGTAAAAGAACAAAAATTCAATTCTCGTACATTCTTTGAAATAGAATATTGACAAGTAATTTAAGTACCATTCACTAGGGAAAACATAGGAAAAAATTTTCCATTCCAAATTAAATTGCTAAAAGTGAAAATAACATAACTGTAAACTCAAGCCTCTGACCAGTGTCAAAAGCAGCAATGTATCCATCAAAGTGAAATGTAAGCTGTTTGGATTCATGTGCGGCATTGGGAGGTTGGATTGTGTTTACTAAACAGTCACTATTGAATATGTTCTTTACTTATTCACTACATAATTGCATAAAGGGGAACAGAGTTCAACAGACAAAGTTATGTGTTCTACTTCTGTAACAGAACATTTAATACCTGGGAAGAAAAAGGGCACTGCGTGTTAACTGAGCCTTTAGACTTTTTGAACATTCTCTCTCTTCTTTTTTTTTTTCAGTTGTCAGAATAAAACCTTTGCTTTCATTCCAAAACTAACTTTTTTCTAGCTAACTTCATCCTATCAGCTCTCACATCTTTTAGCGTTTGCTTACAAATTCAAACTCTTCCTCTTTGATTCTCATTTTGAAACAATGCTAAAGTTTGCCTATCTTCAAAACAAAATTCTCTACACTCACTCTCCCATAACATCTTTTCTCCCTTCTTTCCCTTTAGCCTGAATCTTACCCAAAGAATCATCTGAACTTCCTCACTTCCTCTACACCCTTGGAACCCCAAGGACCAGCTAGCCCGCCACAAGAAGCAACATATTAGATCCATTCACCTTGTCAGTCATGTAACAGTTGTAAATACCACTGCCTTCTAAGAAATCCCCTTCTCTCACTGTTCTCCTCCTACCTCTCGACCTCTTTCCTGGCTTTCCTTCCTCTTCTGTCCAATGTAGATATTCCCATTACATTAGTATACTCCTCATTCATCAGTGTTCTTCATTCTTCATAATATTTTTCATTCATAGTAGTCTTCATTCATTAGTATTCTCTTCATTCACTTTTCTTTCATGGGCTCAACAATCTCAGAAGATCATTAAGTTGACAAAAGCTCTAGCTATGTTCTAGGTATGTCTGGACCAGTACCACAATACAGCATTGTGCTTGAGGGTAGGCTCCCCTGCTTGATTTTAAACTTAGGTTTCAATTTTAGCTTTGCCCCTTACTAGCAGTGACACTCAGGGTAAAATGTTTCACTTCTCTAGGTGCTACCTTTCTCACTTGCAAAATAATCGTACCACCTACCCTATTGTTGTGAGAATGAAGTAAGAATAGATGAAATGGTTAGACGAGCACTCAGGACATCATAAACAGTCAATAAATAGTCAACATTCCAGTTATATGTGTCCTTCTATCCAAAGTTGGTCTTTCTCCTAACTCTTGATTTCCTGTGGCCTATTTAGACCTCCTTCTACAGGCTCAGCTCAGTAGTCCACTTCTTTATGAACATTAATTCACTTTTTTGCTTGAAAATTTCCAATAAGTGTTTATTTCAATTAGAAGTAAATGCCAACACTTAAACCTCATCTATATTTTGGCTCTGACCTTCCTTTCCTAACTCACTTCCTATCACTATTCTGTGCTCAGTGGCCATGTTTAGGGCAATGAAACTCATTCTTATGAGAAGACCTGTATAGACAGCACATTTGGCTCAGATCTCCAAATGAATGCCCCCTCTTTATGTTCCACTTCTTAACTTATCTGGCACTTCCTTTAAGAGTCTTGTGTTGTCCATACAAATCAGAGCAACCCCCTCTTACATTCACCCAGTCAATATCTATTAGTGTTCATTTTTCTTCCTATTACCTCAGGCATTATGAAATCACACTATTTGTTTACTTATTTATCTTTAGTCCTCCCACATAAATTGTGAATTCCTTGAGAGCTGAGACTCTACTTTTTCATCACAGTGGTTTTTCATGCTTAGAATGCTGCCTGGTATTTAATAGATAATAAAAAATTATACAAATTACTTAGATATATAAATATGTCATTTCATGTTCTCCTGATAGAAATGATCTTTCCTTATTTCAAACAATCATGATACATCATCTGTATAATTTTCATATTTTTTACTTTGTAACTTATATTGAGGTACTTTGTGAACATGTCTTACTTTCCTTATAAGACCATGAAGTTCCTTGAAATTAGGAACCAAGCAATATTCATCTCTATACATCTTTTTTTTTAGCACTTTGCAAGTACTTTTTCACATATTAAGTGACCAATAAATATTTGTAGACTAGATGAATGAGTAAATGCATGCCAAATGTCTCCATATATATAGCCAAGTAAATATCTAATTGGTATTACAGACATTAGAGCTCTGGAGTTACAGATAAATAACTTCTCAGAATTAGACCTCAAAGCACTTGGCTGTTAGACATTAAATAAATCACTGTATACAATAAATTCCACCAAAAATGTATTAACCATCAAGGCAGTTTTTGCATTAAATATACCAACTATTTTTTTCTAGTGGTATCAATAACAATATAAGAAATGTGGTATAAATAACCACACAACACAGAAATAATAAAGAATGTCACATAAATGAACAACAAAATAATAAGCAGAATAGAATAAACATGAGACAAAAGCTAATGGTGATAATTGTTTTTAAAGCAAGAATAATTATAACATAGAAATGCTGGAAACAATGCTGATCAACTAACTGCAGGTATTTTTTTTTTAAAGTGAAGATTAACTGTTGAATAGATAAGAAATTAAAGATTCTACATAAGAAGTCAAATGAAAAACACCCGTCAGAAATATATTTTTAAAACCATATGGGGGCGCCTGGGTGGCTCAGTCGCTTAAGCGTCCAACTTCAGCTCAGGTCACGATCTCACGGTCCGTGAGTTCGAGCCCGCGTTGGGCTCCGGGGTGATGGCTCAGAGCCTGGAGCCTGCTTACGATTCTGTGTCTCCCTCTGTCTCTGCCCCTCCCCCATTCATGCTCTGTCTCTCTGTCTCAAAAATAAATAAACATTAAAAAAAATTAAAACCACATGAATTAATGTTCATCTACCCAAAGTTTTAAATATTAGCTCAAATCAGAGCTTAAATGTTATTAATGTCCTCAAAATCTATTAATCTGGGTCACTACAAATATTACTTCATATTGTTGCTAATTCATATGTAAAGAAAAAATAACGACAAAATAATTCTACTAAGGGATTTTTAAGAATTTAGAAAAAATTACCATGGGGTACCTGGATGGCTCAGTTGGTAGAACACACAACTCCTAATGTGCGTTTGAGCCCCACATTGGATGTAGAAATTACTTAAAAATAAAATGTTTTAAAAATTAAAAAAATGTTTAACAATTAAAAATATTAAATTGTCATAAAGTTCATGTTCAGATGAAATTGCTTTCAATCAATTATGTTTTTCAAATTTGATGTTGAAATAAGAGCATAGATTTTCAGGTTGTCAGAATTATGATTTTCCTCTTGAATATTGTTTTAGTGAGATGATACTACAGACTGGCCAATTTAACTTAAATTTCAACTCATCATCTGGTGAATGTGGTAGAGATGTTATACAAATATCCCAAGAATTCTTAAGTAAAGAAACAGAAATGGAAATCATAAGGATACTTAGAATGAATTTGAAAATCATTTTTATTTTTTTAAAAAATTAAAATTAGGGGAGCCTGGGTGGCTCAGTCGGTTAAGCGTCTGACTTCGACTCAGGTCATGATCTCATGGTTAGTGTGTTTGGGTCCCGCGTCAGGCTGACAGCTCAGAGCTGTTTGCTTGTTTGTTTAGTTATTTTTTTTAATTTTATTTTTGAGAGAGAAAGAGACAGAGCGCAGTCAGAGGAGGGGAAGAGAGAGAGGGAGACACAGAATCTGAAGCAGGCTCCAGGCTCTGAGCTGTCAGCACAGAGACCAACACGGGGCTCAAACTCAGGAACTGTGAGATCATGACCTGAGCCAATGTTGGACACTCAACTGACTGAGCCACCCAGGAACCCCATGAAAAATATTTTTAAATATACATTTTCTCATGTAGTTATAGGCAAAAATATACATTTTAAGAATGTGTCAGTTTCTCACTTAAATAAATAGTTTTCAGTTTGAAAACTTTTAGCCAGCCTACACTGAGACATTTTTCCCTTACAAATTCAATCTATCTTGTATGTGTGCATGAAACTTATAATGCCTGTTACTTGTTTTAATTTTATATCCCAAATTCTGTCTTTATTTAAGCTGTAGCATCTAGTGTATGTACGGTTAAAATGGTATTTTCTATTATTAATATGTGCTCCTGTGCTCAATTCTTCCTATTCTTATCTCTATCACTTTTCATCACTAAGCATAACTTACTGTTTATATTACGGACTTTCATTACTCTGTTAAAATCATAAAATGACTTCTTGCCATTGCCTATAGAATATAATAATAAAAACAAGGACTACCACTGCATACAAAGTAATTGCGATCGATTTTTTCTCATCAGCAGCATTTGCTACATTTTTAAAAATATTTCTTTGCTCCAGCAATGCCAAGTTGGTAGAAGTTTCCTACACATGTCAATTTCATGACTCTGCATTCCCACATTCTGTTCCCACTTCTTAAAAATGCCTCCCCCTACTTAATGGTTGGGCAAAATAACAACTACCCCTTCTTTGAAAGCTAGCTGAAGATTGAACATATCTGTCAGAGTTCCCTTGAGAAATATAGGCAGAACTGGTGGCTCCATTTCCTGTGATTCTAGAACATTTTGTGTGAACTAACTTGTCTTACTCCATGGGCTACTTTGGAATGTGATTATTTGAATTCTTGTGCATCCTACCAAAGCCTGGGCTCCTTGAAGTCTTGGATATATAGTATCTTACTTCTCCTTAAATGTTTTTAAAAAGAAAATTGGATAGATGAATAGATGATATTTGATGTTTGGTTTTAATGATGAAATTACATATTTCTTATGAGTTAACATATTGTTTAAATAAAATGTTTTTATTTTTGAGAGAGAGAGTGCATGCAAGTAGGGGAAGGGCAGAGAGAGGGAGACAGAAGATTGGAAGCCGGCTCTGTGCTGGCAGCAGAGAGCTCCGATGTGGGGCTCCAACTTAGGAACTTAGGAACCGGGAGTTCGTGACCTGAGCCAAAGTTGGACGCTCAACCGAGCTACTCAGGTGCCCCAAGCTGACACGTTTTAAAGACATAAATACATCATTAAATCTCTCATACTGTTGCTACACCTTAGTACATCAACAAGTCATACAGCGTTTGAAGTAACTGACACCCCAGAAACTCATTTATTTCCTAATCTGTCACCATTGTTGAGATCAATTTAATGATCTTTTTTGAAACATAGATTTAGAAACAAAGACAAAACTAATGAATGCAACATTTCACCTTTCATTTCTTGTTTATTTGACTAGTATTCCATTCACCTCATCACAAAATAGAAGTTTAAAATTCTTTAACTGTGTTTCTGGTATTTTTATTTTATGCCTAGAAGGCATCTCACATTATTCTATAAGCTGCCACAATCTGTGACTTTTCTCTAGGTAAATTTCGAATAAAGAGTCACTGACAAAAATGGAGTGACAGAGGTGACTTTACAGTCAACCACTCAGTCACAGATGTTCTTCTAGAAATGCATTAGTGTCCAGGGACTAAATTACATGCCACCAAGTTAAATCCTAGCAAACTGATACTGGTAATAATGTAATCAAAGGGAAAAGTACCACCAAGTTGGGTTATATCAATAATTCTTAGAGTTATAATTGCAGCCTATTTCCATTAGAAAAATACACATAGAAGATACTACCATTTCTCGTGACAAAGTAAAAAAATGCAAGCAGTTTGCTATATTTTTAGTATAACACTCTGTCATGTATGTGTTAGACAAGAGGATAGTAAACAGCTATGAACTTTGGTCCTCAGTTTTTCTCACATAGGGAGAGCATTCGCTGAAGTGTAAAAAAGGAGAAAACAAAAATAACTTCAAAGAAATCTAGAAGCAAGGAGAGCAGGAAATTAGGAAGGATAATGACTGAGGGAATTAGCAAGAACGATTGAGGGAATACCTACAATATAACAACTTTTTCAGATCATACCAATTTTCCTCAGGTAATATTTTCAGTAGCAATTTCAGTTTTGGAGCCCCAATATTTTTTTTCTGTGTGCAGTACTCTTGCTCAGAAAGCAATAACTTCTGAAAAACAGCCATCATGCAATCTCTTTTGTCAATAAAAGGAATAAAAGGCAACAATGCCTGAAGCATGACATTTAAATATGCCTTAAATCACTCATGCGGCTATTCCATTAATAGTGCAATACAGCCATAGAGGCTTGTTCTGTGTCAACTTTATGGATTTCATTGTTTAATTTAAAATAGATATTGGGAAGCTCTCTCATGAGTTATTTTATGACCATTCCTTTCACCAAAAGCTTGCATGTAATTCCACAGATATTAAGTTTTTGACTCTGGACAGAGAAATACTGTGCACATAAGATTTTTGTTAAATTGAATTTTCTGAACATTTTAGATTTGATGTACCATTACCAGATACTGAGATACCACCGCTTTTTGGATTTTCACAACTCTCTATTAGTTGTGTAGTTATCGAAGCAAAGAGTGTCTACAACTCTACATCTAGCTGACTAAATGCACATACCTTCAGATTATAAAAGAAGAGCGAAACATTGACATGTTTTTGCAAACTGAAAACTTAGGTGAAACCCATGGCATCCTCACCTAAGTGGCTCTCCATATTTGGAGAAATCCTGGTACAAATGACACTATGTTAAGATCTTTGGCCACTGACGTACATTTACAAGGTTCGGCACTTTTGTTGAATTAATTGGGGCTAAGAAACAAATTTCGACCTAAGTGAATACTTTGTTCTAGTTCATGGTTATTGGTTGGGGTTGTTAGGAGCTTGGGACAATAAAACAGGCTTACTAAAAGGGTGGGTAAGTAGTTTAAGACTAAGATTGGGAGGAATTAAGGTAATTTAGAAAAGTTGAGAAAAGAAGCACTCAGCAAGTTTTATAAGTACTTTGCACTGTTCCAGATGAAAGAGGTAGAAATGTGATAAGAGATAATCTTAGTTTCAAGATTAAAGCCAAGAAAAAACATAGAAATTAAGAAACCATACGATCCAATATGAAAAGTACTAGAATCCAGATGAAGGATCCATATGAACGTATAGGACCTGAGCAATTCAAATATGACTCAGGAGGAGTGGAGTGTGTGAAATACCAGGTAATAATGCTTGCACATAAATTAATCATTTGAACACTGGTAATTCTGGCTCAGTAACATTGTACATAAAAATATTAACTTCCCCACTACAATACAACTTATGTTTTAGAAAACTGAATTGTCTTTTAAATTCTCAAAGAGACTAAATTATTTTCTACTTTTGTGCTATGCTTTGTATCATTCACACTGCCTGAATTCTGCCCTTACCTGTGGATAATAAATAGTCATCATTTTTGATCTACCTTCTATGTTATCTCCTGTATCCATTCACCTCCAGCTCTCCGGGTAATACTTAGTTGTTTCCCCTGTATGCTCAGAGCATGTTATATTTATCTTCACTTCATAACTTATCATCAACTTACTTGTAGGCTTTCTTTTCCAGGCTGTATCATTCTTGAGGTTAAGAATGTACCTCATTCTTCTATGTAATTGCCTCAGTGGTTGATATATAGAAGGTGCTCAATAAATGTTTATTAGAGGAATATATGACTTCATGCATGAAAGTACCCAAGATTATTTAAGAACAGTTTGTGACCTCCACATGTGACATGAAGGTTGCCTCCCTCATCCATCCGCTATTGCTTAAATCCATTCTTCCAGATCTTGAGCCGTTTTAATCTTTGCATTTTTTTTCAACGTTTATTTATTTTTGGGACAGAGAGAGACAGAGCATGAATGGGGGAGGGGCAGAGAGAGAGGGAGACACAGAATTGGAAACAGGCTCCAGGCTCTGAGCCATCAGCCCAGAGCCCGACGCGGGGCTCGAACTCAGGGACCGCGAGATCGTGACCTGGCTGAAGTCGGACGCTTAACCGACTGCGCCACCCAGGCGCCCCATTAATCTTTGCATTTTTTAAATAAATAAAAAAACTACTTAAACATTATCAGTGAAGATTTTGGTAAAGATAGAACACTTCCTGAGACAATGCAGAATTTAAGGTAAGACATGAGTTGCCAGAAGATATTTTACCAATCTCACAGTTTTACTCAGACCTAGCTCTGAAAACTACCTTACCTAGAATTTCCTGTTCTCACAATGCTTAGTGTTTATTTTAATGATATCCCCGATATCTCTTTATAGACATCATCTAACTGAATGGTTACATCTAATGTAGCTGGTGAACTCCTGAGGGGTTCTTACAACACTTGATGCTCCAGACCACCTGCTTAAAAAAAAAAAAAAGAAAAAGAAAAAGAAGAAGAAAAAGCTTATGATAGTCACACTATTAAAAGAAAGCTGAAAGAATGGTCAAAGCTTTCTTTTGTTGAACCCACTTCAGAAATGAGCTATTATTATCCGAACTATCGTCTTCTTAAGGCTGAGTGCAATGAAGACATAAAATAAAACTAAAATAAGCCATAAATTCGGACTTGTACCAGGCTGCTGAAATTTCCAGTTGTTCTCAAAACAGCTTTCTATAAGCAGGGTAGATTTTTGCTTAGATTTTCAGTTCTATCTGGCCTCCCCAGGTAGACAGAGGCTAAGAGGTTGTACAATTGGGATAACATAAAGAAGAGCATTTTACAGAGAGTAAAGCTAATAACTAGCATTTGAGTGGATTTTTGAAGGAGATTCAGATCCCAGGCAGAAAAAGAGATGAAGATACAGTTGTCCCTCATTATCTACCATTCTTTTTCCCACAGTTTAACTACCCATGGTCACCCATGTTCTGGAAGCAGATCATCTCCTTCTGAGATATTGTCGGAAGGTCAATAGCAGTCTAACACTATGTCACAATGCCTACGTCATTCACCTCACTTCATATCATGTAGGCATTTTATCATCTTGTATCACCACAAGAAGGATGAATACAGTACAAAAAGCATTTTGAGAGAGAGAAAGAGCACATTCACATAACTTTTATCACAGTAAATTGTTATAATTGTTCTATTTAATTATTCATTATTGTTAATCTCCTACTGTGTCTAATCTGTAAATTCAATCTGTAAATTAAACTTTATCATAGGTATGTATATTTAAGAAAAGAACATAATATATATAGGGTTCAATATTATCTGCTATTTTAGGCAACCACTATGAGTCTTGGAACATAATCCCTGTGAATAAGATGAGACTACTGTATTAATGATGTTGTTAATGTTACAGGGAGATTTCAGATTTCACAGTAGCTTGCACTCTTGTGATATTCTGGATGTTTTATCATTTATGGTAAATTTCAAAAATGATGAACTGGGATTTTCTCTCTCTCCCTCTCTCTTTGCCCTTCCCCCGCTCATGATGTCTCTTCCTCAAAATAAATAAATAAACTTAAGAAAAAAAAATAAGTGGGTGGGAATTCTTCTACCCATATGTTAAAAACAAGTTTGTCTTGTGACTTTCTTTGACTGAATGAATAAATCAGAAATGTTAATGTGCCTCCAGCCTATGTTTCAAGAGACTTATATTTTTTATTAACTTCTCAGAATACCTGCCACCTACTACAATGTAAACAAGATTTGACTAGATTTTTAGATAGAGAGAGATGTGTGATGTAGACACTCTTATTAGCCATGCTAGGAGAAAGGCATCAGATGTGAGAATAAGACCATTTCAGATATCACAGCCTATAGCCAAAACTACAGAAGCATGAATGAGCCTACCAAGATCAGTGTAGCCTGGCTATAGAAGGAAAAATGATACAATGATCAACAGAGTCACTAATAATAATAATGGTTGTTGCCTTAAGCATTAAGTTTTGGGATGGTTTGCATATCAAAAATCTGCTGATGCATTCCTTATTATAACATTCATTAACTATTTATTGAACACTACTTTGTGCCCATTGTATTAAGAACTGGAGGTACACAAATGAAAAAGTCATAGTCCCTGGCTTCAACGTGTTTGCTATCTTTTGGGGAATATACAATAAAATAAATGCTATAATAGGAATAATCAGAGAATGCTATGGAACATCCAACTTAAGAAATGCTTATCTATACGAACTGTGTACTTAAACGAATGTATTCTTTTAAATTTTTTTTAATGTTTATTTTTATTTTTGAGACAGAGAGAGACAGAGCATGAGTTGGGGAGGGGCAGAGAGAGAGGGAGACACAGAATCCGAAGCAGGCTCCAGGCTCTGAGCTGTCAGCATAGAGCCCAATGCAGGGCTCGAACCGATGCACCGTGAGATCATGACCTGAGCCGAGGTCGGAGGCTTAACCAACTGAGCCACCCAGGAACACCCTATATGAATGTATTCTTATTTAAGCATTTCTATAAAGTTAAAATAGCCAAACTGATACTCTGTTCTAAATGTAGTGTGCTGAACTGGTACCCTCTGTTTTCTAAATATTCGAGGAGTTAGAATAAAAAGAAATATAATCAGATCATATTCTAGCCTTCCTGCATAGCAAATAGGGAACTCTGTATGCTCAAACAGGGACAGGAGAGAACCAAATCCTTCTCAAACAGTAATTCAGCCATCTAGTACACAAAAAGGACAAAAAACCAAAGCCATACCAGTGGAATTGTTTATTCCAATTGGGCTTTGACCATAGTTCCTAAGGAATGCAATTATTTCCCTTGGTTAGACGGTCTTACTTCTTAATGATTTAGAAAGAATATTAGAAGCACATTTCTCTAGTGTAGAAAGTCAACCCATATTAATGCTCACACATGGAACACGGTCTCATACACTTAGCCCTCCATATCTCCACAACAAAGCAACCATGTCTAAGGGGAATCTCACCCACCTTCAAGGAAAATCTCTATATTGATCTATCACGTATGCTTCTTGATCTAGTAGGATAGCTCTTTTAACCACAGTTCCTTCTAAGTAATCTCTTAGAGTACATACTCCATATTATTATTCCCTAATAGGCAGATTATTTCCCGTATTATAAGAGACCTAAGGAAATCCTAATGTCTTGTTTTAAGTAATGTACATTTTTGAGTGTGTTTGGTAATAGAGTAACTATTCTAGTTCCTGAAGGTGCACACAAGTTTTTTATGATGAAATAATCACACAGAAACCATGAGGGTTGATGGGAACCTATGTGTTTGAGTGATTTTGATATTGTACATAAACCTGCAGACGTCACCGTGAAAAAATCAACTTGAAAAGTATGTCTTATTCAATGTGCAAAGATTGAAGCAAACATTTGATATGCAGCTAATTTCTAAGTTTCTTGTTTTGCTTTTTCTCACATCAGCAAATGTGCAGTCAATATAGTATGTGCAAAGCCTCAGATATAATTATGTATATAACAGATTGTAAATAGCCTTTCAATTTTTTGGTAATTTACATATTTTTGTGTGCACAGAATATTCTGAAATGAACATATGATACCCAAAGAAGGTTAAAGATAGGAATAGATCATCGTTATTTTAATGAAGCAAAGTTCTTGCATTTCTAATCCTTGTGCTCAAACAGTAAACCAAAGCATTAACTGAGTCACTTTCATGAATTTACTCTCTCTCTCTCTCTCTCTCTCTCTCTCTCTCTCTCTCACACATGCTTGGATTCACCAGTTATTATGTGTTAGCTCTGTGTCAGGAACTGTCCAGGAGGCAGTGAGTAGAAAGCTAGTTAAGTACCATGGAATTCACAGAGGAAACAGATCCTTTCTTTATGAATGAATCCAATGAGAAAGTACACAAAAGTTATCATGGACATGGGATCCTGGGGAAATATAAAACCCAATTTATTACACAACAGTTGGAAAGTAGGTGACACATGACTCAGTAATCAGTCTCATGTCTCACTATAATAAATACTGGAGAATTTTTTATCAACTAAGTTGCTTTTTAAAGGCAGATAGAAGCAGTTACTTGTAACAAGTATAGTCTTTCATACACAACCATTTTGTCCCATTCCAGCCTTTACTAAATTGCCCCAGGAAAGGGTGTTTTTGGCACAATTATTTGAAACAATTTTATTTAGTGTTATATTAATCTTTACTTTTTATTATGAACAATAAAGAGCTCCTGGCAGGACTAATGTTCTCTATTGTCTTATAGAAAAGCCTTTACTCTGTGGTTTCTTTGTGACTACTTTTTAAGCCACAGATCTATTATAAGGGTTAGTTTATTTAAAACTCTGAACATATATTCCATTAATTTACTTAACCAGGTACAGATGAATTGTCATAAACTGAAAGAGATTTAAGAAGTCAGAACATCATCTCCAGACCTTTCACTAGGGAGCACTTCATCTTCTTTGTATATACCTCAAACTTGGTAGAGTCATGTAAATTCAACTATTGACATACTGAGTAAGGGAAGGCACCAATTCCCGTATATATATTGAATATTAGACAAGCTCAAGTTATTTCTTACAATTACTAAATAAAATAAGTAGAAGTTCTAGTTTATCTTTCCCCCATTCAATACATTATCTTGTACATTGGGAATACCAACGCCTCACTGCTCTAGGGTAAGAAAAGCATATTAATTGCTGCCCAGTATGCACACATACATGCATACGAAACAACCAAGTGATACACTTATGCTTACAAATGCAAATCTCTCTATGATTTTCCTACAATATATTCTATTTTATTAAAAACATTTATTGTGATCCACTAAATTAACTTTATAATTTATTAATGTGTAGCTATATGCAGTTTTAAAAATATTGTTCTCAATAATGGAGAGATATTAAAGACTGTGAAGCATAGTGGTGTTATTGTTAGGTCTGTAAGGTCCATTCTGGTATCTGAGTGGACAGAAGCCTAGACAGGGAAACAAATAGGAGGCAGCTACATTACTTTTACCAAAAAAATAATGTTTTTCAAATTGGAGCAACATTCACAGGAATTGAAAGGATAATTTTAAAACACACTAAAAAATATTTAGTAGGTTGAATCACTAATACACACTTGCTTAACAGCTATGAGTAATTGGAGGGTTGGGAAAGGGTAGAGAGATAAACCAGGGATAAATCCCTGTTTTACAACATTGAACTAATGAATTCTGATGTTGCCAACAAGATACAGTAAATATCAGGGGATAATTAAGGTTAGACATATTGACTTTGAAATACCTCTAGAATATCTGTTTAGAGATGTCTAGCTGGCATTTGAATGTTAGATCTGAAGTGCCAGCAAGAAGTTTAAAAACCAGAACTGTATAAGTCATCAGTACAGAGTAACTACTTCCCAGTCTGAGCAAAGACAGATTACCTAGAGAGAAACTCAAAATTAAAATAGCAGATCTCAGTGGCAGAATTCAAAATAGCAGACCTCAGTAGCAGTGAGAACTAATACCTACCAGATAGATAATGCAAGAAGAGTCTCAAGATAACAGTGTGGAACTTGGAGGACCAAGTTTGTGAAGACTCAGAAGGCTGATGAATAATTTCTAGATGTTCAGAGATATCAACAGTGTCAAAGGCAGCAAAGAAGTCCATCAAGACTTAAACAATAAATGGTCATTGTGTTTGAAAGTATAAGGTCATTGATGAAAACAGTGGGAGACATTTCTGCAAAATTCATAAGAAGCCGGCCGCATGCCTAGGGTAGAGAAGTGGGTGCAGACACACTGTTTGCACAGTATTCTTGTGACAAGCTTGTGGGTGACAGAAATAGAGAAAATATATGAGCCTATTATGAAGTCAAGAGAAAGGTCTTTTATCTTTTGATGGTCTGTTTTGTTTTCATTTTTGTTTAGTGGAGGACTAAGAGTTTCTAAAATATATTGGGAAAGGGAATAAGAATGATGAATACAAATTTAATGATTTCATACAAATTAAAATAAAAGCCTGTATTCACAACAAAAATATCAGTAAGGAATGTGATCTTGTGATCTCCAAAATAAGAGATGTCAGTGACTAATTTTTTTTAAATAAACTGGTTTTTAAATCTATAAAAAAAGAAAGGAGAAGAATGGCAAAGCAAAGTCTTAGAGTCATGGAGAGAGGACATTTTTACTTAACAAAATACATTTCTACATCTCACAAAACCTTCAAAAGAATTTTATTATTAATTAGAATTCCTGACTTACATTCAGGCATATTATAAAATTAGGAAAAATAAACATGATATATTGTGACAAATTAAAGACGGATGAAATTCCTTTGATATTCCACCATTAAAGAGGTAAAGCCGAGGGGCATCAGGGTGGCTCAGTCAGTGAAGCATCCAACTGCAGCTCAGGTCATGAACTCACAGTTGGAGGGTTCAGGCCCCACATTGGGTTCTGTGTCGACAGTTCAGACCCTGGAGTCTACTTCAGATTCTGTGTCTCCCTCTCTCTCTGTCCATCCCCTGTTTGCACTCTCTCTCCCTCTCTCTCTCTCGCTCTCTCTCTCTCTCTCTCTCAAAAATAAACATTAAAAAAAAAGTAGAGCCGATGGTCCTCTCCCTTGAATCTAAGTGGAGTTTTGAGACTTTTGAAACCAGTACAATATCGCAAAAGAGAAACTTTGTCAGTTTCTGAATCTAGTCATTGTCTCTTGACAATTTACCTAGAAGCTTTTTGCTGCTATGGGAGAAGTCCAAATACCTTGACATGATCATGCTGGAGTGGTTAGACATAGACACTGCGGTCAACTGACCCAGCTGAGTCCCACTTTCCAATCATTGGAGCCAAGACACCAGACACGGATGAAGCTGTTTTGACCTTCTCTATCAGCTCGTCAGGCTGCTGAACAACAACTATTGACTTTAGTCTATAACACATGGCAGAGAATCACCCAGATGAATCCTGACCCATAAGGTCATTAAATACAATAAAATAGTTCTTGTTTTAAGCTGCTAAGTTTTTAGGTAACTTGTTATGCAGAAGTAAGTACCTGGAACACATGTTTTAAGAAAGATTATCCTATTTCACAGATTAACAATAAAAAGGTAGTAAATAGCTGCAAAAAAAAAAAAAACATGTCCCATTCACCCCTCAACTGTTTTCTTGACAATCATTTATCTTAACTCCCTCTTTATATGTTACCTGGGGGAAGAAAACAATAGATTTTCTCAGCATTTGATTTGTTTTTATCCAATAAGGATACATGATTACTTCATAATTATTTTTTTTAAATATACCCTTTAGTATATTTAGATATGGCACTAAAAGAAAGAGAATCCTGATTACAACATTTATGCTATTTTTTATACTCATTATCTATACTTTTAAGTAATGTTCTTTAATAAAGAATAATAGCAGTGCCCTAGTGGCTCAGATGGTTAAGTGTCCAATTCTTGATTTCTCCTTAGGTTCAGGTCATGATCTCATGGTTCCTGAGATGGAGCTCTGTGTCGGGCTCCATGCTGACAGCACGGAGCCTGCTCAGGATTCTCTCTCTTCTGTCTCTCCCGGCCCCGCCTTCAAAATAAATACATAAATAGCAACAACAAAAAAGAATAATAAAAAAAATCACTGTATGTTAGCAAATATTTCCCATTGTTAATAATGCATATTCAAAGTAGACTAAAAGAGAAGGATTGCTAGCTAATGTATAAAATGTAGTGAAACCTGGTTATAGTTTTCAAATAATGCTTATTCTCCACACAAACTCATTAAAGCAAAACAAAACAAAGTCAAAAACCATAAACAAAATATCTAGGTAAGAGCCTTGATGTTCAAGGTAGGTTATTCCTTATGTAAATTAGAATCACTTGAATAATAGAAATTATATAAAAAGTTCCATGAAGTCTATTTTCTTTCATTTTGTGTGGTTTCCTACAGACTATAATTACCAATTGTTTTAACTTAAATAGCGTTGAGTGTGAGCATTTTCACTGTGATAAATTCAGGCACAAACCACAGGAAGTAGTGATGCAGTAAATGGAATTTTTTCTATTGAGACAGTGTTATCTCTAATATCCTGTGATGCGTTAGGACTCATATTGCTGCTGGCATGAATCTGTTGAAGAAAACCAGTAACAAGGTATCAACTTCTTCCCTCTCAAGTTGTCCCCATCTCTCTACCACCACTAATGATGAAAATTTGGGTGTATTAAGTGAAGGTAAGTATCTCTTGATAGATAGGTAGAAGATAGATAGATAGATACATACATACATACATACATACATACATACATACATACATACAGATAGATGAAACAGTCCCTCTCTACTACTGTTCAAATGTTATACGAAGTACAAAATTGGGAATTTTAACGTGGTAGGTAAATTGATTATTTCATATGGGATATAATGAATGCAAAGCAAATATTTTTGCAATTATCTTCTAAGATTAAAGATAGTTATTTTTTTTTCAACGTTTATTTATTTTTGGGACAGAGAGAGACAGAGCATGAATGGGGGAGGGGCAGAGAGAGAGGGAGACACAGAATCGGAAACCGGCTCCAGGCTCCGAGCCATCAGCCCAGAGCCTGAGGCGGGGCTCGAACTCACAGACTGCGAGATCGTGACCTGGCTGAAGTCGGACACTTAACCGACTGCGCCACCCAGGCGCCCAAAGATAGTTATTTTTGACATTAAAAAGAACTGCTTTAGGAAATTAAACGTTTAAAGATTTATGTAAAATTGCTTATAATATCTATTTCTGCCTAAATTTTATGTTGGGTGCACATTATTTTAGCTAACAATAGTCTGAGTGATCTTATTATTTTATTTTCTTATAGTAAAAATATATGTTTTTGATTGCAATGTTCATTGCTTGGACTATGATAAAAATGCTGAAAAAGTAATGCTATATAAAGCAACCCTGGATTGGATCATTCTTTTTATTAATGGGTATTTCCTCTGCTTAACAAAAACTAATTAATGTTAAGTACTATTTGAAGAGAAATTTTTATGTAAAAGATCAGATACAGAATATTTTTCAGTGCATGATTAGCTAAAAATATCTGTAAAATAAATTTTTATAATACTTGCTATTCATATGGAAAAAATTGAATTTCAAGGGGTTATATGATATAAGGACCTTTCTTTAAAATTTAATATTATGCAATTAATTTTAACAACAGCATTATTATAAGATGAGGGATAACCTCTAATAATTCATATAAAAATTGTTACTCTGTTCTCTTTCATTAGTGAATGCACAATTATATGATTTAGATAAAACCCAAAGATAAAGACTCATAAATCCCTCATTCAGTGGACACATATTTATTGAGTGCCTAATATGTATCAGAGATAGAGTCGCAAACAAAAACTCCAGAGTGTTTGACTTTGGGAAGCTTACATTCTGAGTGGAAAAATATAGAATAAAATAAACAAAATTAGTATGTCAGCTTACAAATACTAAGAATAATAGAGCAGAAGAAGGAACACAGAGTTCATGAGAAGAGTGTTTGTAAGAAGAGTTTGTGAGAAGAGTCTGAGAAGAGTGTTCTATTTTACATAGTTTAATCACGGAAGACCCTTGAGCAGAGCAGATGAGATGAAAGAAAGAGCTATGTAAATATCTGTAATAAAGACATTCTGGCTGAGGAAACAGAATATGCAAAGAGAATGAGAAGAGGAAAGGCCACATGACCAGCTGCCAGAACAGATGAACAAGTGGAGAGATTAAAAGGTGACCAGGACAGGGGCACCTGAGTGGCTCAGTTGTTTTGTCAGACTTCAGCTCAGGTCATGAGCTCAGAGGGTTCCAGTCCTGTGTCGAGCTCTGTGCTGACAGCACAGAGCTTGGAGCCTGCTTTGGATTCTGTGTCTCTCTCTATCTCTGTCCCTCCCCTGCTCGTGCTGTCTCTGTCTCAAAAATAAACATTAAAAAAAAAAAACAAAAAAAAAAAAAAAAAAGGTGACCAGAGAGTAGAGATGGGGTAAGTAAAGATTCTTGGAGGACCTAGAAGGCCAAGGTAAGGGCTTTGTCATTAATTTTCAGGAAGATGGGAAGCCACCTCAATGTTTTGAGCAGAAAGTGACATTTTGACTTTGGTTGTGAAAAGATCACTTTGGCTGTGATGTATCATTAGATACATAATATAGAATTACATTGATTGCTAATAACAAAGGAAAGTAAATCCAGAATTTCTCATGTTATAAATCTTTATAAGAAAGTAAGACAAATCCAGCTCAAAGGTTCAATTTAATTGGTAGTTTTGAAGATATTTGCAATGCATTTTATGGGTCTAATTGTACTCAATCATGAGGTCTCGTCATTATTATAAGCCCTAATGTCAAATATGAAAATTACAATTTCTCATTAGGGAATTCTGAAAAGTTCTTGGGTGATCTTCCATTAGCCTCACTTTTACTTCCATTTATAGTCTTACATGTCTTTCAAGGTCTAAATTACTATTCATCTAGCTCTCATCCAGCTATGAGTAATTTCTAATAGACAGATCCCCCGTTAGCTTCTGCATAGCAAAAAGCATGTGATGTACTAATTGAATCTCAATTAGCTTACATCATATCTCTTACAGAATTTCAAAACATGATTGTTACCATGTGAAAGGTTTGGAGAAAGGAGGACAAACATTTTTCTTTCTGTATTGCTGTGAAAGGGAACGCAACTATCTGTTGAGAATTCATAGCTTTCATCATCAAAATATAGAAGAAGCCTATAAATAAATAAAGGGATAAGGTGCCTTTTATGAGCTGTCAGAGAACACTAAAGAGCACAAGATATGTTTACTTTAGACACAGGTCCAGGTGGCAGCATCAGCCACAAGAAGCAAAACCACAGGTTCTTTCCTCTCCTCACCTGTGCTACTGTGACTTGCCTCAGTTCCAAAATAATTAGAATGAATTGTGGTTTCTTACTGGAAAATCACTCCGCTGGCTGACTTTAATCTTTCTTAGAGATGGTCCACAAAGAAAACAACAGGGAAATAGCAAATAAGTTGGAGGCAAAAATAAAGCCAAGCAAATTTATACTAAAAATGGTAGAAACTCCTCATAACTAGATAAGATGCAAATTAATTGTAATTTCCACAGTACATTGTACTCCCTGTTAGAAGTTAAACTATGCTATTTTTTTGAAAACACACTTTAAAAGGGGGAAAGTAGTATTTAGGCCAGGAACCTAGAGAAGTTTAGACATATTCAAAGAAAAGAGATGCTGTGCAGGCCTCAGAATATTGTTTCCTCATTTCCCCCAAAGGTACTGGTGAAATGAACGGAAGAATGTACGTCGTTTATGAACAATTAGGTACTTCCTATTAATAAAATGTCTCACTATAATGAAAATAATGAAATAAATAATTGAATAGTGGCAGAATTTAAAAATAATTTATGAATAATAGCCCTATAAGTATTCAGCAAATGTGAGATGAAGAAAGGGTCCCAATTAACACCTGGTTTCCAATGTAGCTGTATATATATTTATAGCACTTATTATTTGAGAGTCATTATTCTAGGCTGGAGGGATACAGCTTTGAATAAGTGCTTGCGTTCGTGGAGCTGACATCTAATGAAGAGTGACAGATCATAGACAAATAAATCAATGAAAAAGAACATTGCAGAAAGAAATGAATAGTACAGATAAAGTAAAAATAGAGGGAAAGAGTCAAGGGGTATTGGTTGAATTAGGCCATGCTTTAGATTTAGGAGTCAGGGAAGCAAGGTGTTCCAGAGATTTCAGTTGAATTGAAACTGAAAGGGCAAGTATTCTAGATGGAAGACATAGCAAATGCAAAGCCCCAAGGGGAGACAAAACTTAAAGCATAAAGAAGGCTGATGTAGCTGGAACACAGAATGTGAGGGAGGCAGTGGTAGGGATTGATTCAGAAAATGTAAGCAGGGATCAAAACTCGAATTTTATTTTAGTGTGATGCAAAGCTACCGAAGGGGATTAAACTGAAGAGAGACGTGGTTTGATTTATATTATAAAAAAGTTACCCTGAGCTCTATGTGACCAAGGTCGAAGTAGAAGTTAGGAGGTTACAGGCACGATTCAGATGAAAGGCAATGATGTCTTGGGCTGAGAAACTTAACTAAAGTGCCAGGAGAAAAAATTTTAATTATAATAAAGAATAAAGTATTTTAAGAACCCTTTAGCACTTTACAATCATCCACTGACACATGTACAATTGATGTATAATTACAGATCATTCTGAGCCTTTGTTTAATATTGGCTCCCTAAGGAGTCTTATTAAGCAAATATTTGTATCATTAAGACTAATTGATTTTCTTTTAGACGTACAGACTAGTGCTTTTTACAAATGAATGCACCAAACTTAAGAGAAAGATCATGTAGAGAACATTATCTATCATAGTTACCTAGACATCATCAGAGGCCTGGAAGCTAGGAGAACATATTCACAGCACGATGCAAAATTAAAGCTACCTGTTCTTGACTCAATCTTCAATAATAAATACTTAAGGACCTTAAGATGATGATGATGATGACCGATGATTGATGATGAAGATGCTCTTATAGTATTAGATGGGAGAATAAAAGTACTCATTTAAGGTGTTAAGCATCTTAATTTTTGAACTGTTTTCTATTAGTAGTGATAGATTTAGGTCAGTTCATTCATCACTTTCTTATAGACTCTCTTGTGATGAATTGCGAGAAGCCATTGTGTTAGGAGTTCAAGATGAGGCCAAGGAATAGAACCATAAATTTAATGGAGACCCTGATCCTCTGTGTGTGTGTGTGTGTGTGTGTGTGTGTGTGTGTGTACACACACCTGTGAGCTGGCAGGTGACACAAAAGAGGAAGAAGCTATTACAGATTTTATTGAGTGGTACCCATTGTACTATTTCTTTAGCTATTTACAGGTGATCAGAACAAGAGAGTTCACACAGATTCCAAACACAACAGCCAGCCCAATGTCAAAGATATTATTTATTGTAATTGCTATTCAAATGTTAAGCTTTTAAAAGCAAAACTCTAAATAAAGGCGGCCTGCTTTATACATTAAGCACAAAAGGGACAAGAAAGTATCAGCATGCAGAAGAGTGTCTGGTACAGTAAATATCTGTTGAAAGCAAAGCCCTTATACAAAAGATACGAGAGTCTGGGGTGTTTGGAAGAGAGCAACCCCTGTGGTTGCATACTACAACCTACCCTCTAGCAGCAACTGAACAAGAATAAATCATAATTACTGGGTTATGCTGCTTCAAGGAATATGGATTAGAGTCTGAAAGTGGTATCCATAATTTCTTCACCCTATGTGTATTTGGTGACATCTGCAAAGTTTTAGATCTAAACTATGGTCAAAGCACTACTTTTTACACATGTATCCATCAATTCATAGAGATTGAAATGCATTTCAGTGCTTTCCTTCACAAATAAGAAACTTGAAATCTTGAGAGGAACTCACTTTACCTAAGCTAACATAGATGATTAGTGATTTGTGGACACTAGGACATCAAGTTAATGAAGTACCATTTATATTACCCTGAGCAACCAAGTACCATCATGATCAATATGATTAATAAAATAAGGTATCTATAATATTCACTTTTTAAAGTTTATATATAGTCTGTTTCTTATGCCATTAAACTCATTTTACACAGTTACACAAATAACATACTTCAATACTTTAAAAAAAAGAATAAATACTTTTTTGTTAAGGAGCAAAGAGTAATTTAAGATATATTAGAATGTCCTCAGATAAAGAACAATAATTCTAAGCTTTTTTTAGTAATAGGCTTTCAGTTTGCACATTCTACTCTTTCTTAAATATTGTTATGAATGGCAGCCATATCATATGAAGACTGTTTACTTTTTGATGTTACTCATATTATCAAATACACTTTTTTTTTGTATTTGAATTTCAAGATAGAATGGAGAATTTCTTATGAAGGTATTTTAGGAGTCAGGCCCTATTAGGTTAGCTACATAAAGGATATGTATTCCTCTTATCATGTTTTTGGCTTGAAATCAGAGATTGAACTACAATATTTAATTAATCATGTGGCTCCTGAGTAATTATTTATTTGTTAGATTTCTCTAAAATTATGGTCACAGGGAATTTTCAAAACTTTTTTTTTCTAAAGATGATACATTCTGTCTTCTTTTGTTTTATTCCCATTTTATTTCCACCTGTGAGGTACAGACACAATGAAAATTTCATCACCTATAGAACAACTTAAATCTCTAAAGCTAGAGAACACTTAGGCACAACAACAGCTAAATTGAGATAAATAGTAGATTCTGGTATTTTCTCAGTCCTGTACTACTGAAACCATGCTGAAAAAGTAAAATCATCAAAGCTGAGGAAGCACCAAAAGGCCTTCAGAAATCTTTTATAAGAAGTGTTACTCAAGAACTAGGCTCAAGTAAGTACATCTTGCTACATGTGCTTGCTAGTCTTGTAAAACACTCTTCTGCATTGTGTGGACTCATTTTAGACTGTTCTGTTTAGAGTCTTTGAAGTTCCTATGTCAAAGAGGAATTCTAGTCACAGCACTTACGGAAACAATACAGAGTTTTTAATGTATTAATACAGTATATGAAAAAATGTAAGAATTTGGTTATATCTTTTGAAATTGTGTCAGCTGCACTATAGTGACTGAAACAAATAGGAATTTTTTTTCTCATGATAGGAATAGTTTTAGAGGTAGGAGTTCAGACCTGAGATAGAGCTTTCCAATGCCATCACAGTTTCTTCTTTTAACTTTTAACCTCACTCTCCATAGAATTTGGCATTTATCCTCATGCTTATAGGATGTTTGCTCTATTTCCAAGCATTTCATCCATACAGGACAAAGGGGAAAGGCCAAAGGCAAAAGGCAGAAATCAGATTTCAGCCAGTCCTTTCTCCTTTCAAAACTTTGCATGAAGGCCCACCAGTGACATCTACCTATATTTTGTTAGCTAGAACTGGATCATGTGACAATGACTATTTTAAAAAAAATATTTACGAAGGAAGGTGAATACAATTCCAATCTGAAAACAAACCAAAAACCATTTCCTTAGTTAAGGAAAAGAGGGGTAAATGGTACTAACAAATAACTAAAATTTGTTTCCCCTTAATCGTTAAGGAAATGTCCATCTTGTTTAAAAGTTAGATAACTTCTTTGTTGTAGAAATCTTTGATTTTCCTTTACATACAATACCTAGTAGACCTTTCTTTTTCACACCTTTCTTTTCTTTTAATATTAAAAAAATTAATGTTTATTTATTTTTGAGAGAGAGAGAGAGAGCACAAGCAGGGGAGGGGCAGAGAGAGGTGGAGACACAAAATCTGAACCAGGATTCAGGCTCTGAGCTGTCAGCAAAAAGCCTGATGCGGGCTCTAACCCATGAACTGTGAGATCATGACCTGAGCCAGTCAGATGCTTAACTGACTGAGCTACTGAGGCACCCCTTCAGACCTTTCTTTCTTTTAACCAGGATCCTTTAGTACATTCTAGTCTCCCTTTTTCTATGTCTGTAGGCTCAGACACCCCTATACCAGAAAAAAAAAAAACTCTCAACAATAATTCTTCTAATTTCAAGATGATGAGTAGAACACTTTCCTGAAACTTCCCTGAAAAGGGACATTTATGTTTTCTCTGTTTGGGCTAGTATGTTAAGCTTGAGGAAGAGAGGATTCCAACCCAGACCTATCACATGGTTGGGTCAACATAAGAAGCATTATAGATTGACTTCTCATCAGGAAACAAAGCAGTTCCTCTGTGAATGTCAGAACATGCAAGTCCCCATTCCAATTACACATTCAATGTCATACATAACTGTGCTGAACATGAGTGGAGATTAACTGTAGCAAATTTCTTAACCAATTCAGAGTCAAACTTGGATAGCCATAGATTTATGATCATCATGATTTGCCATGGCATGAAATTGGAAGTTGGGCTTATGATATGTCACATGTCTCTAGGCCATCTTCAGACTGAATATAAATTCATAATTTCAGATAGAGGGCCCTCTCTCTATAATATAATCTCTGTAATCTTGATCCTTATCTCTGTAAATTTCTCTGTGAAAGGTGAGGATTTTCAGGATTTATTAAAATTAATATGCCAACCTATCTTCATCAGTATGTTGAAAGTATTTTATAAAGAGGGATTTTATAATAGAAAAGTAACTCATATATAAAATATTAAGGAATATGGTTGAGGATCATCTTTGAAGTTGTTCCGAACTGAGTTTAATTTCAGATACAGCTATTTCAGTCTATTCAAACTTTTGACATCTCAGTTTCCTTATTTTAGAGTGACATAATAACACTTGCCTCATATGTTTGCTATAAAGCTTGAATAATATAATAAACATAAATGCTGGAAATAATGTTGTCATATATAATATGCTCAATAAATGGCTGCCACTATTAAGAAACCAAACTAGAGAGTAGTGAAAATGACTAAGTCTTCTAGGATTTATCTACATTTAGAAGAAATGGAAGCTTGGGAGCTGCCCTTGTGTGTTTTTGTAAAACACACTGATATTAAATATGATTTTCCACATAATTCTCTGAAAATATATTTTAATGCTTTTTTTAAATATTCTGAATAAAGTCACATAAGCAGCTAAAAATCATATATTATCAGTATATCCTTTTATCAAAGCAGAAACAAACTCTTTAAAGTGTATAAACAAACAAACCAAAAACTAACTAAAGATAGTCTTGGGAGATAAAGGAAGAAAATGGTTACCAAAGAGTTATCAAAGGAAACATTTAAATATCAAAGAGTAGTAATTAATAGGAAAAATATCTTTCTTATGATAGAGACTATGCTTAGGACAAAATGATGTGAGCCTAGGAATCTAAGTGTACAGCAATGCTTGGAGAATCTTCCCATAGAGGAAGAGGGTCACATGGACAGTAAAAAGCTTTATCAGAGGCCTTCCATTCTTTTATGTTTCATTAAAATGCTATGAACCAAAGAGCCTTAATATTCCTTCAATTGATACTTGTATTTGCTATTATAAGTCTAGAAAAAATGGAATACCTAACACAAAACAACATAACGGGTACCCATATTCATAGTAAGAAACAGGTTTGCACAAATGAAACTCATTCCTTATTATATCTCAAATTCAAGTCTCTTTAATTTTAAAGCATCCTTTCTAGCTAAAAAGGCTCATTCAATATTTAGATAGCATCAGATTTCATGTTAAATAAACTGCAAATGTTAAAATTCTTGTCTGAACTGAAGACAGTTTTGTTTTTGAAGAATGTACATTTGGCAAATATACATGTGATTACTCACTGTAGATTCCTCTGTCGTCTCTTTCCAAATAATCATAATTTGAATCTAAAGGAAAGGTCTGTAACTGACTTACTCTTTAAGTTAAAATTGATGATTATCAAGATATGCTCCATGTCTAATATAATTAGGCATAAAAATATAGATTTATTGTACCTGCTATGAACAAAGATGAATAAGAACTTGTCTCTGTCATCGAGAACCTTACACTCTCATAAGTGAGTCTGAATAATAAGCTAGCATTGACCCAAGTGCTATAATGAAAGAGTAAAACAAGCATTACTAGAATGGAGGACGGAACAAAATTCACTGAAAGAGAAGGTAAAACTGAGTGAAGACTTTCATGCTGTTATATAGTTTAGTACCTGGAAGAATGGAAGCATAGGTAAGAAACGAATTAGGTTAGAGGACAGCTGGTATCTTTTTTTGAAGTGGGGAAGAAGGAAGAAATTTCCAGAACTGTGGGCATGCAAAATCCTAAGTAAGGAGACTCTTAGGTAGACACAACAAATGTCTGTGAGTAGGGAAAAGAGTGCGGTTGTATATAATTAGTTTCTAGGGGAGATGGGCTGTTAGATTATCCCATTTGGAGGACTTTGACATAAGACTCAGTATATTTTAAAGCTACAGACAAGAAATTACATCCCTGACAATAACACTGGTTGTTCAGAACACTGAGAAAATAAACTATAAAGGGTTATTTTGTAAAATAGCCCCCTAAAATATTGGGGGCAATAGGATTGTTTCCTTTGTGGGTGAGCACATTTTAAACCTTTATGTATTTTGTTAAATTTATATATAGTTTATATGTAATTTGGTGTAATTTGGTGTTTTTAATCTATTTTAATTGTATTTTTAATAACTAGATTTTTCTAATTATACATTGCTATCATACAATATAATTAATTTTGTTCACTGATCTTACATCCTGGAACCTTGGTTAAATCATATTAATTAAGTTGTTTTTTTTTTTTTTTGGTAGATCTCATTGAAATTTCTTTATTTACATCATGTCATATATGAGAGAAGAAAATTTTACTTTAGTTGCCAAATTCTCAGTTCAATGAGTTTTGCTAATTGTATACATGTAACCATCAAAGAAGATAAAACAGAGAAAATCTTCATCACTCTAGAGAGTTCCATCTTGCAACCTTCCATTCATCCATTTAACCCCATCTCCCCTGAGTCAATAGAAATTGTTCAAATTTCTATTACTATATATATATATTTTTTTACCTGTCCCTATAATTCATATAAATGGAATCATATAGCATATCCTCTTTTGATTTTGTTGTCTTTTGCTTACTGACCTTCATCTATGCTGATATAGATATAGATGATATAGATATAGATAGATATAGATATAGATATAGATATAGATACAGATATAGATAGGTTTTTTTTTATCCTCTAGAAGCTGTATGATGCTAGCCTCTAAATTTAGGTCCATGGTCAATTGAAAATTATTATTTCACAAAGGCAGATATAGGGTCAATGCTCACATTTCTATATGATATTTACTTTATCTAACACCATTTATTAAAAAGATTTTCCTTTCTCTCACTGAATTGACTTACTGCCTTGGCCAAAATTAATTGATGAGATATGTGTGGTCAGTTTCTGAACTCTGAACTCTCCACCTGTTGTATCTATTTCTTGTTCTTGGTGCTATAGACTTTACTAGAATTCTTGAAATCAGGGAGTACAGGTTTTCCAATATTTCTTCATTTTCAAAATTATTTTTCCATGTAAGTTTTAGAATAAGGTTTTAAATTTCTTCAAAAACTACTGGAATTTTGAATGGTGTTCTGTTGAATTTGTAGATAAACTTTGGAGAATGCACATTCAACAAAACTGACTATTCCAATTCATGATCAATTATTTAAATCTCTGTTTCACATTTCTGTAATTATTCTCTGTGACTTGTTTAATTTATTCTTAGGGATTTTAGGTTTTCAATGTTATTATAAATTACAAATAGAATATAACAATGGAGCCATATCATTTATAGTAAAATAATCATGTTTAGATATATTCTTTAAAATTCAATTTCTTATAATTTATTAAGACTTATTTTATGGCTAAGAGTATGGTCTATTTTGGTGAATGTTTTCTGTGATCCTAAAAATAATGTGCATTTGCAGTTGGGGTGTTACATAAATGTCAACAAAGTCAAGCTTTTTGTGTGTGTATGCTTGTGTGTGTGTGTGTGTGTGTGTGTGTGTGTGTGTGTGTGTGTCTGTCTGTCTGTCTGCCCGTCCTGTGTGTTTGTTTGTTGTCTACTTGTTCTATCTATTGCAAGAGAGGTGTGCTAAAATTCCCCAACTCTGATTGTGGATGTGTCTATTTCTTTTGCTTCATGTATTTGAAATTTTGTTTTCAGGTAAGTATACTTAGAATTGTTAGATCTCTTGATAACTTGATCCTTTTAGCATTATGAAATGTCCTCTTATCTCTGGTAATAGATACTCTGCTTGAAGTATAACATATCTGAAATTCACATAGCCAAACAGTTTTCTGATAATCAGTTTTGCATGGCATAGCCTTTTCACTCTTTTATTTTTATTTTTTTATTTAAAAAATTTTAAAGTTTTTAAATTTATTTTGAGAGAGACAGAGATAGTGTGAGTGGGGGAGGGAGAGAGAATCCCAAGCAGGCTCTACAATGTCAGCACAGATCTCAATGAGGGGCTCAAGCCCACGAAATCTTGAGATCATAACCTGAGCCAAAACTGAGAGCTGGAAGCTTAACTGACTGAGCCATCCAGGAGCCGCTCACTATTTTATTTTAAACCTCTTTATATATTTATAATTAAATTTTCTTACTTATACATAACACACAGCTGAATCTTGCTTTTTTAAAAAAAAATTTTAATGCAGTCTGGCATTTGTCTCCTAATTGACATGCATATTCTATTTCCATGTAGTGTAATTATTGATACGGTTATATGTAAGTCTATCATTTTATTTCACTGTTTATTCATATGTTCTTATTTTTCTGTTTCTCCTCTTCTGTTATGTTTTTGTATAACTCAAGTATTCTGTAGTTTTCTATTTTATATTCTCTATTTGCATTTTAGCTTTGATGTCTTATGTTATTTTTTATATGCTATTCAGGAGAACACAATATATATCTTTAATTTATCAAGATATACCTTTAAAATTATTAAAACACATTATAAAAACAGTACCCTTCCATTTATACTGTTCCATCCCTATATGTTCTTGAGGGGTTACAGTTTACCTCTCCATGTGCTACAAACCACACAGTACATCATATCCCAGGCAAGGATTCATCCTCTCCTGTCAGGCTGCTGCTATGATAGGAAAAGATAGGATACGGTAGGCAGAGAGGGAAAGGTTAGGACCTATGGTCCTTTGGTGGGGAAAAACACATATTTTGGAAAAATGCTGGGAGCATCCAACCACAGCAAACCCCCTGGGGCATAAGGCTACTCTTAAGAATGTAACAGACACCACCTACTCCCCCTCAGATTCCCCTCAAGAATTTGACAAAAGGCCTGACAAAAAATAAGCAGTATACCATAAAACATATGACCCACAAGAACCACGCCTCATGCAATAGAATCGAGCCAATCAGGAATGGACAACCCAGCATCTAGAGTTATCAAGCCAATAAAGATAGGACCTGAGAAGGAAAGAGGGATGAGGGAAGGAGGGGTGATCAAAACCTTATCAAACAAAGACACTTGCCTATAGTCACGGGCCTTCACTTTCGAATGCCCACCCTCTGTAAAGAGAGCTTTCATACTATTCTTCCTTTGTGATCTTTTGCCTGCTATTCATATTGTGTTCACCTCTTCAATCTTCGAAGCAATGAGACAACAAATCCCAGGTATTGAGGTAAAAAATCCTGCAACATTGCTAATGTCAGAGACAAATCAATCTCACCTAGAGTTCTGAACTCCATCTAGGCTTTGTTGCAGCTTTAGGTAGAGTCCATTTACCACCAAATATTAATTCTAAAATCCAGAATTAACCTCTGAATAACATTGGCTGCACACAAAATCCTTAAGGTCACTGAAAAACTTGCAGCTTCCAAATTCACATATATGTTACCTAATGACTGATGGAAGAAGCCCATAGGCACATTTTTCGGTTGATGTGTCAACCATCCATTTTAAGAATTTTTATTTAATTTTTAATTTATCCAATCATCTTATATTGGTATGTAGATATGCTGGGTAGAATAACATAATCCTAATGGTAGTTTTAGGCAATTTTGCTATATCTGATTTTAAGGAGGAAGTGATATATTTAGAGTGTTGGAAGAATAAAACAGTTAAGAGGATGGTCTTTACAGCCAACACAGTCAGTTCCTGTCCTGATATTCACAACCTGACCCCAGACAACTTCTCTAACATCTTCCACTTCCAGTTTTTCTAGCCCTGAATGAGGATAATAGTACTTATTCCATAGTGTTGATTTGATGAATAAATCATATAGTAATAGCAAACATTATTGAATTTTAGCCTTTGCCAGGCACTGTAACTTACATATAATTTACTCATGTTAACTAATTTAACTCTCTACTAATAGTGATTATAATTCATCTAGTACATTGCCACATTTTCAAAACTCAAAACTTGTTGCCAGTTATAATTTCAATACTCCAAAGTCTGATGGCTTACTAAAATAAGTTAGAAATCTTGTCACATTCTTAGCCCAGGAATAGTTGCATATCACAATATCATCAGCAAACACACCCCCCCCCCTTGCACATACACATATATATACATACATACACATATACACATACAGACACCAGTGGGTCACTTTCAAATATCTAACAAAATATCACATTTGGTCATAACAGATCTGTGGAATAGGAAAGTTGGATTTATAAAACTTACTTTTAAAGTGAATAAATGGAAGTACATCATAGTTTAGTGATTTACTAAAAATCTCATGAGAATGGGGCGCCTGGGTGGCGCAGTCGGTTAAGCGTCCGACTTCAGCCAGGTCACGATCTCGCGGTCCGTGAGTTTGAGCCCCGCGTCAGGCTCTGGGCTGATGGCTCAGAGCCTGGAGCCTGCTTCCGATTCTGTGTCTCCCTCTCTCTCTGCCCCTCCCCCGTTCATGCTGTCTCTCTCTGTCTTAAAAATAAATAAACGTTGAAAAAAAAAATTAAAAAAAAAAAATTAAAAAAAAAAAAAATCTCATGAGAAGCCCATGGAAAATATCAGATATGTAAACAGACATCTCTGTTAAGGGTTCTCCTCTTTCCTAATTACATCCAGTGTTTTCCTATATGAAGCAAATGGTTTTCCTTTGTAACTTTTCATTACATCTCTCAAAGCCTCTCTAAAAATATCACTTGCCTGGAATGTGTGACAGTGATTGGTGCCACCGAAAATTCATCACCTTCAGATGATTTTTTTTCACTTGATATTAGAATGGAAATTAGGATTTAATATATTGCTGGTTTTATATATAACTTCCCACAAACAAAGCAGTAATAAATTATTGTACAGGCATAATAAGCAACTGAAGGCTCTAAGTAATCATAAATCGTAATTACTATCTTTACTATTAGCATTTTAATAATAATTTATAAAAACATAATGAAGTCCTCATCAATCAAAACTACACTATCAAAAGAGATTTTTTTTTGTTGTTGCTAAGAACTTACTCCAACAAAAGTAAAAGTGATTGTTTTCAACCTCATGGAAGCATCCGCCAAATGTTCTTTATTTAGGAAAAGGTTATGTGAATGTGTTCAGAGTTTTGGCACATTCTTCTTACTAAGAACAGAAAAAGAAACAGCTGGAATTCAACACATTTAAAAGCATATCTTCACATATATGAACTGCTCAGTTTTTGTCAAGTATTTAATGGTTGTCTATTTAAAAGTTAGTTATCTTGTAAAAAGAAGCTAGTGAATTTTTGATAATCATATGCCTTGAATTGAAAGTATGCTATTCATTATGATTTAAAATGCTTCGTCTATGTTGAGTTTTAAAACAACTAGAGAAACAGATGTCAGACATCCAATGTTGCTATTCTCAATCAGAGATCATTTTTAGTTTAACTGTTCCTCTTCTACAACTGTAATAAATTTGCTTTCACATGCATTTCTGGTCACAAGAACTGCAACCCCTAAAAAATGTAAAGCAAGCTGAGATTTGCAAATGCCCCAGACGTTGTTATGCAAAGAAAGTCTCTGTCTAGCCTGAAAGAAAGAATTTAGGTGTTAATTAGGAGTGTGTTTGGAGAGTTCTCTAAATTCTAAGAAAACACAGTTTCGTAAAAGAACCCTTCCAGAAACTATCAAATAAATTCAGTGAGGTATTTTTCAGAACAAGTTGAAAAACGAGGTAGTAGGGTAGTAGCTCAATACTATGCACTTTGCCATTTATTTCCATGTTTGTGGAACACATTTTCTGAATAAAAAAGGAAGACATAGCCTTCCATATTCTCTGTTATCAGCCACTGATGTCTGCCTCAATTTTTACCTTGGTGAAGAAGGGGGGGTCCAGTAAGCATGAGAGAGGTTAGGTAACAGAGCATGTGTGGCTGCATGTGCAATTCAGTTCATTAAATTCTGCATGAAGACTCAGGGAGATTTTCCTTCTACAAATGTACAACTGTTCTCCAGCTTACAGACTGGAAAAAGATGATATTGAAATGTAACTAGTGTTTCTTTAATTATTGCAAGTTTCTCCTTCCTTATTAAAAGTATATTGGGGCGCCTGGGTGGCTCAGTTGGTTAAGCGTCCAACTTCGGCTCAGGTCATGATCTCGAGGTTTGTGAGTTTGAGCCCCGCCCTGGGGTCTGTGCTGACAGTTCAGAGCCTGGAGCCTGCTTCAGATTCTGTGTCTCCCCTTCCCTCTGCCCCTCTCATGCTCATGCTCTGTCTCTCTCTGTTTCTCAATAATAAATAAACGTTAAAAAAAATTAAAAGTTTATTTGCTAACTCATGCTTGTACTTAAAATTCTGTTCTTGTAGCTGTGCAAAATCATACCAAGGTATAAAACATGACATAAGACTATTGCTCTCTCATCCGCTTCAAGAGAATCTAGTTATTGAGATGACTAGAAAGATCTGATCAGACCAGTCCTGCCTATAATATCTGCATGAAATTGGGTCCAAAGCAATATTTCATAGTACACTTCTAGGGTGGTTTCCATTTTAACCTTGCTTGTATTTATGTACATTTATGTAAATCTGTGTGCAATATGCAAGGTCCAACAAATAACTAAAATGCTGACAGTGACTGTTAGAAATGTATTCCAAGAGAGAAAAAGGCATACTTTTGAATTAAAATATTATTTAATATTTACCAAGTTGTTCTCTACCTTTTTTCTGTAACCTCTTGTCAAAAGCCACATGTGCCTTGCTATTTTCAGAGTAAATTTGTAACAATGGGGTAATCTAATTGTTAGTTATTTGGTTATAGCCATCTGTGGCAGGCCAATTAGAGAACAGCCTGGAATTGGGTTGAAGCACTTACAAGGCACAGTTTATTTATAACTTGATATTTATGGGGAACTCAGTAGTAAAACTCAGTCTCATAAAGGGCCAAAATTGCTGTTTCTGCAATCCACAGTATATCGCACATAAAGGCTGCTTCATCAATCATTCATGAACACAAGAAGAAGACCCAAGTTCTCAGGACCTTATTTTTTTTGAGTCACTTTAGTAAGATAATAGTCATAAATAGTATGTTAAAAAAACTAGTTCGATGTATTTTTTATCCACATTTACATAAAGGATTAAACATCAAACTGGAGTATTTTATAAGCAGCTATACATAATTATTCTAGGTAGAGGAAAAAAATGTTTTCAAATCATTTTCTTACAAATTTGACCTAAACCATAGCTAGGATCCTGTCCCTCAACAAACGAAAAGGACAGATCAGATGGCAAGCAGGTAAGCAGAAGAAGCAGAGTAATGAGGGTATGTGTCTGGTTTCCCTCAATCTGACTAGTAATAGCCACTTTATCAATCTGAGGAGGTAGCTTTCTCTCAAGATGGAAATTGAGCCCCATCTTTAATACTGCAGGCATTGGCCAGGCTATAAATATAGCTTTAGAGATTACTATACATTTGTAAGACTATTTCTCTTAATTTGAAGAACAAAATCATCTTATAGGTAATGAAATACTTCCATTTACCAGGTTGGCAAATATCCATAGAAGTTCAGTATAACTATTGCCCATGAGATGTTATAAATTTTAAAAAGACATTCTTTGGGGCGCCTGGGTGGCGCAGTCGGTTAAGCGTCCGACTTCAGCCAGGTCACGATCTCGCGGTCGATGAGTTCGAGCCCCGCGTCGGGCTCTGGGCTGATGGCTCAGAGCCTGGAGCCTGTTTCCGATTCTGTGTCTCCCTCTCTCTCTGCCCCTCCCCCGTTCATGCTCTGTCTCTCTCTGTCCCAAAAAAATAAATAAACGTTGAAAAAAAAATTAAAATTAAAAAAAAAATAAAAAGACATTCTTTGATCACTTTGTGTCCAATTCTTAATATGGCATTTTTTGTTGAAATATAGATATGACATAAAATTATTAAAACTTATTGCATATCAGCCTTGTCCCCAAGCTTTTGATTATATTTTCTGAGTTAGACTTTACAACACATCTGTGAGATTGTTAGCAGTATCCTCCCTTTAAAACTGAAGGAACTGAGAGCCTTATAGTTTAAGTAATTTACTCAAAATCACATAGCTAATAATGGGTAGACATATACTTTATTATTTTTTTAATCTTTATTTATTTCTGAGAGAGAGAGAGAGAGAGAGAGAGAGAGCAAGCAGAGGAGGGGCAGAGAGAGAGGGAGACACAGAATCCAAAGCAAGCTCCAGGCTCCGAGCTGTCAGCACAGAGCCCGACACGGGGCTTGAACTCGCAAAGTGCAAGACCATGACGTGAGCCGAAGTTGGACACTTAACCGACTGAGCCACCCAGGCACCCTTGTAGACGTGTACTTTAAAGCCACATCAGTTCTTTGTCCGATGTGAATATAAAAAATAATACATTTACATACATGCAATGAGGTGATATGCATATACATTTATCAGAACATGGCAAACAGTAAAGATAATAGAGAAACATAGGCCTTGTGAAATGTTGGTTGTTCTCATTTTACTCACCAATTAACCAAAAGATTATATTGTAAAGGGAGATAATGGAGACAATTCCTAAATGTGCCACCTTGGGAGACGTGCCTTCTAACTATCAGAATCCATGTAAAGTTAAAGAAAAAAAATATTTTTAAGATTAAGATTCAAGATCCCACTCCAGGTATAGTGAATAAAAATATCCAAAGGCAGGCCTGATGATCTTTAGAATTGTTTCTGATGTTCAGTCAAGTTGGGGAACAATTTGACTCAAAAGCCCAAGGGTCTACTAGTTTATCCAGTTGTTATATTCTGTGAGGCTACAATATTGATCCCCAAACTTGGGTAAAATTAACATTACAGAAAGAAAGTAATTCTGTTTATGAATTATCTTTTGGGAGGGTAATGTGCAAAGGTTATAAATGTAGGCACTCATTATTTATCAACACAATAAAAAGTCAAGAGCAGGGCTTTCGCTATACATATTGTACTTTCTACTATTATTCTCCTTTTCTTTTTTCGTTTTTGTTAGATGACCTCGGGACAAATCTCATGCTTCTATTCAGCCACATGTGACATTGGACAACTACATAAACTTTCTATGTCTCCATTTCTTTACCTGTAAGAGAGATCACACCATGTACATCATTATTGTATTGTAAGGACTGAGGGAAAATTCATGTGAGAATCCTTGATAAAATGGAAAGATCCGTGTACTCAAGCAGTTATGACTATTGACTAATAAAATACTGAAGTTAAAAATATATACCTACTTCATTCATATTTCCAAGTTACATCCTTATGTACCCTAATCATCTTCCTCTAGAGTCCTTTTATGAAAAAACTAGATTAAGAATACATACTTCTTCTGGTAATAAGGGTAGTTTGTTTTCATGAACAAATTTCTATAAAAACTAGAAAAAATAAAAAAGAGATAATGAATACCAGGTTTCCTATTTGCTTAAGTCTTGCCTGATTTTTCTTTGGCTTTGGACAGTGAGTCATTCTTTATTTTCAACACATACTTTAAATATGTGATAAAATCATAAGCCCCCATAAGCTTTAAGACTTCGATACTGTCTTTCACCTTCCAAATTATTAATGATCACAATAAATATATTTTAATATTGATATTTATATTGAACATTATTGAACAGCAAGAGAAAGTCAATTTGAATCGACTTTATAAAGCTAGTTGAAACTCAGTGCTGCCAGTACAAATCTTATTATAAAATATCACTTCTAACAGAAAAAGACTAAGCAGTCTTTCTCAACCAGGGAAAATGTCAGTCACAACTGGAGATATATTTTAAAATGCAAAGCCTGGGTCTTCACTAAGGATGATATGATATCTCCAAGGTGTTGAAAAGATGCAGAAAAGGAAGTGGGAACATACCAATTGTGGAAAACAAATACTAACAATCCAGTATGAATTACACAAAGCAAAGCAATTACCTTTGGTTGTATGTTTCTTTGTGATTGACATAAAAATAAAAATAAAATAAAAAATAATAATCTCAAGAATAAAAGTTTAAATCCTAAATCCATTCCTAAACATAGCACTAATTATGATATTTTCATGATATTCCCATTGATAACACATTTTATGAAGCTTTGTTGGGAGATAGTTATCCATGCTATCTCATGTTTCTGCATGTCTGTAAGCAGACACATTGATGGTCTTTGTTTCAGAATATCTGTTCAAGATGTTTGTATAGTAGACAGCCTTGGAAAGCAAAAATATTCTCTCCCTCTGTAACAATGGGCAGGCAACACCTATTGTCTAGTTGAGCACAGGTTTCCTTTTCTGGTGTCCCCTGAATCTCTTCATGTTTTCCTGTGGAAATCTGGCCCCCAAATAACTGACATGAGAAAAATGATAATGTGTTTTTCTTTCCTATGTCTTTAAGGAAATGTCCTTTGTTTCTGACCCAAAAGTCTCATACCTTCTAACATGAAACTTCTCATCCTACTCCTGCAAATTTCTCAGAATCTTCCCAGTTCTTATTACATTTTCCAGATAACTGGAACTTGATGCCTTAAGCACAATTAATCAATTTGAAGCCCACACTTCTGAACTAATGTTTCATAAGTTTAAATTCAGGCTTTGTCAACTGCTAGCTGTGTGGTCTTGGAAATATCCTATGATCTCTCCAGAACTCAGTTTCATCATCTGTAAAATGGAGGTAATAATGTACTTCCTGTCTCTTAGGATTGCTATGATGAGTTAAATAAGTACATGTAAAGTACTTGGAATAGTGTCTCATATTCAATAAATGTTTAATTAATGCTGGCTCTTACTATTATTTATTATTATAAAACTGGGGAAATAGAAGAATAAAAAATCCATAATTTCACCATCATTTGTACATATTGTCAGGATTTTGGTACCTTTTTGTTGTGCTTTGTTTTGATGTTTATTTTCATAATTATTAGCATATCTAGAACCACTTTTGAAGAAAATCTTTTAATAATATATTACAGGTTATAATATAGGTTTATTTAGGGTCATCTAGTTGAGAGGAATAGAGACTCATAAACAGTTTAAATGCTGGCCCTCTGCTCTTTGCAGATAGAACAAAGATCTTGGATAGCAAGATCATCAGGACGGCCCATAGGAACTAGAAATTTGGAAAAAGATGCCATGTGTACCTAGCTTACTGAGGAATCTCAACTCCTTAAGGTATAAACATAAAGCAATACTTTAAGTTGTTTTTTATTTATGTATAACAAATCCCTCTGTCCATTTTTGGGTGATATTTCACTAGACTTCAGAAGTTTTTGTACACTTTCAATAAATAGCACTGCCCAATTATATAGCTGATTCAAAGTCTTCACTAACTATCCTAATTAGATGGAATTGAATGAAGAAAGGAGTTGAGCTTTGCCTCTCCTCTTCTTTTGGACAAATTCCTCCAGTATTGAAAGTATGGAGGAGGGATGAAAGGCAAAGTACCTAATTGGTTGCATGTGTGCAGTGTGGTGCCTGCTTGGGATTCTCTCTGCCTCTCTCTGCCCCTCACCCCCTCTCACACATGTGCACACTCTCTCTTTCAAAATAAATAAATAAACTTAAAAATAATAAAGAAAGGAAACTGCACATTGTGGGGAGAACAGTAATTGAGGGGAGAGGCTATCTTACAGGGAAGTGCTCTGCAAGGTCAAGTTGTGTGTGTGTGTGTGTGTGTGTGTGTGTGTCTGTGTGTGTGTGTTTGTGTGTGTGTGTGTGTTGAGGGCTGTCATGGGAATATCTCTTGCTTTGCCTTAAATAGGGGAAGTTTGACATCTGAATTAACCTCTCCAGTGTTTAGACTAGATTACCCTTGCAATCTAACTTAGCCTAGATTACCCTTTTATGAATGATTCCCATAGGTTGTGGGCACAGAATTTTGAGGGTAGTTTTAAGCTTTATCCTTGCTTTTCTTCATGCCAATGAATCCTCTTACAGAGAATTTCGCTAATTCGCCTTCAAATGTTCAATTAGTAAAAGCCTTCAATTCTCTTTTCTGTGGAGTGATGGTGAGGTGTGCCAATTTCTGCATTTTAAACTTTACATTTGAGAGGTTAATTCAGATGTCAAACTTCCCCTATTAAGGCAAAGCAAGAGAAATTTCCCATGGACAGCCTCAGCACGCGTGCGCGCACGCGTGCACGCGCGCGCGCACGCGCGCGCACACACACACACACACACACACACACACACACACACACACAAACTTGACCAGAGCACTTCCTCGCAAGATAGCCTCTCCCCTCAATTACTGTTCTCTTCATAATGTGCACTCAGTTTCCTTTCTTTTTTTTTTTAAGTTTATTTTGAGAGAGAGAGAGAGAGCATGCGCATGCGTGAGAGCAGGGGAAGAACAGAGAGAGGGAGGCAGAGAGAATCCCAGGCAGGCTCCGCACGGTCTGCACAGAACCCTACAAAAGGCTTGAACTCAGGATCTGTAAGAGCTAAAACTAAGATCCGATTACTTAACTGACTGAGCCACCAAGGTGCCCCTATTTGTAGACTGACATTGACTGTGTGGGGTACTGTGAAGTGAAGTTGAATAATGTTTGGGCAGATTCTGCAAGTATCTGGAGACTCAAGATCAAAAGTTTATAACATGTACGTACTTTATTCCTTTTTGGATTTAACTCTCTTCATCTGTCATTCTCAGAATTGGAAGAGTCCAACTCATCATTTTCTTACAACTGTACCATATTAGTGATATAATAAATACTATTTTAAATATTAGGTTATATACTCGATATGATGTTTGGGCCTACTTATGGAGAACCACAAATCTACAAAATGTTATAATGCAAAGGGATTTCCTAATATTGTTAAATTCCAGACTTTTCCATTATCAGTGATCTGATTTTGTGCTTGGACCCACATCGCACATCGCATATGGCCAGGACAGGGTAGGGCATGACCAACACATTGTTTTCCTTGTTTTCTTATTGTTGCTTATTTATTTATTATTTATAATACTTTTTTTACGTTTATTTACTTCTGAGAGAAAGAGAGAGACAGACAGAGCCCAAGCAGGGAAGGGTCAGGGAGACAGGGAGAGACAGGATCTGAAGCAGGCTCCAGGCTCTGAGCTGTCTGCACAGAGCTCTAGGCAGGGATCGAAACCATGAGCTGTGGTATCATGACCTGAGCCGAAGTCAGACGCGTAACTGACTAAGCCACCCAGGCATCCCTATTTATTTATTTATTTATTTATTTATTTATAATAGTGATAGTATCACATTTATTAAGTATCTACCATGACCCAAAACTGTGATAAGTATTTTAAATCCACCTCATTTATTTTTCATGCCAACTCTAAGTACTATTTTTCCAGTGTATTGAGATATAATTGACATATAACATCATTTAAATTTAAAGTGTACAACATAATTTGGGGCGCCTGGGTGACTCAGTCAGTTAAGCATCCAACTTTGGCTCAGGTCATGATCTCGCAGTTCATGAGTTCAAGCCCCGCATTGGTCTCTGTGCTGGCAGCTCTGAGTCTGGAGCCTGTTTTGGATTCTGTCTCCTTCTCTCTCTGCCCTTCCCCCACTTGTGCTCTGTCTCTCTATCAAAAATGAATAAATGTAAAAAAAAATTTAAAGTGTACAACATAATTTGATACATGTATATATTGTGAAATGATCACCACAATCAGATTAGTTGACACATCTATCATCTCACGGAGTTATTTTTTGTTGTTTTTATTGGTGATTGTTACTATTTTAAAACCACAACTCTTTGAAAGTATAAAATTGTCTTTGGTAAAATAAATTACATAGAACAAAACCACACTGAGTGCTCAGATTAGAACCACTTTGATCATAACAGGCAAATTTATTTTTTTAATGTTTATTTGAGAGAGAAACAGAGAGATACAGAGAGAGAATGAGTGAAGGAGGGGCAGAGAGAGAGGGAGACTTGGAATCCAAAGGAGGCTCCAGGCTCTGAGCTGTCAGCACAGAGCCCGACACGGGGCTTGAACTCACGACCATGAGATCATGACCTGAGCTGAAGTCAGACGCTTAACTGACTGAGCCACCCAGGTGCCCCAATAATAAACAAATTTCAAGCACACAATTCCTTTCTTCTGAATTACTGCATCATTTGCAAACCAGATTGTAATTTTAATTTTTAATACCTATCCCCCATCATTAAAAAATAGAGGAGTGCACCCTCACTTCTACATATACACAAGTGATAAAACATAAAATTTCAAAAAGAAATTGACTAAACATTTTATATATAACATAAATAAAATAATTTCCATGAAGTAAAAATGTTCTCATCACAGTTTTTTGGACAGGTTTCTATTCAATATCTAAGGCATTAATTAATAAATCCAATGGTCAAAGAAATAGAATTCTGTGTCTTAGAGTTTAAAAAAATATCTTAGAAGGTGGGATGAAGGTAGTCAGTCACAGTGCATATTAGAATACGAATTGGTAATTGGGTTGTCTGTCTTCCAGTTATTTTATTGAAAACAAATCTAATTCGCAGCAAGGACTGCTAATCATAAAAAGACATAATTCTTTTTTTCCCCACGTATGGTATTTCTTCATAGGTATTCAGCCACAAAAAGCTATGAGCCTTGGATTCTGATATAGCCTTAGCCTTCCTCAAGCTGTGCTTGTATGTATCAGAATGCATCATCCTCACATTAGGGAGTATATCATGATGCTTTTATTCCCAATTGATGCAAAGTAGCCCTGTTGTAACAGGAGGCCACACGGGGAGTTTACTGAGTAATTTCTTTTGCTTTCATGTTGTCACTCTCTGAGCATATCAGGCAAATTCTTCCCTTTCTGATTGGTGAAGAGATGGGTGAAAGCTGAAATTTCTTATATCCCTTAGGAGGATATAAAATGTAGGTTAAATTCTCATAATATGATTGACTTGAAAAAATTATCTGCAAATCCCAATGGAGAAAACATGACGAATGAGTGTCTATGAAACATGTAATGGTTCCTAAGTCATCTGGTAGCTCTGGAAAATAAAATATGTCTTTTTGATAGACATTGCCCACATTTCTAACGGTTATATTATGCAACTGTCGACTGAATGTCATTAGACATGATTTTGAAGGCCAAAAGAGTAATATTTCATGGAACCCAAAACAGAAAGTAATTTAAAAGTCAATAACCCCCACCCTGAATAAAATTCTTGACCTCTGTTTTCAAAAGTAAATAGAAGGAAATCCTAACACTTATACCCAATGTTTCCATGTAAGAGTTATAACCAATATTTTTTTTTACTTCTTAATATTTGAAAATGTTTTTCTCAGTGGATTATAAAAGATTGTTAGCATTAGTAATGTGAAGGAACAAACATTCTTTCCTGTAGAGATTGCTAAATGCTTCGAGGAAAATAAGGAAACAAAGAATGCTTCACTTACAGGTCCCAAGAGGGAAACTTCCAGAAGGACAAGGCTGATCTTTTGTGTGTTTCTCCTTTTGTGTGATCAAAGTCTGAGCTAATTGGCCTGTAAGGACAAAGCTTGATCCATGTTGGGACTCCCATAGAGCCTGCCTTATGGAGGGGGTTGAGTAGATTAAAGAGAAACAGATCACTTGGGAATAGAGGTGACTGTCTTAAAAGGAGAACTTTTACATTGAAAATAATGAAGTATCAGACAATACATACTTGGAGTTGGGCATGCTTGGAAGTAGAAATGTTAAGGCAAATAAAATTGAATCACTAACGGTTACAGTAAAATAACTGTATAAAAGGAAATTTCACAAAACTTTCATCAATTAAACAATTTAAATTAAAGTAGGAGAAGAAGACTTGGGCTGAAAGACTTGCTTATTTTGTTCTAGCACTGCCATTTACTCCCTGTGATGTTCTCTTCAGCTCTGGAAATTATTTTTGGTATTAACCTCAGGGCACTTTTTCAGTCTCTGAAAGTTCAGTTTTCTCACAAAAACCAGGAAGGCTCAAATATATTTTATTCTTCAGATATATTTATACTAAAAGATTTTAGAGGATATATTATCTGATCACATCTCTGGAGCCCAGTGCAAATTTTAGCATCCAAAATAGTTTTGCTGTAATTCAACCAGGACTTGACTTTCTTATTAAAAAGATTCCCCCTGGTGCTTAGGGGTGCCTGGGTGGCGCAGTCGGTTAAGCGTCCGACTTCAGCCAGGTCACGATCTCGCGGTCCGTGAGTTTGAGCCCCGCGTCGGGCTCTGGGCTGATGGCTCAGAGCCTGGAGCCTGTTTCCGATTCTGTGTCTCCCTCTCTCTCTGCCCCTCCCCTGTTCATGCTCTGTCTCTCTCTGTCCCAAAAATAAATAAACGTTGAAAAAAAATTAAAAAAAAAAAAGACTCCCCCTGGTGCTGAAAGATGATACTCTCCCCACCCTTGATACAGACCCACACCCTTATACACACACATGCACATACTTCACATTTACATTCACACATTATAGAAAGTCTGGTTACAGAGAATGAAGAAAACGTATGCTTCGCACATGTCTTGAGTCTACTAAGATTCACAAGAGTTTTGTTCCTGCTCAAGTTTCTGTCTCCGCCTCATTCACATGGACGTCTTCTCTCCTACACACCCCCTTGCATCTTAAGTTCTTTTATCTTTTATCTCCAAAGCCTGGCTCATTATCCCTGATTTCTGCTATATTCAAAACTTAAACCATCATCATAAGAGGCAGCAGAGCGTAGAGGTTAAGAGCATACAGGCTTCACAGTTATACAGATATGGATTGAAATCCCAGTCTAGAAATAACTGAGTAGTACTTATTAAGTTATTTAACTTCACAAATTATCACTTTTCATATATATATATATATGTGATATATATATATATATGTGTGATATATATATATATATATATATATATATATATATATATATCACATTAGGGTTAATGAGGATTAAGTAAAATAATGTATATTCAACACCCTGCATAGAATCTAAAATATAAGTGTTCCATAAATTATCAACTTTCAACCCATTTTTAACTGCCCAGTGGATATTTTCACTCAGACTGACCTATTCAAAACTGAACACTGATCATTTCCTAAATCATGTTCACATCCTCATTTTCTGGCTTCAGAGGTAAACCTTGAAAGTATCTTTTCCTCTTCCGTTTACCCTTCATCCCTTCTATTTAATCAGTAACCAAGTTATAGAACATTTACTGAAATAGGTCCTCATTTCATACAGACTACTATAAGTGCCTCCTACGTGAACTTCAGATTTTGGGGACTCCTTGAATTTTAACCTTTGAATGTATAGCTCAGAGAATATTACTACTTTGATCGAAAAGTTCTGATGACCACAGTAAAGGTTGGTTTTGAACACAGCAGAATATCATCTACCTCTTTAAGGAGGTGTTCATGAAATTTTTCCTCAGGCTCAAAGCAGACAGAATCACTTCCTCACTTTTCTTAATTCATTTATACCACACCTTCATTTATCATATAATTAATTTGTATACATAAATATTTGGTAAAGTAAATTCCATTTTAGTAAAAACCTAGTCTGAGCACTCATGGATGCAAAAAGTAATCTGGAATAAGAGTCTATCAACTTGGAAAAGGTTCTTTTCTTATAGTCAATTGTTTTAAGCCAAACAAATCAAATATCTTCTAACATGATTATCTTAAAAGCTTAAGAAACTGTTTTTTTTAAGCTTAAGCATTTACTCACATATAGCTAAAAAAAAATAGAATTCACGGAAATATTCTTATACAAAATAACAAGAACAGCTGAAAAGGAAAAAAAAAAAAACACAACCCCAAAACAGGTTCAAGGTATACCAAAACACCGAGAAGTGAAAATCAAATTCACTCAGCTTTCAACAATCTTTGGGCACAATGTGATCATAACAGAAGTAATGAATCAGATTTTGCCTTCTCATTTCTCTCAGTGAATGGTATAAAATATTACCTTCCTCAAATACCTCTGGAGGTTTCAAGGGCTTTCTCATTTGTGCTTAAGAAAAAAAAAAATCCATTTCCAGATTCCCTACTACACACTTGGACACAGAAGTTTCCTCAAAGTTACATCCCACTTCCAAGGTCCTGATATCTCACCACACCAATTTAAGATGATACCATCTCCCAAACTATGTCTCGCTTTGCCACTTAAAATTCCTGATCAACAAGAAAAACACCAATATTTTCCAAAGGCTTTAAAGAAGGACTGGGCAGGAGTCATAAAGTCCTTCTGATTTCTAAGTTATATTCTGCAAATTCTCATGTGCCAAACTTCATTCTAGAAGGTCTTCATTCTGCATGCAAATCGATTTATGCAGATGGACACCTGTGTGCTGCCAGTCATCCATTTATCAGACAAATATTGAATTCCACATTGCACTCAGCTGGGAATATCCTGCTATAGATGAAGGCATCAAACATTTTTATCACTTAAAGCGAAGAAAAATGGAAGAATTATGCTTGCAACATATCACATAGATTGTTTTCATTTTGCTGCTTCTTGGATTGAGAGCACCAATGTAGATCATTTGGTCTGTGAAAGTTTTATTGAATCAATATGCCATACTATAAGTAGCGATTGAAACCTTAGCTGAATTCCAGCTTGAACAAGTCCACAGGTCACAATTCCAAACTTAGAATAGAGTTTCTGGTAACTGATTACAAATTATATTTACTGAGAAAGGCTTATATGTGCTGATCTGTGGGACATTTAGAAACCATTCAATAAAATTTGAGTCACAACTATGACTGTTTACAAGACAAACAAACTATATACTAAAACTATGTAAGAATCAATTTTAAAGAAATTAATCATTCTGCATTTATGTAAAGTTGACCTAGCAAAAAAAAAAAGTGTTCGATACTAAAAATTATGATTTCAGTTTTCTCTCATAAACAGCAGGTATAGATTTTAAATTAATCTACCTATACCTTCTATTAAATGTATCTCCAATACAGATTTGTATATTTGCCAAATTTTGAAAATGTAGTAATTCAATGATAATAATGTTGAGGGAAAGTTCTCTATGAGTCTCTTGTGATTTTGCCTGTCTTGTTCCTCTGAACCTGACTGCTCTTTATACCAGACTATATCCATGGTGATTTTTATTGAGGGAACAGGCTTAAAATATAGAGATAGTATTTCCCTCCCAGGCAAAGGGTGTGCTTGTTTTCAATCTGGTTCCTCCCAAATCTAAGAGTAGGAGTGCTTACTGCCATTTACAGAAGACCCAATTTCCCTAGGCTCACTGCTCTCCTGACATGCCACCTACTGTGTGTACAATCGAATGATTGGATCCATCTGGGTCATTCCCATAGAACTTAGGTTCAAGGGGAATTAACACAAACATGAACATCTTCATGATATTTGCTGTGCTGTGAATAAAAAGTCTCTGTCCAAAGAGTCACTTGTGTCTTCTGCCAGGATCCATGAAGCATGGCAGGCTTATCAGTTAGTTTGCAAGATGGGCTAAATGTAAGACACTTCATAGTTCATGACAGTCTTTTGGGATGGGATCCTAACAGAGGCATAGCCTGGAAAAGGTATTTTAAGAACCTCACAGGCTGATTAACAGGATTCGAAAAAAAGTCCATGGGGATCAATAGTGAATATGTTGTTTAATTAAAGAAGGAGGCCATCAGACTGAGGTGGTTCTGATGCTGTGGCAGCCTACCTAAGGATACCCAAATCCCAGCCTGTAAATGCCTCAAGGTTACAAAACAAAACTTTTCATATGCCTCAGTTTATCTTTTGACAATGTTAACCAAACTCTAAGGTCAAACAGACAATACACAGTCTTCTATTTTATTGCCTGTGCACAAAGAATTGGGAGGTAGCTTTAGGTCTCCTTTAGTGGAGTAGATTCAAAGATGGCTACTGAAATGGTTTACGTTGCATGCCTACTTCACTCCCAAAACCATCTCTTTCAAAATATAGCACTACATCATCTGTTGAAAGTGGTCATTTTTTAATGTCACATTTTAAATATGACAGAGATCAGCTAGTTATTTATTAGAGCTTCCCGCTCAGCCATGTCTCTCTCAGCTCTCCTTTGGTAAGGATGTTCAAGTGACTGAGTTCTGCCCAACTGAATATTAGTGAACAGTATAGATACAGTCTGCGGGAATTTTTGGTGAATTTTCCAGAGATTTTCTTTCGTCTCATGTCAGCCAGGTGAAGAACTCAAAGTGTGAGTGGAGACAGGAGCATATGTTTGTTTGTTTGTTTGTTTGTTTGTTTGTTTGTTTGTTTTTTCTCTAAAGACAAGACAGTGAATTTTAGGCTTTATGGGACACATAAGGCCTCTAACACATATTATTCTTTATTTTTTACAATCCTTAAAAAAGTGAGAAACATTCTTTATTCTAGGGTTGTTCAAAAAATGAGGTTTGGGCTGGATTTAACCCATTTAACCCATGCCTCGACAAAGGAACCAGAGGAAAGAAACCTGTGTCACTACAGGGAGAAGAGACCTTCAGCAGTAAAATAAGACATGAGCAGGTGATCCCCTGAAATTTTGACAGCTTTTTTTCCTCTTATACTAGTCTACCTAAATCTGTTAGGATAATATTTCTGACAAATTAAATCTGATGACAAATATTCTCAGATGATGAATACGGTGTTTAATTGAAGGGGAATATAAATGAATATTACATAGATTCTGACCTTTAGAAAACATAGTGATGCCAGTTAAATAACAGGTAATGATCACTAAGGAGATAGAAAACACCTAAAAGATTTACAGTACAACCAAGAGAAATTGATTTCTTTGCCTTTATTTTATTGACAGTTTCCAAAGGGCAGATTTGTCCTCAAATATTTTTATGAAGGTATTTCTATATGCTAATTACTAACATATTATAATGTATATGGCAGGAAATATTAACTTTGATATTTGCTTCTTTAGTATTTAAAACATGAGCAATACATTTTTAGAACTAAGGAAAATCCCATTTTTTTGAAATGTGGGTATCTTTTCTATCCATCGGCTAAAGGAAAGAATCACTTTCCATGAATGACTAGTTGCCTGGATCTCCTAGCCATTAAAACAATGTCTTTCCAAATATGGAAAGCTATACAATATTTTTAAATCATAACATGCTTTGTGACCTAGGAAGTGATTTCTCCAAAAGTTAAATGCTTATAAAATGTTGAGATACTCCATTAGCTCTAAATCACATGTACCGTAAAGCAGTCTCAATCCATTCAGGGCTTCACTACTGTACACTTCACATTACATATATTTTTATACTCATATTACTCTGGTTAGAAATAAATCAGTTAGAGTAATAGGTTGAAATTCAGGATAAGCTAAAATACTGTGCCTAAGACAAACAGGCTTCCTTGAATGTGGTCAAAGAGGTGAAATGTTTGGGTATTGTTTTGTCTCACAAGGTTAAGGTAAGTTGGAAAGATAAATGAAGTCATCTTGACTGAAGGCTGAGGGAGAGCAAAAGGACAGCTTGCCAGCATGAATTTTCTCATTAGAATGATAGGCAATTGCTTTGAACTCCTCTTTGTACTTTTCATTATGTGTCACACCCTCACTGGCAAAATCAATAGTCAGTGTTATTGTGCAATTAACTAGCTTTTGATTACACAATTACATTGCAATCCACACCTTTAGTATTCTTATTTTTTATTTTTATTTTTTTGCAATTGGTTGAATTTTGTTGGAATTTGCTACTAGTAGTTTACATAATAGAGTTTGGAGGGGAACTCAGGTGGCATTAAATAACCAGTTATAATAAAGATAAATAATACCCATATGCCAAACTTTGGAAAATTTCCCCTAGATCATACATATTAGGAAAGACATTTATTAAAGAATTACAGATGCATATACTGATATATGCATAACATACACAAACATTAAAAGCTTTGAATTTCCTATGAACTAACTATCTTGGAGATGTGAGTACATAAGTTTATTGTGACAGTGAACAAATATGTACATTGCCCTCTCCCCAAAAAGATAATATGAGCTTACATCAAACTCATATTAAGAGTGGCACTGTGTAGAATGTCTCATATACTCTTAGAGTTCAGGAGTTGTCTAGAATTTCAGATAAAAGACTGCAATTTGCTAAGGAGAATAATCATGGTGAGTAAAATTTATACACATAGCATAAGGGTGAAGGAATTAACACAAGAGGTAAGGTGTCTTTCCTAAGTTCAGAGTTCTTCAAAGTGAAGAATGAACTCTCGGGCTAATCAATCCACTGTTTGGCAATATAATCTCCCATGTCCAGAATGAGTGACATATTTTAAGACAGTATAAGTCTTCAAATGTAACTTATTGCTAATGTTTCATTAGAGAATGTGACTTAAAACCAGAATGTGAGTAAACTGGAAACCTTTAGCAAACATTTGAAAAATTATTTAAATCTAATCTACGCATTGCAAAAGTAACCACTATGTGATATGTCAGCATTTACTCTTTCTAACAAACATGCTACCTTGGAAATATGGCATTTGTGTGATAAAATCCTAAAAAGGGGGGGGGCCTCTATTCCAACAAGTGGGTATGTAAAGGTATGAGGAGGAGCCTCAATTCAATACAGCTACGTGCTTAGGACCTCAAAAACATCTACTGAAAGCTATAAGGCTTCCTTCTTCCCTTGGCATATATTCCTCTTGAGACACTATGGAATGAATTGTAACCATCATAATGTGGGGGGAGGAAAATGCAGAAAATATATAATCACAGACCAGCACACTCATCTGTTGCTGATACGACTGTTCCTAGTTTAACTAAAGGTTTAATAATACATAAAAAAAATAAATCTCCTATGGTTAAGTGTCCCCTTAAATGTTATTATTTTATTAATTTTGAACTTTTGTGGGGTTTTTTTGTAACAATACTTTTGTACATAATGACAACAGACTAATATTGAAGTGATTAGAGCAAATTAGATCCTGTGAAACTGAATAAAACAAACCTCATTTGAATGCAGTCAGAAGGCCAGAAGGGGGAGCTGTCACTCCTTACCATTCCTCTGTATTACAGACCCAACAAGAGACAAACCTTGCCTCTTTGCCCAGCAACAAGCTTAGCTAATAAGAAACTACCACAACTCAGCCAGTGAGAAGCCACCACCACCTTAGCTCTTCCTTTCTTTCAATGAACTTTCCTTCAAAGCAGTTCCTCCCAACTTGTCCTTTTTTCTACATGTAATGTACCTCCACTTTGATCTCCAAACTTTCCTCTGTTTTGCTATAGCTTGTATGTCTTAAATTGCAATTCTTCTGCTATTCCTGAAGAAACCCACTTTGCTGGCAAAATAACTGGCTGTTTCACTGTTAAGTTTGACAACTCCAAATATTTCCCTCTATACATGTAATCAAAAAATCAGATTGAAACTATTCACAAAAGCATTGCTTTTTAAGTAATAAGGATTGAATTTTGTTCTTCATCCCCACACTTCACATCATTTATTGCTAGTTCTCTTTTTTCTCTTTTTCTGATTCTACTCTGTTCCCCTCACACCTTAATTATTATGGCCATCACTTACTACATATGCAGCACCCACTGAAGCTTCTTCTATTGCAATGGAATTTTCACAGAACACATGAAATTGATGTGATGCCCAAATACCCCATAACCAAATAGGAGAAAGAAAGTGTTTTTATCAAAGGTAAATTTTCTCTGATCACTTAAACACAAGAAAAGTGATTTCTTTTTATTTATTAACTCTCTTCATTTGTATCTGTGGCATATCTATTTTACCTCCTCTATGGATCTAAAAAATGATTCCCAAAGTCTTTATATATTGTCACAGCAGGAAAGCGTTCATACATGTCTTCTGGTATATGCAGAGGTATTTTCTCTGTGTCACTTGGGATTCTGTCACTTGTCATATGGCAATTTGTGGTGGGCCAAAGGAGTTTTGATTAGGAAACATGACTGTTACTTACCATGTCATAAGAGGCTAACATCCCAAAAAAGGCAAATATTTTAAAATGAAAGATCCAAAAAGACACGGAGGAACCTAAAATGCAGTGGCCTGTTTTAACAAGCCCTTCACATGATTTGAATTTATACTTGTGAGAAGTGAGATGATTCATTTTCAGAAATGCCAAATAAACGCTGTGCTGTTCAGTTAACAGTAGGTTTACAACCTATTGGAAATATGTACAAACACCTCCCCTCCACCACCACCACAATGGAGTCCCAAGCCCTAAGACACTTCACTTCATGGTTCTTCTTCCCCTCTCCACTTAGGAGGCTTATTTTTCACGGGCTTTGCAATGAGCATGCGCTAAAGCACTGAAGTCTCATCACTTCAAGGAATGGGCATATGTTCCAATCAGACTGCTTTTTGCCTTATGTGGGCATGGATGACATCCAGGTAAGGCTGTAACCTCGGTAGTACTCAGCCAGTGAGGAATCAGGGGAGGAACTTGCACGCTAGGAAATAAAGTGCCTGCAGTAACTGCCCTGAGTGTGCCTGTCCATCAGACATTGGCTCTTGCAAGAATGTTGATTAAAGCCTTGCCTCACTGTGCTCAGAGTCTCGTGTCCCTACTTTAACTGGGTCAGTGGGCTTATTTCTCACAATACTGAAGTTGGAAAGCCATTTCACTCTACCACAAAAAACAAAAACAACAAAACAAAACACAAACTTGTACAAACAAAAACACAGATTTCCCTACTCTGCTCAGAACTTTCTTCTGTTATGTAACTTATTTTGATATCCAGTGTAAAGTTTTACTATGTTTATTATGGGGAAAAAAAATCTGAAATGCACTAATACATTTTCAAGGAAAAAAAACTGGGTGAGCATAAAGAGGTGGAAAGCTCTAAATTATGCTCTGGCTAGAAGATAAATATTTCTCTCCAGTTTCCTCTTAGAGATCAAATTAATGTGAAACAGTTTCAGAGACTTGTAAACATCTGTGTCTATCAATATCTTACTATCTATAAGACAAAGGTAATCAGAAATGTATTTCTTAAGTTCTGTATAAGAGATAAATACCAGGAGATCAAATAGAAATGTAATTAAGTGGGATTTAACAATATAAAACAGACAAGCGGGCAAACACATTTGAAAGTTTTCTTAATGCTCTTTCAAAATTTTCTATCATTAATAAAATAAAAATTTTAGAGTAATTTATACTGATTTTTAAAAAATGTTGTTTTGCTCAAAATAAGTGAGATGGTCATTAAATGACCCAAGGTCATTAAATGGTCATCCCCAAATGCGGGATGGTCTTAAGTCTGGGGTCATGAAACATCTTTCATTATATAGACAACTTGTAGAAAACATAAAGCAAATCAGTATTACAGAATATTATCACAGGCTCTTTCACTGGCTGAAACCATGAGTCCTTAGACAAGGAACAAAGGAGTCATTGTTTCAAATTTTTCTTCATGGGTGAAACTGAAGGGAAGCAGAATTTTCATCCCAAAATACGCCTCTTTGGTATAAGGATTATTTAGGCTGATTATTTTTTAGGAAACAAACACAGGAGAAGCTCTGAAAACACAGTAGAAGGTTACCCTTCAGTAAGAGACATTTACATTTACAAGGGAAATCTCCATTTGTAAGGGTGTGTCCTAGGCTGTACCAGGAAGATGAGGGAGGAGCATAACCAAATCTTTAAAAAACTTAATCAGCAGAGAAGATAAAGGTGATGACTTAAAGTTCTTTTTTTTTTTTAATTTTTTAAAAATGTTTAGTTATTTTTGAGGGGGGAGGGGCAAAAAGAGGGGTAGAGGGGTCCAGACAGAATCTGAAGCAGGTTCCAGGCTTTAAACTGTCAGCACAGAACCAGACCTGTGGCTGGAACCCACAAACCGTGGGGCTCCCCCAAACTACGAGATCATGATCTGAGCCTAAATCAGACGCTTAACCCACTGAGCCACCCCTGGCACCCAGATAAAGTGATGACTTAAATCTGCATAACAACCTTACCCTTGTTTACTCTCCTTTTCCTGGTAACCTCATATTACTGCCCCACCCCAAACACCTTCCTTTATCTTTAGCTGGAGATATTATTTAAGGTGCCGGCATGGGCCTTTTCTGAGAGTTAGTTTACTTGGGTATCCCGATGTATACAGGGGGAACATGTTATTAAACTTGTTTGCTTTTCTCCTGTTAACCTTTTTTTAAATTTTTTTTTTAAGTTTATTTATTTTTGAGACAGAGAGAGACAGAGCATGAACGGGGGAGGGTCAGAGAGAGGGAGACACAGAATCTGAAACAGGCTCCAGGCTCTGAGCTGTCAGCACAGAGCCGGACGAGGGGCTGGAACCCAAGTACCGTGAGATCATGACCTGAGCCAAAGTCAGCTGCTTAACCGACTGAGCCACCCAAGCGCCCTTCTCCTGTTAATCTTTTACTGGAGTTGGGGGCAAGGGGTAGTCTCAGCCCAGAACCTACATGCCTGAAGGGAGAAAAATTATTTTTCCTTCCTTACAAAACACAAAGATGACTTCCAATTTTCCCATTCACATTAGAAGTTAATAATCAAAATATAAAACCTATGTTTCTTATTTTTATTTTTGTAGTTAATAAGATACTCTAATTTTTTTCTTGGTCTAGTAATATATAAATGACAACAAATATTATATTAGTTCAAATAATCCAGGCATTATTTAAGTAGAACAAAAATCTCAGCTGTTAGTGTTTCCCTAGATGTAGGATTGCAGAAGAGACTTTGATGTAAGGTGGTTGACACAAAGATGTTTGGATTTCAATAAATATTGATTGTGGGCTGAAAATATCAAATCATGGTGTTAAAACTGAGCAGCAAGGAATCTTGAGCCTTAAAAGAAGTAAGACCCAGATGGGGTGGAAGACCTCAAGAAGTAAAATGATAGGGGATCAAGTTTGGACCTACGAGGAGGGAAGGGAGACTAGATATAAAAAGTAGGCACTTCTGGTGTCTATTGAATGACAGTTTGAGAGTCAAAGCTGCTAAAGAGTTATTCGTAAAGCTGGAAACAAAATTCCTCATATGATTTTCACAAATGATAAATACTTTTAAATTGTCCTCTATTTTAATTATTTTGCCAAAGAACAAATACTATAAAAATATACAACTTCTATGTTGAGAGACAGAAAAAAAAGGAAGTTACAAAACCATGTTTTATTTTGTTCTTCAGGATAACTTGCTATTTCTTTTCTTTTTTTTTTTTTTACTGAATTCTTGGTACATTACCACCCATGGGCTCAAAACATTTATTCAAAAATCTCTATCATAGTTATTCCATTTGAAGTGGTAGAAAAGCTTCAAAATGATAAATCCTATTGAAGGCAACTATAAACAACATTTGATTCATATATACTAAAACTTGTTATAAGTAACGAATGATTTAGATAGAGCACATTTAGCACTGTCTAGCAATGAACATTTATTATGGGAATATCACAGCAGATGAGGCCGTGGTAGATAGTAAACCATCAATCAGATGCGACCCCACAACAAATTGTACCTCATCAACCACTTTAATATGTCATGAAGCTTCCAAATAGACATCACTGGACCATTTGTTAAGCCCAAACTACTTTTTCACTGACAAAGCAAAAGACATTTGGTATTTTCATTTATATGTAATATCAAAATGAATCGATGGGATCTACTCATCCAAAATAGAATTTCTATGAGGATGGGGCATTAAAATTCAGCCCTTCATTTCTTTATACAGAAGTCACTAGTGATGATGCTCTTTTATTTTATTGTTTATAAATGTTATAGGAGAGAAGACTGTATTTAGATTTTGAAACTCTAAAAGAGTCAACATTGGTATATTTAAAATACGTTTTTATTTAAGCAAAATGCAAGAAAAGTGTCACTCCCATTTCCATTTCTGTTATAAAATTAAGTATTAAGACATTCCCAAATGACATTGCAAGAAGAGCAAAAATAAAAATAGCATATTGGAATGCTCATATGCTCACACGAGCATGATAATTCCACTAATAAGAAATGCTTCTTTATGCTACAAAATACACTTATCAAAAAAAAAAATCATAATCCAGCTTAGACTTCTGATGGTAAAGAATCCCCTTTATTTCTTCTCTCACATTTGTTATGATTTTTGTTTATCTCTGCAATTAATTGAGCTTAGTTCTATCTTTCCTGTGAATATGCATAATCCTGCTTTACATGGTGTTCCTCCTTAGACTATAAAGTGCATGAAGGGATAGAGCCTGCCTCACTTCCACTCCATAGTGCCCTTTCCCTTGAATTTTGAATTCTTAGTTGTCTTATACTGCTTTATAATCATCTTCCAAACATAGCCCTTTAAAAATCTACATAGATACAAGAAAATGTTGATACTACTTCTGATTTGGAAATACTGTGTTTCATATTCTAGTATTAGATATATGTTTTGGAGGTATACTCTACATTTTGCCTGACAAATTAGATTCTCTTGCTAGTTAGACCTTTGAAAATGCTTGTGTGTAGTTTCAAGGAAGATTAAATTACAAGATGTCTTAAAGAAATGTATCACCGCTCCTGAAAAAGCACATTAAAGGGATTTAGAGCAAGATTTGGAAAGCTGGGCTTCAGAGTGAATTTTTTTCTCCCCAATTTGCAGTAAGTGTTTAACCTGAGAAAAACTACTTTTAAAATTGGATCAAAACTTTTATAAATTTTTAGACAACAGTCTACCATGAACCTCATTTCTTGCAAGTCCTTGCTGAGTATACCAAACCACAAAGCATAACCACCCTCTGAGTGAGCTGTTCCTGCAGTAGGTTACATAGGCAATTAGGTAGGTCAAGACAACTGTCTCAGAACTTACTTATTTCCCAGTGGGAGGAAAATGGCGTCCTTACTGTTTGTTATAGAAGATGCTAGTTCCTGGCCCTAGTTTCCATTATTACAGCACCACCTGGCCCCATTCTGACATCCTGTAGGATGTGGGGGCATGAGAAATGGAGCTATCATACCCAGCATCCTGCTGTTTGCTGTGCTGTGAGTGAGCAGTTTGTTAACTGGCTTGCTCTGACATTGAGTCTGGTCTACTTTTGGGAGCCATGGAATTTTGGCAAGCCAAGAGGCATGCTTGCTTAGTCATCTCCTTTGGAGTCTTGTTTCTTGTTGCCATCCTATAGGAGGCTGGGGATCTTCTCTGGCACTTAATGACACATTTTAGAAAAATAAAATGATATACTTTATGCTAAGAAGTTAACACATAAAGAAAAAATCTCAAAAGAGAAATTTGAAAACTATGCCATGCTCAATTGTTATCAAATTTTCCAGTTACTATAGTTATTATTTCGGGGAATATCTTCAAATGATTTAATGACATACTCAGCAAGAGCCTGCTTTAATTTTATATAATCACACAACCTGAGAGTTGGATGGGAACATAGAGACAATCTCTCATAGCAGGTGGCCCTGCATGTTCTCCTCAAACTTCTAGTGACAATATATATCAGTGTCCACAAGATAGACATATCATTTTCAGATGATTCCTGTCACAAGGGCATTAATTTTTACATTGATTTGAAATCAAGGGTTTTATAAAGCATCAATTAATTTAGCTAAGTTTTATTTTATTTTCTTTATTCCTCTATCATCCCCCCCTTTTTTTTCTTTTGAAACAAACATTTAAGCATCCAGGAAAAATCTTCCCTTTCTTCTGGAAGCACCAGACTATCTTTTTCCATCATTTCACGTGACTATGAAAAATATTATCTTATTTCCCTTCTTTCAGGCTGATGAGTCTCTCTCTATTTTTTTTAAACATTCATCATAAGAAAAGTGTTCCAAACTTTTCAATACCATAGTCACCATTGTTTATATGTTCTTGATTCCACTGTTTCAAAAAGCATGCTATCCAGACTATTTCCTTCATAAAATCTGCCTAATATGTGAATGTAGCCAAAAGGTGGACTTACCTACTTTTTCTTAACATTCACATCACAACTATTTGCATAAAGCAGGATATTATTTTCACACGAAATTATTCCAATGATGTTTAAGCCACTCAGAATTAATATAAACTGTTTATATTTACATGGCTAGGTTTTATTATATTAGGCTCTAATCATCACCTAATTTGAATATATGAAAGATTCTTATTAAACACTGGTTATGAGAATCAAAGAATAATTTTTAATTCATTTCTGCTTTTCATGACATTGAAGTGTGACACTGTTGACCATCATTCTTAAATATGAAAGCATGTTTTTATGTAGTTAAGTTGAAAAGCAAACTGACAAAAACTTGTGCTTAAAATATTCAATTGGTCGGATATTCATAAAATATAAGTTATGCCTAGCTAATGAAAAAAAATATATATATACATATATATATGAATCATGTATACTACTAACATAATACATTTAAATTAAAATAAGGGAATACTCTATTTGTATATCAAATTGAAAAAAACCATTTTTTGTACTATAAAAGTACACTTCATCAGGTATTCAAATGTAGTTTGGGTCTGCATGTAAATAGTTACTCTATTATGTAATTCTGTTTGGCATTATGAATCAAGAGCATTAAAATGGTCATATCTTCTGCAACAATAATTCTAGTTCTAGAAACTGCCAAGGGAATGATCAGATTTATGCTTAAAGATATTTACAGCAGAATTATAATGTAAAATCGTACATAATCTAAAGTAAAATAACTTTAAAATGTATATATGTAAAAAAATTCATGTTCTGCATTGAATATGTATATTCATATATATATGCATGATGTAATGTAATATATATGTTTACTAATAGATGTATGCATGTGTGTATGTATATACATGTATTTGAACACCAAGAAAAATCTGGGCAGGATTAAAATGACTATTCTTGTGAGGAGGGCTTTGTAGTAATTTTGAGTTCTTTTAAAAGTTCCCCTTCCCCCTAATTCCAGGGTCTCTATATTGACCATATGCTATTGTTTACATTAAAAACAGACAAAAGTCTTCAGCTTACTTAGGATCTAACCTGTGCTAACATACTGTGAAAATTAATGAAACTCCTAAACAACTCCTAGTTGCCAAGGCTAGAAACGTCCAGAAAATGCAGAATAAAATATTAAAAATTAAGTACCATTGTTTTATATTATCCAACATGCTGTGTTCTTAGTTGCCTAATGTTACTGACATTAAACACACAAGGCTCATTTCTCAACTAGTTAGAATTACATTTTCAAAATACTCCCAGGTGCTCAGAATACCCTCAGAATAATCGAATCTTCAGTAATACTCCGATCAATCATACTTTCAATCTACCAGTTTGAAACTAATGCCATTCCTCCTTTTTTTTCTTGTTTTTCTTGTTTTTATTTTGTTTTGTTTTGCTTTGTTTTGTTTTGTTTTGTTTTAGGCTTCATGTTCAGCATGGATCCCCATGCAGGGCTTGAACTCATGACCCTGAAATCAAGAAGACCTGAGCTGAGATCAAGAGTCAGACTCTCAACTGACCGAGCCCCCCAGGCACCCACCATTCTTTTTAGATCAAGGAATAATTGTGCCTCCTTTCCAACATCTTTCCAAATGTATTAATATTAAATTAACCCATAGGAAAACTTGATTAACAATATCAAAACAATGGTTGTTTTTAAATGTTGTGTTTCTTGATTTTTTATAATGAATGATGTTTTTTATATATCAAGTGGCATTCAAGGAAAAATGGGTAAGAAACTTACTTAATATTAACTGTTTTGGCCTTTAGACTGACTAAAATGTAGACGAGGGTATATAGAATCCAAGCCACAGCTAACCTCCATTTATGATGATAGAACCATACCTGATACTTCCATACATTTGGCAATTAGTTTTTCAATTACTTTTTAATTCAAACTAGATGTATTAAGGAAGAATGGCATAATCAGACTTACTCTCATCATAGTCATGATTTTATTAATTTAATTATTTCCATGTCTAGAGATGCATATCTTGAAAACAATAAATTTGGTTTCAACTACAATCTAGTGACTGTGAACTTCTGCTAACTGGCTTTTTTTTTTACTTTAAAACATAATAGTTCACATTCATAATGAAGACCCAGAGCCACTGTCATATCTTGAAATATCAAAATATATGAGAATTTGCAGTATTATATTAAATAAAATGTTATATATAAGAGTATTTGAAATTATCTCATAGGCTTTCAAGTTGAGAGTGATTGATCTGCTTATAATATTTTTATTAATGCTAAAACTTCATTCATCAGAAAACCACATTCTCAGATAATAGCAGAAAACAGAAAAAATGCATTTTCAAGTGTGTTTTTTTCCTCTCCTCAAATAGCTGGAGAAAAACAGCATTTGGGGGAAAAGGGGCCTTTTTAAAAATCAAACTAGTTTTATTTTACCCACCAATTAAAGATTCCTGTTCTCATATACTTCCTTAAGATGTCCAGATTCACCTGAATGTTTAGGCATTATGATTTAAATCTATAAGCCATGCAAATTACTTAAAGCTCTCTGCTTCAAATAATGAACCCATAGCAAACATGCTATTAGGCAATTTAAAGGATTAAAGCAATTGCCACCTTGTTAAATGAGAGAGAAAATCCCTGTCCATTTTTCTGCCCTATCAACTTTTCAAACATATCCACTTACAGTGACATTTAGAAAGCATCCTAAATGAGTAGTTGTACAATATTTTAAAATAATGAATTTCATTGTCTATTTAACATACATATAAGTAGCCCCATTAACTGAGTACTGACAGAAAAAGAACACATAGCTTCAGTTCAAGAAGAGCATCACGTGTCTTGTCTTAATAGCATTTTATTTATCCCTTGTGGTTTTTGAGGCTAAGGAAATGACCTTTTTTCTTTCTTAGTGTTTAATTCTTGACACCTCAAAGTACTTCCACAAGTGCCATATTTCTTCCATTTCTGTCTTTAAATTAGGTTCTGAAGGGAGGGAAAAACACACGACATTGACATTGAACATTTAGTATGAGATGAGAAATTCAATGGTATATGGATCTTATCAACTGTGATAATGACAGATAATTTTATCAAAGCTCTGTTGCAATCCTCAGTAGAACTTCTACTGTTTCTCAATGTTTATGTATTATTCAGACTAATAGTGATCCTAAAGTAGAAAAAGCTTCTTGTCTCTTAAAACTTTTATTGAGAGGAGTTCAAAATGCACACAGTTAAGTGCTATTCTGTGTGCATTTAATGTAGAGTGAAAAGCTGTTTGGTGCCCATTTTAGATTCACTGGCAACAAGACAGGCAAGAAGGCATGTACAGGGAGTCATGAAGATATATATGAAAAATTAAGAGTTTAAAATTAATTTGAACTTATAATGTAATGCACCACGTGGAAATCTAAAAATCAATTTCCAAATGGAACAGCTTGAAACTTTTTCTTGCCATCTGGTTTTGGACCTGGCTCATTCAATTCCAATTTTGCCCTTGTAAATACTCCAATTTTACATATACTATATGAGAATGATAATCTCCATGCCACCTAAGCATATCTTGTTTGATTTCCTAAAAATATAGTTGTTTTTGTTTTTTTCTACACTGTCAATATTCCCCAAATGCCCTCTTAATCATGGGCATACTTACCTTTATTTTAAACCAGGTGTGATATTGTTATTTGATTTATTGACATATTGGATGGTGACTGTGTTTTATTTGGCTAAATTAATATATATATATATATATATATATATATATATATATATATATATATATATATATATATGCCAAACATTTTTACATCTTTAATGAGCCTAAAATACAGATTGATGAATTCAAATCAGGAGGGGAAAACAGATTTGGCTATTTGAGTCATAAAGTAAGAGAAAAAGTAGGGCCTAATATATAGACATAGGATTAGAGAAGATTATGCATGGAAAGCATTTACACATGCTGGCACACAAGAAATGCTCAGTAAATGTTAGCAATTAGCCTTTGTTGTTTTGTGTGTGTGCTAATAGTAATAAATAGAAGATTCGAGATTTATATTTATTTTTTCTGAAGCAAATATTTGTTGAAAAACTAGTTACTTTACATATGCTATCTTATTTGTTCCACACAAAATAATGCTGTCAGAATGTTGAGAATTTCACAAGTCAATGCCACCCCCACCCCCACAAAGTACACAGTTAATAAATGGCAGAGATGTGAGTAGATATTTGAGGTCTGTGTTTTTGATGACAATCTCAAATAAGTTTAGCACATGTGAGCTAATGTAATAAGCTGCATCTTCTCAATACATCTATCGATCATTTAGTTCTTAATAATTCAGTTTGATCTACTTGAAAGGAAATGACAGTTATAAGTCAGACTGACTTCCTGGAGCTTCATCCCATATTTTTAAAATTACTTATTGTAAGTTAAAATTTTTGCTTTGGAAAAATATGCTACCACTCTCAAATTATTTGACTAATATAGCCATCCATGAATAAAATAATGCTTTCATATATACATAAGACACTTAACATTATAACAGTAAATCTTAATGGTCATCCAACAGTTTAATTGTGACATGAAGAACTTTTTTTTTAGAATATGTATATTGAGGCTTCCTGCTACCTGTTTGTACCTCTATGAAACTTGTATAAAGAATGTACAACTTATAACTGATTAGTGACATAACCACATAGTTTATGCTCACATATTTAAATGCAGCAATTATGAAAGATATTTATTTATATATGGCATATTCATATATATTTACATACTAATTATATATATATATATACACACACACACACACACACGCACATATGCACACAAACTAATTTATTATAGTGGTAATGCAAAATCAGTTAATAATTTTGATACAAAGTATTCTGAAGTATCAACCACTTCAGAACATACTCTGCACATAAAACAAATAGTTTTTAGTGAAAAGTTTTCGCTGATAGTGTCATTATACATTAAACTCTTCACAATGAGAGAAGACCAACATCACATCTCGAACTTTTTATTCTAGTGCATGATTCTGTGTCACTCCTTTTGTTTTTAAGATATCAGAACGTAAATCTTGCAAATATAATGAAGCAGGAGTTCTACAGTGACAGGTATCTGCAAAATCACTCAGGTAATCGGTATCAGATATTGTTCCCTAGATACTGTAGTTATCATGCTATATGTCTTAACATATCCTACAAAGTACCCTTGTCTCCAATTCTATAAATTCTATTTATTCTGCTTGACCCTTAAAGCTATATTTAACTGATTTCGCTGTTACTTCCCACTAATTCTCAACACGCTGACCATCACAGATTGGTTACTTAATTGTCCTCTAAATTCACGTACCATTTGCCTGGGTTAAGTAACTGGCTTAAAAATATATTACTTGGTAACTTTAGACACGTTGTTACTCTCATATAACAAATGCAGATGATAAAAATAATGGTACCTTTTGGATAGAGTAGATTTAGGCATTAAGTTAAAGAATTCAAAGAAATTATAAAACACAGAGCCTAGCACATAGTATGTGCTTAAGAAAAAAGAAAAGAAAAGAAAAGAAAAGAAAAGAAAAGAAAAGAAACCTACTTAGCTAGACACAGCATATAGCTCTCTACCTCCTTGTCTTCTTTATTATAATTATCATTTAAAATATCTTCCCTTTTATATTTACCTATTCAAAGCCTTAAAAAAGAGACATATAGTTCATGTATTATATTAGTTATTTTTCCAAATGTATCTTTATGTTTATCTTTTCTGCTTATTTAAATTATAAGTTTCACTTGGGGGCATTCAATAAATATTTGAATGAATGTATATTTTAGGTGTTCTACATAAGTGTAAGCACAGTATGAGGATATAGGAGATATACATAGATTTTGCTAAAAGTATAATACATATTTTTTTCCACTTTGAATGTACAAATTACATTAGTGTCTTAACATTTTGGGGGGCCTCAAATGGAAATGGATGATCGTCAAAGTTCTCTAACAGTGCATCAAGTTTAATTCATCATGCTTGGCAATCAACAACCTCAGCCCCAAATCCCTGCATGTATCTCTGCACTGATCCATGCAGTCCCTAAACAGGAATGGGGCATTCTGTTAGATAAATGAAAATCCATATTAGTTAGCCAGAAGCAATTCTCAGACCCCTATGGATTCTGGAAGACACTTCAGTTACATTCCAAATTGCCCTAAAATAAATTCTTTATTAGCTGCCAACTATTACATTAGAGATTTCATGATGTGCCCCTGTCTCCAGAACATAATCTTGGACTTAGCCCAGCTAGATAACTACTTCTCTGGTGACAGAGCTTTTGACACTGATATGAAAGGGATTCTACTAAGCATATGTAGGGTCTATCCTAATAGTCTATGTGGTGAACTCTTCATAAGGTGACAGAAGAAATGCATTTCTATACTTATTCTGGCAACATATCAAGAGCTATAAATTGTCAGTACTGAATTTACCTATTAAACCTTTATATTTTCCCGAATAATAATAGTAGGCAAATATTTTCTCTGTGTGAGAATACAGACTTACGAATTTAGCATTTTGTACAGAGGCAGAATTCGAAATATAACCATTCCAATAACTATTATGGTGAATGTATACATAATATTTATGGTTGTGTCTGCATACTACTAATAGGATAATATCTCACTTATTTCTACTAAAAAACTCTGTTACAAACTGGAATATAAAGCATACATTGTAGGCTTAATTATAGGTATAGATTTTTTTAGCAGTAAATTGTACTGGATTTCAGACTGAATCAGGTAAGTATCAACCACAAAAACCAGCTTGAAAACTAATGGGTTCACATCTACTTTCTCCCTGTTATCAAGTACAGCTGCTTCTCTCTTATCCTGGAATATAGATATTTTCCTAAACCTTGTCACTCACCATGCCTCTCCACAACCAAAGTTCCCCAATAGATTATTCAAAATTTATATATTAAATTGAATTGTCACAGTTACCCAATAGCTAAAGACACTTTGAGATATCACAAAAACAGGAATAGGAATGATTTTTGTACTTGAAAGCCATTTGTTTTCTCATTAAAAAAAAAGCACAAACAGAAAAGCCAACACACACACACACACACACACACACACACACACACACACACACAAGTATAAATCATCTAGAAATTAGTAAGCCATTTGTAGAACGGGTTGAATGCTAGAGCTTACCCAATTTCACCCTGCATCAAGGTTCTGGTATGATATAAAGAAAAGATGACTTCAGAATATAATTTGGGTATTTTACGCACCCCCCCTCCTGAAATAGTACCAAGCCCACTTTAGTTTTGTTTTTAACATTGCAGTCACTTAACTTAGTTGGAGACATGCTAAGTAAAGGGGGGGGGGAATAAATCCTCTTTCTTCTCCATCCCCCCAACCCTCCCCCCACAAAAAGTCCTAAGAATTATAAATTACAGGTTCCAAGAGGGTAGATAAAGCTTGGAATACACACTTAATAAATGGCTTTAAAAACCCTATGTGGAATCAGTAAAGAAATTCCTTTCTTTTATGAAGTTGTATATCATTTTTAGGTACCAGTTAAGGATTTTGAAACTTTGATTTGATTTTCACATTGTAACTCTGGAGCTGTGATCCTTCAGTTATTTTTCTTAAATTCTACTCTTGGATAAAAGTAATCCTATGGACTAGGGTGGCTAAGTGACTGAAAGGCAACTTTGGATGAGGCCATGAGCTCTGATGGACGCTCTGTCCTCTGAAAATGCAATGGCTTTTAGATATAATGTGCTTATTTTCTTTTCTTTTCAGAGGAATGATCTGTTGTTTGGATGATCTTGCTTTCTTAATCAGACAAAAGTCTCTAACAAAGATCCCCAGCCATGACTGATCAAGATCACTATTTGATAGACACACTATTTAATTGGCTATTATAAACTCTCATCACCTTTGGAATTTCTATTTTGAACTTTTAATTATTTTTCAAGTAATAAAGCCTATAAGCATAGCTTTATTTTACTTTCTTTTTTCTTTCCTTTTAAAATTTTTACATTCAAATAACTTTGAAGGTTGAAGGTTTGCTTTTGGAAACTGAGAAAATGAAATTGCTCTCTGACCAAGGCCTAATGTAGCCATGATTCATCCTGGAGCAAAAATTTTATGGCCTAGTTGTAAACCCTTGGAAAATGTAGCTTATAATGTAAGTGCTGACACAATCTTAACTATGGATTCATGAACCCCAACACTAATATATCCAAGGCATTTCATTACTGTCAGTTTGTCTTACTTGTGAATTAAATAACCTCTTTAAAAATCTTTATCTGCCTTTTATTTCTTGAACAAAGTTTCCTTTCTAGAATTTCGATGATGAGCCCCCTATCTGGAGTAGAGTGGGCTGGGGACTGATGGTAACACACATTTAGGAACTTGCACACATACCTAATAAGGGTGGTATGCATTCATTTATTTTCAGATCATATTCTTTCACAGACATAATCTGACTTTATAAAGGATGCACAGATCCCAAAACTATATATTTCAAGATAATCAGCACTCTGCTTCCTGGGCAGGTTTTCCCTCCTTTTGATAAAAGTCTGTATTCTATTTGTAAGTTAAGTTCTGAGAACTTCTTTTCATCTATTTTTTAATTTAAACTTTAGCATACAGTCAAATATTGCTTTCAGCACCTATTTTATAACATAAAGAAGTATTTCAAAACTCTTTCCAATTTTTCCTCTGTCATCCAATGAAAAAGGTATTTTAGGTAAATATCACTTGAACTCTTGGGGCGTTTTAGTCACATGGCAAAAAAACCCACATAACATTAATAATAAATAGATAACTAAAACAAAATTTTGAGGTTAAAAGTGAAATAGTAAATTTGAATAAAAGTTAAACAAAAATGGTTGTAGGTACAATATATTCAAGTCATAATTTGTAAGACAAAGAAAAGTCAATTATTGTCAAGAACAATTTTTTCTTACCAAACTCTCATACGCATTTTGCTGAATTATCAAATGCTATTTTTCAAATAATATCAGAAAACATAAACAAATTTTACAACAGATCTTCAAGTTGTCAAGCATACTCTTTAATTTCTATATCTAAAAAATATTCTGATAATCTTTTGAACGTATAGAAGAAAAAATAATCATTTCAGACTTGGCTTTGGAATTTACTCTTCAGTTGTGGGAAAGATAAGGTATTAAATCTATTTATTGCATACAGATGGAGATTAAATAATTTAAACAAATGGAAAACAGAAGTGGTGATTATACACAGTGCAAAAAACACTCTACATTTTCCATGAATATTCATACAGTTCGGTTTCCCGATTCAGTCTCACATTATAAATTACTTTTGAACAACAACGTTGCTTTCTTTTTTCCTTACTGCACTACTTGCTACATGAGTCTTCCAGAATTATCTAAGTTTTATAATACTATAAATATATTCATATTTTTCTATAATTAAAACTGAAATTTAAATGATGTAGTAAAAGGATAGTGATAAAAATGATTTCCCAACATTAGAAAGGTAAGATATAGCACATAGTTAAAAGAAATGTGTAATTAACACTAAAGCCATAGTTTATTTTATTACCAGTCTAATATCTCATATACTTTGCTCACTCATCAAATTTGTGGGCATCTAGTACATGCGACTGCCTGCTAATATGAGTCAAAGACAAAATTTCTCTTCAGATAACTTACAAATGGTAAACAAAACACAGAGACATGTAACAATAAAGTATTGTAAAAACTGACAAATGGCCTCTGACCTAAATAAAATACCCTAGTCATTTAAAAGATGGAATATTACTTTCAGTATGTGGTTGAGGGGCCTTTGATCTGGCAGTCAGGGCTACTGTAGTAGTAAAAGGACATTCCAGGAAAAACTTCAAAGATAAAGTGATCTGTTTCTGTTTCTTCAAATCAGGAAAACTTAAATTATTTTGGTGTTTATGAAAGAGCAAACCATCAGTATGAAAATTTTAGAAATGAAAACCTTTATTTCTTACATTACAACAAGAAACATTAGACCACTGGATTGTGTGAGGTACTTGCTCAAAGTAGATTTTTTTATCAGCTCATATAACTGGAAAATATATCAGGCAGAATCATAAAAATGATCTTGTCCATAGTAGACAGCAGCACATAGTCAAGATTTAAAAACAAACAAACAAACAAAACAAAACAAAACAAAAACCCCCAAAACAAACAACAAGAACAAAAAAACCCTTTTAAGGTCAAAAGAACTTCAGTACATTCCCCCAAATCCCTAAATAACCATCAATATATTATACAGGACCATGTAAATAACTTTGTAAAATCTAAAAGGACACTTAGAATATCCCATCAGTGCTTCAATATACCATGAATTGATATAATGGCATAATATGTGCTTATTATCATTCTAACCCTTCACAGAGAGAGGGGTGATAACTGCCAGAGAGGTTTTCTTTGTTTGGTGAAGACAAACATGGGCAACTGACTGCCATAATTTGTAAAAGGAAACAAGTATGAGAGTTTTGTGAAAGAATCTTTTGAATCACCAAAAGTTTTGATAACTTTATGCTCTGTTGTCAGAGTTTAACTCCTATGTCATAACTGAGAAGCTTGAATGAACTTAACAGAGTCTTGTAGGAGATTCAAATGGAGTTCAGGTCAAGTGGAAGAGTGGGTGAGGCAAAATTGAGGTCAGGATTGGACCCTCCCCTTAGTTGGATAAAGGATTGTTCTGATTGGTCAATGTTTGTGTTGCACCAGGTGTTTAATGTAACTATCACATTGGTCTAGCTTTACCTATTTATATCCCTATTATTCTTATTTACCTCTGATTTTCACCTTTCAAAGTAACTATAAATATTAAAATGGCTTAAATTCTAAATTCCAATAGCAGATTTTTTTGTTAAAAACCATGCAATTTTGGGACGCCTGGGTGGCTCAAGTTGGTTAAGTGTCAGACTTCAGCTCAGGTCATGATCTCACAGCTTGTGAGTGCAAGCCCTCATGGGGCTCTGTGCTGACAGCTCGGAGCCTGGATCCTACTTCTGATTCTGTGTCTCCCTCTCTCTCTGCCCCTCCTCTCTTCTCGCTCTCTCTCTCTCAAAAATAAATAAACATTAAAAAAATTCAAAAAAAAACACGCAGTTTTTAAATTCCCTTTTTGTTACACATATTGACCATCTACATTGTAAACTTATCTGTGTAGTCTGCTCATTGGAATGGAGCTCTTTACATCTTTGAAACTGTCTTTCCAGTGAGAGTAATTGAATGCAAAATAATTAGGTCCTTTAATCCTAATGAGATGATGTCAGCACTGTAGTTAGGATTTCTGGTTAGTTTATCATGAATGCAAACTTATGATCACTTATGCTATGCTCTGAACTAATCAGATGAGACACCTGCTTTCCCTTAAGGAGTTCCATATATTGTGATTAAATAGAAAAGCATGTGCCTGAGGGAAAAGTTGCTGGCCTATTAACCTATATTTCAGATTCATGTTCATTGATGAGCTTAAAAATCCCTTGGTAGCCAACAATAATCCGCATTTTTTCCAAATGTTCTAACAAGTCAGTTTATAGATACCTGTTTTGAGCTGCCTGGCCACGTGCTGTTTGTACTACCCCTCACAGGCCATAGCTGTTCACCGATCTGTGAAGCCACCACTCCCTGGCTCTGCCCCAGTAACCCTCTCTCTCAGAATGGTGGTTCCTGCTAATACAACAAAAATGGAAATTGTCAGTGTGGGCAGGTTGCCATATGGAGGTTGACAGCTGCTCAATCAGATTAAGACAAATGCACAGAACCAATGTGAGTTCGATTTTTTTTTTCAGAAGAAAACTCTGCTGTTTTGTTGTTGTTACTTTTTCCAGGATTTTTAACCAAAAAAAAAAAAAAAAAAAAAAACATCTGTTTTGAAGATCTTTCTGTAAAGCAGATAAGCTTGAATCAGTATTGATATGAAGCAATTTTTTCTTTAAGTAGTTAAAATGACCTTCCTTTAAATTTATTTTGTGTTTTGAACCTTGATTCTTTTTGCCTCTGGCCACAGTGTTTAAGAGCCCTCCTTCTCTCCCTTCAACCTACCCCATAAATACCTATACTTCTGGTAGGTATCCTACAAAATAATAAAGCCCGCTTCTTCCCGAAAAGGAAAATAATGTTGAAAAATTGTAAAAATATGTTTTAAAAGACTGCATAATATGCCAAGGGACAAGTAACGGAATTTTATAACCCATCAAAAGATAACACACAGCCATCAATAGCCAAGCTCATGAATAAATAAATGTTTACAACAGTACATATGCATATCAAGGTAAAGCTACTGTACAGGAACACAGAATCTGTGGAAAATATTTATGCAATACATATTCAGTGACAAAAAGAGCCACTAAAAAGAAAATAATTTAAAAAAAGGTCAACATGTTTAAAGTTTTCCAGCAACTGGCTTGACCTTTCTAAAATACACAAAACTCTTTTAACAATAAATGAAATATGTTGCTATGATTGCCTATTCCTGAACCTGACTGACTCATATCATCATCATACAGCAGAGCTAGCAAATTTCTAGCTGAGCTAGTTAGAGCACATTGGAAAAAGTAGTCATATGTTCAAAGACGAAACATTTCAGACCTAATTTACAAATGAAACCCAATGCATCTGTATTTAAAGCTGTGTGGAATGAATGAATGCCTAGGAACACATGCAAACATTTTGAAATGAACCTTTCTGACTAGGTTAACAGTTTTTCCTAAACCTTATGTAGCAATCTAACTTTCTCACCAGGTAGCTAGAACTCCAAAGTCTACTGCTAAAGTTTATCACAGGAAATGGTGTTTTTACATGCTAGAGGTGCAGACTGTCTTTGAAAAAATTATATAGGAAGTAGAAGTTAACACTTCTGACATCCCCTAGAGTTGATAACACCATACATCTCTAGATCCCAAGCCACCCAAAAGCTGCCATGCTGGCTAACATAAATAACAGCTTGCAGTTTTCAAGATACCCCCTCCCCCCCCACACACACACAGTGATACCACTAGGAAATACAGTAATGTGGTGATATAATTTACAATGCCCAAAGATCATTTGCAGTTCCACTCCTCAGGAGCACATCTGCACCAACCATCTAAGTTAAGTGCCTGTTGGAACTTTTCCCTCCAAGGTACTGTAGATGGAAGATTTGTAATATCTTTAATGCAACCAAAGGAGACACAGAAAGATCAAACTGAACAGGCTCATGTATTTAGGAAATCCTGCTGAGATGTCGTGATAAATTATTAAAACTTCTTGTTAATGTTCATGCTTCTTTTTAACCTCACATCATACCATTAACAGTAAAGCAAAGGTGGGGAAACCCAGAAAACATTTCCAGAACTGAGACAAAATATTAGGTGAAAAGAATTCTCCTGCAAAGCAAAATCCTCAGCTATCTTCCATCAAGATTTCTTCTTGCAAACATGAAAACACAGTTCACAAAGTCTTTTATGGGATATTTCTGCAGCATCATTTTGGCTTATAGCATTCACAGAACAGATACCCTGATAACTTGTGTTTAGTATAAACAAATGGCATTCAGGAAAAACAGAATCCACTGAACTTTACAAAAAGGCAGGGTCAAAGTATCATCAATTCTCTCTCATTTCATCATAATTTCTCGACAGCAGGAGAAAATGGATTTCCACACTCCAAAGTACTGAAAGGCTTGCTCTTGTTCAGCAGATTTTTTTTCCTCAATAAAGTTAATGCAATTTATCTTTATTAACACATCAACACTGATAGAGTCAGCCAGAAAATTAGTGCTGGTAGCACTGCATTTCATAACGTGCCCCTCCTCAGGCATCCCTCTGACCGTTTCACAAAATCTGCCAAACAATTCAGGGATCTAACATATTCAGGACCCATTTCTTTTTTAAAAATAATGCAGCTTCCTAAGGATACCACACATATCCTTGCGGTAGAGCAGTATGCATCTGGCTCTACATCCTTCCTGCTGGAAACAATCCTTGTAATGCTTTGATAGCCCCAAAACCCAAAATTGCAAAAATACATTCCTATCAACAACAGAGAAAAGCTCTTCTTCCCAGCCACCTACAACACAGACCCTCTTGCCTGAAATAAAAATCTGATTTCAAGCAGACGCAGTTCCTCTACCTTTAGCTGTCCTCAAGTTGCCATTGATCAGCCTTGCTAACTCCATTTAGATGTTTAACACACAACTTTCATCACTTACCCCCTTTCCAAGGTTTTCCTTTCCAGGGGGTCCGAGTCAGCTTGCTCAGAGTTGGTCCAGAGAAAAAGAGCATCAAAACGAAGAAAAGTTCAAGTCTAGTAATTTTCCCCACTTTCTCTAATGATAACATTTCCACAAGTTAATTTCACAAAATTTCTCACATCCTCTTCCCTCCCGGTTATTAAAATAGCATTAATCATTGAAAACCCTGAGGTAGGTGTTGTTTTGCCATCTTTAACAGCTGAAGTAGCAGCTCCCTGATGTAGCCCTGAGCCAAGCTACATTTCTCACGGATCCGGCTCCTCTCAGCACGCAGCTCTCTGCTCCTGCTCCAGGAGCTATAAAATAATTTCTGATCTTCACTTTGCTTTCAGTGGGAATGTATTCCTCAGTGTTCTGGGTGAGCTTGATTGAAAATGATAAAAACAGTAATGTCTGTGTCCAGCAGCAAAAAGAAAAGATGTCAGGATTGTGTGAAAAAGATGAGAAGCAGTTGTACTGACAGCTTTCAGGCTGCTGTGTGATCCTAATAGCCGTGCAACCAACCAAATTGCTCTTTTAAGAGTAATAAGGCTTCAGTGAAAGCCGGTGTCACTGCCACTTGGGTGGGTAGTGCTGGGCTTGAAAATCACCCAGGAACGGCCACAGATAACGACTGTTTCAGTTCCTCCTCAGAATATTAAGGGCTGAGCAAAATATAGTATGCACAGAGGGTAGTTAATCTATTGTGTGGATACACGAGGATTCCAGTGGTGTAGTAGGGAAAGACGCAGAACTTAAGATGTATTTTATTCTTCCTTTACTTCACCTCGTGCCATTCAAAGGGGATTGCATGTGCACTAATTATTCATAAAAGGGTCTGAAATATTTATTTGAAGAACAACAATAAGTGTATGATTTTTATCTCCAACAATAAAACAGGCAGGGCAAGTTCTCATAGTCTCAGTGCTCTTCTGTATTAAAGTCAGTCTCTTTGGGCATTTCTGTGTCACCTGAATGAACCCACTGGGAATACTGTGAGCAAACTTTTGGAAATATCAACACAGACTACCAGGGCTGTGCTAATCACACATTCAGGCAAGTACATTTTTTCCTTGTTTGTGTACATTACCATGGAAATACAAAAATCTCTCTAAGTCTCTCAGGCTTTTTAAATTATATTTATGAAAATATTACTGATCACAAGGTGTGGTTATAATTACCATCCGGGCACATGACTATGCTCCCAGAAGAAGAGGTGGGAGAAGGCAAATGAAATGAAATTTAGTCTCTACTGCCTGAAGTGAATTAGCATGATCGAAATATTCTGGCCAATATTTGAAAACTGTCTACATCTTAGTATTATCTATATGGTCACTTATTCCTTTAATCAGTGAACTGCAATGCATGCATTATGCATTTATGTACTTTAAAGTAATCAATTGCTATATGATGATAACCGCCAATTTATGATGTTACCGCTTTGAACATGGGATAAATTGCCCTTTTCAAATCATGTTAGTGGGAGAGGTACTCTTAAAAGAATAATATTTTTAAGATAAAGTACATTAAATTTAAAAATACAGTTATTAAAATTGGCTTTAAAATGAAGCAATGTTTGTCAAAGATATTATGAGATACACAAAACAAATTCTCAGGTTATACTTTAGTTTAGAAACAATAATCGATTTGTATTCAACTTTTTTAAATAGTTTTTTTAAGGTTTATTTTCTATTTATTTTGAGAGAGAGGTATGGAGCAAGTGGGGGAGTGACAGAGAGAGGGAGACAGAATCCCAAGCATTCTCCACACTGTCAGCACAGAGCCCAATGTGGGGCTTGATCTCATAAACCATGAGGTCATGAAATCAAGAGTTGGATTCTCAGCTAACTGAGTGACCCAGGCACTTTTCGTTGAAAAACTTCTGAGGGATATGAGAAAGTTCATATTGTTCTTATTTTATAAATAGGAAATTTAAAATTCTATGTCTCTATATACTTTTAAGGGTAAGTTAAAATTTAACTCAGTATTCTATTTTCTCTGTACCTATTATTTTTCATCTTGTTTACCTCACCCTTTCCTCTCTCTTCAGATGCATGTAAACAGAAGTTGGTAAAATGAATTGGCCTCCCTCAACATCACCTTCTCAAGAAGATTCTAGATTCAAACTTTTTTACTGTCTACTGGCTCAATTCATCTCAAAAAAAAAAAGAACACAACTTTTCATAATTAGTGAGTTGTTTTTTTTTTGTTTTGTTTTTTTTTGTTTTTTTTTTAATTACCTGGGCTTTGCGTGGAACAAGAGAACGTGAAGTGGGTTTAAACATGGTGAAAGGATATTGGTAGAAATGTCAAACATTTCCAAGGACCTGACCTGAATGAAGTTAACAGGAAAAATACTCTTTCCTCAACAGGTGATACAGTTGGCCAGGTTGACTGTAAGGAAATTTCAACTTTAGATTTTCAAGATTTGCTTCCTTGCTGGTGAGCCCTGGTAAACACCAGCCCTCAACTTGCTGTAGTGGGGAAACTGAACTGAAACCAGAGGAATCAAATCACCTTTGCTCATGGAGGGAAGGCTATTCTCCCTTAGAACTCATCTGGCTGAAGTGTAAATTGCTATTTAAGCTTTCTAGCTACTAGAAAGATAAGGAGAAACCTCAAATGGGTGGCAGTACCAAAGAGAATGAATAAAGGTGGAATTTGAAACAATGGAAATATTGAGTGGGGGGACAGTCTATATGAGACGAATTTTGAATACATATGTGTAGGAATGTTTTCTCACCTAAGTTATTAATATTAATAATACATTTGCTAACTTATTACAAATTCTAAGTTCTTTATATGTAATTATTCATTTAATCCTTATAAAAACCCAATGATCATACATAATGGTCTCCATTTAGTACATTACAAAACTGAGGCATATAGAGTTTAAGTCACTTATTCAAGTCCATAGAGCTTTTCTGAACCTAAATAGCTCAGCTCTGAGCCTTTGCAAATCACTGTACCAAGCCCTCTACCAAACTGTTCTTTTAACCTTTATGAGCTAGCTTGCTCATAAGTTAACATCTGTATATAAAAGAATAGAAAATAACAAAGGCACACTGAGTATGTGACTAGTTCTTATCAAGAGTTTTACATATTTTAGTTATATCATTTCCACAACAACTTTGTGAGATGAATCCATTAATAGTCATACTTTATAGATAATTACTTGTTCAATATCACATGGTGAGTGAATGACAGAGCCAGGATTTGAACCCTGTATGGACTTGGAGTTTGTCATTCTACCTCTGTTTTCCAGAGTCTGGTGCATGGGTCTGAGATAACCATATAGGCCTCCAAAGGGGCTGGAAAAGTAAGTAAATGGTGGGGAGGGGGAGGGGAGTTCTAATGGTATCTGTAACATGGAATCTTCTATAGGCTGTTGGCAGCTGCAGAGAGGTCTAATCTGTGAAGTTACCCGAGAAGGCCCCCTGAGAGGCAATCAGAATAGACTTTTTCACCACCTGTATGTTCTCAAAGTAAAACACAAGGAAAGATTAAACCTCAGCCAGACCTGACTTATGGGCAGTTATAATACAACATAATAATGCTTTAGTATAGGTCATAAAAAATTGTTAGGAAGACTGCAGAAAGGAAGTACTAAAAGGTAGTATATATTAAAACGAAGTGCAGTAAAAGACTTGGTTCAGCTAGGACACTCCAGGCAGAGAAGATGACCTTTTGACTAAGAATCAAGTCATGAATATATATTTTAAGACTAGGGCAAATCAGCAAGAGGCAGAGAAGAATCCAGGCTGAGAGAATTGCATGAACATAGTCACAGGGATGCAAGAAAGCCTGACTCCTTCCAAGAACTACAAGGAATGTAGCATGACTGAGGTATCTGAGCACACGGGTGTAGTGGGAGATGAGGTAGCAATGGTAGGCCGGGGCTAGATTAAAATTTTAAATATGCTTACTGCCAAAGGTCTTAGGCTTTTCCTCAGTGATAGGGAGTCAATTATGACTTTAAATCATGTTCTAAAATGCGTTTTAAAAAAATCTTTGGCTGCAGTATGGTGGAGAATAAAATTAGAAGCAAAAAAAAAAAAAACCCAACATTATTTAGAAAGATAGCAATATTCCAAGCAAGATGTATTTGCAAACTGAACTAAAACAGTATAAATAAATAGGAGATAATTTGAAGTATCAAAATTCATTAATTCAACAAATATTAATAACTACATATTTTGAGCCACACAAAACTCTAGGTATTTTAAGATTAATTAAGACAAAGCTTAATAAGAACGTATCATCAAGATATTTATCTTTAAGAATTTTTTGACAAAATATATACAGGAAGGAATGAACATTGCCCTAGTGTTTCAGCTCTCTTCTTTAAATATTTTTTTTTATAAATTAGATTTTGTCTGACCTGTTAATATATGTTTTCAACACCATTAAGCAAGATTTGGATACCTTAGCAATTATATTCATTTTTATTCTAATGCCACTATTTATTCTATCCTAATGACACTCCCTAACATCTTACTATTTATGTGCAATAAAAACAATCTTTTACTTCCTTAACAAGAAATCTCACTAATCTCTGATACTAGGTAACAATGGTATAATGTAAGCTATTCTGCTATGCTTTTAATAATTGAAAATATACAAGATAAAACATCTCCTAGAGAGTGTACAGCCAAAATATGTTACCAAGCATTTGAAAAAAATAGTTTATTCTTATATCTATATATATATATTGTTTTAATTTCATAAATTATAGTCACTTCATCACATGTGGTTGAAGACTGAGTCAATCCTCTTTCCTGAAAATTCTGTGACTTTAGTCATTTGGTAATTAGGTGGTTCTTAATCCGGGGCAATTATACCCTTTCCTTAGGGGATATTTGGCAATGTTCTGAGATACTCTTTGGTTGCCATAGTTGGGGGGGGTGGATGCTACTACTATATATAATGGCTAGAGACCAGTGGTGCTATCAAATGTCTTATAATGCACAGGACAATGCCTGCAACAAAGAAAAACATGGCCAAAATTGTCAATAGTACCAAAGCCGAGAAACCCCAAGGTATCTTCCGCTTGTCTGACCATATGATGATGGTTCCTCTAGCCATTGTTTCACTTAAGTATGACCAGAACAAATGCTCTGCTTGACTGAAGCTTGCAAGATAATCACAGAATACTTATTATCAGTGCATTCTCCTATGCCACTAAAATCAAACACTTTGTATTTATATTCTTATGGTTCAAAGGAAGCTTCACAATTATCCTACTATAATTCACCTACAAAGAATAACTCCTCTCCCTGAACACCTTAGATCAGGCCAAAGAAGTGGTAAAATTTCTTGACTAGAGTGCTGGAAGGGGATCAGTGACGCATGTGTATATCAGTAAAAATCATTCTTAGGTAGAAAATTCTCAGTGTCCCTTTGTTACTCAAAATACCAAAGAACATCACTGAGGCAAACTTAGCTGTCTGCATCTCCAAATACTTCCTCTCTTAAAAAGATTGCAATGATTATTCTCTACTAACTACAGGTTGCACCATTATTAATACATTTTATATACTCCATTAATAAGCCATCAGAATAAAATTTTAGCAGGAATTTAATCAAGGAGAGAATTATAAATTAGCTATAGTATTAGCTTGATAACTTGAAAGACCAGAGATAAATTCATTAATATATGCATACATACATTCATAGCCGTCATTAATTACACTGGTATTACTCTCTAATTCTTTAGCGTTCTATTTTGACTGTGCTAGTCAAAATACAGATCTGAATGCTTCAATGGCATATTGTGTTTTACTTAAACAGAAACAATGAGGTATTGTATGTAATACAGCATGATACATTACAGTCTACTATAAATTGAAATCATTGTATAGGCTAAATAAGAGAAACACCCCTTGGTTTTTTTTTTTGTGTATATATATATATATATATATATATATATATATATATATATAATTTCCAAGGTCAAATTAGTACCCTTACATATGCACCAGGTCAAAGGTATAATGTATAAATATTTCAGTTGCGGAATGGTAGTAAAATTAACTCTGGTAAATTGAAATATGTAGTTAACCAAAAGAAAAGAAAATAATTTGTTTTCACTGTTGAGAAATCCTTAGGAATATTTTCATTCTTTTTTCTTTTACCAGTGATTTGTACAGAGTGGACATCTCTGATTTCCTCTGATTTAAGACCCTGAAGTTCCCAGGGATCACTGGGCTGCAGGCACACTAGTTCTCATCCTATAGTCTATAGTTATAAGAGATGACAAGTAAGGCTGAATCTGTAAAGAGATCAGTGCAAACGGGTAAGCTGAACTTTCAAATGAACTCCTAATATTGCATTTTATTTTTGTCATTGTTCCCTGTTCCCTTTTCATACCCAGTCGAGCCTTATATGTCTTTATTTGAGGTTTCTACTTGTGGTTCTACTTCATAATATGCTTTTAAAAACTTCTACTGAGAAAAGCAGCTTGATGTTTTGTTCCACATAAGTTTGTTTTGAAGAGTGATTCTATTTTTCTTTTTTAATAGCTTGCAGTAATTGAGGGTGTGCCAAGACCTGTCAGTGCCCCAAAGAGGAGGATTTCGGTCAGCACCTAGATTCAGGCTAATGGGAAGCCACGAAGATTGATTCCAAATTTTGGTGGGTCCACTTGCACAGTGAAATTACATGGGCAAAGCTAGCTACAAAGGAAGGTGCAGAATGTTTTCATTCCAGAGAGCCATGTGACCAGCTAAAATTTGAGGGTTCCATTCCTTTGAGAAAAAAAGGAGTTTATTAGGAAACAACTCTGTGGTATTGATTCGGCAAGTCGTGTGTTTTAAAAATATCTCCTCTGGGATGCCTGGCTGGCTCAGTTGGTAGAGCATATTTCTCTTGATCTTAGGGTTATGAGTTTGAGACTCACGTTGGGCATAGAGACTACTTAAAAAAAAATCTGCTCCAGGTATATATGATCTGCAACCCTATTCCATTGCTCAGTAACGATCTTGAAAGGAAAAGTTTACCTGGGTTTGCTATATAACACCTAATCCTTTATGTTTATATACATATTAAGAAAATAAAATTAGAGTCAAGTCTAAAATAATTTGAAAGAAATTTAGTATGTTTAGGGAATTCATGAGAAAATTAAATTTATTTATAACATGCTAACTCATATTTAACCTAACCGGCAAATGATTACGTGACTTGCCGAATATGGGTCCCGAAGAGACATCCTAGTGATTTTCTAGAGAATGAGCTTTGGAATCTACTTCAACATGTCTGAGCCATAAAATGTATTTTTTTTTTTACATGAGGCATATCCTTGGGCTTATGTAAAGTTCATTTAAAGGACAGTGCAAGAAAGCTTGCCATGGTCTATTGGTTATGCTACATCATTTACATAAAACATTTCATATCTATAGGAGATATCAATAGAATGTTTATCAAAAAATATTATTTCTAATATTTTATAATAAATTTATTCTAACATTGGATATTGCTCCCCATAAAAATACAAACTCTAAATAGTTTTCTATCTGAATAGGTAGAAAGTCACTAAATCAGGTTTGTAGAGTTCCATGAGAAGGTCTATAGAGTGTGTATTAATACATATGATTGAATCTGCTTCAGCTCTCCCCAGAGTATCCTTGAGATCACAGGAATACTATAATGTTGATTCAGTTTCTAGTTAAATGGTGGACTTTCTTAGGATAAGTGTCTATACTGTGAATGTTGAAGATGCAAGATACAATTGTTACATAGCTAACTTTGCTTTTTTGAAAAAAGCAAATAAACTACAATTTTCAGATTATTTATCAACTTAAAAATAGTGTAAATTTTAAACAAATTAAAAGTAACATTTAAGAAATATATAACAGTATTTTTGCAATGTCTTTACATTCAATGATGAATTCCTATTACCGATTACAAATTGCTATAGTAGGCCTATTGTACAGCTATATTAGAGTTAACTATTAAGTGTCTTTGACAAAAAATGGCAGCAGTATAAAAAATAATTTATTTCGCTCTCATGAGAAAGTCTGGATACAAGAAAATGAGTTTTGTACCATAAAGTTCTGTGGCATTCAGGCTCCTTTCTTTTTTTTTCTCTGCCAAATTTTATTGAGGTACAGTTGAAATTTAAAAAAAAAAAAAAAAAAATATATATATATATATATATATATATATATATATATATAAATAGGGAGGGGGACAAAACAGAAGAGACTCTTAAATATGGAGAACAAACTAAGGGTTACTGGAGGAGTTGTGGGAGGGGGGATGGGCTAAATGGGCAAGGGGCACTAAGGAATCTACTCCTGAAATCATTGTTGCACTATATGCTAATTTGGATGTAAATTTAAAAAAAAAAAATAAAAAATAAAACAAGTTAAAAAATAGTATCAAAAAAATTGTATGGTTTTAAGGTGTCCAACGTGATGACTTGATATACATATATGCTGTAAAATGCTCATCACAACAAGCTAATTAACATATCCATCACCTCACATAGTTACCTGTGTATGTGTGTGTAGTTCAAATGCTTAAGCTTAATACTTAACATACTCTCTAATTTCTTCATCAGGAATAGTTTCCATATTTTAGACAACTCAGGATCCAATAGGTCCTCTTCGTCGGCAGACATCATGTCAGCAGGAAGGAGTACAAGATAAAGGAGGAGAGGGGAATGACCCAGATGGAAGCAGTTCTTTCTTAGAAAGTTTTAGGAAAATTGCTACGTGTCACTTTTCCTTCAATATGTTGGTCATATTTTTGTTTAATCCAGATAAAGGAAACTGCAAAGTGAAGTCTTTATTCTGGGTAGCCATTTGGCTAGCTAAAATCTTGGGGTACCATTTCTGGGAGGAAAAGGGAGAACAGGTTTTGGGGGAAAACTGGCAGTCTCTCACATGGGTATCATGATAGATTGATAATAGATGTTTAAAAAAATAGTAGTTATTTTTATCTAATACAGTAACCCTTACTACTTTAGAAGCTTGAATTATCACATGTAATAAGTTCAAGTCTATAATAAAACTAGCTTTCTTTATAGGCTCATAGAATCTAAGAGTCAGTTCAGGATGAAAGATCATCTAGCTTATAAAGAACAGAATACAAACATTCCTCAGCAGTGGTGTCTTAGCTTTTGTTTAAATGATTCAAGTAAAAGAATCTGATTGTTTTTTCTTAGAAAGACCATTCTTGCATTGATCTCATGTTTTAGATGCCCTACTCTTTAATGTAATGCTGAACAAATATTTTCTTTCTTTATCAGGACAATGCTTTGAATGTTAGGAAATAGCTATTTTTCCCCATTGAGTCTCACCCCCACAATTCCCCTCAGTCCAAATAATTTGCTTTTCTTGAACACAAATTTCAGATTCATTATCATCTAAGTAATCTCCCTCCTTTGGATTTCTGGATGCTGTTAAGTTTGTTACAGTCAATCTTAACATCTGATTCAACAATATTTATTCATCCTAAAGCAGAAGACATTCTTCATTTTTTGCTTTCTTCCTAATTCAAGCTGAACTAAACATAACAGAAATGATCTGGCAGCTGTTCGCAATACCTTCCCCCTTCTTATCCCCACCCACCTAGTTCCCATCACTTAGATGGAGAGTTTGTCATATAACAAAAGTATGGCTCACAATTGCTTCTACAGTTCATTTGTCCTGTGTCCTCTACCATTAAGCTAATGATTTTGACAAGAAAAGAGTCACCTGGCTCTATTTCCTTTTCTGTTGGATGTCAATTTAATATGACCATGGGGACTATTCATTAGCTTTTGAAACTTCCAGGAAGAGGCACCTCCTTTGCTTTTATTTTAAATTATTTACACTATTTTAAAAGAATCTGAAAATAATATTTTAAATAATCATGACTAATAGTGCAATATATATACACACACTGATATATAAATATACAGATATATATATATGCGTATGTGCATATAGAAGCACTAATTCCTAAGTAGGAGAATTTGTTAATTAATCACCCTTAACAGCAAAATAGCTTCCCATTAGTCAAGCCTCAGGTTAATTAATTCACCAGATGATGAGTGATAAAAGTCCTAGTGCTTTCTTCCTAACTACTTACTATTCCATTCAGAGAACAAGCTCAATATATCTCACACAGAGCAGCTTGGTTTCTGCTTCTATGGGTGCTGAATTTTAGAACTACATCTGATAACCATTTTCTTGGAATAAAAAATATTGAATCCAATTCTTCTTTGACATAGACCTATTTAAAGTGGGTGAGAACAGTGGGCACTATTTAGGATTGAGCAAATGAACAATTTAGGGAGCAGCCACAGTCTTCCATTGAGATTGAAGTAGGTTTCTTATAAATAATGGCAGCCACATATTCTAGGCAGAAAAGTCACTATCACTGCAAGCATGACATTCCAATCAGATCCGCCCAATGAAGTGAGTCACTGCAATGTTTCTTTTAGGTAATTTTTAGGTAATAGAAATGCCTGACCTTGTGTCAATAGCTCCAACTGTACCTATGGCTGAGTGTTATTTAGCAACTCACTCCCAACTACTGAAGGAGGATGTAGGGAAGATAAAAATCAAGACTTTAAACACAAACTTCCAAATCTAGCCTACGTTTTGTCCCCGAACTCCAGGCTCACATATCTAACTTCTTATTTAACATCTATACTCGGATGTAATGGTAGTGAGAATTTTAAGACAACTCCTGTAGCCTTCACTATTTCATCCTCTCTCACTATCCTTGTTACTCTTCTATTGATTATGTTATTATATTGTAAAAAGAAAAATTATCTAATATAATCACAATATATCTTTAAAAGCTGAGAGCTTTTCCATGGTGGCGGTAGAAGAGGAAAGTATATGAGGAAGTCAGAGAGATTTGAGGCAAGAAAGTGATTTGATGAAACATTACTGTCTGTGAAGATGAAGGGACCGTAAACAATGACTTGGGAGCAACTCCTCTGACAAGAGCCAGCAAGGAGAGGGACCTCAGTCTTAAAACCACAAGGATTTAATTTTGCCAGCAACCTGAATGAACCTGGAAATGGATTCTTTTGCAGAACCTACAGCTAAGAGCCTAGTTTGGATGAGGTCTTGATTTTGCCTTTGTGAAACCCTAAACAGAGAACACATCTGGACCTAGGTAAATGTGAGTTAAAAATGTGGGTGTTATTTTAAACTGTTAATTTTGTGATGCTTTGTCATGCATCAATAGACAATGAATACAGAAGTCTTATACGCATCTAGAATATCTGTTTAATAACAAACAAACAAACAAACAAACAAACATCCAAAAAAACTCCTGGACTTTCCTCCCAGTCATGTTTCTACAGTCTTTTCCTTTTATTTAATGATAATTTCAGTCTTCTAGTTATTCAGGCAAAAAATCCTGGAGACATCCTAAAATCCTCTATTTCTCTCAAATTCATACATGAAATCCATCTCAAACCTGTTGTATTGGTATCTATGAAATATCCAGACTCCAATCTGTTCTTCTTCCACTATACCCACCCTGATTGGAGCCACTAACATCTCTCATCTTTATTGCAAGAGTCAACTTACAGGACTTCCGACTTCCTACTCTACCTCCTTCCTACACATTTTACCAACACAATAGAAAGAATAATCTTCTCAAAACTAAGGTCATATCACATCTTTTCTAAAAATTCTTCATCACCTCCCCCATTTAACTCAGAGTAAAAGCCAAAGCTCAGGTAATAACCTATAATGTCTTTCATGACCTGACCCTCTCCAATCCAGTTTGACTTTATCTTATCCTATTCTCACCTTCAATCACTCTGCACCAGCCATACTGGCTTCCTTAACATTCAATGAATCCAGACACGTTAGCCTTAGAATGTTTGTTCTGATGGCCCCTTTATTTCTGACTTCAGCATCATTAAATCCTTCACTTGCTTCAGATTTCTGCTCACTTTTCATCTCCTCAATGACACCATGATCCCCACCCTCACTTTTACTGTTCCAGATCTCCCTTCTCCTGCTAGGTTTAGTTTAGTTTTTATTTTTCATTTTTTTCACAGTTATTAATGTTTAACATGCTATATAATTTACTTCTTTATTGTGCTTTTTATTAATTTCCTGTCTCCCTCAAAATAGAACGTAGGCTCCATGAGAACAGACATTTTGTGAGTTTTGTTCACTGTTGTGTATGTCTAAAACATCTGGATATTTGCCTGGCATATAGAAGAAGCTCAGTAAATATTTGTTAAACAAAGGAATGAGTGCAGGCAGGCACTTAGGGATACGAATTAAAGAACACCACCTACAGAGCTGAGGCTCTGGATTTCCCTGGAAAAGGTATAGAGAAACTACAGTTACCCGAAACACATTAATCTAGCCATGAACCTAGACAACAACAACAAAGTTTGATACTGCATCTGTCTTTGGAAATTTGCATGATAGGGGTAAAAAGAATATGGAATGCTAGCTCTACTTCTCCAGCAGTGGGACACGGATTAATGTATTTAACCATTCTGTGTCTCACATTTTTCATCTTTAAAAATGGAGGAAACAATTTCTATTTCATGGATTTATTTTGGAGTTAAATGAGATAACAGACTAGAAGTGTCTGGCATAGAGCATGTACTCCAAGAATGTTAGGCTTCTCCCCTTCTGTGCATCCTTCTGTACCAAGGGGTTGAATCCATCTTTAGTGATACCGACTGAACCCATGTCATTTATCTGGGGACATTTTTCAAATACTCTTTCTCTTCCCTGGTTCCAGAATGGAACTAAAATAAAGTTTCTAGAGACATAATTTGGAGACCTCACCTCTAACACCAGTCTCTTAAGTTGGAACCTCAAGCTCCTTAAGTTCTTCATGATTCAGACTTATACTACACACCTCACTCTGATCTCCATTGACTCAGTCACTCTCCATTTTCCCTCTCCCTCTTTGCTCCTTCCTTCACCCTTGTATAATCCAATATAACTCATCTTTTTAACTCCTACAGAATCTAGAACAGGTCTTTGCACAGAGTATTTTTCACTGTACTTTGCTAAACAAATGACTAGAAAGTAATTCAAGCTTATAGTTCCTCCATGATGGTGTATCTGAATTAGCCCGAACTATCTCAAAGGTCTTATTCCTATGTTTCAGGCCTGGGCATGAGGATTTTCCCAGAGAGCACTAATTCTAGTCCCTGATGGGATGTATCTGGGGTTATCACTTTAGATATATCTCAAACAACATATTCTGTGTGTAAATAGTTAGCAATCCATATGACCATCACAGTCCCTTGTATCTATTCTTTTTTTAATGGCTGTTATCCTTTTAAAATATAAATGTCATAGTGTTCAGAAAGAAACTAGAGCACTAGATTGAAACACAATTTCTCTTCTAAGCATACTTCTTCATTTGCTTATGTTTTTCTCAAAAGCTTCCTTTGGGAATTAAATACATTTTTAAATGCCTGTCTCAAGTAGGATATTTTTAAAGGTAAGAAATAAGCTTTCTTCTTTCCAAAGCACTTTGATTTCTTTTTTCTTTTTTTCTAAATATAATTCCTAAACCTGAAGCTATAAACATCATTTTCTTCTCTGGAAAAAGTAATTAGACACCATCTTAAAAAGTGAGTTTTAAAGGAGGTATTTAAGCACAAGCTAGTAAGTGACATACCTTGAAACATGGGCATAGTCATAGATAGGAAGAACTCTGCTTCAGCATAACTGTACAGTCAGTAATTTCCACATGATAAAAATTAACATTTGGGTGCTTTCATTCCTGGTTTACTTAAAAGTGATAGAAAGTGGGGAGATAGAGTGTTATAGTATAAGCATAATGTAGTAATGGGAGCCATTTTTTTTAAAAAAAAAGGATTTAGGGTGGGAAGCCTCCCCAAATATGTGCATCAACTCTTCCTTTTACAGATGACAAAATCCAGTTTCAGAAAGGCAACGTAATTTCCTCTCAAAGCATATGTTGCTGTCTGTAGCCTTAATTTCCTCACCTATAAAAGGAGTGTTGTTTGTGTTTTTTCCATAGCACTAGAAAACATGAAGTCTTGGGTTCTTGAACTTAAGACCATCCCATATACCATCCTACATGCCCAGTATGTTAGACAATGGCCTCTGTGAACTGACTACTGGGCTCAAGGAGATATGCCACTGAATGACTCATTCTGGTACCCCAAATTTTGCTACAGAAGACATATTCTTTAATATTTCACATCTCCTCACATCTCTCCTCTTTACTATCATTACTATTATTTTTTTATGTTTTAAGTTTATTTATTTTGAGAGAAAGAGAGAGCAAGCGAGTGAGCACAGAGTCATGGTGGGGGGTGGGGGGGTGCAGAGAGAATTCCAAGCAGGCTCTGCACTGTCAGCACAGAGCCTGACGTGGGGCTCAAACTCACGAACTGTGAGATCATGATCTGAGTCAAAACCAAGAGTTAGATGCTTAACCGATTGAGCCACTCAAGCACCCATTATTAATTATTTTTTAGAGAAGTTTTAGGTTACAGCCAAACTGAATAGAAGATACAGATATCTTCCATATACCTTCTGCCTCACACATGCATAGACTCTCTCATTATCATCACCAGAGTGGTTAGATACAATCATGAACCTACACTGACACATTATAATCACCCAAAGTCCATAGACTACATAAGAGTTCACATTTAGTGTTGTACATTCCAAGGGTTTGGACGAACTTATAATGACATATCCATCATTGTAGTATTGGACAGATTATTTTCACTACCCTTCAAAGTCCTCTGTGCTCCACCCATTCTTCACCCCCCACTCCTAAACCCTGGCAACCGATATTTTTATTGTCCCCATCTTCTTCCAGAATGTCACATAGTTGGAATCATACATTAGATAGGCCAGACCCTTTTTTCATAAACAAGGTATGGTGCAAATAAGTAACAATAATGTGGCAATTGTGATTTTAGAGGCTTTAGTTAATTAGTGAGATATTAATATAACTATAGTATTTAAAGTTGCTTTTTAATATTCTCTCTTTTTTTGTCACTATTATTCCATTAAGCCTTCCCTTCACCCAGTTTTTAAGACCCAGAATCTGTAAAGCAATTTCCAAGAAAGAAGCCACATATTCGGGAGGTTAGACTGGCACTATAGATAATTACTCAAAGAATGGCCCTATTCCAGCAATAATGGGTCACAGTCCCATAGCTACACAGAAAATATTTATGCAATGCTGACCTTATTCCAGTAATCAAGTAGGCACTGAGGCAAGATAAAAAGGTAAACAGTAGAATATTAGAAATTTTTTAAGTTTATTTTATTTATTTTGAGAGAGAGAGAAAGTGCAAATGTGCCCTTGTGTGAGTGTGGGAGGGCCAGGAGAGAGGAAGAGAGAGAACCCCAAGCAGTTCTGGTAGCACAGAGCCTAATGTGGGGCTCAATCCCAGGAACCATGAGATCACAACTTGCGTCAAAATCAAGAGTTGGCTACTTAACCAAATAGTGTTTTAACAGACATAAATAAAATACCATAGGAAAAGGAGGGTAGCAAGATTAATCCTTATTGCTGGGGGTGGGAATAACCAAAAGATTCTAACCAAGAAAGTGAAACAGTACTCTAAGGGTAGGTAGATTCTAATTCACATTAATGGAGGAAGGGAGCCAGGAATTAGCTGAGTCAACACATAGAAATGGTTTGTTAGTTATCATAACAAATTACTATAAATTTGGTGGCTTAAAACAACAGAAATGTATTCTCTCACAGTTTGGGAGGCCAAAAATCTGAAATCGAGGTGCTAGTAGGACAGGGCCATATTCCCTCTGGAGGTTCTAGGGGGAGGTCCTTCCTTGTCTCTTAAAGCTTCTGGAGATTGTCAGCATTTCTTGACTTCCTTGGTCTGTGGCTACATCACTTGAATCTTTGCTTTCATTGTTACATCATTTTTTCCTCAGCGTTTCTCTTCTCCTCAGAATGTCTCTCATAAGGATGCTTGTTATTGGATAAAGGGCTCACCTGGATAATCCAGGATCATCTCTTCTCAAGCTCTTTAACTTAACTTATATCTTCCAAGACCCTTTCCCAAAGAAGGTAGCATTCATAGGTTCCAAAATTTTACCTATTCAAGGTAAATACTTTGTAGAGGATTTTTCAGCTTCCCACACTTGGGAACATACTTTATGAGTGGTTATGTGACTGTGTTTGTATTGTGGTTTGATGGATGGAGTTGGGTTCAAGGCCAGTAAGGGCAAGACATTCCTTGAAAGAATTTTGGGGTTCAGTATTACATTAGCATTCCTTACTTTGATTATGTAATCACCAAATTTTTAAGCTAAAGAAGTATGGTTAATGTAGAAACTCAACTCTCATCCCTTCCCCTTCTTTAAAAAGAGGTAACAGGCTCAGGAAGGTTAGATAATTTATTCAGTAACATCAGCAATTACAGGCATATTAAGTGCCAAGCTCAGAATCCAAATACAAGATGTTTAACTTTTAATATCTTCTCGAGAGTTATTTTAACTATATTTCCCCTTTTCCCTCCAGTTATTGAAGAAGTACAAATTACAGGTCATTAGAAACATGGATGACTATTGATATCTCCACACCTCCATACCAACATCACCACTGGCTGGATCAGGGGAAGGGAAATTAATCTCTGAGTTGAGATACACATATTTTTCAAAATCAACTTAAATTAAGACATTAGAGTCTAAGTTATTGTGCCTGATTCACATTATTGGTAAAGTACATGAGTCAAAGTCAATTATTGTGTTGAGAACCCTATGAGTTCCCCAAATATCCTTCCTAAGTGCCTCAACCTCAGCTAGTAAGTTAAATTTGACCTTTTGATAGAGCATCTCTCCCTGTGCTGAACGAGAATATCCCATCTGGATCAATGGTCTCCTGAATTCTACCTCTAATCTTTAGTAACAGAGACATTTGGGAAATATTAACTGACTTATACATTATAGGTCTTTGAAGCACTTCTGCATCCCTCATTTGGAAAAGAGGTCAAAAAATACTTTTCATCAAGACCATTTTTCACCTTTGGGTGCCTGGGTGGCTCAGTTGGTTTAGTGTCCCACTCTTGGTTTCAGCTTATGATCTCATGGTTTGTGAGTTTGAGCCCTGTGTCTGGCTTTGCACTGGTAGTGCAGAGCCTGGTGGGATTCTCTCTTCCTCTCTTTGTGCCCCTTCCCAGCTCTTTCTCTCACTCAAAATAAATACTTAAAAAAGACCATTTTTCACCTTTATGGGATTCTTTACTGAATTCATAATTAGGGTGCAAATACTTTTGCCTAGATCCACCTGACCATTGGCTATTACCTGCAGAGCTAATAACCAGGTGAAAATTCAAGAAAATCATTTCTAAATCTATATACACTTACAGACAAATATTCTGTCACAATATGCTACTTAAAAAAAAAAAAAAACAACAAAATGAAACAGATTCAACCTCTGCATTTGCTATGCAATATGAAGAAGCATCATAACCTCATGTGTTAGAACAGGTGCTTGGAATTACTGACCCTGGTATGCAAAAGGAAATTTCAAAAAATCACAAAATGGCATCAGGGGAAATGATATGGATGGAAAGTGACATCTGGCTAAAAACTGTACAACGGCTAATTGGACCATTTAAAGCAAGTAAAGCCATCATCCTGGTGATAGCCCTCTTGGAGCTACTCAATCAAACAGATTCACCCCATCACATATGATTCTTTTATAATCTCTACCAGACAACAGCTAGTCTTTCCCGAAAGGCAAAGACAATAATGTTCACCAAATATTTCACATGTTTTCTATGTCTCCTAGGCTTTTGGAAGTTGAGTGGAGTCACATGACTGAAAATGGTCAGTGAAATGTGAGCTGAAGTGATGTGTATCAATTCTGGACTTAGCAGTCAGCACAGGGCAAGTAGAGGCCTGGTGCTCCAGAGAGTATAGCTACAGGGTGATGAGGCTTCAGTCATATTGGATCTCTGAGTGCTTTAGGAAACGAAGTCATCTGTACACCCCTATCCATCCCTTACCTGTGCAACATAAGTAAGAAATATACTTTTGTTAGAAGTCACTGAGATTATAAGGGCTTTTCTACTAGAGTATTTCAATTGAATATGTGAAAAAGAAGCCAGGTTATGGTAAAAGAAAAACTGGGAGTCATGGAAAGAATATGGTCTAAAAGAAATGTGTCCTTGACTTTGCAATTCCAGGGAAATTGTAACCGCACCAAAGGTTAAAAGGTGTTAAGTCTGGTCCTTTTAGCAGGGCCACCCCAGCATATGTTCATATCCCTATAGTTCACAAAAGCAACAACTGCTATCTGATGATATTCTAGCCAATCAATCAATCAATCAATCATCAATCAATCAATCAGAATGCCTCTGTGCACCCTTTACTTGCCCTCCTGATTTTAACCTGCTTTTTTGTTCTTCCTCTTCTTTTTGGATTCAAAACCCTATTCCTGCACACCAGCTTGAATTGTTACTTCTATTCCCTCTTGTATGTAACACCTTTTCTGACTCACCTCCTGGCATATGGGCCTGCAGAGTTTCTGGTTCAATCTGGCCCCTTTGGCCTCTAGTGTCATTTCTGCCTAGCAAGGGAAGGACTCCCTGCCTGTGATTCTCGGTCATTTGAGGGATTAGATTCAGTTACTTGATGAAAATGTTTGATTTTTATGAACATTTATTTTGCCCTTTAGAAGGGCACCCTTTCTAATTCTCATACTAACACATGCTAACGGCCAAAAAGCCAGCTTGACTACTGAGACCTTTAGGGTCTCTGTATTCCAGTTTATATGTTATTGCCATTCCTGATTGCCTGCAGTTTAATACCACTGTACAGTTTGTTTTTCTCTGGTGAGAGAACTATAATACATTGGGGTTTTGTTTTCCTCTTTTAAAAAATTGTAATCTAAAGATGTCTTTTGAAAATGTGTGTCATAACAAACCCCCAAACAAAACAATTTAAAAGAAATTCAATAACAGACATATAATATTTAGAAAGTTCATCTTCAAAAACTAATTAAATAGTGTTGTTCTTCACTGTGGTTATATGTAACAAGGTAGGCTAACCAGTTCACTACAATGATTTAAATTGAAATAAAAACATGTATATTAAGCAACTGGAATTTCAATTAAAAAAAAAAAAGAAAAACATGAAGCTAAGCTTAGCTTGAAAACTAAAATGAGAAAAAAAGAGAGAAAGAAGGAGAGAAATTGAGGGAATTATATGCCCTATTATATTTTAAAATAATTCGAAATTATCTTCTTCTATCCAGTTAAAATTTCTCAAAACATAATGAAACATGTTTCTTTCTTGTATAGAAAGTGTGATTGATTATTTATCCCCCATGCTTTCACTTTATTTAAAAAAAAATTTTTTAATGTTTATTTATTTTTGACAGAGAGGGAGAGAGACAGATAATGAGCAGGGGAGGGGCAGAGAGAGGGAGACACAGAATCCAAAGCAGGCTCCAGGCTCCGAGCTGTGAGCACAGAACCCGATGCAGGGTTTGAACTCACATACCGCGAGATCATGACCTGAGCTGAAGTCAGACACTTAACCGACTGAGCCACCTAGGCACCTCATCCCACCCATGCTTTCACTTTAAACTTAATATTCAGATAATTCATGTGGCTAAAGCACACTGTCCACTTTGTCCACAGCCACTGACAATACCTCACAGGTCCTTCCAAAACACCGTGGGAACTGGTAGGAGAAAATAAGTGCACCAAAGGGACATTTTTAAGGGCAAAGGTTGCACGCTAACCATTTTTTCTTTATCATGCTTGACAGGATACCCCATTCAAATACTCTCTGAATAAATAATTGAAATGTTTCTTTAACACTGAAAGGTAAGGAAAGGTACGTACCTTTCTGATGGTTGATGACAGCATTTAGGTAGGTGTGGAGGAGCCACTTTCCTGAGTTGATTTGGGTGGTGCTGGCAACATCACCTGCCTGCTAATATCACCTTCACCAGCCTGCTTTCTTCCCAATCGCTTTAACTAACATAGTTAACTGGACTGTTTTTGAGAGCAGACCAATTAAAAAATACGTATGAAGTGTTTACTGTGGTTCTAAATTTGGATTTTGGAAAAAGAAGACAGAGAAATATAGAAAGCAACTTAACTCCTGTGGTTTTGAAACTTTTAAATAAATTATTATTATTTTTAGCAGAACCATTTTCAAATAGCAACAGCTAACACCTGAGTACTTTTGTTATGGCAGGGACTGTTTTAACTGCTTTTTACCTATTAACTCACTTAATCCCCACATCTAAGAAGTAGATGCTATTACTATTCCATTTTACGTATGTAAAAAATTCAGGGCACCCAGCTAATTAAGTGGGGTGGAATTTGACTCTGGCTGACTTGGCTCTGATCCTCTTAACTACTCTGCCATATTGTATCTTACATGGAATATATGTACAAAAAGGCAGAACTTTACAGGTAGAAATAAAAGATATCAGGCCTAGAGCTGTGTCCACTCTCTGTACGGAAGCCTCAAACTTAGCAGAGCTGAATTGATAACTTGCTCTAGACAAAACCATAGGGCTTTCCAAGGACAAGCAGTGTTGCAGAAACATGTGAGCAGCCAGTGGGTAATTCCAGAAATTTAGAATACTGGGATCTCCAATAGGAGGAAGAAATCCAAAAATAACAGATAATTTTCAGTATTTTCCCAGAGCATGCTACATCAATAAGTTCTTCCTTATTTTAATCAGTCATTTGACATTTTTATGTTTCTTTGATGAAACTTCATTTTCAAAGAATTGTTTAGCCTTGAGATAATTCATCCACATCTCATAAAAACATTACAAGGGGCAATGAATAAATCAAATTTTAAGACACATTTTTTTATACTTAGATAAGGCAATCTCACTAAAATTTTTTTTAATGTTTATTTATTTTTGAGAGAGGCAGAGACAGAGTGCAAGCAGGGGAGGGGCAGAGAGCAAGAGAGAGGGAGACACAGAATCCAAAATAGGCTCCAAACTGTCAGCACAGAATTGATGCGGGACTCGAACTCATGAACTGCGAGATCATGACCTGAGCCGAAGTCAGATGCTTAACCGACTGAGCCACTCAGGACCCCAAGGCAATCTCACTTTAAAGTAAATGATAGAAATTATTTTTAATAGAACAGCTTTCCTTGAAAGATAAGCCTTGAAATCTTTTTTAAATTTTTTTTTTAAAGTTTATTTATTTTGAGAGAGAGAGTGTGAACAAGTAGGGGCACAGAGAGAGAATCTCAAGCAGGCTCCACGCTCTCAGCATAGAGCTCAATGCAGGGCTTGAACTCACGAACTCACTGTGAGAAAATGACCTGAACCAAAATCAAGAGTTGGATGCTTAACCAACTAAGCCACCTAGGTGTCTCTAAAAATCTTTCTCTTCACTATTTTTTCTTACAGCCTCATGGAAAGTGAAATATGTTACAAGCATGCCTACCTTCATATTTCACCTACTTTATGAAAGGATCTAATTATGCACAAAAAGTAGTAATAGTAACATTACATAGCATTTACTATGAGCCAGACATTCTTCTAAGTGAAGATATATATTTTATGTCATTTAATTCTTAAAGTAATCTTATGAGGTACATTGTTTGATCATCCTTATTTTACAGATGAGGAAACTTAAGTGCACAAATGATGAGATCTGGTTTTCAAACATGGGCAGTGTGGTTTTAGAGAACCACTGTGTAATGCTGCCTCTCAACAAGTAAATCACTAAGGAAAAAGTAATCCATTAACAGAGAAAGCAGTGAAATGGAAATATGTCTAGTGACTTCTCCAATGCCATAAATATAAGGGCCTTCTTAAGGCCTGGTCTAAAAACCTATTCAAAACTGACTTAATCTTCTTCTCTCCAGAGCTTCCTTTCTTTATGTTACCTTCCTCTGTATCAGTCAGGATAGATTAGGTTAGGCACAATAACAAATGGCCCTGATAGCTCAGTGGCTTAAAGAAAGAAACTATATTTTTGGTCAGCCATGGCATTGTTTCATGTCCCCTTGATTTTGGGATCCAGGTAGAAAGAGTAATGTCCACTTGGAACATTGCCAGTCTCATGGTGGAGAGAAAAGAAAAACATTGTGAATCAAGTGCTAGCTCTTAGATCTCATTTCTTGTCATGTTTCATTACCCAAAGGAAGTCACATGTCCACAAGTGAATCAACAGGTCAGGGACATAAATTTACTACTGAAAAGGAGCAAATTGTAGTAAGCCATGATGTATTCAGCTAAAGTCTCCATCTTAATTTATTAACATCACCTCGCACATAAGCTGGAAACCTAGAATTTATTCTTAAATTATATTTTTTCATCAATTTTCTACAAGCAAACCATACTCAAGACATATATAGCTCTCATTACAAACATTTCTCTCAACCATTCTCTCCCTTTCCTGTGCTCCATATGAGATCTAAAAGGTTTCTCCCAGACTTGGCAATGGCTTCTTCATTGATTCCTCAACCCCTATTCAGTCTCATCCCTTTTGGTCATCTTTCACACTCTCACCAAAGTGATGTTTATAAAATAAAACAATTTCTTTTTCTTGATTATAAATCTTTAATGATTTTCCATCTACTACACAAATGATACAAAAAAAAAATCTTCCTGTCAAGACTGTTTCTATAACACGTTGCCAGTTCGCAACTAGCCCTTTATCAAATTCTTTGCAATCCATTGAACACATCATGGCATTTCATGTTTTTGATCCTCAACTTAGGCTATTTTGCTTACAGAGTTGCCTACATCTCTCTGCCAGGCAAAAATCTACTTTAATAAATATATTTTTGTATGTGTGTGTGAAAGGCTTTCTCTCTTCTTCCAATGGTTGTATCCAACTCTGTACTACAGTGCACTCTGGATGGGAAGTGACATTAATTATGTCTTTTCATTATTTCATATATATTTTTATATAATAATTATTTATTTGAATGCCTATGACTTCTACTGCCTGTAAACTTTTTAAGGGAAATGTTTATTGGTTATTCATTTTTGTATCTGTACCGCCTACTGCAGTGCCCAGAATATAAAAACTCCATAGTAAATCCTGAATGATTATAAGTTCTCATTAAATAGTAATGGGAAATAATTGAAAATGTGGGTAAAGATCATGTTTAAAATTGGAGCTGATTGTACACAAGACTATAGAAAACATGACAGGAAGTGGGCTTAATGAGGCAGGGAAAAAGAAAATAGAAAAGATTCTGTTTAAGACATGCAAACAATAAAAGATGAAAGAAAAGGGAATTTGAGAGAAAGCTTAAATTCTCAAATGTTTGACTGGAGTACAGTTTAAATTGTAACAGTCAACAAGTTTACATTCTAACTTTAACCCTCTCATATTATATGACAATTAGTTTCTCTGTTATTTAGAAAAGATAATCTCTTGGGACACCTGGGTGACTCAGTCGGTTAAGTGTCCAACTCTCATTTTGGCTTAGGTCATGATCTCATGGTTCCTGAGTTTGAGCCCTGTGGTGTTGGGTTCTGCGAAGCCTGCTTAGAATCCTCTGTCTCTCCCTCTCTCTTTGCCCCTCCCCCCCAAAAATAAATAAATAACTGAAAAAAAGATTGGAAATATATTATAAAAGAAAATATAATCTCTTATTTCCATGTTCTTCCTCTTAAAATTAAGCTGATATAAAGGGAATTAATGTTTGATTTAATATGAAAATGGTCTGTGGAGCCACCTGGGTGTCTCAGTCGGTTAAGCGTCCAACCTTAGCTCAGGTCTGATCTCACCATTTGTGAGTTCGAGCCCTGTGACAGGGCTCAGCGGCTGACAGCTCAGAACCTGGAGCCTACTTCGGATTCTGTGCCTTCCTCTCTCTCCGACCACCCCCCCTGCCACTCGCACTCTGTGTGTCTCTCTCTCTCTCAAAAAATAAAAATAAACATTAAAAAAAATTTAAAAATATATGAAAATGGACTGTGTCTTTGGAATTTTATTTCCTTCAAGCTCCTGAGATCTTTAGTATCAAAATATTAAATGTTTATATGTTAAATGATACATATTTATAATTATAAAATATATTAAATTTTTGACTTTGGGACTTCAATTTCTCTAACTCCTATTCTGCTGGTGATAAAGAGCTTTGATGTGGTCTTCTTATACAAACATAAAAAAAATCACTACTCTTAATTTAATCTGTTACTGGAGCACCACCACTGTAATTAAGTTATGTAAATTGCTTATAATTATATATTGATATAAAAAATTATTTTTATACAGAAACTAGGATAAGTGAGAGAAAAAAAGGGCTACAACATAAAAAATATAATACATTGCATGTGTATAGCATTTAGCTAGTGAAGGGCTACCTGGATTGTTCTACTACATTCCTGAGCAGGAAATAATAAAAAAAATATGTTCTAAACAAGGAAATTTCTCCTTGTCCCACCGGAGTTGAAATGATCTCTTATTAAACCTGGTTGTTATTTTTCAGATATGCCTCTAGACTGAAATATTATTTCTCCAAACATGCTCGTGCAGAAAGCATGATGGGATGGATAGGCTTTTGGGACAAAAACAATTTGCTAAAAGCCTTTGAAAAGAGCAACAAAAAATAAATAAATAAATAAATAAATAAATAAATAAATAAATAAATAAATAAAATAAAATAAAATAAAGGACCAGGCTCAACAGTGAGATTGGATTGTGGTTTGATGTGGCTAGAAAGAGTTTAAGCCTCCAAAAAAATAATTCAGTTATATCCCTGCAAGCAATGGTGGCAGGTGGGAAAATGTGCTACGCGAAACTCACTCCAGGGAAATGCCCATGTGCACAACGTGCTGGAATCATATGGAGGATTAAATGAAGAAAGGGGTCAGGCTCCTTTGGACAAAATTAAATTTTGAAGCTACATTTAAAATGATCAGGAGTTTTCAGGATTTTTTTCACCTACAGGATCTGATGACCAAATTATATTTTTGAGAGAACAATTGAAAAAATTGTATAAAGTCAGACCAGTGTGTTATTGCACACAGAGAGATGCTGTGAATCAATGACTCAAGAAGGTGGAAAATGAATGGATAATCCTCTCAGTTACTTCATAAAATGAGTGGATTGTATCTATCAAATATACTGAAAGAAGACAATGGCAGATGCCTTCAGCAGGTTAAGATGATTAAATTTATCTCAGAATTCTTTATAGCGGTTGTGTTCCCTGGAGTGCTCTACAGTTTAACGGAATGAGCAGGAATACTATAAACATCAGGGAAAGACCAGAATCTCATCAAGATAATTAAAGGTGAAAAAGGCAAATTTCTCAAAAGAAAAGAATCTCTAATCCCAGAAATAGCATTAAGGGTTGGTCTTAGGAAGAGTGTTCGATATTTATAGGTCATCTTCCTCCAATACTATTTGAAAGTATATTAATAAGATATCCCCAGATATCTACAAATATATAAAAATTTTAAAAGGTGAAAATATACAGTAAAAGAAAAATAAGGCCAAGAATATAAAATTGAATCTGGAATGATACTGATAGATACAATTAGAATGACTGAGCCATTCATTTGGTTTTAAGCTTTCTAACAGTCATTGTGAAAAATGGGAAATTGTCAATACAAAATTCAGGTTCCATAAAATAAAAGCTGAGCAATTGCTCAGAAGAACTGATCCTAAGACAAAAAATTACTTCTGCATAAGATTTGCATAAGACAATGACCATGTGTAATAAAATGAAAAAAAACCTCTCAACATCTTTAAAAACAACACAATCAAATTTCATAGGGCTGTTATCTTAAAATAACTGGAACAGGGGTTGATGGCATTGTAAAAAACCGTGTTTTGGTGATACCAAGGCCAAGAGTACATTTTAGCATTCTGTATTTTAGCATTTTTTTGAGGAGTAAGTGAACTGCATATCCTCCGGAACTCTGTCATAAATGCTGCTCCTGTCTATTAAATTTTAAATATGGTTTGGGTGACAAGAAATTTAGAAATGCACTCATTTGAAAGCATCTCAAATGTAGCTCTCCTATGCCGCTAGATGAGTGAAGATTCATATAAGTTAATATATATGTGTTAAGGCTGAGCTTATTTAAGAAAGTTATTTTTTTTTAATTGAAGCTGGGATATCAAACTCCTGTCAGGGCCTAAGAGACATCTAGAGAAAGCAAGCAATTTGTTAATATTTATACTAAACTAGAATTTCGAAGGTAGGCTGCTGCATATAAGGCTGTTAGGACAAATACTTGTTTCCCAGGATAATTCTTAAAAAGGCAGGTAAGAAATTCCATTGGTTCCTTAATGCACCTCTAATTCCATCTACTAATAAAACATGCTGCTGGGGCGCCTGGGTGGCGCAGTCAGTTAAGTGTCCGACTTCAGCCAGGTCACGATCTTGCGGTCTGTGAGTTCGAGCCCCGCGTCAGGCTCTGGGCTGATGGCTCAGAGCCTGGAGCCTGTTTCCGATTCTGTGTCTCCCTCTCTCTCTGCCCCTCCCCTGTTCATGCTCTGTCTCTCTCTGTCCCAAAAATAAAATAAAACATCGAAAAAAAAATTAAAAAAAACAAAACAAAACATGCTGAATATGTCTGAATGAATAACTGAAATCTGTTACCACCTCTTAACAACAGTACACTGACAGAGACAATTTTATTTATATATTTAGGTTTTAGATTTAAAAGGCTGTTTTCATTTTATAATGAAACAACTTGGCTCAGAGTGTTTTTCTTTTCCATACACATGTCTCAATCAGGATTATTTCCAATAAAATAAAACCATAAAAGATAGGCTTCTACCTTAATATCTTCTCGCCCTAAGGCTGACAATAAAGGTGGTTTTAGGTGTGTTAGTACATATGTTTTCTTCCTGAGATTTCTGCACAGCACAGGGTGCACTTGAAGTGGAGATGCGAAATAATCTACGATGTGATTGCTCACCACTACTGCCATGAGGCTTGAAACTAAACATGGGATTCAGTAGCCAGCAAGAATTACCACTCATCAAGGCAGGCCCATTACTTGGTATTAAAAAAAATTTACAATGTGGACAGCTTCTCAGTTTGCTTTAAAAATTGTTTTACATGAAAGGGCTCAAAAATGATTTAGTCAGCAAGAGTATTAAACTTCCAGTGGGCAAGCAAGAAAATATGCATAGTAATAATCATAAAAAAGTGAAATAACCCTAAGCCAATCACATTTATAAACATTACACATTTGTAATGACCATTTTTTAAAGAAAACAAACAATTTCTTAGCATTACTGGATATCACATTTCACTGAATTCATCCAGGAGAATTGTGACAATTTGCTATGATCCTTAAAGTGAATCAGTGTACTCGACTAGGCCACTCTCAGAAATTGAGAATAATAGTCTAACAACACAAACCTTATTACTTCTCATTTATATCTTCTTGACCGACATTTTAAATAGCAGATATGTTTTCTAAAGAGCAAAATTACAGGACTCTATGATTACATATTATTATAAAATACAGAACAGGTTGGTTGTACACTTGGGAATAAAATTACAACTAAACAACAGTTGAAATGCAACTGTAGTTCCTGTACAGGCAATAGTCTCTAATCAATATGCCAAGATTGCTTTTGAAGCACTTATGAAGAATTCATAACACTCTTCTTACTATAAATTCAGTGCAACTGAAATGAGGATATAAAGATGTCAGTGCTATATCCACGAATGTTCACTACATAGTGTAACTTTAAAGGCTGGTCTTGAAGAGCTTTCAAACAGTCCATTCAATTAAATATTTATTGAGTGCCCTCTAGGGACTTGGCTATTAGGTGAGCTCCAGAGGGGTATAGACCAGAGAACACATAATCTTTGCATTTTGGGATTGGCCTAAGAAACAACTCTTTGTGCTAACAATCTCATACACAGCAGGAACAATCTTTTCATATCCTCCTTATTGTATGTGAACAATGTTTGGCACTAAAATAAAGTGGCTTTCTAAAATGTCATAAAAGGGAACCATACTTTTTGAGATTAGAAAATTGTTTACTGAGAGCATTACTTGTGTCTGCAATTTGGATAATAGGAGGAATATAGTTTGGTGTACAAGGAGACATTTCATTTCCCAGCAATGAGAAGTGATGTAAGCAAAGTCATACAGGTGATAAGCTAGAACTCAGAACAATCTTGGGCAGTTTAGTAGATCACTCTGCTATAGTAGGACAATAAATATGACAGTGCATAAAAATACTGACATGCTATTTCAAATCCTGTATAAAACATAACTATTTACTAACTCTGGAAGTAAGATTTGTTTATTGTAAATTAGTTGGAAAAGAGATAAAAGCTTAAATAATAAAAATTAAAATAATCACTATTAAAATTTCTTTATTACCTTTTACCTATAAATACAAACACACATGCAGATCTACATAGCTGTAGAATCTGAACTATGGAAACATAGTATGCATCCATACTATGGATGTATCATCAGAATTTATCCAGATCATAAGGTGCCTGGGTGGCTCAGTAGGTTAAGTGTCTGACTTCAGCTCAGGTCATGATCTCACAGTTTGTGAGTTCGAATTCCGCATCAGGCTCTGTTCTGACAGCTTGGAGCCTGGAGCCTGCTTTAGATTCTCTGTCGACCTCTCTTGCTCTGCCCCTCCCCTGTTCATGCTCTGTCTCTCTCGCTCTCAAAAAATAAATAGATGTTACAAATTAAAAGAAAAAAAAAAGAAAAGAAAATTGATACTTGGCTACTCTTTGGCCTAGTTTAAAAAAAAAAAAAAGGATTTACCCAGATCATGGGGCACCTGGGTGGCTCAGTCGGTTAAGCATCAGATTTCGGCTCAGGTCATGATCTCATGGTTAGTGGGTTTGAGTCCCGCATCAGACTCTGTGCTGACAGCTTGGAGCCTAGAGCTTGCTTTGGATTCTGTGTCTCCCTCTTTCTCTGTCCCTCCCCTGCTCATGTTCTGTATCTCCCTCAAAAATAAATAAATGTTAATAAAATTAGAATGTACTCAGATCATTAACAAACTTTTTGTAAATATGCTCTTAGTAGTTCCATAGTATCCCAACATGTGGACTGCCATAGCTCCACTGGTTTTTCTCAATGGATGGATACGTAGCCTGATTTGTCATTTTTGGTATGACTAATATTCTTGTCTAGAAAACCCTCTTGGTATCATTGACTCAGCACAATTTCCTGGAAGTATAGCTATAGTATCAAAAGACAAAAGTGTTTTTGAGCTTTCTAGCACAAACTGTCAAACCTTTCCAGAGGGCTACTCCAGTAAATATTCATACAAACAGAATGTTAAAAATATCCCCTGTACCACACTGGGATGTGCTGGAACTTGTCATTAAAGAATCTTTGCTAGATTGATGGTGGAATATGACATCTGTTTCAATGTGCACTGACTTGAAAGGACTTTGAAGCCGACACTGAAGGAAAGAGAGACAATTTGGGGAAGAACTCAAAGTAAATACAAGTGCCTGCTGTTTTAGTGAAACTTGTACAGATCTTTGAGAGATAAAACTTTCTGAAAAGAAATTAAAATTAAACAACAGATTATTGGAGTAAATCTAGAGAAGGGTTTGAATCTACACTTGAAAATGTCTTAGTCAGCTCAGGCTGCCATAACAAAATACCATAGACTGGGTGGCTTAAACAACAGAAATTGATTTCTCTTCGTTCTGGAGACTAGAAATCCAAGATCAAGGTTCTGACTGATTCAATGTCTGGTGAGAGCTCTCTTCCTGCCTGGCAGACTCTTCCTGCCTTCTTGCTGGGTTCTCTCACATGGTAGAGAGAAAGAAATTGATCTCTTTCTTTTCTTATGGAGTCATAGTCCTATTACATTAGCGCTTCACCCTTAGAAACTTTTTAACCTTAATTCCTTCATAAGGGCCCTACCTCCAGAAACAGTCACACTGTGGGTGGTTAGGGCTTAAACATATGGATTTGGGTTAGGGGGAGGGACAAAATTCAGTCTGTAGCAGAAAGATCTCATTAAAACCATACAAGGGAAATTTCATTACTACCTGGATGAGCATAAACAGGAAGATTACCACTTTCAATAGGCAATGCAGACTGCTCTTTTCAGTAACTCAGGCTCATTTTGTAATGTTCTATTACATACTAGGAAAGGAGCTTTTATACATCACAAAAGCAGTGGGGATATAATATGAGGGAACCTTAAAAGTGGGACAGAAGAGTTGTGAATGAACAACTAAGAGATGCTATTTTAAATCCTAAGGTTAGATGAGATACCCAAAGCAGTAGCAGGGAGAGAAAAATGATGGTCTGAGATTAAGCCCTGGGGAGCTGACACAGTCAGACAATTACCGAATGTGTTGCTAAAGTGAATCCTGAAATTATGGTCAGAAGAAAGGATGCACACTGTAGTAGGGTTCAAAGCCAAGATTAAAATGCCAAATTTATAGACCTCTGTTGCCAGAGATCAACTGGAGACCTATTTCAGTAAGAAAGTCTGAGTAAAGAATGTTGGTATGTAGAATAACTTGGAGGTATATTTTTAGAACATGGTCCAAGAAGTTAAAGCCTGCGTAATGTAACAGTAGCGTGTTTTAAGGTGATACAAGGGATTTGGCTCTTGTAAGAAGAAAAGCATATTAAAATGGAGAGATAAATACTAAAACTGCATTTGGATAACTGATCCATATAAGTTCAACTTTTATTTTGAAATCTTCCCTAAAGTCAGTCTATCCAGTTATTAGAGACTTGCAAGAAATTTTCCAAAATAAGATAAGCCTTAGGGTGCATGAATGGCACAGTCCGTTAAGCATCCAACTCTTGATCTGGGCTCAGGTCAAGATATCAATGTTTGTAAGTTCTAGCCCCACATTGGGCTCCTTGCTGACGGTGTGGAGCTTACTTAAGATTTTGTCTCTCCCTCTCTCTGCCCCTCCCCTGCTCTCCCTTGTTCTCTCTCTCTTAAAATCAGTAAATAAACTTAAAAAAACACACACAAAAAAAACTAAAAAAGGTAAGCTTATGATGGTCACCTTACCCAGACACACACACACACACACACACACACACACACACACACACACAAATACACATGTGCGTTATATACACATATATATCCACATCCATCTATCTATATAGAGATATACAAATAAATGCACATATATGCATATAATTAAAATATAGTTATATTTTCTATATGTGTTAGCTACAATAACATTAATATTAGATGCTATTGGAAAAGAATGTGAAAACTTTTTTTGCACTTTTTTTCAGTTAGCCCATAGGTTACCGGATACCCTGTGGCATCATCTTCATCTCCAAGGCATTGGGTAGGAATGGGATAGTGGCTTCCAGGGAGGAAGAGGTTATAAGGGTAGCAGCTCAATCAGTAAACCTATAAAAGGAGGATTAGTGGCATTCACATTTTCTCCAAAATAAATCAGCAGATTTCTCTCTTAATTTTCAAACCCCTTACCTCTCTTCCCCTTTCTCCCCCCAAAATGCCTGATGACAGACAGATCATCAACACAGAACTATTTCTGCTTCTGACACGTACATGTGTCTCCTTGTTCAGATCTATCATCTCAGAATGACAGGCTCCAGATGCTTTCTAACTTTTACTTAGAGGGAAATCTTTCAAAATAAATGCCAGGACAAACTTGTATTTTTGTCTGTTATTTTTATTGACTTCTCAAAACCTCTGTCCCCGTGTCTACTCACTTGACAAGATGAGATGAAGCTTAGTAGTTTCAAAGAGAAGCTGAAGATACTTATTTGGGGGCAAACCTATTAAAATCCTGTTTGAGGAACAACAATTTCCACAAGTTAATTGCTACCATAACAATATCCAGTACAAGAAGTTAGAAATGTACTTGTGTTTTTCTAGTTCATTAGAATGCAAAACTGCAATTATTCACGGTATCTATAAGGTTATGAGTTTTGTGACAGAAATACTAGAATCTATCCGTTAGTATAAATGAAGAACTTTTAGAACTTGATCTTTGGATAAGTCTCAAGTCAACTGCAATGTTTTTCCTCAGTTTTGAGGCTCAATTCTGTTTGATTTCAATTCCTACTTTCTTCACCCAATAACTCTTGCTCTGTGGCAGATTTTATTAAACCATAAAAATTTAACTTTATCATTAATTAGAATGGAGAGTCTGACAATATTACATTTTACTCTTTATCTCTTAATGATGATTAAGATAAGCTATGCTTTGATGCAGCAATCTCTGTACCAACAAATTACTGTACAAAACTAGGTGACTGAGTGATAATCATTAGAATCCAATGAGTTTCTTGCTACAAATTATAACTTTAAATCTGAAAGAATATGAAATGCTTTTTGGTCTTATTATGTATTTACTCTTTCCTGTGGTTGGGGGTATGGAATATTCATCCCAAGAAAGTGGTCTTACTTTTACTTATGTAACTATTAATGGACTTATATGTGACAATAGAAATAATCCTATAAAAATAAAATTTCTTAGGGTGCCTTGGTGGCTCAGTTGGTTAAGCGACCAACTCTTGATATCAGCTCAGGTCATGATCTTGCAATTTTGGGATCAAGCCCTGTGTCAGCCTCTATGCTTGGCATGTTTGGGATGGAACCTGCTTGGGATTCTCTCTCCCTATCTCTCTGTCCCTCCCCCACTCATATGCACACATCCATGTTCTCTCTCTCTCTCTCTCAAAATAAATAAATAATATTTGAAATAAAATAAAATAAAATATATCTCAAATATTCATATTTGATTGATGGTTATTTGTTTATAGGGTAAGAACCATCATTCTATATACCAAGAATATTGTTTATTTATTACTGAGCAGCAATCCAAGGGAAGTTCAAGGACAATTGCTTGAGGGCTTTGTAATCCTCTCACATTCTCCCTAAACACTATCACCATCCCTTATCCATCCCCTGCTTCTTTTGTTTCATATGGCTGGCTCTTTATTTCTACTCGTTATCAACCGATATATGGGTAGATACTAATTTAAGCATAATATAGACAGTAATCGCATTAAGGGTATAAAACTGTCTTGCTTCCTTTGTATCAATTTTTGTCATCCAGAGTGGAACCTCCAACTTTATGGAACAACTTCTTTAATTTCCTCAACCATCCCTTACTTTCATGCTGGCTCTTTTTATTACAAACATACACACACACGTGCACATGCGCATGCACATACACTTGCACACACACATACACACACACACACTCATATTCATGCAAACTTCCTTTCTATATGCCTTGCTTTCTGAGACATTCTGTTCTCTCATTCCTGGGTCCTCACTCTGCATTTTCTGCTTAATTCATAGATTATTAAAGTATTAAGTTAGATATTTCCTCTGAATGTCTTTATCAACTTTCTAAATCCTGGATTAATTTTCCCTTTTCTGCATTTGCTAAGGACCCAGAATGGGATTTTTGACATAGAAGTATTTCAGTCAATTGCCAAAAATACAATACTGCATTTCTGTTTGTTGTTGTTACATCTCTCACCAGACTGGAACTTCTCTAAGTGTGTGTGCAATGTCCTCTAACTGCACCCTAGCATCAGGGGCGATACTCAGCACTTAACATGTGCTTAACAGATATTGTTAAATAAGTGAACAAATGAATGTCTACTGATGTGGACTGTACATACTGGTGCTGTCTAACATGGTAGCCATGAGCCATGTGTATTATTGAATACTGAAAATGTGACTAGTCCAAAATGAGAGGTACTGAAGTGTAAAATACACACTAGATTTTGAAATCTTAGTATGAAAAAAGGTAAATATCTGATTAATAATTTTATATGGATTACATGTTTAAATAACATTTAAAAATTCTTATTTATTTATTTTGAGAGAGATAGAGAGAATGCTGAAGGGTCAGAGACAGAGGGAGAGAGAGAATCTCAAGCAGCCTTTGCACTGTCAGCGCAGAGCCCGACGTGGGGCTCAATCCCACGACCTGTGAGATTGTGACTGCATCCGAAGTAAAAGTTTGATGCTCAACATTCTGTACCACCCAGGAGCCCTTCAATAACTTTTTTTTGATATATTGGATTAAATAAAATATATCATCAAATTTAATTTTACATGTTCTTATTGCTTTAATAGGGCTACTTGAAATTTTTAAATTAAGAGTATGGCTCACATTCATGGCTCCTGGTGTATTTCTACTGGCTAGCACTGGTATAAATCACACAGACTCCAGACACAAGAACATAATCATCCCATTATTACAGACTTCTAGTCATTCGGTGTCAGGTAAGGCATTGTCCCATTGTCAGTAAGATTAAAACCCAGTCATATTTTAAATTGTATCAGTCAGTCTTCCTTAATTTAAGTACTTTGATTACTCGACACTGTTGCCTTTAATTACAATTGGATTATTGCAATGATACTAACAATCTAATAAAGGAGTTTTAAACATATTAAGATTACAACATTTCCAATGGGGGGACATTCAGGATATGTTCTTATTTTAGAGTTTAGAGTTCAAAACAAAAAATGACTCGGCACCAGCATGATCTGATAGGAAATTCGGCATGAATGGGAATGTTCTATATCTGTGCTATTCAATGGTAGCCACTAACCACATGCGTATGGTTGAGCACGTGAAATATGGTTAGCATCACTGACAAAATTAATTCTCAATTAATTTAAATAGTCTTCTGTAGCCAATACCTATTGCATTGGACATTGCACCTCCAGATAGAAAGTTGATTTCTGCCCTATCGCTAGCAATATTAAGTTTCAAGTAAATTTATCTTGAATACCATATTGAGATTATTTCTATCTCGTCTAAATCATGAGTGAGTAAAAGGTAAACATAAAATGGTCCAAACACTTTAGAAAGACTGTGTGTATTGGGTTTTTAAGAAGTTTTTTTGTTCTGAAACAAAGACATGTATATTTACGTTAACAGCAAGATCTCCTTATAATGTTAATTATCTGATATCAGCATCCCTTCATGTTGTTAAATTATACATGTTTGATTTTTAATTAAGATGAGAATATCCATAAAAAACAACTAAAAAGTATTCCTCCCAAGTTTTTGTGTATTTGTTTGTTTTTCCACTTTATAAGCACACTGCTTTTCAAACTCTGTGAGTGATTGATTCCAGATAACCTAAACCTCTGGAAGCCATTTACAGGAGGGCTTTATTGTGTAAAAACAATTTCTGGTTTGAGAATATGCAAAAGGAGTTGCGTATTTAAAATTCTAAACCTCATTCTTCCAATTTGTCTCCTGCAAAATGTCCAGAAAATAGGTCTTTAAAGAACAAGGTGTAATTAACATTCAACTTTATGTGCTTTAATTACGAGCTAATATCTGATTGAGCAGATAACATTTCTGCCTGTGGTTTTCACCCAGGGAATCATAGAATCTGGGAGCTGGCAGAGTTCTTGTCCAAATTTTTAATTTTGTAGCTTAGAAATAATAGTCACAGAATAAAATGACAATGAAAGTCATAGATACGTAGCAGAGTTGGAGACTAATCTGATTTTTAGGAACTGGTAGAATAGCTATTGTCCTCTCAAATGTCATTTCATTTGAAAAGCATCTATGTAACATATCTGTGTTCAAAAATATCCCACATCTGTTAGGCCATAATAGAAAGGAAGGACACTTAATTTTTCCTGAGCATTTACTCTGGACTGGACAATATGCTCCATATTTCCATGATCTGTCACTTCATGTCATCCTTATATCACCTGTAGGGGGCAGGTGAAGAAATAAAGTCTCTCATCATCGAGGAAATTTGTTCCTGGTAAACAAAACAAAACAAAAGAAAACAAAACAAAACCTGATGGGTGTGTATTGGAGGTGGGGGAGGCAAGAATCATGTCCACATTATTCTAATCATGAAGTCTATGCCTTTACTTCCATATCACATTGATTCGTCTAAAAAACTCAGATATTTTATTTTATTTTTTTAATTTTTATTCATTTATTTTTAATGTTTATTTATTTTTGAGAGAGAAAGAGAGAGAGAGAGAGACTGAGATTGAGAGAGACCAAGCACAAGCAGGGGAGAGGCAGAGAGAGAGGGAGACACAGAATCTGAAGCAGGCTCCAGGCTCTGAGCCGTCAGCACAGAGCCGAAGTAGGGCTTGAACCCACGAACCACAAGGTCATGACCTGAAGTGAATTCGGACAGTCAACTGATTCAGCCACCCAGGCACCTCAGCAACTATATTTTATAATGTTGTCTGATTCAGAAGAGCAGAAAAGTTTAAGCCAACATGACTTTTTGGAAATATGTTTAGAAAACTTTTGTTACCTAATTAACAACAGTTCATTCATTTATTTCTTTTAGGACTTAATACTTCTTGTCCATATTAAAATATGATGGTTTTAAAACTAAATTAATTTAATTTAGATCTCTTAATAGTCATGCTACCAAAAAAATTCATATATTTTTTTTGTTCTTCACTTTAAATTTGTATAAACGTTCTCTATGGAGCCAAATAACTTTGTTGATTGAGCTTTGTAGTTGTCAAATAATGTTTCTGGTGTTATAGGTAAACTGTCCTAAAAAAAAAAAAAAGACTCTGAATTTAGTTTCAAAGAAATTGTGCATGGGGAAAAAAAAAAACATGGTACTTAAATAACTTGACGTTCTGATCATTTTTTTGGTGAACATAAAATGACTAGAAACAATCAATGGTCATGAGGTACTTATAAAATAGATTAAGGACTGGAAATGTGTTTCTACATTTTTTCACATAACAAATCACATAATAGTAAGTTAGTGGTTAGAAGTAAAATTTCTGAATTGACACTGATCTGGCCTTGAATTCTGGCTTGATCACTTATTTGAATTATAACTGTAGATATGCAAAATCTCATTTTACTCACCTGCAAAATGGTAGTAGTATTTGAACTCACCTCATATTACTGTAAGTGTAATACTTAGCATGGGAAATCTCATATGGTACTTGCTCAATTAGTACAATTATTGTTGTTACATGTATTATTGTGCAATTAAAATGCAGTAAGTTAGGGCAGTTATTTATTATATTAAGTAACTACTCAGTCACATATAAAAAGAGAAGGGTATATGTTACAACTGTTTTCTAAATTCCAATGACACAGGTCTTTGTGTGTATATATATTTATATGTATTATATAAAATATAATATTTAATATTACTATTATGTTTCCTGAACTCATGTGAGCTAACTAGACAAAACAGTACCTTTCCTGATAATATATGTAAATAATACTGATATGTTTCTTTAAATGTAGGTTGCTTGTTCCAGGACAGATTGAATAATAACCTTTAGTTCACGGCAAATAATATACTAAAACCACAACATATTTTACAGACAAATCTACAACATACAGTCAAGTTTCTTCAAAAAGTCATAATTGTGAAAGTATAACAAATATTTCTCTTAATTTCAGATCTGCTTTTGAAAACTCTTTTATATCTATTACCAAGGTAAAGTCCAAGAAAAACCTACCTATGCATATCACTGCTAAAAATACAAGTAAAATGAGTTATTACTGTCAGGCAGTGTCTCCTTGATTCTAAGCACAGTAACCTGAAAAAAAACCATGATCTGTAACTGTTGCTACCTTGTTGATATTGAGTCCCACCGTAAGGGTTACACTCTAAATAGCAGAGAGCTCTAATAGTTATTTATGTGATTTCTTTTATGTTGAGTTTCAAAACAGAACAAAATTTTTAAAAATTGCTTGGTTTTAATAACCTCTGGTGGTCCATGACTTTACCTCTTCTTGCTTCACATTTATTATATGGGCTACTGAGCTGAGGTAAAGAGATGGTCATACCAAAGCATAAAAAATTAAGAGGTTATGCCAGGGAATCATAGGTTTGATAAGTGCTCAGGACACATTTTAACTTGAAAATCTCTGTCCCTGAGAGTAAACATTCTCCTCAGGCTTTAGAGCAAATACCTTACATTCATCTTTTATGTTGAAAAAATATATTTATACAGGTTTGTAGATTTTTAAAAATAAAGCTCAACACAATTATTAGAATATGGATGCATGGAGCACATTTTAATCTTAAATGACAAGTATCAGAAAAAGAGACAACTGGAATGGCAGCATTAAAAAAAAACAAAAAAAATCCGGATAGGTTTTTGTCTCTCTGGAGACAAAGTGACAAGTTAGTCACTTCAGAAATATTTTAAGAGCCAATATTTATTGAGGCTGATTTTATCATTAAATGCAAACACTATGTAGTTCATCTCAGTGGAATAAAGGGTTTGTGTGTAATGGTGGGGTTGGGGGAAAAGAGAGAGAGAGAGAGAGACAGAGAGAGAGACAGAGAGAGAGACAGAGAGGAAGAGAAATGACAGAGAAAAAGGACAAGGGGCAAGAGGGAGAAAGCGTGCTGTGTGTATGCTGTCCCCTGTGCTAAGAAGCTGATGTATTTTAATGGATGCTTATATGTACAGATACATAGGCTTACTGAACAAATTATAAAGAGGGGATTGGAGGTCCTGCCCATATTAGGCAATACAAATCCATCTATTTACTGATTTCACTGATTAGGCTGTCTAATTTCTGTAGTGACAGGTAACTATTTATTCACTTACATTTACTAGATACTTTGGCTTTAAACATGTGCAATCTGCAATGGGAGGCTAGATCCCTACTAGAAAGAAGGATATTACTTTCAGGAATCACATGCTTTCCCTGGTTGATTGGCTCTCAAGCATTTTTCTTTCCTCTTAGTACCTAAGCTCTTATTTGCCATATGCAATAGCACTCACAAAGGAGCCATGTTTACACAATCATAATACATAATACATACAATACAAATACATACAAATACATAAGTTAATAAATTACATCTTGTTTTAGGTAACAATTCTTAGAGTCAAAGAACACAATTTAAAAAGTACTATATCGTCATATTCAGGGTTTTTTTTGTTGTTTTTTGCACTCAAATAATTGGTTCATTTCCATATTGATATAAACATAAGTAAGCTTGTTTTATTATTTTTATTTTTTTAATTATGAAATTTATTGTCAAATTGGTTTCCATACTACACCCAGTGCTCATCCCAACAGGTGTCTTCCTCAATGCCCATCACCCACCTTCCCCTCCCTCCCACCCCCCATCAACCCTCAGATTGTTCTCAGTTTTTAAGAGTCTCTTATGTTTTGGCTCCCTCCCTCTCTAACAATTTTTTTTCTTCCCCTCCCCCGTGGTCTCCTGTTAAGTTTCTCAGGATCCACATAGGAGTGAAAACATAGGGAATCTGCCCTTTTCTGTATGACTTGTTTTAAATAATTAGTCTGATAAGCTATCTACCAGTAGCAGTGGCTATTCAAGATGCTAATAATAAAAAAAGCATTCTAACTATGTACATAAGTAGAAAAATCCACTGCGTGTTTCAAAGTACATCCTGGAGTCAACCACTTTAAGCAGGTAGAGGAGTTGCTATTATCTGTATTCCACTATTAATGAAACCAAGGCTCTTGGCTATAAAGACAACTGATTGGCTAAGGTCTCCAAGCTTTCAAGCATCACATCTCATAGTAGAATCCACGTTTCTGTACTCTGTGTTGGCTATTTTTTTTATTATTCCACAATAACTATAAACTAGTAATGAAATTAATGCTATTTTTCTTCCTCTTCCCTCCCTCTGCCCTTCCTCCTTACTTCTTTCCATATTCTTAAAGAATATATCCAGCATCATATATTCATTATTTATTTTACTTTTTTTTTTAATTTTAGAGAGAGACAGAGAGAGCAGGGGGAGGAGCAGAGTGGGAGAGAGAGAGAGAGAATCGGAAGCCCGCTCCATGTTCACCACGCAGCCCAACGTAGGGCTCAATCCCACAACCCTGGGATCATAACCTGAGCCAAAATCGAGTCAGATGCTCAACTGACGGAGTCACTCAGGCTCCCAAACTTATTTATTCAACATTTATTATGTGTCAGGTAGTACAAAAAATGTTCAGGTAACATGCCGAAGAAAGTGTAAACCTAAGCTGTGTCCAATACTATCAGTAGAAAATCTTAAAAATAAACCGGGGGAGGGGGAGAAAGAAGTCATCATCTAGGATAATGGTCTCAGTCACAGTGTGATGCCACCTCATTACATCACATATTGTGAGCTCATGTTCTCGCAACTAGAGTGCGGGAAAATGTACCATGTTGTAGGACACAATTTATCTTTGTTGCAGCATATAAACCCAGGTTATCTATGGAAATGTGTCATAGTTCTGAGAAGTGTATATTATATCTGTGGTAATGAAAAAAAAATGATGAGAATCACAGTTTTAGACAGAGGAGAAACGTGTGTTTAAAAGGTTGGGTTGTCCTGCGTCTTCCCTTCAGCAGCCAACAGAGGTGAGGCACTTATATGCCACTGAGGTTCCCTTGAACCACTACTTCAATGTTTATACAAGTAAAGTGGAAATGACCTTTGAGAAATCACCTGGATGTATCCAGACTTCAATACATACTATTCTTAAACTCTTTCAGCAATTTGACAGTCACTTCCATTTTTTTAATGACATCTAAAGAAAGGGATTGTGTAAATTCCAATAGTAGCCTTTTCCACTTGTAGTACAAAGAATTTCTTGCAACATCCTTATTACTATCTTTAATCATCTAACTTCACCCAGACTCTGATTTCTTTCCTTTTAATTGCAGTGTGAATAGAGAATAGAAGATCAATCACTCTCAATAGAAGCTCCAATCTGAACAATTATAGTTAGGTTAATATTCTATGTCAATTTTCCAATATGGAAAGACCTACAGGTTGGTGTTGATTTTCATATTTTGAATACAGGCAACACTAAATAGATCTTACCTCTGCATGAAAACTTGGAAACATTGGACTTTCCAAATATGTAAGAAAACTGCAAGCATTGGTTTTCAGGACATTTGAAAGAGAAGTGCCTTGTTACTTGAGTGGATTCATTAATCATTTATTTATTTAGTTAGGTTTTTTTCCATTCAATCATAACTCATTGAGTGTATGTATGTGCTAGAAAAAATACTATGTATTAGTGATAACAAAAGGTAAACAAGCCATGACCATTCCTTCAAAAGTGTATGGTCAGGGCACCTGAATAGCTCAGTCAGTTTAGTATCCAACTTTTAATTTTGACTGAGGTCATGATCTCATGGTACATGAGCTCCAGCCCCACATCTGGCTCTGTGCTCTCAATCCCTGCATGGGATTCTCTGTCTCCCTCTCTCTCTGCCCATCCCTCACTCACTCTCTCTCTCTCTATCTCAAAATAAACAAATGAACATTTAAAAAAAAGCACAGACTACTGGGAGACTTTAGTTTACACAGGCTTGTGTTAGATCTTTCAGAAGGGACAAGTAACCCATGAAGTGTGTGGCATCGAATCAAGGGCAGAAAGAGTTTCAAGAAGCGAGAAGTCAATGTTGTAAAGCTTCATTTTGAAAATAGGATAAAAAGTGTTTCAATGTTTCTGTGAAGCAAGTAATGTTAAAACAAATTTCTGATTTGAATTCCTACCAACAGATGACTGACAGGTTAACACTATAGCCTGTGGGAGTAAGAGTCTAAGTAGAGCTGTGTAAAACTCTTTGTATGTGTGTATATTTCAATACATTATTCCCTTTCACTTTTTTTATTTGTCATGAAGATTCAGGGTTGCATGTTACCTTATCAGTAAATAAACTGAATAACCAGAACTTGTGGCATTTATGCTTTTAAAAAATTGTTACATTGAATGGAGAATGAAATTATAATAAGTAATATTAGTTTGGAATATGGACTGAATTAAGTTCTCCTCAAATTCAGATGTTGAAGCTTTAACTCCTAATGTGACTGTATTTGGAGACAGGATCTTTAAGGAAGGTAAAGTGAGACTCTAAGGGTAAGACCTTAACCCAACAGGATGGGTGATCTTATAAAAGGAAGAAGAGACAGAAGACCACGTGAGGACACAAGAGGGTAGCTATCTGCACGCCAGGAAGAGAAGTCTTACCAGAAATCAACCCTGATGGCACTTTGACCTTGGATTTCCAGCCTCCAATAGAGAAACAGCCTGTGAGAAAATAGCCATCTGTTGTTTAAGCTACACAGTCAGTGGTATTTTGTTATTGTGGCCTGAGGTGACTAATAAACTTTGTTTAAAAAAAAATTGTTCAGGGCACCTGGGTGGCTCTGTCAGTTGAGTGCCTGACTTTGGCTCAGGTCATGGCCTCATAGTCCGTGGGTTCAAGCCCCACATGGAGCTTTTCATTGACAGGGCAGAGCCTGCTTCAGATTCTCTGTCTCTCTCTCTCTCTCTCTGCCCTTCCCGAGCTGGCACTCTCTCTCTCTCACAAAGATAAACAAGTAAACATTAAAAAAAAATTCCAACAAGTAGCTGATAGCATTTTCTTAATGGTAATTGGTAAAACGTGTTAGGCCCCAGCCGGATTTCAAGTCATGTGTTTAGAATTTTAGGAGTATAATCTCATCCAATCCTCAGGACAGTCTGAGAAGATTAGGTACTTCTGTCATGCCATGTTATAGATGTGACTCACGGAGAGAAAGACTTGCCAAAGTTTAGCTAACCGGTGAGTAAGCTTTTGTTCTTACAGTAGAGTCCAGAGTGACCATTATTAATACAGCTTTCATTTTTGCATCTAGCACATATTAGCTTGAACAATAAGAATCATTAAAATATTTTAATGTTATATTGTAGTTCCATATTTATCATATTATACAAGCAAACAAAAATACTGATCAAATGTGCTTTAACAAAAATGGGATTTCATAAAAGTAAATGTATGAACTGCATCACTTGCTACAACTCCATATTTGGAAAGAAACATGAAACATATTAGAACAGAAAAAGGACAAAGGCTATTGTAACTATATTGCATTTTCTTATAAAACTTATAAGTGTAAATATTACATTTAATGTTAGCATAACCAAACTGCAAAAACTTGGTTACTATTGAAAAGGCCAATTACATGAACCTGACACTAAAATTTAAAATCTACACCATTTCAAAATAGACTTCCAAGTGATTAAAAAAAATATATATCCACGAACATGAAGACTTGAAATGTAATAAGGACCCAAATGAGTTAGTGATGGCTGTCATAAAAATCTGGCAGGGCATTCTATTTACAATTTGTAATAAAACTGTCACACACTGAATTTATAAAAGCATTTATCTTAGAAAAATAAATCTATTTGCCAAGGGCAAGTTAATAACCTCTACAGTTCATTTGAATATATGGACAAAGAGATAGTTTGACTAATAGAGCATTATAAGAAGTATGTCAGGAAATGTACAGGATGCTGTGACAATGGATACATCACCCAAAAACATGCTACCTGTGAATGAAACAGCAGGGATACTTTCTACATTATCTGAAATACAAATCGATATTGTTAACCATCAATGTAAAAAACATGCACACAGAGAAAATTGTGTTCATGTGTGCCATTTTTGGAAACAATTAAAAATATTTCAATTTAAGTACCAAAAGAATGTGGATTTTTTTAAATCTCCAATTGAATGCACAACTATTCCCTAAGGATTAGAAGTTGTTTATTTGTTTGAGAAATGGAAGGAAGTATTATTTATTGCATGGCATTTTAAAGATACTCAGAAATATAAACCTATGTGGTATTTAATAAACTGTTCCTTGAAATTTCAGATAAGCTTAATGGAAGCATGGAAGACAGCAGCCATACACTGTTTAAAATAACTAGAGGGATGGTACAAGAATCGCACAAGCTCCAGCTGTCATAATGAGCTTAGGCCAGACACTTAGCCTTTTCGTGCTCTTTAGAATGTTCATGAGGATCTTCTGTGTTACTCTGCGTGTCCCTTGAAAATGCAAATATAATCTGCAGTGTAGAATTTTAAGAACACTTAGATGTGTGTATTTTCTCCAAATATAATGCTGTATAAAGAGAGAGGACAGGCACGTTATAAAACCTCATTTATCTAGTGCAGGGTCAGCAAACTTTTGCTTACAGGACTCAACTTTACCATTGTAATGTGAGAACAGTTATAATAGACTGTGCATCAATGACTGGGTGTGAGTGTGTTCCAAGAAAACTCTTATTTACAAAAATGGACAGGGGGCCTGAATTGGTCAATGGGCCATAATTTGACAAGCATTTACATTTAAAAAAAAGCATTTAAATAAAAAAGTTTTGAGGAGCCTAAGTGGTTGACTTCGGATTCTTGATTTCAGCTCAAGTCATGATCCCAGGTCTCAGGATTGAGCCCTGTGTCAAGCTTCACTAGGTGTGGAGCCTGCTTAAGACTCCTCCCCTCTCTCTCTCTCTTTCTCTCTCTCTTTCTCTCTCTCCCTCTCCCTACTCCTGCTTTCTCTATTTTCTCTTAAAAATTCCTTTAAACATATACTTTGAAAAGAATCGATATCCCACATTTTATATTTGGTTTCCTTATTGGAAAAAATAGTACTCTTATTGAGATGCACATTTACCTTTACTTTTGATCATTACATGAATTTACATACCATTTATAAGGATTTTTGTTTATCTTCGTAAGTGATAAGACAGAAAATTCCACAGGTTAAAGCATTTGAACAGCAAACATTCCACTCATTATAGTAAAAAGTATTATTATTATTATTATTATTATTATTATTATTATTAATGCAGGTAATACTTCATTTGATACTTCCTGGTTCAAATTCTAGCTCTGGCCCTTCTTTGTAGGGTTAACTTTGGGCTCTATGTCTTCATTTTCTTTTCTTATGATGGGACTCATGGTCATATTACCTCACAAGATTGTTTAAAGCTTAAGTGAGCTAGTGGATATCTAACACTTTGCAGATGCTGAAAACATGGAGAGTATACAATTGATAGTAGCCATTGTTATTATCATTAGATTTATTAAAATTATCATATATCCCAGACCTTGGAATAAGTTAGGTATAGTTGAAGGAAGGGAACAAATAAATATATAAAGTATAAAATATTCCATGGTACAACAGAAATAAGCATTTTGTCACAGGTTGATATTTAAAGGTTAAATGGACACGAAGTAGATCAATCACAGAAGACTGAGGAAACCTAAATGAAGATGATGAGTTTTGTACAAGATCCTGAAGGAGGACATAGTTTTCACTGGTAGAATGTTGGTGTTAAGGACCGACTAAGAAGGCTGTCATTCAGCAAAAGGCCCTAAAGCAGAGAAAGTGCCCAGGGACTGACTTGACTCCAGACCTCAACCTTGAGTGAGACGTGATCCTGGGTAGCATCAGCAAGAGAATTCATATGTAAGGCCGTAATTGCTCACTAGAAAATACAACATTTTGAAAACTTTTTCCTTTATTTAGAGTACTTGTCTAGTATTTCATCCCAAGGTGGCATTTGCTCCCCTAGAATAAAGAAATATATGAAAGGAACCTGCCTAGGGAGGAAGAAAGTACATAGAGACGACATTAAAGTACCATTTTGTAGGACAAGTATATACGAACAAATGTGGTGAGAGTTCTAGATTTTAAACCTAGAGATCAGAGCTCTTATGAAAAGAAGGAGCCAGTGAATGATTCTTGAAGCACTGAGAAGGCTAGAGAGAGGACTAGAAAGAGGCAAGAACATTAAAGTCTATTCCAGGTCTGATCCTCACTTGCCGTACAACCTCAGGCTAGTAGCACACCCTCATTAGGTGTCGGTTTTCACCTCTGAAAGTGATGATAATAGATATTTCTACCATGATGAATCTGCAACTATTTCATTCAGTCATGACAAGAGAACAAAACAGAAGAGAACTTGGAATGAAGACTCTATATCCATTTCATAGGAAAGGGAGCTCAAAAAACATAAATTTAATTCTTGGATTATTTTTTAAAAACATGGGGCATGCATTTTAATTGAGTCACATTACATTCTGTAGGCAAGGAGATATACTAGAAAGTCAGAATTAGAATCATGGGAAGAGGTAAACGGATAAAGCTGCAAAAAATTTATATTGTATTATAGGAAGATAGAAAACAGGCAGGAAAAAGCAAGTGAAGAGATAACATAAAGATTTAAAAGATACTGTTTTGTAATACTAATTTGGAATATGACCAAAGCTAGTATTTATTTCTTTTTTTAATAAATGCTTATTTATTTTTGAGAGAGAAAAAGAGAGAGAGAGAAAGAGAGAGAGAGAGAAAGCAGGCCTGAGTGGGGGAGGGGGAGCAAGAGAGGGAGACAGAGGATCCGACAGAGGCTCGTGCTGACAGCAAAGAGCCTGATGCTGGGCTCAAACTCACAAACCTGAAGATCATGACCTGAGCCGAAGTCAGATGCTGAACTGACTGAGCCACCAAGGTGCCCCCAGTATTTAATTCTTTCTAATTTACAAGGTTCTTTACCATGCATTATCCCATTTCATCATCACATTAAACCTGCAAAGCAATACTTATCACATGAAATTTTTTACTATTTGTTCAAATTCATGGAAAAAAGATCTCTGGGATCCCAACCTGGTAGCCTTCCTCAAAGGTGATCAGCAAGCACTGCAGGTAAGAAATATTATGCTGTGATTGAGCCCTACTTGTTGATGATTTCTGCAGCAGTGTGAATGAAGCTAACTTTGGGGAGAAAAAGTAAGTTTGCTGTTGCAGTTATATGGTAATCAAGAGATCAATGTTTAAACAGAGCTAGGAATGTGGAGGTGCAAGGTTGATAAATATAAGGTTCAGGAGATTTCTTGGACCCTGGTTGGGACCTAGGGCATGTCAAGTTTGGCATGCAGAGATTTAGCTTGTGAAATGGATCCCTGCTGCTGTTGATGTCAACTCTGAGTTAGCTACCAACATTTAACAGTCAAGAGATTTTACACAAAAGTTTGAACTTTCAACTTTTAAAATTTTCAGATCTGGCACCAATTTGCTGGGAGCAGGCAGTAGCTGTGCCCTACCAAATACAACGGATCTCTAGTTTGTCCAAAGTTCTAACTACTTCCTATTGCTTCTTTTCCATAAAATAACAACACTCTATAGAGCCTAGAGTTAACAATACTGTGCTATACTTAATTTTTTTTTCTAAGAGTGTAGATCTTATGCTAAGTGTTCTTATTTAAAAATAAGAAGTAAAGAGATCAGGAGAACACTTTTGGAGGTAAAGTATAATATTTACAGCATAAATTGTAGTGACAGTTTCACAGATACACACATTTCCAGACTCATCAAGTTGTATACATTAAATACGTAAAGCTTTTTGTGTGTCAATCATACCAGCTGTTCCTTAATGTTGACCTACTTCATACATCTCTATTACTTTTCTAACCCTTGGGGGTTTCTGGGTTTGCAAGATTGGTTTAGAGTTGAGATTCTTGAAAAACATAAGTTTCCTTTTACCCTTTGTCTGTCCTGAAAAACGTTTTCTAAAGTATTACAGGTGGGGGAAGATTAGGAAAGCAATATCCTGGGGCACTGGGTGACTCGGTTAAGCATCAATGTTGGTACAAGTCATGATCTCAACAGTTTGTGAGTTTGAACCCCGGGTCAGGGTCTGCACTGATAGCTTGGAGCCTGGAGTCTGCTTCCGATTATGTGTCTCCCTCTCTCTCTGCCCCTCCCCTGCCCATGCTCTGTGTCTCCCTCTCTCTCTCTCTCTCTGTCTCTCTCTCTCTCTCTCTCAAAAATAAATAAACATTAAAAAATTAAAAAAAAAGAAAAGCAACATCCTGCATTAGGGGCAACCCCAAATTTATAAACAGAGAAAGTTTACAGAAAGGAAAAGGGCGATCATAAAAAAACAAAACAAAACGAAACAAAACAGTGTTCTCTACCAAAGCCAGACAGTCAACTGTGTCAAAGTCAGTAAAAACAACTTTTCCATTCTATGTCCTTTGAAAAAGTAGTGAGTTCACTAACATTAAAAAAAACTTTTATATATAAACCTTTAACCATTATCTCACAGTAAATCACTTATTCAATGAGCTGAAGTCAAAAAAAAAAACCAGCCAGGAAAATAAAAAAAAAAATGTTCATTTATTTATTTTGAGAGAGAGAGATAGAGAGCCAGTAGGGGAGGGGCAAAGAGAGCTGGAGAGAATCCCAAGCAGTCTTTCTGCATCAGCACAGAGCTCAATGCAGAGCTCAATACCAGGAACCATGAGATCATGACCTGAGCTAAAATCAAGAATTGGTTGCTTAACCAAGGGAGCCAGGTGCTCTAAGGTAGGTACTTTTATTCAAGTCATGATATGTTCATATTGTTTAATACAGACTAAATTATAACATTTAAAAAGCATTAAATATTTTGATCTTAACTTTTAAATTGAGTAGCCCAGTTTACTGTAGTATAAAGCACAATAAAATGTATCTAGGGGTGGTAGATGCAAAGTTACTCCATTTGCCACAGCTCTGATAATTAATACTAGACGAAGATTCTCTTCCATGTGACACACTTCCAAATGTGATGATACGCATGTGCTGCATAAAGCCAACTGAATACAAACAATGTCTAAGATTACCTTGCATTTCAAAGGTCCATAACTATATATTTCCTCCAATAATAGTAAAGTGGATCTGAAAGGAAGCCACCTTTTCTATAAATATATATTTTAGCTATTTATTATTATTTAAAAAAAATAATTATAAATTCCAGCATAATTAAGTTACAGCGTTACATTAATTTCAGGTGTGTAATACAGTGATCTATAAAATATTTTTGTATTCTTTTCTTTACCAGTTCTATAATGGTCTTTCCCAACTGTTACCTGCTACATTCATAAAACATAAATTATACAGTATTCCACTAAACACATCAAAAAAAGTTATTGTATGTTTATTTTTGAGAGAGGGAGAGAGAGAGAGACAGCGAGAGCATAAGCAGGGGAGGGGCAAAGAGATAAAAAGAAGGAGACACAGAATCTGAAGCAGGTTCCAGGCTCTGAGCAGCTCAAATTCATGAACCATGAAAACATGACCTGAGCTGAAGTCAGATACTTAATTGACTGAGCCACCCAGGTGCCCCAGGAGCCACATTTTTAACTAGAATATGTCAATTTAACCATACATGAAAAACACATTCTAATATATACAACCAACCAAATAGATACACATAATACTTTTCTATGAGGTAAGAACTTATTTAACATATTAATTTTAATAAGGCATCATTATTTATATTTTAATTTATATTTCAACCCTTTATATATTAAAGTTAAATTGCTATAAGTGACCATGTGTTGGGTTATACAATGAAATAATAAAATAATATAATATAATAAATACAAATTTTGAACATAACTTCAACATCTACGAGCAAGTATAACTCAGGAATAACTGTATATGTTATGATGTGATGAAAATAGGAATTTACACCAACCTTAAAATTATATAAGAGATCTGAAAGATGCCTCAGGGCTCTGCAGGTAAATGAGGTCAAGGAGGGGTATCTTAGCTTTAAACAGAATAGCCACAAAAATAAATAAATAAACAAATAAACAGGATCACTACCATTACTTCAAAGAGAATAGCTCTCTATATCAAAATTCACAGGAAACATTAATTTGTAAACGTAAAAAGATTATTGTGGTTAAAAGAAAAGTGTGAGCATAATTAAACTTGAACCCAAACTCACTTTTTTGAAGTTTCCATTTAAAATCCAGTTAGCATACAGTGTAATATTAGTTTCACGTGTACAATTTAGTGATTCAACACTTCCATACAACACCCAACACCTGGTGCTCATCACAAGTGCCTTTTTTTTTTTTTTTTAGGTAGGCTTCATGCTTAACACAGAGCCTAACACAAGACCTGAACTGAAATCAAGAGTTGGACGCTTAAGCAACTAAGTCACCCAGGCGCCCCAACAAGTGAGTTTCTTAATCCCCTATTTTACCCATCTCCCCACCCACCTCCCCACCTCCCCTCTGGTAACCATCAGTTTGTACCCTACAGTTAAGAGTCTGTTTCTCAGTTTGCCTCTCTCTCTCTCTCTCTGTCTCTCTCTCTCTCTCTCTTTCTATGCTCATTTGTTTTGTTTCTTAAATTCTGCATGAGTGAAGTTATATGGTATTTGTCTTTCTGTAACTGAATCATTTGGATTACATAACACTCTCTAGCTCCATCCACATAGTTGCAAATGACAAGATTTCATTCTTTTTTTATGGCTGAATAATATTCCACTATGTATGGCGTGCCTGGGTGGTTGAGTCAGTTAAGTGACTGACTTCAGCTCAGGTCATTATCTCATGGTTTGTGAGTCTGAGTCCCGCATCAGGTTCTGCACTGAAAGTGCAGGCCCCGCCTGGGATTCTCTCTCTTTCTCTCTCTCTACCTCCCTCTCTGTCACAATAAATAATAAACTTAAAAAACATATTCCATTGTATATATACCACATTTTCTTTATCCATTCATCAGTTGATGGACACTTGGGCTGTTTCCATAGGTTGGCTATTGTGTAGATAATGTTGCTATTAGCACTGGGGTGCATACATACTTTTGAATTGTTGTTGTTGTTTTTTTTTTATTTCAGGTAAATACTTGGTAGTAAAATTGCTGCATGGTAGGATAGTTTTATTTTAACTTTTTGAGGAACCTCTATCCTGTTTTTCAGAGTGGCTACACTGATTTGCATTCCCACCAAAAGTGCAGAGGGTTCCCTACATCCTCACCAACACCTGTTCTTTCTTGTGATGTTGATTTTAGCCATTCTGACAGGTGTGAGATGATATCTCATTATAGTTTTGATTTACATTTCCCTGATGATCAGTAACACTGAGCATTTTTGAATGAGTCTGTTGGCCATCTGTATGTCTTCTTTGGAAAAATTTCTATTCATGTCTTCTGCCCATTTTTTCATTGGATTATTCTTTTTTTAGATGTTGAGTTTTAGAAGTTATTTATAGATTTTGGGTACTAACTCTTTACCAGATATGTTATTTGCAAATATCTTCTTCCATTCCATAGGTTATCTTTTAGTTTTTTTGATTGTTTCCTTTGCTGTGCAGAAGAAGCATTTTATTTTGTAGAGTCCCAATACTTTATTTTTGCTTTTGTTTCCCTTGCCTCAGGAGACATATCTAGAGAGAAGTTTCTATGGCTGATTATCAGAGGAGTTACTGTCTATGTTCTCTTCTAGGATTTTTATTGTTTCAGGTCTCACATTTAGCTCTTTAATCCACTTAGAATTTATTTTTTGTGTATAGTGTAAGAAAGTGGCCCAGTTTCAATTTTTTCCGTGTTGCTGTCTAGTTTTCCAAACACCATTGTTGAAGAGACTGTCTTTTTCCCACAGGGTATTCTTTCCTGCTTTGTCAAAGATTAGTTGAGCATAGAATTGTGGGTTTCCCTTTATTGTTGATAAGAAATCAGACTGAAAATGGAATTAAATCTCAAGATCATATAATTATTTAGCTGCTCTTTCCAGATTCCCATTTCAGTAACTTTCCTAGTATAATCCATTGCAAAATTAGTCTCAATGTCCTACATCCTTTTTTGTATTCATGCTCACTGTTTCCTTATATCCTATCATAAGAAAAACTGTGACAAAAAATATGAAGTAGAAAAGAATTACTAGGACTTCTTCCTAGTGTTCCCTCCAGGTTTATCTCTGCTGTGCACTGCTTTTGAGCTATTTTATAACTTTGTAAGTTATATGATACTAATAGAAATGCAAATTGTACCTGGAGGATACACACTTGACTACTGTCCTGTGGATATTGACCAGCTTTGCATCTGTCTGTAAATTCATTTCAGCATTCTTATGTGGTCCTTTGAAATTTCCTTTGAACAAAATGTGCCTTTTTACTGGCTCCTTCATCCATTAATACATTAAATAAAAGTTGTGATATGTGCCTTTCGTACTTGCAGGAATCATGAATTTATCTTTTTTTTAAAATTTTTTAACATTTATTTACTTTTGAGAGACAGAGAGAGACAGAATATGAGCAAGGGAGGGGCAGAGAGAGAGGGAGACACAGAATTTGAAGCAGGCTCTAGGCTCTGAACTGTCAGCACAGAGCCCAACACAGGGCTCAAACCCACAAACAGCAAGATCATGATCTGAGCTGAAGTTGGATGTTTAACTGACTGAGCCACCCAGGCACCCCTGAATTTATCTTTTAAAATAAATGTGCTTTGAAACCATTCTTTCTTCCATGTAATCCATTCGGCCTCCACCCTCCCCTCTCAACTGGAATTGCTATTAAAATAGTTCTAATTTTCTCCTTGTAATCAAAACAACGGCCTGTCCCAATTTTCCAGTTTGAACCCTAGGGATTCAGATATTCTCCGCAATCATTCTAGAGTCTCTTTATTGTTCTGACCTCTAGAACATCCTTCTTTCCTGTTTTCTCTTCTACTTCATGGTCATTGATTTCTCAAATAGCATCAGCCTTGTATGATTTGTAGGAATTGGAGGTTATGTTCACTTTTTGGATTTATTAAACGACCTGCATATATCCTCCCCTCTCCCAGGTCATGTAAATTTCACTCATCAGTATTGGTGTTCCACATGTACTTATCCTTGGCCCTCATCAAGACCACCACAGCTATATTCTGCAGAGAAATTCTTCTTTATGGTTTGAACTACATACAGAAAACTGACAAATAAGCTTTCTAACTCTGAGCTTTTCCAGGATCCCAAAGTAATGTGATCATTTATGTCCATCATTAAGGATCCCTATTGCCCACCATTGCCTAGAAGATTGTCAAGAATTGTGAAATATCTTACTCTTCCTGCAAGCAAAGATGTTAGACACAGATGCATGGATGTTGGCAAAAGACACAAGACTCCTTCATCAGAAACAAAGGATTTTATTACTCATTGCTTAGCAGGCAGCATGAGCTTCGTATTCATATGGATTCTCCTTCTTCCCCAAATTCCATGGGAAGAAACATGGCTGTAGGCCCAAGTTGTTATGCATACAGTGCATCGCTGCTAAGGAACTTCAAGCTTATCTAAGGTTAAGAGCCAAACATTCATCTGAGAAAGAGATACTGTCTTTATTCATTGAACAATAAACAAATTGTTTAGTGTCAGCAGAGAGATACTATTACTAACTCCCAAGGTTGTTCACTATCTGGAAAATAACCCAGAGCAAAAGTCATCAGTACCTCTACTTATAAGAAGTCCAGAAATATGAGAAACCTATGTAGAGTTGACTGTCAAACAAATGAAGCCAAAAAATCCTCAAATAAGCAATTGTGAGCCTGCAGAAACTGGTCCTCACCTTATTTCTTTAGCACTGTGTCTGTCTTAGAGCATGAAGTGAATAAACTTCACACATCATACATAAGAGACCAAGTGTAGAGAACTAAATAAATGATTAATGACTATCACACTGGTGAAGATGTAAAGATGAGAATTAATTCATTATAGTTTCTGATCCATGTTATTTTAGTTAGATTTTATAGCACACTCTCCCTGCTATTTTTCCTGAAAGGAGGAGATATTTCATAAAGAAAACTAACATCACCAGAAAACAAAAGACAATGAAATTAGTGTACTCTGCATAAGAATACAATCATAACTATTCAACTTTCCAAAAATAGTGTTTAACCTTAGTCATCAGAAGGTTAATGTGCCTGAAATGATGCCCCAGCCCCCTTAACTGGATGATGATCATTAGGAAGAAAAGTTGGAAATGTGATGATTCTCCTTTCCAAAAAAAAAGTATTAGTCATCATTTAAATTTCAAGCCTACATTATGCCTTACATTCAATTAAAGTTAGGGATTTATTAGTAGAAAACAGTAAGGAAGAAAGAAATCAAAGTAGGTCACTCAGATTAAGTAGAAATGCATAGAAAAATGACTTTTAAAGATGTATCCATTGGTATCTGGAAAAAATCTGTGATGAGGAAGACATAGTCAAACAGAAAAGCTAAAGTAAGCTCCACTCTTTAGGAAAATATCTGATTTTTTTTTAAAGGAGATAAAGCAAAGGTCAAAGAGCAGAGCAAAATCAATACGATAACAGAACAATGAAAGGAATATATACAAATAATACTCTGTGTAATCACAGAATGCTATATCTCACATTTGTAGTTTTTAATGAAACGTTTTATTTATTTAAGAGAACTTGTATAACATATTTTGTTAGTTGAAAGCCTAAATTACTTTTGGTTCTTAGAGTAGATTTATATTGAAATTGATTTTAAAAATTGTAAGAATATAACATTGCTTTGATTTTTAAAATCAAAACTTCCTTAAAACAGTTGCCTTTTAATAAGAAGTGGAATAAAAATGTATTGCTTTTTGAGGATTAGTTATAATAACAATAAAGAACCTAAAATAAGCATTAATGTTAACATAAAATATCAAATATACAGCTTAAAGTATATTAAAATTGATCCAAATCAAAACCATGCTAATATACTACAAAGTTACTTACCATAAATCATAGGAACTTCTATTCTGAAGAAAAAAGAAGTTAAGTGTTTCACTTGCATAAGAAGCTTAAGAAAAAAGAATAAGAAACACTTTTTATTAAAGTTGTATTCTAAGATTAAAAGGAAAAAATGAGTGGCACTTGGGAGGCTCTGTCTGTTGAGCAGCCAACTTCAGCTCAGGTCATTATTTCAAGGTTCGTGGATTCGAGCTCTGCTTCAAGTTCTGCACTGACAGTGAGGAGCCTGCTTGGCATTCTCTACCCCTCCCTGTCTCTCCGCCCCTCCCCCATTCATGCTCTTTCTCTCAAAAATAAATAAGCATTAAAAAAAACCAAAGTGTCCAGTTTTAAGTCTATCAATTCCACCAGATCAACAGATGATGAGAAAAATATAGAAAATGTGCCTTTCCAGAAAAATCTTATCAGGGTTAATCAACAATAAAATATGCCAAGAGTTGAGATTTCAGAAAACATTTTTCTTTGTTTTCCAACGATACAGGCATAAATTTAATAGGTTTTTTAAACACATTTTAAAAATCTCTCCCACATCTCAGAAACGTTTATTTTATAAGATCTTCTATTGTTTCATTTTATTGCCATTGATCTGAACCTAATGTCAACAATGTGGAAAAATGATTAACTCTCTGCAGGAAGAGAAGTTCCAGGAAGTTGCTTTTAATTGCATCCAGATTTACTATACAATAATAAATATCTTATTAATCAGAAAAGAGTTAAATAGTAATCTCTGTGATTTTTACTTGAACACTTCAATGTAAATCTATAAACCTGGGGCACATGGGTGGCCAGTTGTTTAAGCTTCCAACTCTTGATTTAGGCTCTGGTCATGATCTCATGGTTTGTGGGTTTGAGCCCAGGTCTGACAGCACAGAGCCTGCTTGGGATTCTCTCTTTCCCTCTCTCTCTCTGCCCCTCCTCTGCTCACATTCTCTCTTTCACTGTCTTCTCTCAAAATAAATAAACTTGAAAAAATAAATCTATGAATCTTTTCTCGATATTATATCTTTAAGCCAACATCTTCTTTGGCCTTTAAGAATTCAAACTGGGGGGGCGCCTGGGTGGCTCAGTCGGTTGAGCGTCCGACTTCAGCTCAGGTCATGATCTCACGGTTCGTGAGTTCCAGCTCCGCGTCGGGCTGTGGGCTGATGGCTCAGAGCCTGGAGCCTGCTTCCAAGTCTGTGTCTCCCTCTCTCTCTGCCCCTCCCCCATTCATGCTCTGTCTCTCTCTGTCTCAAAAATAAATACACATTAAAAAGAATTAAAAAAAAAGAATTCAAACTGGGTTTTTTTGATATCACAAAATACTGGCTGTAGAGAAATCTTTTAAATTCATAAATTCAGAATCAATGGTTAGAACTTAAATTTTTCAGCCCTTCTCAGTTTTAGAGCCCAGCCCCTGAAAATTAAGTTTTATAGAAGGAACTCATCCCAAGAGGGTCTTGGTAGAGAACAAGCGAGTAACTGTCATCCATCATGAGTAATCTCACGATGGACTAATGTGTAATTCTTTTTTTTTTTTAATTTTTTTCAACGTTTTTATTTATTTTTGGGACAGAGAGAGATAGAGCATGAATGGGGGAGGGGCAGAGAGAGAGGGAGACACAGAATCGGAAACAAGCTCCAGGCTCCGAGCCATCAGCCCAGAGCCTGACGTGGGGCTTGAACTCAGGGACCGCGAGATCGTGACCTGGCTGAAGTCGGACGCTTAACCAACTGCGCCACCCAGGCGCCCTGACTAATGTGTAATTCAATGAGAATACTAAGGAAAAATTTTATGTCATTTTCAGACCTTTGTGAATTTTCACAGATTATGCTTTCAATCTTTTCCACATATGGCTGGAACCCTAGAAGATTTTATATAAATAGTAGCAGGTAATCTTATGTGTTCTCATGTCTGCAAACACTACTAACTTTTACTGATGACTCTAAACTCTATATCACTAGGTAAAGATTCTCCTTCTAGATCTAGGCCAGTTTATTTATTTAATAATTTAAGTACATAATGAATAGCTCCTGTAGGCACCAAAGATTTTCCTCAAATTTTTCCTCTCCTCGTCTTTTTATCCAACTAATTGGCATCATTACCGTTTGTCCAAATTGTCAACTTAAAACTTTCTATCTCTGGTGCTCTAATAGCTCACCAATTACCAAATCCTGCCTATTCTATTAATTGAAATATTTATTGATATAATTGCAGATTCACATGTAGTTGTAAGAAATAATAAGGAGAGATCCTAGGTATATTTTACTCAGTTACTCCCAACAGTAACAATTTGCATAAACAAGGTATAATATCACAAAAGGGATATTGACTGACATTGATTCAATTCACAGATCTTATTCATGTTTTCTCAGTTTTTATTGTTGCTGTTCTCTCTCTCTCTCTCTCTCTCTCTCTCTCTCTCTCTCTCTGTGTGTGTGTGTGTGTGTGTGTGTGTGTGTGTATTTAGGTCTGTACAATTTTATCACATGGGTTCATGTATTTACTTCCAAAGTAAAGATATGAAATAGTTACATTACCACTAAGATCCTGCCAAGATTTTTGCTATTTTTTTTAATTCTTGATTTCTCTTCTTTTTCTTTCCTTTCCAACCACTCATCTCCTGTATTGAAATAGCCTTCTTGCAGGCACTTCTGACTCTAGACTTCCAGTTCTTCCAGTGTATCTTTTGCAATGTATTTATAACATGCAAATCTGATTATGTCACTGGTCTAGGCAACTACCAAGGAAGGCAATTCCCTAAGTCCCTGACTTATTCCTAATTTACACACTGGAAAAATTCTGCATATTACTAAAATATAAAATTTGAACCAAGAGTTACTGGTATAGCTTGTTAGTTCTAGAAAGAAGAAATCAAGTAATTTTTGCTGCCTGTCCTCTTAATACAATATTCAGGACAATCCAGAGTCTTACTATGGATTTGGTGGCCCCCATAGTCTCTCAGCTGAAAAATTCTGTAAGAAATTGATAGGAACTATATGCCAACTTTATTTTTATAGTTAGAAATATTGATCCAAATGGCCTATCAGCTCTTGCTTTTCAGATTTATATTACTCTAGTCACAGCATGGCAACTAAGGAAAAAAAGCCAATGAGATAGATTTCCAAAAGTAAAATTACTGCTACTAAAGATGAATTTCTTGAAACTGCTCTTAAAATTACCAATTTATTTTGCAGACAGCTATAGACTGCTATTAATGATTTATATATTGACTACCATAACATATCACATTACTTTGGAAAGTATGCTGCTTTGCTATAAATAATTTGTCTTATGGGGTCTAGAAATTTGTTGACTCCTCTCCATTTTTCTTCTCTCAAGATAAGTGTTCTCTTGAGAGTTAAGAATGCAACTTACTAGAAATTTATCCAACTACTTCCTACCCAAAGAGAATTTTGTAGCATTTCATCCTGAGACACATTACTAAATTATGAGAATGGATGAGCCTTCCCAATTTTCTACATGCAAATTAAAGTAGACATTATATAATACTGATGCTCATGTGAGCTAGTACTCACCTAGTTCTGTAAGAAAGGCAACAAAAACTTGTCAGAATCTTTTATGTCTCCTCTCATTTTCTAGTAGTATGACTCTTAATAGTTATAAAGGATGGCAACTAGTTTTTATTTTATTTTATCTTATTATTTTATTTATTTTGAGAGAGAGAGAGAGAGAGAGAGAGAGAGAATCCCAAGCAGGCTCTGTGCTGTGAGTGCAGAGTGCAACATGTGGCTTGATCCCATGAACTAGGAGATTGTGACCAGAGATCGTGAAGTGAGCCAAAATCAAGTCAAATGACTAACCAACTGAGCCACCCAGGTTCCCTGCAATTAGTTTTTATTTTAGACATTATTCATTACATTGTACTTAGCCACATTATATACATTAACATACCTGCCTTTATAATTCTTACAAATTTCTAATGAAAACATCTGTGTTTGGCAAAGAGTCTGATCTCTTAAAATACTGTGATGATTAGGGGCGCCTGGGTGGCGCAGTCGGTTAAGCGTCCGACTTCAGCCAGGTCACGATCTCGCGGTCCGGGAGTTCGAGCCCCGCGTCAGGCTCTGGGCTGATGGCTCAGAGCCTGGAGTCTGTTTCCGATTCTGTGTCTCCCTCTCTCTCTGCCCCTCCCCCGTTCATGCTCTCTCTCTGTCCCAAAAATAAATAAACGTTGAAAAAAAAATTAAAAAAAATACTGTGATGATTAGTCCTACATATCAACTTGGTCAGGCTAGACTACCCAAGGCTTTAAATACTGATCTAAATGTTGTTTTGAAGGTATTTTATAGATGTGATCAACATTTGTAATCAGTTGGCTTTAAGTAAAGCAGATTACCCTTGATAAAGTAATTGAGTCTCATTCAGTTGATGCCTTAAGAACAAACCCAAATTTCCTACAGAAGAAGGAATTCTACCTCAAGAATTCCCGAGTTTCTAGCCTTTAGGCCTGCCCTACAAATTTCAGACTTGCAAACCCCAAAATACCATCAGCCAATTCCTTAAAGTAAATCTCTTTTCTCACTCTATGGATGGGTAGATAGATTTAGATATAGATATATTGATAATTTCCTATTGTTTTTTTGTTTCTCTAGAGAATACTAATATAAATCATGCTGATTAATGATACAAACAGTATTGACTAGTGAAATATTCACATTCACAGTATATCAAAACCATCCTAATAGTTTCTTTTTTTTGTTTATTTATTTGTTTTGAGAGAGAAAGAGAGAGAGAGAGCAAGCGCACGTATGATCCAGGGAGGAGCAGAGAGAGAGAGAGGGAGAGAGAATCCCAAACAAGTTCCATGTTTAGCACAAAGCCTGATGCAGGGCTTGATCTCCTGACCATGACACAATGACCTGAGCTGAAATCAGGAGTCAGAGGCTTAACCAACTGAGCCACCCAGGTGCCCCCAAACACCCTAATCATTTTAATAGACAGTGATGATTGTCTCCCTTGATACATTCATCCTTCCTTCATCAAGTAGCATCCAATAGTTTGGTTTATCAGTTGGAGATGAATCTACCCTTGGTTCCATAATTAGGCTTGGATCAAGTCCAAACCAATGAGCATAATCACAGTGTGCCATCAGCACTCATATTCACTATATTCACTATAGGAATGGTGATGGGATGAGTTAGCTCATTTTAACCTGGCCATTTTCTAATGATCCAGTTCCACATTAAAATATAGCCAATATCTTACAACTTACTCATTTACTTGCTTCAAGCCTTCTCATATGTCACCTGATAGGTGACATTCCCCTCCCTTACATAAAAGTACTATAAAGCATCAGTCCACTGGCTCTCTCAGTCTCCATTACCTGCTTCTCATTAGTAATATCATAGCATCGTTACGTTTTTGTCCTTCTTCCACATGATGTAATCTTCATCATGTTCACTGCCATTTCAATAGGGTTGATAATGGCGCCTGCTATGTAGAGGACACCCAGTAGACATTTGCTTTTGATGAATGAAAGAATTGCAACCAGCAACATCTTTAAGGTGTCAGAATTTAAATTCAAGTCGAATGTTTATAGCACCCTTTGATAATTTTATTCTAGCTTCAAACCAATTCAATCATCCTCAGTGAATGTTCCTTATCCATACCTTTTACTGTTCCTTTTCACTTCCTTTTCTTCTGCAGTTCTTACAGAAAACAGTTATATAAGTGACTCCAAAAGAGGATGCTCATGACTTCTTTCCTATAATTGATACTAAAAATAAGTTTTGCTTTGGAAGTATTTACATGAAAAATATGACACTTTGCTAGAGAATTTACAAGTATGATCTGGTAAAGAAATTGACCATTTTACCACCAAACCGAGTGCTATAATATGAAAGTTGTGAAATCACACCATCTGGGTATAACTGTAGATTTATATTAATTTCATCCAGGGCATAAATGCACTTTTTCGCCTTCTTGCCTAGATCTACTGCTGTTCACTGGCAAAGGAAACCACCTCATCTCTTGCTTGGCACCTGCCTTTTCCATTTCAAGTCTCCCTCACACCCTCCCTCAACTATCTGGAAGTAGCTTTTTTTTTTCCTTTTTAACAACACATTGGAAATTATGAGCAAACACCAGTTAATAACTCTTTCAGCCTGATGACAAATTTGGTCATCTATCTTCAGTTACCAGAATACAATAATAGACGGTGTTTAGACCTCAGCAACTTAATCAAAAGGCTGTGGGAGTAGGACAGGTGCCACTGATAAGAACTTTTTTCTTCAGTCATCATATGGTGCTCAGTGACAGTGGGTCAGAAAAGAATACATTTTGAAGGCTAAAACAGTTGGATAGAAGCAGAAGTACCCTCACTAGTTGCTCAGATTTACATAGCTCTGATAATCCAGGTGAATTACAAGAATAAAAGTTTGCCTCTATTTTTATCCCCAGAGTCAAATTTTAAAAATAATGTACAATATGAGGATTTGAATATGAGTACTTTGACTCATGCATTATGCTTAAATAATGAATATCAAAATTCATTGGATAAAATGGAAAGAAGTTAAAAAGTAAACTTTTAAAACTTTTCTATGTTTTTAGCAATACCAGTTAGCATTTGTTTCACATTTACAACTTGCAAAGCATTGTTTCAAGCACTCTACCAGATTTGCTACCTCATTTTATTCTCAGAGCATCCCTACATCATTCATTTTGTCCATGTGTAGTTTGAAGTATCATATGTTAACTTGCCCAAGGCAGACTCCTTAGGAAAGGCAAAGTCAGAATGTGTCAGACTGGTTCTATGGTGAATGTTATGAAAAAATGTAAACTAAACCTCTTTAATATGCAAAACTACTTATTAACTCCTTATGCACTGAAATGTCCTTGAAAATATGATGTATTTGAAATTTCGTTCAGTCATACGAATTTTGTTGTATAATGAAAAATAATCAAGTTTATTAAATCTTATTTCAGAGTACAATAAACATACAAAATGAGAAAATTATTCAAAATGAGGTATTCAAGTTGTTTCCCAAAAGATCAAGTAATCTTTATAAGGTATTATTTATGTCCTGATATGCAACTTCAAATATTCCTGGTTGTAGATTTTTATCCGTACATAATTTTGAAGGTAAAAACAAGTGTAATTATATAATTTCTTAATATGATGCAATTTGATTAACTTATGACAGCATATCATTCATTGTTCTCCAATGGTATTGGAAGATAGACCCTAGCATAATATCTGGAAGCTTCCTTTAGAAGCAATAGTCTTCAAACCATTCTTTGAGAACCAGTGACCTAGATTGGAAAGACAATTTTATCAACTATGCTCTCTGTTTCATTCTACATTTCTGTTAGTCAAATACATTCTAGAATTGTTATTTCTTTTTTGTCTATCTTTCAGAAGACATAGTAAAATAATTTTCAGTAGTGTATTAGCATTATTCTATAGAGAAACTGTGACCACCCTCATCAAACAGGACATAGTTAACAGTGCTAGTAATTGCAACCACCTGTGTCAACATGACCTAGTTACTTATATCAGGAAAGTTTTGCCCATGAAAGCTAAGATTGTAAAATAACTTTATTCTTTGCTTTAGGCAATTCCTACAGATTTATCAAAGACAGCATTCTGCTCACCTGGGTAAACAGTTCAGTTATCACAAACAATTTAACTACTAAGATTCTCTCTTTAAAACATTTGCTTTTCTTTGCTCACCATTGCTACACTACTCTATCGTAAACTTTCCATTCCCAATTAGTTGCCTGCCTTGAAAAATTCACCTTAAACCACTAAGTCCGGACACCCAAACTTTAAATATTAATTAAATATCAATTTTGATTTTCCACTTCTAAAGACACTGTTCAGACTGTCATTATGGTGTTCTTTCTCTAACTTCAATAAGTTCTACTACATTTAGCTTTGTTGGATTAAGAAGGCATCTGGTAATATTTTGGGAAGTTCTGCAGAGTTTAAGTATAGTTATCAATTACTTATAAAATAAAGGACATAATCAAAGATGTGCACATGTAAGTCACCAAAAATTTCAAAGAGTTTCTAGTTTTTGCACTCATTTCAAGCTATTTTAGCCTCCAAAAGTATATATTTACAGTTTGGAAAATCAATCAAGTTAGAAATTGAATACATATTGGTGCTAATCCCTGGGTAACTACATATACATGGTCCATGCCTTCATGGATCCTAGAAGTTGGCTGAATGACTGACTTTCTGAAGGGAAACAAATACACTTAGAGTGACATAAATGTATCAACCAATCAGAAAACATAGGAAAAAGAATGATTGTAAGATACCATTCGATTGTGGGAGTCTGGGAAGAATTCCCCAAGGAAATAAACTTTAAGATAAGATTTGAGAATAATTAGGAGTCAGTCATATCAAGCCTGGAGGGGAGTATTACAGCAAATAAAGTAGTATGTGTAGAGCTTCTGAGATTTAAAAACAAACAACAACATAAAAACCCCTTCTGTATTTAAGGAACCAAAAAAGGCCAAGGTATATCTAGGCACAGAACATAGGGCAGTTGCACAGTTGTGGGAGACATAAGGAATGGTAAGAAATTGTAAGAAATGGTAAGAAATTTTATTCTCTGTATAATAGTAAAATTTTGGTGATATTTAACAGGTTAACATGATCTATGGTTTCAACAGCAAAGTGTAGTTATTAGGTGGAGAATGAATTTTAGAAAGTGAAGAAGGTATGTGGGGAGATCAAGTAAGAGGCTACTGGAATTGTTCTGGGAAGACAACATGGTGGCTTTGATTGCAACACTGGTCATGAAGACAGAATGAAACGGGAGCACTCACTCCCAGTAGATTTTATTGTTAAAACCAACAGGATGTGGCAATAAAGTGGACATGGCCACTAAGAAGAAAGTAGGGGGAAAAGAATATTTCTTGTGTGTTAGAGCAACTGACAGGATGGATATATAGAAATATATATAATGTGCATATAAATCAAAGTGACATGATAGCCCATCAGAAACTGGAATTTGATGCACTTGATAATCTCTCTCTGATGATGTAAAATAATTTCCTTTCACCTATTCTCAAGGCAACCCTTCAGTATCATAGTCATGTTCCAGGCCTGGAGATTTACTAAAATGGAACAGTAAGACTTTCCAGGGCCATCCGTCTCATCCTGTCTTCCTAATCCAAAAAGTTTGAATTGAAATAAAATGAAATTAATTTCTGATGTGTCTCAGAAATCAGTTCAACTCTAATAAAGTTGCAAAATTCAGCTTCGTGAAAAGAAATAAAGTTAATATAAAGAAATAAAGTTAATAAAGTTCACAAAATAAAGTCATTAAAACTTCTGTGTAGCAGTTAATTAAGTTTGATTAAATAAATGGATGCTTTAGTCTAAAGTTTAGCATTCCCCAAAAGTTTTCTCAAAATGAACCTTTCTTAATTGGATGGGAAAATAATATGCACAGCAGGGAATAAAATTAGAATTTTTCTAAGCTTCCAGGGAATAATACTAAAACAGACCACTCCCTAAACATGACTCTAGTGGTAAAGTACACAATTCAGTAATGATTACAAAGTGTCCATGCAAGGACTATAAACCAAAATGGAAGAAAAAAAAAACTTGTGAAAAATTTAATACTGAATTTTAACTAAAATGTAGAAAAAAAATGGTAAGCAGGAAAATGATGAAAAAGTGATAGTCCATGCCATGATATTTATTTACTAATTAGTTTTCATAACCTGCATCAACTGTCCTGTGGTCCAGTTAACTTGTGAGTTGTGTTCTGTCTTCAAATTACAAGAAAGAATACAAATGAATTATACCCTGTGCCTTGCAGAGCAGTTGAAAGGCACTGAAATCGTTGCAAATTAAATGACAAGTAACTCACTCAATATTCCATTTGCTACTTCACAGCTATTGAAAGAGTTACTCTTATAAGCTGATATGCAGGAAATACGAGTCAACCTGACCATTCTATCATTTAAAAACATTTTTTTTCCAGTTTGAGAAAAGTTCTCCATTAACAAAATACATATACCACATATTATAATTTTTTTTAATCAGTCTTTTCATATTGCTGACATATAATTATGGAATATACAACACACATAGGAAATTAAAAAAAATGTACATGTACCTTTCATAAAATTAAGCCCTTCCCTTTACTTGATATGGGTATTAAAATCTCTTGGGACTATCCTAATTCTCTATTTCTTTTAGAAAGAGGAAAACCCTTAGGAATTCAACAACTTATCATGGCTGATGGGACAGAGATGGGTCACAGCAGTAGCAGACTCTTGAAGTGTACCTTACCTGTGAGTCCCAGGGAGCAAGAATCATTCAGAAGAGCAAAGGAGATACTTGAACTTCTTACTCTGAGGGATGGCTGAGGAGAGTAATTTAGAAAATCTGATACATTGGGCAGTAGATTTAGGAATTAGCATGAATTCCTGAACGGTTTCTGAATAGAGAAACATTTTATTTTTTTAATTTTTTTTCTTAATGTTTTTATTTATTTTTGAGACAGAGAGAGACAGAGCATGAGCAGGGAAGGGGCAGAGAGAGAGGGAGACACAGAATCGGAAGCAGGCTCCAGGCTCTGAGCCATCAGCACAGAGCCCTATGCGGGGCTGGAACTCACAGACTGTGAGATCATGACCTGAGCCAAAGTTGGATGCTCAACTGACTGAGCCACCCAGGCGCCCCTAGAGAAACATTTTAAATCCAAAATGATATAAGAAGGTGAGACTAGACTACCAAGCTCAACAGTTATTATAGGAAATAAAAACTAACACAGAAAAAAAAAGCCAAAGTAAAAATTTTTAATGAATTAAATTTTGTATGACTAAATGGAAACTCTTTTCTAATGAGATGAGTACATATCATCCTTGATTTGTGATGGGGTGATGTCACAATAAACCCATTGTAATTGGGAAATACTGTAAGTGAAAAATGCATTTTAACTTGCAAAACCTACAGAATATCATAGCTTAGCCTAGCGTACCTTAAATGTTCTCAGAACACTTACGTTAGCCTCTAGTTGGGGAAAATTATCTAACCCAAAGCCTATTTTATCATAAATTGTTGAGTATCTCGTGTAATTTATTGAATACTGTATGGAAAGTGAAAGAATGCTTGTAAGTGTTTCGGTGGTTTGCCCTCCTGATCACATGGCTTCCTGGGCACTGGGCTCACTGTCACCACCCAGCATCACATCATAGGGCCTGTTACTAGCCTGGGAAAAGATCAAAATTCAAATTCCAAGCACGGTTCCTACTGAATGTGCATCTCTTTCAGACCATCATAAAGTCAAAAAATCATAAGCCGAACTATTGCAAGTTGGGGACTATTGTGTTATATATATTTTAGAATCATTTTCCCAAGAACTTTCACTGTGGGTGGATTTCATCAGTAGTTGATGTTAATCACCTATCAGAGGGCTAGTTACATTTATTCCTCCATTCATTCAAAAAAATACCTATGGAATTTCTACAACATGCCAGGTTTGTCCATGCACACAGAAAATAAAGCAGTGACTGAAACAGGGGTTGGGCCCTGCCCTCTGGGGCTTACACTCTGATGGGTTTTCACACTGGATCAAAGTATTTGAAACCTTTAAAATACTCAGGTCGATGTTTGAATGTAAAAAAATATTACGTAAGGTTGAGAACATAGGCAAAATCTTGTCTGTCTTGGTGGTAGACAAGATATGGACAGATACCTATTAAAAATATTCTAGTAATTGATTCTTTTTCCATTTTTATAAAGGCAAATTTAAAATTAAGAGCTTTTCAAGAAGATGCTTTATCATGTGAGTGACAATATTTATATAGTATCTTTACTTCATTGGTAGTTACATAAAGAAATTTGAAACTATTCATTTATCAAATTTGTAGAAACAGAATAAATTTTGTTTAAGTAATTTTTAAGGACATTTAGTCTCAAACTTATCTAGATATAAATGTCCTGTAATGCATTAATGTTTCCCAAACTGATTAAATGATATTGTCTATTTTATTAACCTCTTTAAATTGTTTTTATAGTGTTTTGCAATTAGAAGGAATCTTACACTATATTTATTATAATTCACTCATTTTACTCATAATTCCATAATCTGTCTACAATCATGCTTTTTGCCTCAGCACAATTTTTCAATTTCTGGTCTCCTGATGCCCTGTCCAATGCTTTTTCAATATAGTATGCTGCTTCTCTGAATTAATGCATACAATATAAATTAGTCTGCCTAAACAAGAGTCCCAAAAGAAGATGACTCAAGAAAAATAGAAGTTTGTGTTTCTTTCATCTAAAAGTGTGGAGAGTCCAGGGCTGGTAATTCAGGGCTGGTAATTCAGGTCTACAATATGCAGGGACCTGGGCTTCCTTTATTTCACTCTGTCATCCTCATATGCTGTTTCTACCTTATGGTTCAAGCCAAGTTTTTCAGCTCGATTATCCTATCCACATTCCAGACAATGGGAAGTGGGTGGAAAACATGAAGAGTATGTGCTCCTTCCCTTCCATCCCATAACTCTGAATCTGTACACAGCACTTCCCATAAGCCAGATCCTAGTAACATGACCACTCATAGTCAACTAAAATTTCTCTTATCAGGAGAAATAGAAAAGTGATGCTCAGGCCAGCTAGTTAGTGTTTGCTATGTAATCTGATCAGTCTCTCAAGTTCCATCCCTGGCTTTAAATTTTTTTTTAAGTTTATTTATTTATTTTGATTGAGACAGAGACAGCACAAGTCGGGGAGGGGGAGAGAGAGGGGGAGACAAGAATCCTAAGCACTGACAGTGCTAAGCCCTATGTGGGTGAACCCATTAAACTACAAGATCATGACCTGAGGGGAAACCAAGAGTTGGATGCATAACTGACTGAGACACCCAGGTGCCCCAGGCCTTACCTCTTAATAACTGTATAAACTCATTCTCTCAGTGCTTCATTTGTCTTGTTCCTAAATATAAAATATAATAAATCTCATTTCATAGTTTTTTTTATATGGAGTCAATAAGATATGATATGTAAAATGCTTAAAAGAATGTCTGGCAGAATAAATATGTCGTAATTATCAGCTACTACTTACTGCTACTGTTATAACATGATAATACAATCAGCCTCCTCCCTTAACCCCTCCCCCAAGCCTCCTTCCTCCCAAATTAAAAAAAAAAATCTTGTTGTCTGGCTTGCTGATAGAAAAGATATGGACAGATATGGATATGGATAGACACATAAGATGTTGGTACCTGCTTCATTGTACTCAGTACTTTTAAGGGCTTTTTTATCTGTTTAACTGGAAGATAATATTGTTATCCTTGTTCTCGAAATAAATTTCCCCAAGTAATAAAAAAAAAAAATCTTACTAACTAGGCTATAGGGAGATAAGCAGTAAGGGGAATAGTAAACACCACTTTCGTCACCTACAAAGCATCCTGACTGGAACTGCAGCCTTCTGCTGATGACTGTGGTTTTCACTGTTCCCTGAGCTCCTGCAGTTTTTATCTTCTAGATCCATGGCTTAATGTTCCAAGTGAAGGGACTTCCTTGACAAATTTTCAGAGGGATCCCTGCTGCTTCCCAGACCTGGGCTACTGATGTATTTTCTATTTGGCTCCTAAACATTAATTTCTCACCTATTCTGGAAATGGTAATGCATGATCTATTTCCTTTTTTTTCTTTCCTTACACTTTACCAAAACAAAATGAGACAGTATGTGACCTCCATCCCCTCCTTCTCCACCTGACATTCCCCTAGAAAGTTAAGGCAGGGTCGTGAGACAGGTGCACCCTCAGCAGAACACTAAGGAAAACACAAAGCCTGGCTGTGCAGAGGCAGCGGAAAGCTGTAGTGGAGTTCAATGTACCAGAAGGAAAATGTAATGGGCTAAAGGGACCAGAAAGGATATGGAAGACTTTGTAGTCTGGCACCAAAGGTCCAAATGAAAAAGGTTGAGCAAGTGACTCAGAAACAAATTGGAAATTAAGGGAAGGAGAAACAACCAGGCACTGCCTTTAAAAAAAGAAGTGAATTTACTTTTGAGAGAGAAAGAGCATGTGAAAAGTGTACTGACAGCAGAAAGACTGATGTGGGGTTTCAACCTCAGGAACAGAGAGATCATGACCTGAGCCGAAGTTGGATGCTTAACTGACTGAGTCACCCAGGTGCCCCAGGAATGAATTGCCTTTTGTTTGAGGTGGGTTAGGGGTAGGTTGTATTTGCAGACTTAAAGAGCCAGTAAAGGTCTAGCAGCTGTAGAGTCTTCTCAGGCAACAACTTAATTCCATGTATATATATGTCTAATGTTGGGGTCCACAGAAGCAGAGTGTGAGGTAGCAATTCTTGCTCCAGCAATTTATTTGGGGGTGTGCTCTCAGGAGAGAGGTAGGAAAGATGCAGGAGGGACAGGGCAGAGAAGCTAAACAACATATAGCCTTCAGCTGGAGACTTGCTTCGGCCTCATTCTACCTTCAGGAAGCTCTGGTGCCTAAGTTTTATCACAAAATTCATCCTACACTGAGGCAAGTAGGCCAGCCTTCTGTGCCTTATACTAGAAAATGATCGCGGTTGGGGGAGAGCTGCCAGCCTCCCAGGGCAGCTCTCGGGCTGTCATTTGACCAATAGCAAGTATCTGAATGAAGAAAGGAGAAGTTGTGAGTTTTTAGCAGCCAACACACAGCACCTGAACAGTATGCACGGGCCCCTTGTCTTAGTTCAGGCTGCTGTAACAAAAGAAATTGATTTCTCATCGTTCAGTTCTGGAGGCTGGGAAATCTAAGCTCAAGGTGCCAGCATTGTGAAGTTCTTGTTGAAAGTCCTGTTCCCGGTTTATTGATGGTCATCTTCTCCTTGTTATCTTCATGTGGTAGAGAGGGATTTAGTACTCTTCTCTTTGTAAAGACACTAATTCCATTTTGGGAGCCCCACTTTTATGACCTAATGGCTTCTGATAGGCTCCACCTCCCAAGACCATCTAATTGAAGGTTAGAGTTTCAACATAAGAATTTTGGAAGGGCACAAACATGTAGTCCATAACATTCATAATGCAACTGGCTGAAACATGGCTATTGAAGAACGATTTTAGAAAGCACTTTCATAAAATAATCCCTATTTTTGGCAGTAAGGAAATGTGTCAACCAAGATCCATTTTCTAACCACCCAATAAAGGAAGAAAAAGGAATGGCTCAGTCTTTCAGAGACATTTACAAAAGAGAAAAAAATATTCAGTGACTAGCATAATAATATTTCAGATTGGTAATCAGTATTTTTTGGCTCTTTACTCAACATGCTTTATAATATCTGATGAAGTATCCTTTAAATAGGATTCTGATATCTTGCACTTTGCTTCACATGTGAATGTTTAATTATTCACAATTCCACCAGGAAAGTTGTCTTAATCCATTGGAGCCAATGATAAAACATTATAAAAGGAAAACCATTAAATTTTATAGCATCCAGGCGGAATTTTTTTTCTTCTCTGAAACATATAGTCATTTTTTTTACCACTGTAATTCACACTGAATGAAGCAAAAGTATATGTAAGAGACACAATTAGCAACAATCTGCAAATGAGCTTTTTTATCATACACCATTTGTTTCAGGAATACATTTGAACGTTTTGTGCAGAAACATTTTTCATCTTCTAGATTTGAAGGGTAAGGTGTTAAATGGACTATTCAGTTCACTTAGTAACGTAACTAGGCATGAACTTAATGCAAAAGAATTTTCCAAATCAAGAGTTTGTGCCAATGAAGCTTATTTTTATTAAACTTCTAATATGCAAGCATTTAAACTCCATGAGGGCAGGGATTCCTCTCAGTTGTGTTTTGTGTCGCATCTTTTACACAAGAATAGTACCTCACACATAGTAACTCACTACTTGATAAGTACTTGTGTGATACATGTGAATATGTTTATTAATGGTTTCTGATATCTTTTGTGCGTAGAATTCCTAGTCTTTTCTTGTTGATTTGTTTCTCCTTCTCATATTTTTATTTGTCCCATATCTTGAATATTCTGAGAAGCCTCTGATGTGTGTGTAGGTAACAAAGTAAAACTTCTAGGAAATAGAGTAAGATAAGCAATACCCATGAGTAGGAAACAGAAATTTGCTATCACTCTAGAGATACACATTGCTAAGAGATGCCCATAACTAAAATGTAAATTATGTGCCATTAGTATGCTTCTTCCTTTAAAAATCTCATTAACCAAAGCTGGTTGGATGAAGAAAGATTTGCCCTTTTATAGAAATATCTTCCAAATCCACTGTCTCCATAAAGGCTCAGCTTTCCTGAAAAAGCAGAATTGCCTAGGGGGCACCAGGGTGGCTCAGTCACTTAAGCTTCTAACTCTTGATTTCGGCTCAGGTCATGGTTTCATGGTTCATGAGTTTGAACCCCATCGTGGGCTTTACGCTGACAGCATGAAGCCTGCTTGGGATTCTCACTCTCCTTCTCTCTCTCTCTACCCCTCCCCTGCTAATGCTCTTTCTTTTTCTCAAAATAAAATAAACGTTTGAAAAAAAAACAGAATTACCTACATATTAAACAGCTTTTCTTACCTCATAAAGAGGAAATATCTTTGCCATTTATGTCAAAGCATGTAAGAATTATATAGTCTTCATTGACATGACGCAGAAATACCAATGCTTATGATTATACAAATAATTTTTGATAATTCCATAACTAAAATTCCATGGTTTGATTAATTATTAACCCTTTTATGTATGTAAATAAGGCTGGTTTAGGTGAAGTGTATAAAAAAGATCAAGATAACTCCTCCAGGAGTTTACTGTTTCCCAATGTGAGGCTTTCTACTGAACTGCAAACAACCTGCATCCATCCTGTGTTTTCCATTTCACTGCAATCATAAAACACCTAGATTATTCCAGGTGTCTCCAAAAAACACTCTTTAGTGTTTCTCTCTATTTTAATCAATCCTGGATGTCACTGTCAAATGATACACTCACTATAATAGTTTTATTATGAAAATCCCCACTGAAACAATTTTAAAAGCTTCCCAGAACATCTCCTTAACCTAGCACTTTCTTTGAAACTGTATTTCTAGACTAACAACCCAATCTTGTTGCTATCACTCCCCTACAGAAACATGGTGGCTCAGTCTAGAACAGTTTGTGTGCTCTATACGAATGTACCGTGTGTATACTCACCTCCCCACTTTTCACTGCTGTTCTCCCTGTGAACCATGTCTTCCTTAAGCCTATTCACTCCAGATTTCTTCAAATCCCTGCCCACATCTCTCATAACCAGAATGCTTTCTCTGCCAATCTGCAACCAGTCTGTTACCTCACTTTCTCAATAATTTGCAGCATTTTCTAACTGGCCCATTCATTTGTCACTTTTTATGAGACATATAGTCCCTAAAGTTTAAGTTTTGTTATGAAAATCAAATAATTTAATTTGTACTCTTCATCAGGTAGATACCATCAGATCTCTTCCCAAAAAGTTCCTTTGAAATAGTGTGCTTCCATTAGTACTTAAATGAAACCACAAATTATGTACTCTCAAGCATAGTAGATGTGACCATGAAAGAGAATTTTGGTGTCGACCTCAATATCTGTCCATCTCTACATAGTGGAATCATTCCTGCTCAGTAAGTGCTTGGTTTGTTTGGGTCTATACTCAAATAGATTAATCAACATGACTTCCCTTAAAACAAACAAACAAAAGGAACATATTTGTGTGTGTACACACCTATGAATATACATTAGGTAGATATATATTCTATATATTCTACACACACATGTGCAAATATGTATATATAAACATGTATATTATGTAAAGACATGCCATATCCTTTGGATTTTTTATGCTAAAAATTATTTAATAGTATCTATTGGAATCAGAGTATTGTTATGGTTAACATTTTGATATCACAATATTGCTCGCCTCATTTCAAAAAAAGCCATCAAATCAATTTAATTCTCTCCATCTCTACAGCTACCATTTCATCCAAGCCATCATTCCTAGATTAGAACAGTAGTTTTCAAAATTTACTAAGTTTTGAGCATCAGAATCATCTGGAGGTCTTGTTAAACCATAGATTAATGTAAGTTTGGGGGAGCAGATAGGTTGAAAATGTGTATTTCTAACAAGTTCTCAGTTGATGCCCACTGATGCTAACAGTCCTCAGACCACATTTTGAGAAACCATGGAATAGACTACTTCAAAATGTCCTAATTGGTTTCCTAACTTCGATTTTTTTAAACTCTTCTCTAAAAGCAGAAAGTGAGATCTTTTGAAAACATCAACCAGATTATTTTATTCTATTGGTTACAACCTTTCTTTGGCTTTACACTAGAGTGAGAATAATATCTATACTCCTTAAATTGCTCAGAAAGTCTATTTGATGCTTCTCAGATCATTTTGTCAGAGTACACATAAAAAATGATATATTTATATAAGATCCTAGAGTAAAATGGAGGCTCTTGAGATCAAAGGAAACCGACTCAAGTCTCCAGGTCACCCAGGTCTCCACAGTCTACACAGGACTGATAGAATGCGTGGTAGGTATGCCTTTAATCTCATTTCATTCCCAAGGTTTGGGTGAGGGGTCTCTCAGAACGTCTGTAAACTGTCTCTAGCACCGAACTGGAAATACCTAAATTTAGCTCTACTTACCCCTCTAATCTCATCCCTTTTCTTCATATTCTTTTCTCCAGACATATTACCTATCTTCCTGTTTCTGTTTCTTTCTGTATCTGGGGGATACGAGGCTTGGTGATACATCAGTAATCTTATCTCTTTCATTTATTCCTGTACCCTCTTACAACCATGCTAACATGAAAAAGATGCTCAATAGTTATTCATTTATTAAGCGGCCAATACATTTATTTATTTATCAGCCATTTATTTTTTAAATGGCAAATAAATACATTTGAGGTACATCTTTAAGTCACTCCTAGAACATAATGGTAAGGAAGTAAATGTAATGGTAGAGAGGCATAAAAGATGATGTTTAATTTCCTATTTGCCATGGCAAATGTCCTATTCATCCAAGATTCATATGAAATTTTCAGGTGTATTGTATTGTAAGGAATAATTGTATTACTTAAAAATGGAAGTTTAAAAAAAATGGAAGTTTTGATGATCACTCTGGTGCCAATGTAGAATAACAACACAGTGCAAAAGATTTTTTTATATTAACAGGTCCTAGAAGAAAGAGGCAAAAGAGTGCCTGGGTGGCTAGGTCAGTTGAGCATCTGACTCCGGCTTAGGTCAGGTCATGATTTCATGACTCATGGGTTCTAGCCCTGTGTCTAGCTCTGTGCTGACAGCTCAGAACCTGGAGCCTGCTTCGAATTCTGTGTCTACCTCACTCTCTTCCCCTCCCCTGCTCTCTCTCTCTCTCAAAAATGAATAAACTTCAAAAAAATGAAAAAAACAAAAAAGAAAAGGGAAACATGGTACACCATGCAATGGGTGATATGGGAGGAGTGCCCAGGGATTGGGCTCAAACAAGCAACTGAAGAGTTGAGAGAAGGAAGGCCAGCGGGCAAGTGTCTCTGTGGAGATCGGAGTGGGAGACATAAGCAAAAGGCATGATGGACTTCATAGGCGCATGGGAAGGTCACTAGGTCACAAACTGGTGAGGGCAAGAGAGAAAACTATGACAGGAATCAGCCTCATCACACTAGCACACCGAGTCACCTGAGCAAAGTGTTCGCAGCCTATTTGTGGGCATGTTGAGGCTTCAGAAAAATATAAAGTTTAAAAGTGTACAATACATGAATCTTCAAAGAGAGGGATGCTATAACTTGGCTTGTTTGGAATTTGTTCTGTAGAAATTCAATTTCTATTGAATGATTTAAAATATGATGTTTAGGTAAAGCATGTAAAGCAAAAGCAAAAACAAAACAAAACAAAAACAAAACAAAACCCCAAAAAACAAAACAACAACAAAAAACAATGACAATTATAGTTTGGCTTGTTGATAGGTTCAGTGATTGAATCCTTTCATAATTTCAGTAACAAAGTGACTTTAAAAACAAAGTTTCTGGATAGTTTAGTTTTATATTGCTTAAGTGTGGGAGGTTTAATTCACTTGCTTTAAAAAGGCACAACTAATGGCTCCTTTAATTAAAGAGATTAATTAAATTTCACTATCATTCATCCAGTTACAGATTTAAAATGCTGTAAATGTTACTGCTTGCTAATTATTAATTGTATAAACCTTAAAATGACAATAATATGTTCAATTTCAAATTACCGAAGTGCTATTCTACTAACAAATGTATGTGACAACTAACATATTAAATTTGATAATTTAAATTTCATAAAATGTTGGATATAGTGGAAACATACATTATGTGCACTGTGGGCATGTTTTCTCTATCAAATCATACATTATCTAGTCATTCGCTATTTCTTACTGACTTAATTATCTACTCCAATAATAACATGTGTAAATCAGAAAACTTTTAATTGTGTGTTTTTGTCCTTTAAATAACCTTTCATTTTGAACAATTTTGATAAGGAAATATACGATTCCATCTTTGTACTGTAAGTATTGTGAATACTTACAATATTCACAAATATAAACTCTACACAATCGTATAGTGCTGTCATTTGCAAGCCTTTTAAAGGTTATTAAGAAACACAGAAGACAACAGCTCACACAAGGTAAGTCGAAAAGCACTTAACCACCATTCAAACCTCCTCAGTTCCTTTTGCAAGAAGCTTTGAGAGTCTGCTCTTTGAGAATATCATCTACCTTGCTAAAATATGACTTGTGAACGTAACAGTATGTGGGAATAGACCTACCACACTTATTTCACTGTGTACTTTGGACATACATTTTTACAGAAAAAGGTGACATTATATAAGAAAAATCAAGACGAGGCCAACACTTGGCATAATTATATACACTTGAAAAAGTAGATATTTTTAAGCATAGGAGAGTATAATGGATTAATTATTACAACGCATGTGTCAGGCTTTTTACATTCTGAAGCATTTTATCCATATTAAGTATACATAAATATACACCTAGAAAAAAATTGAATATAGGCAAAGAACTAAAATTAAATAATTTATCTAGCCCCCTTTATAATTAAGAGTAAACTCCAATTAACTAGAACAAAAAATAATTGAGAACTTGAATTATCTGAATTGGTAATTAACATTAATCAAATAGTGCAGAAAATTAACTATACTAGGTAGATTTTTTTAATCCTAGGTTGATTTTGTTAATGTCCACTGACATAAGATGAAATGTCCAGTCCATCTATCTTTGCTCATACAATTTCTTACAAGTAAATTATGATATCTTCCCTGCTGTCTTTATTCTCCCCTCTATTCTTCCATTTTTTTAATCCTCTATCTCAAGCCTATAAAAACAACCTTCACTGGCTATTCAGTTTATATCGATCTTTTCCCTCTTGTTTCTATACTCTACCATACCACGATTTTCAACACCTACAATGCAATTAATAGTCCTAAAAATACAAACACCAACAACCATACCATTAAGTTCTATAAAAGAGCTCACACAAGTTGACATTAAGAAAGACATGGTTAATTTTCTGAATTTTCTCTCTAAACAAATGTGACAAGTTATAAACACATAAAAAGCTACAGGTTCAAGCACTCCAAATTTAGAAAGATATCCTGAGGGTTGCTTTAAATTTTTATATATCTTTTTAAGGTGACTTTTATTTTTATGGTATGTTTGTTCACTTTGAATGAACTACCAACATCTATATTCATTTCTTAGTGCTGCCATAACAAATTCCCACAAACTGAGTGACTTCAGACAACATAAATTTATTCTCTCACAGTTATGGAGGCCAGAAGTCTGAAATAAAAGTGTCAGCAGGGCTGTGCTCCCTCTGAAAGCTCTAGGGAGGAAGGTTTCCTTGATTTTTCTAGTTTCTCCTGGTCATTGGCAATCTTGGACATCTCTCAGTTTGCAACATGCCAATCTTGGCCTCCATTGTCACATGACTATCTTCTCTGTGTGTCTGTGTGTCTCTGTGTTCAAATCTCCCCTCTTATGAAGACACAAGTCACTGAATTAGTGCCCACTCAAGTTAATCCTGTATCATCTCACATTGACTTGATTACATCTACAAAAACCTAATTTCCAAATAAGGTCACATTCACAGGAACTGGGCATTAGGACTTGAACATTAGTTCTTGGGAACATAATTAAACCCCACCACCCTCTACCCCCTAATTTATGTCTTTCCCAATGCAAAATGCCTTTGTAACATTGTGAAATCCCAAAAATCTTAACTCATTTCAGCATCAACTCTAAAGACTAAAAATCTCATCTTCTAAACCATCTGAATAAGGTATAGTGAGACTCAGAATTATCCAACCTGAGGAGAAATTCTTCTCTATCTGTGCACCTGTGAAATTGGAAATAAATTATCTGCTTCCAAAATATAATGGTAGAATAGGCATTGGATAGATATTACCATTCCAGAAGAGAATACTGTCAGGAAAAAAGGAGACCCTTATCCCAAGTAAGTTCAAAACTTAGCGGGGTAAATCCCATTAGGTTTCTGGCCTGAGAATAATCATCTGTGACTCAATGTTCCCACTTCTCAGTCCTCCACAGTGACAGTCCTACTCTCTAGGTCCATGGTGACAGAATATTACCAAAAAAAAGTGCAGGTATCTTGAATATTCCTTTAAACAAAGTAATTTCAGACTTAAAATTATTGTACATTATATTAATGTAATTAATATACATGTTTATGCATAGCATCATGGAATTTTAATTTTTTAAGTTTATTTATTTTGAGGGAAAGAGAGAGAGAAAGAGAGAGATGGAAGTAGGGGAGGGGCAGAGGGGGAGAGAGAAATAGAGAATCCCAAGCAGGCTCTGTGCTGTCAGTGCAGAGCCTGACACAAGGCCTGATCTCACAAACCATGAGACCAGGATCTGAGGAGAAATCAAGTCAGTCACATAACTGACTACTGAGCCACCCTGGCACTGTCTTAAATATATTTTAAGTTTATTTATTAGAATGTTAAGATTTAATATTATGCATCTTTTTAAGTCAATATCTACTGTTATTTATATATTCCTGGTAAAACTAGTAAGCAAATTACAAAACTGAATATGCACCAGCAAATAAATGGTAATAAAATATATTAATAGTTCATTGAATTACATGTCTGTAAAATGGAAGAATATGCAGCCCTTAAATATCATTGAACAACATGAGAAAATGATAGATAAGATAAATTTAGACAAGATAAAACAGAAATCTAAGTACATATGTATATGAGGTTTATCCCTAGGTTATGAGAATATAAGTAATTTAAATTTTCTGTATTCAGATATTTATATTTTGAAATTGGTAAACATAATTATGTATTTTCCATAGGGAAAGATAATTGTGGATGTCCCCTTAATGGCCTTTGCCAGCCCATTCACTGGTTCTCTTATTATAAAGGTTGTAAAAGTCTTAACTTCAGTTCCACTGGTCCTGCCTCCTGTAGTTAGACTCTGTCAGTGTGAACGAGTTATCTCAATGAGAAATAAGGGAAAATATGCTAAGTACTTTTTCAAAATACTGTCTTCCTGAGAAGCAGAGAGAGGACAGAAAAGGTAGGGGCTTCTGTGCTGTCTGACTTTCTCTACTTTCTGTCTTGGATGGAGTTTTATGAAATGTGACACCTGAGACAACAGGCCCAGGACCCTGACACTGAGTTGCTGCTGAACCGCTTTTGGAAATGTACCCTGAATTTCCTGCTGGACACTTCCAGACATGCTTTTAATTATTAGAGCGACAGAAATATTTTTAATATGACTAAAATAAGAAAAGCTATAATAGCAGTTGAGTTCAATTTGGGTCACTGCTATTGAATGTCAGAAGTTTCTAATATACTGACTTTGTCATGTAGGAAATTAAAATACTTAAATACTGTAGACTATGAGCAATACCTGAAAAGCTGTTGCCTGCGATTGTTTATAAGAATGAAAATTAATTCAGTAAAATGGTATAAAACATTACTGAGATATTTTTATATCTAGGTGGTTTCATTAATTGATCTTATTTATTCCAGTAATAAATAATTGAGCCAATAAATCAGATGCTGGGGAATGGAAAATTATCTCTAGACTGCTTTAGTCACTTTTTTTAAAGTTTATTTATTTATTTTTCGTGTGTGTGTGTGTGTGTGTGTGTGTGTGTGCGCGCAAGTGTGAAAGAGAGAGAGAGAGAGTCCAATTCAGGTTCTGTGCTCTCAGTGCAGAGCCCGACACAGGGCTCCATCTCACAACCTGTGAGATCATGAGCTGAGCCTAAACCAAGAGTCGGACAATTAACCAACCGAGCCACCCAGGTGCTCCTTTAGTCACTTTTGTATTAAAAAATAAGTATACACCTAGGGCACCTGGGTGGCTCAGATGGTTAAGCACCTGACTTCAGCTCAGGTCATGATCACATCGTTCATGGGTTTGAGCCTCACATGGCGCTCTGTGCTGAGAGCGCTCTGTGCTGAAGCTCAGAGCCTGGAGCCTGGCTTCAGATTCTGTGTCTCCCTGTCTCTCTGCTTCTCCCCCGCTCATGATCTGTCTCTTTCTGTTTCTCAAAGATAAAAAAATAATTAAAAATTAAAAATATATATATATAACTATCCACCTATTATGTAATCCAGTGAGAAGTTTTAAGTAAATATATTTTCCTCTAGCATTAGGAATAACTCAGTTCTCATAATAAAGTTTTTATCACATTTTCTCTGATGACATTATTTTATTTTCTGCTCAGTCATTATACATTTATTGTGAACACTTCTGATGTACCAAACATTTCACATGTTGCTATAAAAAAATACTCATAAGAAAATTGGCAAGGATGCCTGCTCTTAGGGAATTTATACTCTAGAAGATAAGTGACATAATCTGTGCTTTTAAGATGCATGGCTTGAGAACATGCAGGAGGGCTTCTCTTCTTTTGGAGGGTCAAGATGGACAACTGCCTGCACACGGCACTCACCAATGTTGTGTAAAATAAAGATTAAGCTGAGTGTAAATTAAAGACTGAAGCTGAGAACTAAAAATGAGTGTTGTTATATAGATAAATAAGTAGAGGCAGAATGGAGAAGAGAGTTCGTAGTAGAGAGGAAAGTTGTGGATAGGAAGGCCAGTGCGGCTGGTGTATAATGAAGGAGATGGAAGAAATGATGGGAGCTAAGGCTTGCTGAATAAAAGAGTCCAGAAAATGTAGGAATTTATAAGCGATGGGAAGATTCCAAAGGAGTATTTACCATGGCACTAACATGCTCAGATATTTTCATCTGACTTATCAGTCTGGTATATTCCTTGTGGAGAACAAAATGAAGAAAGTCAAACACATTTAATGAGAGAAGATTAAATAGATCATAATCCCTTGACATTACAGTGGCTTGCTCAACTGGTATAACACACAAAAAAATGAAGATAAGAAAATGATTTGATATACCTGATTCAACACAGAAAGTGAACATGAGGGCATTTTAAAAGTCATGCTTAAATTTATGGATAAAGGGAAAGGATGGATTGAGGTGATGTTTATGGTTAAATAGAAAGGCTCTTGAAGTAACCAATGTTGGTAGGAAAGATTACACACTAAACATCGAATGAGAAAGTGTGAAGCGTCTGTGTGACACCCAAGTATAGGTAATGGGTATTTAATTTGACCTTCAAGATTGGATTGGAGGGAAGAGGCTTGAAGGTCAGTGATTCAAGGTATTAATTAAAGTCATTGGTGAAGGAATATAAACAGAGAGAATGTAACTTAAAAAATAGGACTTGAGAGAATTTAGAAATACCAAAGAACTAGTAAGAAGATCCAGGCATTAAAGAATTCGTGTAAAATGGCCAGAGACATAGAGAAGTACTTTTGTTCATTTACTTGTGGTTGCAAAGTAAGGATTGTTTGTTTATAGTTTAAGTACTTTTGGTAACATGCTGAACATAAAAATCAGGTTGAAATGAGCTAAAGTGTAAGTAGGCATATTAGTTAGAGCTCTCCAGAGAAACAGAATCAATAGGATATATAGAGAGTTATATAAAAAGACATTTATTATGGGGGATTGGTTTATGTACTTATGGACACTGAGAAGTCCCACAGTCTGCTGTCTTCTAGCTGGAGACCCATGAAAGCTGGTGGTATATTTCTAGTCCAAACCTAAACACCTAAAACTCAGGAAAACCAATAGTGTAAGTACTGGTCTGAATGTGAAGGCCCAAGAATGAGGAGAAGCAATTTAGAAGGGCAGGAAAAGATGGATATCCAAAAACAAGGAGAAAGGAAATTTGTCATTCCTCCACTTTTTATTTATTTATTTATTTATTTATTTATTTATTTATTTATTTTTAATTTTTTTTAAGGTTTATTCATTTTTTAGAGACAGAGACAAAGCATGAGTTGGGGGGGAGGGTAGAGAGAGAGGGAGACACAGAATCCAAAGCAGGCTCCAGGCACTGAGCTGTCAGCACAGAGCCTGATGCGGGGCTCGAACTCAAGAACTGTGAGATCATGCCCTGAGCTGAAGTCGGACTCTTAACCAACTGAGCCAACCAGGCGTCGCATTTATTTTTTTTATTTTTTAATGTTTATTTATTTTTTAGAGAGAAAGAGACAGAGCATGAGCAGGAGAAGGTCAGAGAGAGAAGACACAGAGACCAACGCAGGGCTCAAACTCACAACCACGAAATCATGACCTGAGTTGAGTTTGGACGCTTAACCGACTGAGCCACCCAGCCACCCCTTTCCTCCACTTTTTAATTTTATTCAGGACTTCAACAGATTGGATGGTGCCCACCCACACTGGCCAGGGCAATTTTCTTTACTCAGTCTACAGATTCAAATGCTTATTTTTTCTGGAAGCACCCTCACAAACACACCCAAAATAATGTTTTACTGGGGCGCCTGGGTGGTGCAGTCGGTTGAGCGTCCGACTTCAGCCAGGTCACGATCTCGCTGTCTGTGAGTTCGAGCCCCGCGTCAGGCTCTGGGCTGATGGCTCAGAGCCTGGAGCCTGTTTCCGATTCTGTGTCTCCCTCTCTCTCTGCCCCTCCCCTGTTCATGCTCTGTCTCTCTCTGTCCCAAAAATAAATAAACGTTGAAAAAAAAAATAATGTTTTACAAACTATCTGGACAATTAGCCCAGTCAAGTTGACACATAAACTTAAACATCACAGTTGGGGAGTGAGAAAAGGAAGTTCATGAATTTAATAAACTTAAGAAAGTTTACTCCTGAATTGGAGAAAAGAGATAAGACATTACTAGAGGAAAATGTAGAGTGATGTATAGGTTGTGTTTTATCTATCTATTTATTTATTTATTTATTTATTTATTTATTCATTTATTTATGAGAGAGTGAGAGAACCTGTCAGTGGGGGAGAGGGAGAGAGAGAGAGAGAGAGAGCGAGAGAGCGAGAGAGAGAGAGAGAGAGAGAATATCTCAAGCAGGCTCCACACTCAGCACAGAGCCTGACATGTGGCTCGAGCCCACGACCCTGGGATTATGACTTGAGCTGAAATCAAGAGTCAGACACTCAACCAACTGAGCCACCAAAGCATGCCTGTTTTATTTTTAAATAAAAGAGGCTAAAGCATGTGTACAGGCTGATGGGAAGGAACCAGTAGATATTGTATTCCAGAGAACTCCACTGGGTTGCCAGCTACCTGGGGGGAGAGACCCTCATCTCCAACCTTGTATCAACAATAGAATAATACTCACAAGTGAATTTTCAATGGAAGGAAGGAAGGAAGGAAGGAAGGAAGGAAGGAAGGAAGGAAGGAAGGAAGACACAAGATTTTCAGGAAGGCTTGGAAAGGTAGACAGTTCTTCCTTAGAGGAGTTCTTCCTAGTAGAGATACAAGTAGATTAGCCAATTTTGTAGATGGTAGCGAAGCATAGTGTTATCTTTATTTGTGAAATAAAAGGCTGGGCTATATACTAAATGGTAGGGGGCAGGTAGAACATCAAAAGTAGAACCCACGAGAGGAAAGTAGTAGGATTGACCAGCAGTATTGGAAAAGCCTTGTAGAAATCTATGATCATGAAATATGTAAGAAGGATTAAACAGCATTGATATATGTTAACAGCAGCCACAATTAAAATGGAGTCAATGTTTAAGTGATCTGTGTGTGACCTTTGAATAAGAAACAATTCAGATACAATGATTGTTTCTGATGTGCCACTGCTGTTTATATCTGTAATCCATGCCCTGAGTGCAATTCTGCTTCAAACTTGCCCTCATTAAAACATTTATATTCAAATATATCTTCTTCTCCTGGATGAAAATTTCAAACAAAATATCTCATTCGTATAAATGACCACAGGTCCAAATATATATTGTTACTGTACCGCAGGAGGTGTCCAGTTAGTTGATCTGCACTGAGCATGCCTCCAGGAAATGAAATTTCTGAAGTCTGGAACAAGGACAAGATGCATCCAAAATATCCCTAATTGTGGACTTCTCATCCTCTCACTCTCAAGTCTGCTAGTCTTTATGAGCCACGTACCATGGAGATGCCTAAAATTCTAATAACTATGATGAAATTCTTGAGGATTGTTACTATTTTAAAAATCTAAAAAAAATGTAAAAAACTTCAAAAGGCTCTTCTCTTCTTAGTACTGCTTCTGAGAATTCTGTACCTTCAGCTGATCACTCAGACCACGACCTCACTGACTGATATTTGGCAGCAACCGGATCGATGTTGGATAAAATATTTACGATGTTAGCAGTCTATATTGACCAAGTTAGCACTTAAATCTATACGTTTATTTTATTAATGAAGACTCACAATTATTTAAAAAAAACATCCTGCATAGACAAGAGCTAACAACACATTAAAATTGCTAAGTACCTTGATTGAGTCAATAAATTTTAGTACTGTGCGTAAGGACACTGGCTTTGATGTAGAATTAATCTGTTTCTCTACTTGTCACTGCTTGAATACTATGCACTATGTTACATACTTGTTTATACATTACAATAAGCCTTAGCCTGTTATTAAACACCAAACTCTTCTATAGAAGATGGCCTCACTCTTGTTTCTTAGGCCTGAAATCAGATTGCTTGAACATGTAAGTACACAAATGTTTGTTGAATTCAATTGAATGATAAAGTCACTAACTGATCTAGGCCAGCCTATGTGTTCAAGGTGAAGGATACAGAGATAAATAAACACCTTCCCAAACCCCAATCTCATAACAGGCACAGACAGACAATAGTAAATGAAACTACAGATGGATGGGCAGTTGCAGAAGAGGGGATACAGAAGTCAATAAAGAAGAAATGAAATCTCAACTGGCTTTTGTAGAACAGAAAGCCATTAATTTCTCAAGCAAGAGGTAGTGGGCGTTAAGGACAAAGTGAATGGTATATACCAAGCTGCAGAAGGGTGAGAGAGCAGGGGGTGCCAAGGGAAAGATTCATAGGATTTCCTTCTGGTACATAAAGTAGGAAAAATGCAGTAGAAGTGGCAATCAATGGAGTGCCTGGGTGGCTCAGTAGGTTAAGTGTCTGACTTTGGCTCAAGTCATGATCTCCTGGTCTCGTGAGTTTCAGCCCCGCATGGGGCTACGCGCTGACAGCTTGGACCTTGGAACCTGCTTCCGATTCTGTCTCCCTCTCTCTTTGCCTCTCCCCTTCTCCCTTGTGTGCTCTCTCTCTCTCTCTCTCTCTCTCTCAATATAAATAAGCATTAAAAATTAAAAAAAAAAGAAATGTTAATCAATGAAAGAAAGCAAGGAATGGTTACAAGTGGCCTTTAAGTATCATGCTGAGAAGTTTATGCTGCACTTAGTTCCCCCAATTCTTAGTGGAGGAGGGTGGGTGCCTATTAGACTTTTAGGGCTGTCATAACAAAACACCAACTGAGCAGCCTCAAACAACAGAAATATTGCATCACAGTTCTGGAAGCTACAAGTCTGGAATCAGGATGTCAACAGTGTTAATTCCTTCTAAGGGCAGTAGATAATTAAATACAGTAGTTAAAAACACAGTAAAAGGTGAGATCACAGAGGAAAGTTTTTAAATGAGAAGAGGAAGGAAGAAGGACATGGAAAGCACATTCATGGGTATACAGAGGAATATAGAGGAAGAGAACTGGGACAGAGATCTAAAGCATCCTAAGTGGGGAGAAGCTGATATCGGCTAATGCTTATGAAACAAAACAGAGAGGACCGAGGAGAAAAGACTGAAATAGTCATTAGTCTCACAATTAATGGGCCATTTAAGGTCTTTGGCCTTCAGTAGACCATCACGGTAGTAACTTTGGAAGGAAGTGCTGTGTTAAGAAAAGGCATTTATAAAATGTGAGACACAAGACAATGCATATTTATAGAAGAGAGAGCCCTTGATACTATGGGATAGTGGATTGCGAGCATTGGTCTCCATCAGGAAGAAGTGCCCCATTTGTATTTGGAGCGGAAGATGTAACTATGTGTGAGTATTAAGATAAATTAGCTACTGGAGGAAGAGTGAAGAGTTGGGGGGAATGGACACCTAAAAACCTCATTATTTGCTTCTTAAATCTGTTAGAGAAAGGTCTGGAAAGGTTAGGCAGTGTCTCACAGAGTCTCCTCGCCGTCCTGCCATCCAACTCTGAGGTTACTTAAGGCTGGAGCCTCCTGAGATGCTGGCACAGGTAGGGACTATTTATATCTCAGCACAAAGAGCCACCAGAGCTGCTGGGATGTTTCCTCTTCCTCTCAGAAGAGTCAGTTTCATTAACTTCTGTTACCTAAAGTTACCATAGAAATACCTTTGGTAGATGTTTCTAGGTGTTATTTCTCCATAAACATGAATGTATACACAAGGCTTCTAGAAACTTATATCAAAATACATCCTTCTGGGGCACCTGGGTGGTTCAGTTGGTTAAGTGTCTGACTTCAGCTCAGGTCATGAACTCACGGTTCCTGGTTTTGATCCCGATGTCGGGCTCTGGGCCGACAGCTCAGAGCCTGGAGCCTGCTTTGGATTCTATGTCTCCCTCTCTCTCTCTCTGCCCCTCTCCTTCTTGTGCTGTGTCTCTCTCTCACTCTCAAAAATAAATAAACATTTAAAAAATAAAATACTTCCTACTCCTTTTATAATGTGAAACTAGGATAAAAAGAATAACTGCTAGTCCTGATGTGAATGTAGAGAAAGTGAACGGCTTTAATGTTTATTTATTTTTGAGAGAGAGAGAGAGGGCAGGGAGAGTGAGAGAGAGAGGGAGAAAGAGAGAGAGAGAGAGGGAGAGAGAGAATGAACAGGGGAGGGGCAGAGAGAGAGGGAGACACGGAAGCAAAAGCAGGCTCCAGGCTCCAAGCTCTCAGCACAGAGCCCAAAACAGGGCTCAAACTCATGAACCATGAGATCATGACCTGAGCCAAAGCTGGACACTTGCTTAACTGACTGAGTCACCCAGGCGCCCTAAAGTAAATGGCTTTAAGGCAGATATATTTGTATCTATATTTCATTTTAGCCTACAGAATTCCTATCATTAAAATTTTACATAAAATTTTAATTTTATAATATATATAGAAACATTTATGTAATCCTTCCATTTGATTGGCATTAGTTGAATAAGTAAGAAAATGAATTAAATATATATCATGATGGTTATGTAATTTACAAAATAATATAAAGTGTTCTTTGTCCATCATTTGTTCTGCTTTTGAAACAATGACACCTACGGATATAAAATCAACTACATGAGTCACTGAGTAATTTTAGTTTGAAGAAAAAAATAGATTTAATTTAAAATATTTTCAAATGGCTAGATATTTCTCCATTTCCAAAAGTGAATTCAACATTCATTTATTCACTTATGGATACTGTGAGTTATTTAGTTCAGTGTTAAAGTGTGGAAATTTTCATCAAAATTTCATTGATGTTTGTAAACTGGTTTAGTTCAGAGTCTTTAGATTTTCTGAGGCATGGGTAAAACTTACTTAAAATAAAATATTGCAAAAACTGAAAGGGACCAATAAAATTCTGGTTTGCTACAATATAAGGATATAAGAATAAATAGTCAATCTTTTATAAAGATGAAATCATTCCTTTTATAGGAACTCAACATTAAATGTATTTAGTGTATACCTTTCTTCAAATATTATGGACTTTCTTCCCAGAAAAATGTCAAAAATGTACATGTAAAAATTATTATAAATTTCTGTTAGTAAAACTAAGATGAAAGTACCTCAGATTTAATGATCTATGAGGAGAAATGCTTCAAGCTTCAGGCTGACCCTGGAGGAAGACATAGCAGGATCCCTGGGTAGTCTATTTATAGAACCGTACTTGGTGTCATAACCCCTAACCAGTTGTTGCTGTCATTACCCATTTGCTGCTGAATATAAGCTTCTGCAATTGTGTATAAATTAAGTCTTTATAAATTGAATTATTATAAAGGAAACAGGAGATATTATGGAGAATCCTTTGGTAGACTGATAAGCTGTTCACAAAATTAGCATCTGATACTTTGCATATTCTCCACATTCACACTTTTTTTTTTCAAATTCAGATATATTTGAGAATTTGAGCTCATCCACAGGTCCTTCCCATGGCAAGACTGCTACATAAACAGTCTTGACGTCATGCAAGATTGTTAGTACTTTAAAGAAATGCAAGGTATTCTTTAAAAAAAAAATCCTTACTTTTTTTTTTTTTTTGTATAGCGTATAGTTAGCATATTATCAAAAGGATAGACCATATCTTTTTTTTTTTTTTGGATAGACCATATCTTTAAACAACATCTAAAAAACACCTAGGTAAGGATTTGGAGATAAAAATAAAAGCTTGGCATCAAAAAAATTATTATGTGTGTAGTCAAAGAATTGTCAGAGCAGCGCTTCTCAAATATTCATGTGAAGAATCACCAGGGGATGTGATAAAGTGAAGTCGTGGGGTGGAGCCTGAGATTCTAAGTATTACAAGCTCTAACATAGAGCTGATTCTTGCCCTCTGAATATACCACATGAGGCAGCAAAGTAGGAGAGATTCCTTTCATCTTTGGACTAGATGTACACATTCCTTGAAAATGATAAATTTATTTTCACAACTATTCATGAACAAATATGGTTTTAAAATCAAAATGTCATAGATATTATTAAAAACGAAATAAAAAATACTAAGGCTGATTCTGACACTTACATAAGAAAAAAAAACTGTCCTTAAAAATAGAGTATTTTACTCGCCATTGTGATTTATTTCAGGTGCAAGGAATGTAAAAGCGGAGTCAAAATTAAATACAAATACTTTTTTAAAAGAGACAAACATTTCTGTCTTCTCAGAAAAACAGTGAATGAAGGACTAGTGACATATGGGTCATAATTTTGAAAAACAGGTATTTACTTATCCTGCCTTTGTGCTCTTATATTCAGTGCTCTTTACATTAATGGCAAAACAGAAAGATGAATGGAAGCAAGGACACACAGACCAGTGATGTGACAGCAGTTTCAACAGTCCAGAATTCCCCCCAAAGTCTCAGATTTGCTTTACATTCACCAAATATAACTTCCAGAAAGAGAAAAGCATGATCATATTGTGTGAAATCAAGCCTCTAAGCCATTCCAGATACATTCTAATGAAGTAGTAAACAAAATTGCCAAACACCAAATGCAAAAGAAGATAGCAATGCTGGTGAACACTCACTCCCAGGCCTCTTTAATCTCTTGTGGATTGTGGAGTCAGGTGATGCACAAATGTTTAGACCTGAGATGGATAGCGATGCCTTCTGGACTGTCACTGGGCATTCATTGCTGCAAGTATATTTATTTTTATAGGTGTTATAACACATCACCTTCTCATTTAACTCAGCCAAATGTAGGCAAGCAATGGAGCTTAGTGCTATAGGAACATGTCATTAAATTGATTTTTAAGCTCAGATTGCTTTTAAAAGTTATCAAAGCCTGGGGCAAGTGGTTTGCTCATCTCTAGAGAGAAGAAAATGACTGAATGAAAATAAGTAAAAAGTAAAGGAGACACATGAAGATAGCTGAATTGAAGCTAGTTTTCTATTAGTGACCACTAAAGGGACATATTTTCCCTTGTCTGGGCTAAGTGAGGATTCAGATACTGAACTGATTTGAGAGAAGAGGAGATATACGGCAGTTGATTTAAAAAAAAAAACTGGTTCAAACTTTTAATAGATTTATTACAACTGTAATAAGCCTTAGAGAACATGTAGTTCACTTTATTCAATTTTTAGGTGAGCAAAAGGTATTTAGAAATACATGACAATTCTGACAAGAACACCCCCCATCTCTTTACCACAATTCTCAAGACACAGAGCTCATACACACACACACACACACACACACACACACACACACACACACACACACACAAAGACCTCAGGACTCAGAAAAATCATGTGATGCTAAAATTTCATTATTTTCTCAAAATTAATGTATCACATCTAGAGTCTCCATCTTCCCTAAATTATTCCAAGTATATCTTTAGTATTAGTGACACTTATTTGTTCTCATCTGATACTAAACAGATTTTCAGACCTATTTTACAAGTAGAAAAAATTAATGCTTTGATAGTCTCCATTGAATTTCTTAGTAGTAAGTTACTTTTTTAAAAGGAATCTCAGGGTTTCTGAATTCATTTTAAAAGCTTTATATTCAGGATGGGCTATTTATTTTAGGGTTTATATTCAAACTGTACATTCAAAATTTTAAGCACATCTTCAAGGTTAAAAGAAATGTCTAATTGGTACTCAATCCATATTTGCCATAATCATAAAATTTTCAACTTGGAGAAAAATCTTAGTGTGTGTGTGTGTGTGTGTGTGTGTGTGTGTATATATCTCGGAGACTTGTAGTCCTCACTATTTGAAATTATAAGCTTGAAACAAATGATATCCTGAGACTCTATTTCAAATAGTAAGTTTAAATTCAGTTTTAATTTTAAGAAATAACAGGGGCACCTGGATTGCTCAGTTGGTTAAGCTCCCTACTTTGGTTTTGGTGATCTCACAACTTGTGAGTTTGAGTCACACGTTGGGCTCTGTGCTGACAGCTCTGAGCCTGAAGCCTGCTTGGGATTCTGTGTCTCCCTCTTTCTCTGCACCTCTCCTACTCACACTCTGTGTCTCTCTCCTTCAAAAATAAATAAACATTTAAAAAAGGGGGGGTAGGGGCGCCTGGGTGGCGCAGTCGGTTAAGCGTCCGACTTCAGCCAGGTCACAATCTCGTGGTCCATGAGTTTGAGCCCCGCGTCAGGCTCTGGGCTGATGGCTCAGAGCCTGGAGCCTGTTTCCGATTCTGTGTCTCCCTCTCTCTCTGCCCCTCCCCCGTTCATGCTCTGTCTCTCTCTGTCCCAAAAATAAATAAACGTTGAAAAAAAAATTAAAAAAAAAATAAAAAAGGGGGGGTAATAACTATGAGCAGGAAAGACAGGGGCGATGAACAGGAGCACAGAGGAGTTTTTGGACAATACTCTATTTGAAACCATAATGATGGCTACATGTCTGTATACATTTTACAAGTCCTTAAAATATGCAACACCAAGGGTATACCCTCATGTAAACCATGGACTTTGGGTGATAATGATGTGGCAATGTAGGTTTATCAATTGTAACAAATGTAACACTCTGATTGGGGCATGTTGATAATGGGTTGGTAATACATATGTGGGGCAGGTGGTATATAGGAAATCTCTGTATCTTCCTTTCAATTTTGCTATGAACCTAAAACTGCTCTAAAAATAAAGGTTGCTTTCTTCATCATCATCATCATCTTCTTTTTTTAAATGAGCAGGAAAGAAAATTACTAAATGTATTAGGAAAGTAACACCTTAGGGGGAAAAATAATATTTTTTTTTGGCAATGGGATACAACATAAGACATTGACCTTGGTTTAAAATCTACTTTTGCTTTGAAATATACTAAAATATTGAGAGGACACTGAAAACTCTGACTTCAATTAGATATTTTCTTGGCATTGTAGAATATTCAGCACTGGCTATTTGTATTATACACTTTTAATGAGTATTTGTTGAATGAATGACACCCAATTAATTTCTCATCAAAAACTTAAATTAAAATGACTTGAAGAAATAATTTATATTTACTAGTTATCATTGTTATATAAATGGCTATATTAAGAAGTAAAGTTGCTTTCTGCTAGATGGAAGTGAGAAAATTTACAAACTACAATGGAGCCTGAAGTTTTTCAAATCTATCTTTTTTAGGTTTGTCAAATCTTTTAATCTTTTGTAGGATAAAATGTACTATTGACTCTAAAAAAAGATCATCAGGAGTTAATATTGTGACACTCCTGGTCACAGGAGGAAGGAGGAAACAAGACTGCATTAATTACCAGCCTAAGTTTTAAACCAAACCAATAAAAATGCCAGGATGATTGAAGTATTTGTACTGATGACTAAAGAGTATAATTGGAATGAAGAAGGGAAGTAGCTGAGCCTAGGAAATGAGAACAGGAATGTGTTAGTTTGAGGATCTTCAGAATTTGAGGATGAACAGAACTTAGTCATAAAAAAAGCTATCAATTAGGTGACATAAATTCATTTTATGGAGAGGCCAATATTGGTAGTCTATGTCTTTGTATTCTGTGACTTAATTTATCCTTAGGACATGGTCAAATGAATAACCTGAAAATATGCATCTAATAATGACTTGGCACTCAAAATCAAAATTTAAAGAGTAAACATTCTTTGCCATTACATTCCTAAGGCTGGTTTTCTACTTTATGTGCATCATTTTCCACATTTTTGGTCAGTACTATGAGGAAGGCAAAATATAAGCAAAATAATATTCCATAAATTAAGAAAATACCTTTGTGCTTTATTTAAAGTGTATGAAAGTGAATCAACATTGTGATTTCCTTAGACTACAGATTGTAGTATTAAAAAAAATATTTGATGTAACATTTTCTCTTCATTCATTCTCTGTTTTCTTTTAATGATATAAAATTCAGAAATAAACACTAAAGGCATAGTCTAGTGTTGGTCAAACAGTTGTATCCTTTAAGTATCTTCCCATGTCCTTGTTTCTAACTATCTTAACCCTATTTCATTAAAAACCCAGTTTATGATAGTATCAGATCATTTCTTCTAATTTTTTCTCCCTTTCTTCTCTTATTCTCAATTTTCTTCTGTCTCATTCTGATTATTTCTCTGGAACTAGGTATCTTTACTCCTAATCCCTGTTGAATTTACTACATTTTGCTTGTTTTAAGGATACCATGGCTAACCAAAATTCTTTATCTCAAGAAAACTTTCTACTTTGTATCCACTGAAATTCTACCCATGTCTTCCACATTCTCTCCCATGGTAGATCACAGAAGGGGCACCTGGGTAGCTCAGTCAATTAAGAGTCTGACTTCGGCTCAGGTCATTATCTCACAGTTCATAGGTTCAAGCCCTGCATTAAGCTCTGTGCTGACGGCTCAGAGCCTGGAGCCTGCTTCAGATTCTGTGTCTCCCTGTCTCTCTGCCTCTCCCACCTCTCCTCTGCTCACACTGTCTTTCTCTTTCAAAAATAAATACACATTAAAAAATTAGATCACAGAAGGATGCAAATTCTTTTGCTCTCCTTCTACCAAGTAGTAAATGTGTCCACCTTGTGATTTGTTTCGACCTATAGAAACGTGGTAGGAGAGACACTGCTTAACTTACACAGATGGGCCTGAAGAGATCTGTAGCGTTCACTATCACCACTTGGGAAGCTTTCTCTTGAAAACTAAATACTACTTAAAAAGTTTGACTATCTTAGGAACACCATGATGTGAGCAAGTCCAAGGTAGTCACATGGAGGGGGAAGAGGGATAATGGATGAGTCCCAAGGTCCCTGGGCATGTGAAACTCAAAGAGATTACTTCAAAGAACACAGGGATATTTTAGCCTAGCAGAGAGGATTACAGAGAAACAAAAGCAAAGCACTAAATGGACAGGGGAAAATTTAGGTGGCAGAAACCTGATGTTAATGAATCAGAGTTAATTAGAAAGTAAATAGACTTGTAAACTTACAAGTTACCTGGGGATTAATCTTGATCTTGTCTTCTAATAAATGACTTTAGGTCTGTCTTGTGAACTAGAACTTAAGTTTCAACATATACTTTAATTATATTTTCAGATTCCTATTTTAGCCTGTAATAATGTTCTCTTACATTTTCTGTCACTTCCCTATTGTTTATAAACAAAATAGAAACTCCAATATCACAATAGGTTCTATTCATTTATATTTACATCTATCTATTTACTCATCTGTCTTCTCCATAAGACTATAAAACCATCAAGAAGGATCATGCTTGGGGCGCCTGGGTGGCGCAGTCGGTTAAGCGTCCGACTTCAGCCAGGTCACGATCTCGCGGTCGTTGGTGAGTTCGAGCCCTGCGTCGGGCTCTGGGCTGATGGCTCAGAGCCTGGAGCCTGTTTCCGATTCTGTGACTCCCTCTCTCTCTGCCCCTCCCCCGTTCATGCTCTGTCTCTCTCTGTCCCAAAAATAAATAAACTTTGAAAAAAAAAAAAAAAGAAGGATCATGCCTTATTTATTTTTCTGTCCTCATTAACTAGTAAAATGCTGAACACAAAATTAATCTGATTAACTATGTTTGAATGAAAGAATTAAAGAATCTTGTATAACTCATATATTGTATACTGTTAGAGAGGTTAACTGGGTAACTTATAAAAGGAATAGAAATAAATTCAATAGTTATTTCATTAAATATACTCATTATAGTTATTCTAGGTAATTTGCAGAAACATGAAATGCATGCTTTCATTTCTAGAAACCTACCTTAAAATAAATCATAAACCTATCAAGTATGAAATTTCTTATTAACTGACTTAATTGTAGTCATTTCACTTGCTTTACATTAAAAGAAAGTATCTAAAGCAATTCATTACCTTTTATCAACCAGACAAAATCCTGAATGCAGTTACTTTCTACTCACCTTGGTATCCCTGAAGTATATCAAATAAAAGGTAAGAATAATCTTGAATTCACATAAACAGCTGACTAATCTTTTATATACTACTGACAGATAAAAATCTTTATTATGGAATGAAACAGTATGCAGTACATTTACACACTTCAGGAAATACATTTTTAAAGTACTCTTGAAAGTCTCTATGGTACATCAATTTGGACATACACCTTCTGTAGATAAGCACTTATTCTTCCTAATTATTACTTTGTCTACAGTACTGAAAAGCATTGCTTCAAAGGGATTTCTAAAATGTACCTTTTTTCCCAATCATTTGTTCACCAAATCATTTTTTATTTTGACATCTCTTTTTTCTATATATCGTTCCTATAAGTCAAATTTTTTATCCTAAAACAGTAGGTCACATCCCTAAAAGTTTTTTTTTTTTTGGTCATAAAATTTCATTATCTATTATCTAAAATTTTTCTGTCTAAAATTCCATGTTTATGTTAGCTAAGATTTTTTATTAAAATCAGACGCACTGTAAAGAGTAAAAAAAAACAAAACTATTAGCTATTCATCCTACATATTTAACTGGGAATGAAATCCTTTTTTTAAAATGTTTATTTATTTTGAGAGAGAGAGAGACCACAAGCACACAGGACTCGGAGGGGCAGAGAAAGAGGGAAAGAGTTCTCTCTCTGTGCTGTCAGTGCAGAGCCCTATATGGGGCTCCATCCCACAAACCATGAGTTCATGACCTGAGCTGAAATCAAGAGTCACTCAACTGACTGAACTACCCAGGTGCCCCTAGGAATGAAATCTTCTAAGTTAGCAGGTTGTGAACTCAAGTCAGCCTTGCCAAAAGAATGGTAATATTTTATAGAAGGGGAGAAGTTGCAGAGGTAATTATGTCTTGTGAAGCACCTCAGAGAAGGGCAAAAACTGTTGGTGTTGCTGATGAGTGTTGGGAGTTTGCAAGAGTATGTATAGAACTAACAAGCAAGTAACTTTGGATGGACAATTAGGAGAAGCATTCAAGTTGATATCATCAGGAGGCTTAAGTGAATTTTTTTCTTTGCCACTTATGGCATGATGTTGGGTAAAATGCTCTAACTTCTCTGAGTTAATTTTCTTATCAGCAAGTTCTGAGAAGACTAATTCAGGGTGTTGAGCAGAGAATTTATTTTGAAGGTTCAAGAGACAGTATTAGAAAACTTTACATTATACACAAACACTTGATATCATAACTGCGATAGTTCATCTAGGGCTATCCCTGAATATCTATAAATAAGAATCTTGAATCCTACAGGGTAGAAAATAGGTTTAGGTAGTTCTTTGCACAATATGCATAATTAGGCACTTTATAAACACTTGATTATGAGAATAATCATACTGTATACTGAAAATCAGTATTTTTTCTCTTTGCCCTTTTTTGAAATGAAGAAAAAAAGATATTAAAACCTAGGTAGAAATTTTTAATCAAAACAGTTTTTATATTTATTAACTGTATTTAAATATAGCACACAGAGGAAGCTCTTAATCAGACTAAAAATAAATTTGGTATTTATTTGGTATTTGGTATAAATTTTCTTACAGTTACTAATCAAAGCCCAATGTAACCTATTTAAAGTTTTTTAAGGCAATATGTCCTCAAACTTTTTGAAAATAATTTGGCCCTAGTAGAGAAAAATGATATCAACTACGACTCAATAATTTTAAAATACCATGTGCATAATATTATTTTTCAGATAACTAAAAAATGCACTGATTTTTTGAGCATTTCTTCATGAGTACTTTAGCAGTTTATATAGCTTACTCAAACTGCAACCCACTTAGAAAACAGTAAATTACAAGATTCCCAAAATCTATGATTTTTAAAATAGTTTTAAATTTATTTTGGGAATATATACATTAAAATTTTAAAACATGGCTTATCTTGAAAGCATCAAAATAAACAAAAAAATAATCTACTATTTTTTGTTGTCCAATGTAGAGTAACCCAATTTTACTGTTTTTGACTTGGGGTAATTTTCATATCCAAAATTTACATAAAGTAGAAGACAAAATTCTTTATCATTACTTTTCTTTCTAACAGATTATCCTCTCACTGCTCTATCTCCAGTGTCTAGACCAAACAGTGTCTCATCAACTTGACTAACTAAATTCCAGCCCACACTGTCTCTTTTTAACTACAATATTGCATGATTTAATTAATTACTTGATTTATAAAAAAAAATAAAATAAAATTTGATCATGTCACCTCTTAAATGTCTCTGCAATGCATAGAGGATATATTCTAAATTATCCAATAATTAAGATCTTCATAATCTTTCAGTAGGCTACTTTTCTGAGGCTCACTACTAATCACTTTACTTCCCTCTGTTGGTGTATAGTTTAATTGACAACTGCCATGAACGAATTCCACAGGCATGCCATGTTTTTTCACTTTTATTTATCACATTTTTGTAAAAGAATAAAGTCCTATTCCTAAAATTTTGTTTGATTTCAACTCTCTTCAAATATAAACACAGATGCTGTTGCCCTTCCTGACCCATCTTCCCTCGGAACTCTTAATATTTTACATATACCAATATATTTATTACATAACACATATATAATATATGCTCACACAACATATGCTATACATACATATATAAATATAAAAATATTAACATATTTTTCTCCTTGAGTAGCCTATATCACTTACAGAATGTTTGATATTTGTACCAACTATGTGTTGATTGCCTCAGGGCTAAAGAAAATCTCACTACAAATGACAGTAGTGTTAAAGGATATTTCCAAGAACAGTTAAAATCAAAACTCATACAAATGAACACTTTTGAAACTTTTTACTTAACTCCTTAATTAATGAAAGAATCACTAAGATGTTATTACTGCCTCATAGGAGAATTCAAAGTACCATATATATTTAGGTCTTTCAACAGAGCAAAATGAATTTACAAACAGTTAGAAAATTGACTTTTTCAATCAGAGGGGATATAAATTTTCCATATCTTTGAACAAGATCCTATGCATTGTTATTTAATAGCACAAGTCAAAACAGTTCAAAGACAAGTTGATAATCTTGAGAGTTGATAATCTAGAAAGGGGAAAAGACATTCAGTAATGTATTATTTTTCTTTGCCCATTTTCAAGTATTTCACAATTTTTTCTAAGAGAATTAATAAAAAATCTTTGAAGAAAACTTACATTTTACAACAAAGTATGTATTAAAATGATAAAGAAATAGGGAAATTATGCTCTACTAGTACCTGAGAAATCCTTGAAATTATTAACAGTATTTCTGAGATGTCCAAAAGGATGTTTCTCAAGCATAAGAGCTATTTGGAAAATTGTTTAGTGAATTTATTCCTAAAATGATTAATTCCAAAGCCAACACATGGCAAACAGCAGGTCATTTCCATAAAAAGTAGCAAATTTCCTGGGGCAACTGGGTGGCTAATCCGATTAAGCATTCAACTCTTGATTTTGTCTCAGGTTTTGAGCTCATAGTTGTGAGATCAAGCCCAAAGCAGGGCTCTGAGCTAGGCATGAAGCCTGCTTGGAATTCTCTCTCGCTCTCTCTCTTGGCTCCTCTCCCAGTTGAGCTTTCTCTCAAAAAAAAAAAAAAGTAGTAAATTCCTAAAGGAATTTTACCCTAATCCTGAACTCTTAAGTGTTATTCACTTTCAAAATCTGACTCCAGCATCATCTTTTGAAAAAAGCCCAAACTGCAAGAGAGACTTCGTTCCTTCCTTCTAAGTGGTCCACAGTGTCTCTGCAGACACTTCTGTGATGGCATGAATCCACTCTTAATGCCCTGTGTGTTACCTATTTCACCATTTTAGACACAAGCTCTGCATCTAATCCATCCCTGTGTTTCCAGTATCTCATCTGTTTATCCTATATATGATTTTCAAAAATATTTGGTGAAAACCTGAATAAAAAGAGATAATACTGGGGCCCTGGGTGGCTCAGTTGGTTAAGTGTCTGATTTTTTATTTCAGCTCAGGTCATTATCTCAGGGTTTTGTGAGTTCAAGCCCCACATCGGGCTCTGCACTAACAGAGCCTGCTTGGGATTCTCTCTCTTTCTCTCTCTTTCCCTCTCTCTATCCCCCTTTTCCCCACTTACTCTCTCTCTGTCTCTCTCAAAATAAATAAACTTACAAAAAGGGATAATACTGAAAAAATTGACAAATTCATTTTTAAATGAAATTAATTGAAGCCTTCTTTCTTGTTTTCGAATAAGGAGCTTAATATACCAAATTAACTTAAGCAATGATAAACACCAGAGAAAATACTAAAAGTATCATAAATTCTTGAGTAGGTGTACCTACTTGTATTTCCAGGGTCATCTGGGTCATGTCGTAAATATATTTTTTAAGATAGGTTTGAACTACAAAGAATTTGTAAATAAATAGTATTTAATAATAAAGCTAAACTTGCAGGAAAGTACTTAAAATAATAAACACATTGTATACCTTCTATGTTATTCTATATTCGATATATTATAGTAATAATACTAGAAGATAAAGTATTTTCTACATTGACTTTATATTAGCCACCTGTGCCCTTATCCTAGCTGTAAGATTCCTTACATAAAATAAAACTGCTTAAATCCTTGTTTAACTTACTGTTTATTTTTTGCTCAAACTCTGCATCTGGTAGAGTTTGTGAGCTAAATATAATTATTAAGGGAATTATTAGGGTAAGTTATCTTGCATATTAATGGCTTTAGTTGTTATATCCAGAATTTGTATTAAACTAAGCTCTCAGAAAAGAAAATAATGTCCAGTCTTTTCTTTCTTAGATGTTGGGATCATGTTGCTCCAAGAGTGCGAACCTGTACAAATTAATACTGATGTTTAACAGGAGTTGACTAACATTAATGCTATGTTTAGCATGTACTATCATGGACAGAAATGCTTTCCATATCATTACATGCTATTCTCACAACATCCTATGGGGATGTAAAGAGCTCTCTTTTCTAAATGAGAAAAGTGAGACTCTGAGAGATCCAGTATATCTTTCAAGGTAAAACAGGTAGTGAATATGCAACCAAGATAAAGTCCAAGACTGACTTAATACTCAAGTAGGGGGTAAAGGTGCTTAGCACTTTTGCCACAAGAGAATGCCTATATGCTTGTTGCAATTCAGAATACATCATGAAAGGATTTACTGACTTTTTGGTTTTGCATATTCAAATTTGAGAAGTGCTGATGATAATTAAGACATTAGTTAAGGATGGAAATCTTCAAATCAGCCTAATATAATGTGACATAAAACGACAAATACCAAAAATGCAGAAAGATATTAATTAAAATTTAAAACAGATAAATTATGTATTTTATTATTTTTTTAATGTTTGTTTATTTCTGAGAGAGAGAAAGACAGAGTGTGAGCAGGAGAGGGGAAGAGAGAGAGAGGGAGACACAGAATCTGAAGCAGGCTCCAGGCTCTGAGCTGTCAGCACGGAGCCTGAAGTGGGGCTCAAACTCACAAACCGCGAGATCACGACCTGAGCCAAAATCAGACCCTTAACCGACTGAACCACCCAGGCACCCCAAATTATAAGTCTTTTAAATTATTCAGATAATAATAAATGAGGACAGTTATTAGACAATATCATCGCAAAGCAATGTTTTAACTGGTGCAAACTGCCCCTGGAGTGCCATTGAGGCAGCTCCCATTGCTTAGCAGGTTGCAGGTGATGGTAAACTCTCTGAGGGCAGAGAACTGTATACCTCCATCTGGAGAAGTAGAACAGCAAAATATCTGAACTGGGTTTCAAGAAGCCACTCCTTTCTCTGTCTGTTTTGCATCCCTGCTTCCAGATCCAACCCTGGAAGTCAGGAGAAGTGGACCAGTAAAGAGTTGATTGGTGCAAATTCGACTCCCAGTCCATGGCTAGAAAGCTGTTAGCTTCAGTCCTGGTTTGGCCAGATGCTGGTGTGCCCATTCCCACCCATAATGCTTCCTACATCAGTCAGTCAGCAGTCAGGAAACATGGTATCTTCAATGGGGGTACTTAGAATTCGAAAAAGGGGGTACTTTGGGCAGAGAATTATCAAGCTCCCAGGTACATTATAATAGTCCAGGCATGAAGGGGCAAAAAGTTGGGAGGGAATATCTGAAACTGAACTTGCAAAGTTCAACTTCTCTTTTCAGTGATAAACTGTTCCATTGGAAGGAGCTAGATGGCCAAAGACAAGGAATCTGAATAGAGCTACACAGTTGCTACTATTGGTGGGCTGTAACTAACATAGGCATATAGCACACGTCTAGAGGTTTCTTTTTTCACCTCAAGGGCACCTATCCCTCAGGAACAAGAGTGAGATGTGTCTTGATCTAGGAGGTTCCTCTACTCTGCTCTACTTGCACACTTGAAATTTCTCGCCTCAAAATTTCTCATGATAGCCTTCCCCTACCCCCATCCTAGGCTTATTCTTTCTTACAAAAATCCACTCCTACTTGCAGAGGAAGAAGGATCACTTTTGTTGAACACAAGGGTACAAAATAACAAAAGCTAAGTGTTTTATGCCAGCCACCTTACCCTCTGAAAACAATACTAGGTTATCTCTATTTTACTAGGAGAAAAGACTTAAAAAAAAAAAAAACTAATTATACTAGTTGTCCAGACTTTTACCAAAGCTATTAAAACTAAGAATGACTATATACAAGCAATATTTCCAAATAAATATTTTAAAAATTATTTTCACATTTTGTAAAAATGAGCTAACTGAACCAATATCCAACTAAACTGATCTGTACAATGTCATTTCTCTATGTCTTTTGAAAAAATGTCTAAAGAAAACAAACCCATAATAATACACAGTATTTACATTACATCTTTCAGCTTTTTTAAAAATATGCTCCTGATTCTGTGGCACACAACTGGGTATCTGTGGGGGTGAACTCAGATTCTGATATGTAGCCAACAGAGGACAAAAGCGCCCAATTTACAGGACATATAAAGATATCACCTTCCCCATTGGTTCATTTAGAATTCACCTTGTAGCTTAGTTACACACAAATAGAGTAAACACTTTCCCTCTGGAATATCAAGGTGTTCTATTCTGAGAACAGCAGAATTTGATGCAGGTGGCTATTGAATTAGCTATTAACAGTTGATTAGGAGGATACATTTCAGAATGTTCTATTTCTCTCTAGAACAAAGAAAAGGCAATTTTAAACAGACCTCTCAGCTTCTAATATTATGTCTGATTCCACGATACTATTTTGTGAAATAGAACTATAATTCAAATCTCTAAGTTAATGGAGTTTGACAGGAAGGTACACATCACATTTTGCAAAAAGAGCCTTGATTACTTTTGGTGCTTCCTCCTGGTAATAAAGCCTTGACAGCTTCCATTTCTCAAAAGAACAGCTTTATTATTTTCTCCTCAATTCTAAGTAGTTACTTAACTCTAAAATAGATGCAAGTAAATGGGAGCTTCTCTACTGAAAAGAAAAAGAAAACAGGTAAAGAGGAATTTCTTACACACTTCCTTCCAATCTTCTATCACTTAAGAAACTTAAAGTAATTTGGATGCAATTTAAAACTCTGAATCCTTTAAAATGTTTTAGTTATCACTTAGAGACTGTATCAGTCAAGGTCCAGGCAAAAAAACCCAGATGGCATACATTCCAAATGGGTAAATTGAGGAGAATTTAATAAAGGCGCTATTTATAAAAGTGCAGGCTGTTGTTTAAGAAAACTACAATGAGTGGTTTAGTTCTCTGGGGATCGGAACAGCAGGGCATCTCAGTATATTCTAAGACTAATGAGACCAAGAGAGGGATCAGTGATCTAGTTGAAGTGATCTTTAGTTTAGGGAAGCACTCAGCTTGAGCAAGCAAGTAGAGAAAATTACTACCTTGGCTTCTCTTTTGTTCCTCTTTTTGAGTTTTTGGGTGGTATTCCCTGTTAACCAAAGAAACTGGGAGCCTATTAATGCTGTCTGTTCTCAGTCATCCTCCTTGAGTACAAAGTGACTGGGAAAAGGATAGAACGGATCTGGAGGGGTAAGTGGAATATATCTAGGTGGACATTTTTTAAGGCAATCATTTCAGTTATTGCCATTGGCTGATCTCTGCTCTTAAAGTACATACATTTGTGTTAGGACTAAGGGCATTCTATAATTAAATTGTATTTCAGGAAGGAATAACATGATCCAGTTTGTACTCATGAGCCATGCTTGGCTACCGAAGTATTTCAACAACACAGTAAGAAATGAAAGCGATGCCAATTTGACAGTCTAGAAAATCCAACAAAGCTCGGAGAAGATAGACCAACATAGCATCTGGTAGACTTTGGGAAGAATAACTGACAAAGAACACCAACCTATTCCAGAACAAACAGAAACATAATGGAAATGTTCGGTCTTTTCCATAAGCTTCACCACTGGTAAGTTTTATCCTCTTTATTTATACATTGTTTCTTTTCTTAAGCACACATACACAGCATTAATTCTGCATAAAGCAGCACCTTTCCATCCCTGAGACAGTTGCATATTGTCTCAATTTTTCTGCAGTTTACCACTAGTTATAAAGTACAAATATTTGGTGTTCTCTAGTCTTTTTGCATCTATGACACAGTTAATAAATTTAACAAATATTTATCAAGTAATTACATGTGCATGGCATTGTTCTGTGTTCTGAGGATAAAGCAACTGAAGTAAAGTCCTATCCACACAGGACTTACGAGTCAAAGTGTGAAGCACTTTTGCAGTCAAAACACCAGGCAACTTAGAGAAAATGTATGATTTTGGTAAAAAGTATCATTAAATAACTGATCAAATAAAACTATAACATAGTCATTGTTCAGAGTTTTGTATTCATTTCATATATGTGGAAAGCTATAATCTTTGGTTTTAAAGAATATGTGTTTTCCCAACGGGTGCCTGGATGGCTCAGTCAGTTGAGTGTCCTACTCCTGATTTCAGCTCAGATCATGATCCAGGGTCATGGGATCAAACCCCGTGACAGGCTCCATGCTGAGTGTTGGAGCCTGCTTAATATTCTTTCTCTTCTCCCTTTGCTCCTCCCCCTGGCCCATGTGCGCTCCCTCTCTAAAATAAAAAGTAAATACAAAAAAAAAAAATTAAAAATCACAAAAAAGAATTTATATTTTCCCAGAGAACACATACAAGTCTAGGCATGATATTGTGCTCTGCTCATTTTTATTTTTATTTTTATTGTCATTGTGTGAATTTCTAAAGCAGGAGACAGTGTTCCATTCAAGTGAGATAGATCACTGCCAAGTGAAGCACAACATGATGTAATGTTTAAAATATTCGTGAAGATGTACAGCATAGGAATGCAGATTTGCATTTTATTTTTACTTCAGGGTAGCTGAGATGAGCTGTGCTACGCACACATTTGTTGAAGCAGTTATAGATGCATGAATGCTTCCCTACTTGTTCCATTTTCATACACTGCAGTAACTCGGACCATGTTCTTGTTTGGTACTTTATTAGCAGGAAAAGTGGTGGGCTGGTTTGAAGAATACAGTTCAGGATTTCTTTAAATCTCTCTCTCTCTCTCTCTCTCTCTCTCTCTCTCTCTCTCTCTCTCTGACATTTCTCATTGTATTTCACCATGTCAAGTAAGCATGAACCTCTGTGTACAAGGTATTGAATTTTCTTCAGGTAGTTCAAAACAAATTAATTCTCTACCCACACATCATTTAAAGTACTAATTCCCTGTGCAGCCCAGCAAACTTCAAGCTGTACCTGTTCAGCATTTAAAGTTAAGGCAGTGCAGCATAAACACCTGTTAAAGTTTATAGCCATCTGCTTCCTCAAGAAATCTAAATTCTAATAATATGAAATTAACAGATGGAAAAGAGCTGTAACCTCAGCTCTGGAGAGGGTAACTGCAACCTTTGAATTAACAATACTGCCATTTTGCTGGTAATTGTTTGCAATGACCACAGGGACACAGTTCAGCAATGATGCCCCATCAGTGACACGCTTTGTTTTTGTTCAGGGATAGTTTGAAGAGAGTATTTCTTAATGATTTCTAAAACTCCACATTAAGGTGAATCTTCCTCCTCTCAATGAAAGAGCAAAATAATTAAGGTATAATGAAATGTGGTTCAACATATGACAATCCTGAGGGGTAATGAAAAGATACCTTTGAGACTGGAAATGGCAGTGTTTTAAATAAGAAATTAAAGTTGGTTGTAATGCACTTTTATAAAATTAAGTATAAAAACTGGATGTTGAGAGGAAATCCAGAGCAAACTGTGTGGATTCTTCAGGAACTAGCCCTTTTCATATTCACAAATAATTGAGGAGCTTTTTGTTTTATGAAGACTAATTCAGCAAAACATAATTAAAGACCTCAAGGTTTTGTTTTGCCTCACAAAATTAGCATGTATTTGTGTTGTTTTCTATCTCTGGTCATAAAAGTAATGCCTGCTCGATATAAATAATTCAAACTATACAGAATGCATAAAGTGGAAATGGAAGGCAGCCATGATTTCATGCTCCACAAACCTGAGGAACAAACATCAATAAATCACTTTTATTTTTCCAATTAATTACTCGAGAACCCACGTGCTAGTTTTATAATAAGCCTGATACCTACCTTGTGAGGCTGGCCCCAAACTGTCATAACTCTTAGGAGCTAAGTAGTCTCAGTTATGACCAATCCACAATGTGAAGAGAATACGCTCGTCCAAACCCTGTTTGGTGCTATGGTGACTTTTCCACTCCCCCCTGGGATTTGTTGAAGTCTGCCCCTCTCTGCACTATCAGTGAGGTCAGCCTCCATTGTACAGATGCTCAGTGGTGCATGTTTCTCTAAGGCCAACTGTAGCCTTTGCTCATAGACTTCATCCCTGCCCTGACCACTGAACCTGTCCAAGTTGTTCCTCCTGCTTGATTTATTAGTCTCCTATCATTGCCATGGCAAAAATAGAAGCCAAAGAAGACCATCCACATGAAAAGACACAAAGGCTATTTATACAGAGTTTGTCACTGTAAGATAATCAGCCGCCATAACTTGCATTGGGCAGAGACTCTGAGGCATGCAGGTGAGTACAGAAGCTTTACAGTGGAAGAGAGAGAAGGCTTAATTAACATGCGTCCTGATTGGAGGCTATTGGCAAGGGTAAGCTGGAGGAGGGCTAATCAGAAATAATGGATCCTATGTGTTTGGTTACAGAATCATATTTGGCTTTTTCTGGTTGAGACTAAGCAGACAATGGGGCAAAAAATTAGAGAAGCTGGAAGTTATTGATCAAAGTCCCACTACTTTTGAGCCAATTGCTACAGAGTTTGTGGTTTGTCTTCCTGGACTGGCTGCAATAGAGGTTGTGAGTCAGATTTCTATTTTTACATATGATGTGGCTATTGTCCGTTTGTATATTTAGTCTCTCATAAAATCACTGTGAACTTAATGGCTTCAGTGATACAAAGTTATTGTGTCACAACTCTATGGGTTAAGGGTCTCAGAGTTAACAGTCATAAAGTTGCATTCTTATTTTTAATGTTGATTTATTTATTTTGAGAGAGAGAGAGAGAGAGAGAGAGAGAGAGAGAGAGAGAAAGAGAGAGAGAATGAGAGAGAGAGAGGCAGAGATAGAGGGAGAGAGAATCCCAAGCAGCCTCCACACCATCAGCGCAGAACCCAATGAGGGGCTCGCACCCACAAACCACAAGATCTTGACCTGAGCTGAAATCAAGACTCAGACACTCAACCGGACTGAGCCACCCAGACACCTCAAGGATATTACAATCTGAATGCTCTAGTAAAGCATCCATTCCCTGCTTAGATAGTTGGCCAAATCCAGTTTCTTGTGGTTATAGGTCTGAGATTCCAGTTTTCTTGCTAGCTGTAAAATAAGGGTAGTTCCCAGCTCCTAAAGGCTACTGCATTTATTAGCTCAAGACCCTCTTAACTTCAAAGCCAAGAAAAGGGGGCTCTGTGTTGTTTAAACTGTTATGGTACCAATAAAATACTAACACAGATGTAAAGGATGAGTAGGGGGTTATTAGAAGATTGTGAATGCTTAGGTAGCAGGAGGTGGGGGGTACAGCATTCAAAACAAAGGAAGTAGCATGTGCAAAGGCACTGAGGCATTCAAGAGCAGAATTCAGGAATTAAGAATTGCTGGAGATTGCTAGAATCTGAAGTATAAGGAGTGGCACAGAGCAAAACTGCAGTGGTCGTCACAGGTAAAAACTAAGACACTTGTCCTACTTGGGGTTTAAGATTTTTATCCCCCAACATGCAAAAGTAACTGGCATACCAACTGTTCATACATGAGCAGCAGCAGATTTCAAACTACCCTCGCTTTAGAATTAATTATTAGAGATGAATGCAAATTCTGTTTCTGCCATTCATCAACTGTATTGCCTTGGTCAATTTACTTAACTTTGTGGATTCTCCATTTGTTTATCTGTAAGCTACAGATAACCACAACTTGCACACATGCTGTCAGCATTAAATGGCAAAATGTAGCTGCACTGCATAGAAAAACCTAAGAATACTAGCAATAATAAAGTTATTTTATACCTAAAATATATTATATCCAATTCTAGATCCAAATTTACAGAGAGATCAGTTAAGTCAGTGAATCCTCACCCCTGGGAAGGATGAAGGCCAGGCTGTCACTCAGCTGGGCATGTCAGTGCAACTATCAATTTAACAACTGGCTGAGGTCACATTTCAATTTACACCAGGGGCATCCAAAACATGTGCAAAGTACTGGCGTCATTCAGCTTCAAGCCATCACTTATCTGTACTAAATTAGATGCCTACCATGGAGATCATTTTAAGTCACAAAAGATTATTTGTTTACTTAATACCTAGTTACTATATATAATGAAGTAAATTGTTTCCTCCAATTAATATTACATATCAACTTATTCAGAACGGTAGTTTCTGGTTATATGACCCTTAGAAAGTAAGCAGGATAAGGTAAATGGCAATGGTTTCTATGTCTTATGCATAGATTATCTTGAGTTTTCAAGACTTGCCTGAACTTTGCAAGTTTTTCCTTACAGTATTTACTATTTCTTCATGAAAAAAAGGAAAAAGGTAAAACAAAATAAAACAAAAAAAAACCAAGAATAAGGCAATGAATGAATTACAGTTACCTTTGAGAAATCTCACGTTGGAAACATACATTTTAGAAGAAAAATATCATTTGGAGTATGCTGTTTTATTTTTCATTTCTTAGACTAGCCCTTTGAGATTTCGATGACCAGTTCACTTAGGAAAAATAAAAACTAAAAAAAAAAAGAACCCAAATGAAAATTTTCTGTGGCAATTCTTGAGATTACATGTATACGCACACGCACACACACACACACACACACACACACACAAAAGATTCACCGAAGATAAAGCTAACTATATGTTGGAAATAATAAATACCTATTCTCATATTGTCATAATGGGCACACAATTTTTTTGCACAGTGCCTGGCAAATACAAAGTGTTCAATTACAGCTAGACAATCTTGTCATCATCATGAGTCAACATTGTCATCCTTATGGAGCTTTCGTCATCATTAACCATTTCTTCTACTTGAAACTTTTTTAGCTGTTTGTAGATATCAGCAGGAGATAAGAATCAGGTCGCTCAGAGTAGCAGCAAGAAAGAGAAGAATCCTCAGGGGACTTTTGGCTGCTTCAAGTCCCAGCCACAAAGTCTGGAGTCTCTAAGTCTGCCTTGGTAATATCATAAAAGTCAATATATGCCTATTATGTGGGTGGCACCAAATTAAAGCTCAAGCCCTTGTGCCATGCCCAAGCTGGACAACTAAATCCAGATGCAATGGCCCTTTGCACCCTCTCCTATGTTTCAAGCATTATAAACCTTTTGGAGTTCTTTGGGTACACAGTACTCTTTTTATGTCTCTGCATTTCAGGTGTGTAACTACTAAGCATATCCTTCATCATTTATCTATCTACTGAACTCTGTCAGGCTTACCTTTCAACATCTTTTCTCTGAAGAGTTCACTGACCCAACTGGACACAACTAATCATGTTTTTCTCTAGTCACTACTATGTATACTGTGCATTTTTAAAAAGTTTATTCCTATGAAATTGTCAATATCCTACCTCTTTTTACGTAAAAGATTGTCAGTCTTCCATGTTTGGTCCTACTATAATTGCACTTATAAACTGTTCTGTAAACATTTGTTAAATTTCAGTTAAACTCTGAGTTTATCATGGAAAGTGAGCATGTTTTATTCAAAACATGTAGCTGTATTTTGTATTATTTAAGATATACATTTATAATCTGCTCTAATAATTTTTAGCTGTAACCTAAACTTTCTATGTATCAATTTCCTTATCTGAGAAATGAAACAAATAAAACAATACTCAAAAGATTTATACAAGCACTGGGGTGCCTGGGTGGCTCAGTCAATTAAGCATCCAACTTTGGCTCAGGTCATAATCTCATTGTTCATGAGTTCAAGCCTTGCATAGGGCTCTCTGTTGTCTGCACAGAGCCTGCTTTGGATCCTCAGTCTCCCCCTCTATCTCTGCCCCTCTCCAGCTCTCATCTCCTCTCTCTAGTTCTCTCTTAAAAATAAGAGAAAAACAAAACAGGAAACAGTAAAATAATAAAAAAAAGTATAGTATCTATTATACCGAAAAAGCAAAGATCACACAAAAGGTAGCCCTGGACTTGCATGGTATTTTCTAGGAAGTCATTTCAGATGTGATATGAAAGCTTAAAATATATCTCATTGACAAATTGCTGATCTTTACATTCATTAATAATAATTTATGGATAATTTTCTCTGTGGGATTATACCATCAACTCAGTGTGTAGTTTCATCAACTAATGGATTTAAAAAATGGAAAATAAATGATCAGATCAGAAAAACATTACTCATAACATAGAGAATCAATTGGAAGAATGAATGAGTCAACTATCATCTAAGCAAGAAATAATTGTAGCCTAGAAGGGGGTAAAGACTGGGGAGATTAAAACAACAGGATTTGGTGACTGAGGAATTTATGTCATGCCTGGGTTTTTGACTTGGACAACTGAATGCATGGCAGTGGTACCATTCTTTGACAGAATGAACACAAGAGAAGATAATCACTTGCAAGTAATTTTTCACACCAAATTTCAACTGTTTGCGGCATAATCAACTAAAATATCCAATAACATGCTGGATGTAAGCATTGAAAGAGCAGAAACATAACAAAAAGTGGATATCATGAACTATAAAGACATTAACTGGAGCCATGGGAAAAGATAAGAGCAATCCCACATAAGTGTATGTAGAACAGAATTCTTATAGACACTAACATTTAACAAAGAAGAACTTCTTAGGGGCGCTGGGTGGCTCAGTCGGTTGAAAGTCCGACTTCACCTCATGTCATGATCTCACACTCCATGAGTTCAAGCCCCATGTCGGGCTCTGTGCTGACAGCTCAGATCCTGGAGCCTGCTTCAGATTCTGTGTCTCCCTCCCTCTCTGCCCCTCCGCTGCTCATGCTCTGTCTCAAAAATAAATAAAAACATTAAAATGTTTTTAATTAAAAAAAAGGAAAGAAGAACCTCTTCAAGGTTTTAGTGCAATGGCCAAAAATTTGGAGTACATGGTACTATAGATTCCAATGAATGAATGGGTTTCAATGAGAGAATTATATACAGTGTGAAACTCTACTGGAAAAGGAAATAAGACAAGAAATAAAGTATTCACTGCATTTACGAACACGCAAATTGTAAGTTACAATTGACAAGGTAGTCCAGTTGTTTGTAGGGAGCTAAAGGTAGACAGCACAAGTCGACCTATGAATGAAAGATGAAAAGTAATGACAAATGCAGGCAGATCTTATACATGCTTTACTATCAAGTGAGGGAAAGAAAAGGAGGCAGAGCTGAAGAGAGATGGGCTGATCATTTTTATTATTTGTTTGATTTGCTAAATTGGAAAAACTTCAACATGACTAATAAATGGTGACAGGATGGCACCAACAGAAGTTGAAATTACAAACAATACAGAGATCATTTATCTTCTGGGAAGGAATGACATCCAGATGTGGAGAAATTAGCCGTAAGGAGGAAGAATAACTTATATGAAACAGAAAGGAAGGAGCAGTTTTAGCAGTAGGGGTAGGGGTAGAAAATGGACATGAAGTTCAAAAAGTTGCTGAGGATTTTTTCTCTGTGATGTAGAAATTAAGCTCATTCACCTGATAGCAAAGAGGGTGGCTCTAGGAAAGGAGGTTTGAAAAGAGTGAGAAGGTTGAGATAGTTACCTTAGAAAACAAGAGAGTGCGATCTAGAGAAATGGTACAATTTCCAAGCAATATTGAAGGTCAAATTACTGTTGGAAACCAAGAATTTTTCTAGAGTGGAAAACACCATTCCAGTATCACGCCTAAAGAAGGTGAAAAAGGGATAAATTCTGCACTGAAGTTGTTCCCCACGCACACACTGGACACACAAAGGCAGGAAGAATTGGAGTTATCGGCATGAGAAAGCTGGAGTAACCAACAATTGCATTTAAGTTCAGTGGAAAAGAAGTAAAGGAAGAAGGTTTGACAGATATGAAAACTACTCTGAACATCTAGGAGGGTGTGAGAAACATTACAGAGAGAAATATTTATATCAAAAGGAATGACGCATATGCTTAGTTCAAAAAACAAAAACACCTAAATTCTCATTTTAGCAGGCTCTGGATCCTGATGAAGGAAGTAAGAGGGAAGAAAATAATTTGCAGATAACAGGTCTCGTCTCCTGCAGAAATAAAAATTAGGAGATGGACTTTATCATACAAAATAGAACTAAAGAGGGAATGTAGACAAGATGGCAGCTTAGGAGGACGCTGGGCTCACCGCACGTCCTGCTGATCACTTAGATTCCATCTACACCTGCCTAAATAACCCAGAAAACCGCCAGAGGATTAGCAGAACGGAGTCACTGGAGCCAAACGCAGACGAGAGGCCCACGGAAGAGGGTAGGAAGGGCGGCGAGGCGGTGCGCGCTCCACGGACTGGCGGGAGGGAGCCGGGGCGGAGGGGCAGCTCGCCGGCCAAGCAGAGCCCCCGAGTCTGGCTTGCAAAAGCAGAGGGGCCGGGCGGACTGTGTTCCGACAGCAAGCGCGACTTAGCGTCTGGGAGGTCATAAATTAACAGCTCTGCTCAGAAAGCGGGAAGGCTGGAGGACAAAGGGAGGGAGAGCTGCTGAGCCCCCTGACAACAGAGCTCAGTTTGGTGGGGAACAAAGGCGCTTGCCAGCGCCATCTCCCCCGCCCATCCCCCAGCCGAAATCCCAAAGGGAACTGGTTCCTGCCAGGGAACTTGCTCGCTCCGCGCAAACACCCAACTCTGCGCTTCTGCGGAGCCAAACCTCCGGCAGCGGATCTGACTCCCTCCCGCTGCCACAGGGCCCCTCCTGAAGTGGATCACCTAAGGAGAAGCTATCTAAGCCTGCCCCTCCTGCCCCCGTGCACCTTGCCTACCCACCCCAGCTAATACGCCAGATCCCCAGCATCACAAGCCTGGCAGGGTGCAAGTAGCCCAGACGAGCTACACCACCCCACAGTGAATCCCGCCCCTAGGAGAGGGGAAGAGAAGGCACACCAGTCTGACTGTGGCCCCAGCGGTGGGCTGGGGGCAGACATCAGGTCTGACTGCGGCCCCGCCCACCAACTCCAGTTATACACCACAGCACAGGGGAAGTGCCCTGCAGGTCCTCACCACGCCAGGGACTATCCAAAATGACCAAGCGGAAGAATTCCCCTCAGAAGAATCTCCAGGAAATAACAACAGCTAATGAGCTGATCAAAAAGGATTTAAATAATATAACAGAAAGTGAATTTAGAATAATAGTCATAAAATTAATCGCTGGGCTTGAAAACAGTATACAGGACAGCAGAGAATCTCTTGCTACAGAGATCAAGGGACTAAGGAACAGTCACGAGGAGCTGAAAAACGCTTTAAACGAAATGCATAACAAAATGGAAACCACCACAGCTCGGCTTGAAGAGGCAGAGGAGAGAATAGGTGAACTAGAAGATAAAGTTATGGAAAAAGAGGAAGCTGAGAAAAAGAGAGATAAAAAAATCCAGGAGTATGAGGGGAAAATTAGAGAACTAAGTGATACACTAAAAAGAAATAATATACGCATAATTGGTATCCCAGAGGAGGAAGAGAGAGGGAAAGGTGCTGAAGGGGTACTTGAAGAAATAATAGCTGAGAACTTCCCTGAACTGGGGAAGGAAAAAGGCATTGAAATCCAAGAGGCACAGAGAACTCCCTTCAGACGTAACTTGAATCGATCTTCTGCACGACATATCATAGTGAAACTGGCAAAATACAAGGATAAAGAGAAAATTCTGAAAGCAGCAAGGGGTAAACGTGCCCTCACATATAAAGGGAGACCTATAAGACTCGTGACTGATCTCTCTTTTGAAACTTGGCAGGCCAGAAAGAATTGGCACGAGATTTTCAGGGTGCTAGACAGAAAAAATATGCAGCCAAGAATCCTTTATCCAGCAAGTCTGTCATTTAGAATAGAAGGAGAGATAAAGGTCTTCCCAAACAAACAAAAACTGAAGGAATTTGTCACCACTAAACCAGCCCTACAAGAGATCCTAAGGGGGACCCTGTGAGACAAAGTCCCAGAGATATCACTATAAGCATAAAACATACAGACATCACAATGACTCTAAACCCGTATCTTTCTATAATAACACTGAATGTAAATGGATTAAATGCGCCAACCAAAAGACATAGGGTATCAGAATGGATAAAAAAACAAGACCCATCGATTTGCTGTCTACAAGAGACTCATTTTAGACCTGAGGACACCTTTAGATTGAGAGTGAGGGGATGGAGAACTATTTATCATGCGACTGGAAGCCAAAAGAAAGCTGGAGTAGCCATACTTATATCAGACAAACTAGACTTTAAATTAAAGGCTGTAACAAGAGATGAAGAAGGACATTATATAATAGTTACAGGGTCTATCCATCAGGAAGAGCTAACAATTATAAATGTCTATGCGCCGAATACCGGAGCCCCCAAATATATAAAACAATTACTCATAAACATAAGCAACCTTATTGATAAGAATGTGGTAATTGCAGGGGACTTTAACACCCCACTTACAGAAATGGATAGATCATCTAGACACACGGTCAATAAAGAAACAAGGGCCCTGAATGAGACATTGGATCAGATGGACTTGACAGATATATTTAGAACTCTGCATCCCAAAGCAACAGAATATACTTTCTTCTCGAGTGCACATGGAACATTCTCCAAGATAGATCATATACTGGGTCACAAAACAGCCCTTCATAAGTTTACAATAATTGAAATTATACCATGCTTACTTTCAGACCACAATGCTATGAAGCTTGAAATCAACCACAGAAAAAAGTCTGGAAAACCTCCAAAAGCATGGAGGTTAAAGAACACCCTACTAACGAATGAGTGGGTCAACCAGGCAATTAGAGAAGAAATTAAAAAATATATGGAAACAAACGAAAATGAAAATACAACAATCCAAACGCTTTGGGATGCAGCAAAGGCAGTCCTGAGAGGAAAATACATTGCAATCCAGGCCTATCTCAAGAAACAAGAAAAATCCCAAATACAAAATCTAACAGCACACCTAAAGGAACTAGAAGCAGAACAGCAAAGGCAGCCTAAACCCAGCAGAAGAAGAGAAATAATAAAGATCAGAGCAGAAATAAACAACATAGAATCTAAAAAAACTGTAGAGCAGATCAACGAAACCAAGAGTTGGTTTTTTGAAAAAATCAACAAAATTGACAAACCTCTAGCCAGGCTTCTCAAAAAGAAAAGGGAGATGACCCAAATAGATAAAATCATGAATGAAAATGGAATTATTGCAACCAATCCCTCAGAGATACAAACAATTATCAGGGAATACTATGAAAAATTATATGCCAACAAATTGGACAACCTGGAAGAAATGGACAAATTCCTGAACACCCACACTCTTCCAAAACTCAATCAGGAGGAAATAGAAAGCTTGAACGGACCCATAACCAGCGAAGAAATTGAATCGGTTATCAAAAATCTTCCAACAAATAAGAGTCCAGGACCAGACAGCTTCCCAGGGGAGTTCTACCAGACATTTAAAGCAGAGATAATACCTATCCTTCTCAAGCTATTCCAAGAAATAGAAAGGGAAGGAAAACTTCCAGACTCATTCTATGAAGCCAGTATTACTTTGATTCCTAAACCAGACAGAGACCCAGTAAAAAAAGAGAACTACAGGCCAATATCCCTGATGAATATGGATGCAAAAATTCTCAATAAGATACTAGCAAATCGAATTCAACGGCATATAAAAAGAATTATTCACCATGATCAAGTGGGATTCATTCCTGGGATGCAGGGCTGGTTCAACATTCGCAAATCAATCAACGTGATACATCACATTAACAAAAAAAGAGAGAAGAACCATATGATCCTGTCAATCGATGCAGAAAAGGCCTTCGACAAAATCCAGCACCCTTTCTTAATAAAAACCCTTGAGAAAGTCGGGATAGAAGGAACATACTTAAAGATCATAAAAGCCATTTATGAAAAGCCCACAGCTAACATCATCCTCAACGGGGAAAAACTGAGAGCTTTTTCCCTGAGATCAGGAACATGACAAGGATGCCCACTCTCACCGCTGCTGTTTAACATAGTGCTGGAAGTTCTAGCATCAGAAATCAGACAACAAAAGGAAATCAAAGGCATCAAAATTGGCAAAGATGAAGTCAAGCTTTCGCTTTTTGCAGATGACATGATATTATACATGGAAAATCCAATAGACTCCACCAAAAGTCTGCTAGAACTGATACATGAATTCAACAAAGTTGCAGGATACAAAATCAATGTACAGAAATCAGTTGCATTCTTATACACTAACAATGAAGCAACAGAAAGACAAATAAAGAAACTGATCCCATTCACAATTGCACCAAGAAGCATAAAATACCTAGGAATAAATCTAACCAAAGATGTAAAGGATCTGTATGCTGAAAACTATAGAAAGCTTATGAAGGAAATTGAAGAAGATTTAAAGAAATGGAAAGACATTCCCTGCTCATGGATTGGAAAAACAAATATTGTCAAAATGTCAATACTGCCCAAAGCTATCTACACATTCAATGCAATCCCAATCAAAATTGCACCAGCATTCTTCTCGAAACTAGAACAAGGAATCCTAAAATTCATATGGAACCACAAAAGGCCCCGAATAGCCAAAGGAATTTTGAAGAAGAAGACCAAAGCAGGAGGCATCACAATCCCAGACTTTAGCCTCTACTACGAAGCTGTCATCATCAAGACAGCATGGTATTGGCACAAAAACAGACACACAGACCAATGGAATAGAATAGAAACCCCAGAACTAGACCCACAAACGTATGGCCAACTCATCTTTGACAAAGCAGGAAAGAACATCCAATGGAAAAAAGACAGCCTCTTTAACAAATGGTGCTGGGAGAACTGGACAGCAACATGCAGAAGGATGAAACTAGACCACTTTCTCACACCATTCACAAAAATAAACTCAAAATGGATAAAGGACCTAAATGTGAGATAGGAAACCATCAAAACCTTAGAGGAGAAAGCAGGAAAAGACCTCTCTGACCTCAGCCGTAGCAATCTCTTACTCGACACATCCCCAAAGGCAAGGGAATTAAAAGCAAAAGTGAATTACTGGGACCTTATGAAGATAAAAAGCTTCTGCACAGCAAAGGAAACAACCAACAAAACTAAAAGGCAACCAACGGAATGGGAAAAGATATTCGCAAATGACATATCGGACAAAGGGCTAGTATCCAAAATCTATAAAGAGCTCACCAAACTCCACACCCGAAAAACAAATAACCCAGTGAAGAAATGGGCAGAAAACATGAATAGACACTTCTCTAAAGAAGACATCCGGATGGCCAACAGGCACATGAAAAGATGTTCAGCGTCGCTCCTTATCAGGGAAATACAAATCAAAACCACACTCAGGTATCACCTCACGCCAGTCAGAGTGGCCAAAATGAACAAATCAGGAGACTATAGATGCTGGAGAGGATGTGGAGAAACGGGAACCCTCTTGCACTGTTGGTGGGAATGCAAATTGGTGCAGCCGCTCTGGAAAGCAGTGTGGAGGTTCCTCAGAAAGTTAAAAATAGACCTACCCTATGACCCAGCAATAGCACTGCTAGGAATTTATCCAAGGGATACAGGAGTACTGATGCATAGGGGCACTTGTACCCCAATGTTTATAGCAGCATTCTCAACAATAGCCAAATTATGGAAAGAGCCTAAATGTCCATCAACTGATGAATGGATAAAGAAATTGTGGTTTATATACACAATGGAATATTACGTGGCAATGAGAAAAAATGAAATATGGCCTTTTGTAGCAACGTGGATGGAACTGGAGAGTGTGATGCTAAGTGAAATAAGCCATACAGAGAAAGACAGATACCATATGGTTTCACTCTTATGTGGATCCTGAGAAACTTAACAGGAACCCATGGGGAGGGGAAGGAAAAAAAAAAAGAGGTTAGAATGGGAGAGAGCCAAAGCATAAGTGACTGTTAAAAACTGAGAACAAACTGAGGGTTGATGGGGGGTGGGAGGGAGGAGAGGGTGGGTGATGGGTATTGAGGAGGGCACCTTTTGGGATGAGCACTGGGTGTTGTATGGAAACCAATTTGTCAATAAATTTCATAAAAAAAAAAAAGCCAAAAAAATAAAAAAAAAATGGAAAAAAAAAACAAAAACAAAATAGAACTAAAGAGAGTGGATGAATGAATGAATTATATTAATGAGAGATGTTAAATATTATATGATTAAATAAAAAAGGCTAAAAAATATTTTTCCTGACAAGCTTTAACAGTCAAGATATCTGAGTTACTCCAATGATTTAAGTCTGGTCTTGCTGGAGAGCAGAGAGATAGTCAAAACAACCTATCAATGGCCTTCTCAGTCCAGGTATACTTTACAAAGCTATTTACCCTCTGCAAGTCAGCTGTCATTATGAATAAACCTGAAACTCCTATTGATCACAAAGGGAGTTTCACATGTGGAAGATATGAGGCTGTGAAATGATCTATTTAGGTACTACATGAGTATTAAGATTGTAGTATATATCTAAGCTTAGAATTATTTCTTAATTACCCAACACATTTTATTTAATCATACGTAACACGATTTGTATTTGCACTTATAGATTCTCCTTGGCCTGTGGTCTAAACCTGCCCACTAGCACCACTTAACAGTTGTCAAATAGCGTATTCACTTGTTGCTGTCTGGACACAACTGTAATTTCAATGTTAATTGCTCTCAATGTGCTGCTATAAACCCATGCAAAGAAAATTCCTTAGAAACAGAATAGGGACTGTTTCACGTTAAGCGTGCAAAATCTTTGTATGCCTAAAAAAAGGATAAAAAAATAAAAAGTAATCCAGTTTGGACTATGTGAAAAGAACCATTGCATTTGCTACCTGATGACTACACAAACATAGCTCCTTTCTGCAATCATTTGGATGACATGGAATTTAAGAAGGGCAAACAACAGAGACAGCAATGGAAAGCATGCAACAACCTTAGAGATTCTATTACCCATAACATTACCTGTAGTGGCAGCATTCATGCATTTTGTAATGTTATAGCAGTCTGTATCTTAAACTTTTAAATTAACCTGGTTTATAAGGTGGAAACATAGGCTAAATAGGACAGATACATTAACATAGTGTTAAACGAGTTCATGTGTAGCATTGTGAAGTTGTATGTCTAAACTGTTATTACCAACATATTGATTTTGGATCATTTAAATAATGTGATAATTGCACACACCAATGCCCATGCTAACAATAATTGCTTAGTGATATAATTTAAAATGCTTATAAAATCTTAGCCAGCCTCAGTGTTAGCTATTAAGGCCACCTTGAACAATATACACTTTGTTTTTATCGCTACCAAGTGTGCAAGGCGTTAGGTTTTATTAGTTTCCAAATGGACACATCAACATTTATTTAAAAGATATTCACTATTGCCAAGAATCTCTTTGGAAGAGATACCAGAAACAAGGAAATTGGAGATTTTATTGCTTAGAATACTTTTGTCAATCATTTTGTTTTATTGATACTAAATTTGACATTCATTATTTTTAAAAATATCAACAAAATGGGAAATTGTCAGTATAGATAGGACATTGTGGGATAAATTATACAGTCAGTCATCAGCCAGTTTCAAAGTCAGTAGTGACACAGCTTATTACTACTCTTACAGGAAACAATATTTTAACAGGAAATAAAATGAAAAATATAGTTTCATAAACAACTAAATTTTTCTTTTGGACAATTGTTCTATTTATGTATTTTTGCAATAATGCAGAAGTTAAGGTCAGAGGCTCTGCAGACAGGTAGACTTATAATTTCTGCAACTTCTTTGTGTGGCTTTAGATAAGTGATCTTTCTAAACCTCAGTTTCTCCATCTGTATAGAGATACAAAATACATCTGTTTGTGTTATTTCAAAGGAAAACTGATAAAGTATATTTACAAACCTTAGGACAGATCCTGGCATAGAATAAGCACACAATTCATACGAGGTCTTCTGTTAATAGAAAATGACTTAAGGGGTGCCTGGGTGGTTCAGTCAGTTAAGTGTCTGACTCGTGGTTTAGGCTCAGGTCATGATCTCATGGTTTGTGAGATTGAGCCCTGCATAAGGCTCTAGCTAACAGAGCTATCTCTTCCTTTCTCTGTGTTCTTCCCCCACTCACATTCTCTGTTTCTATCAAAATAAATAAATAAACCAAATAAACTTAAAAAAATACAACTCATAATAGGCCCTCTGAGGATATGACAATTACAAAACATATATAAGAAACAGCCATGTAGATAGCAAGAAGGATGGAAAACTTCATTGTAGACACAAAGAGAGGCCTACAGAATTCCTCTAGAAAACCAGTTAGAAAGTGCTGAGATTATCCTCAGAGATAAGAACAGTAGCACTAGAACGGATTAGAAATTATGCAGGATATTGATGTGAAATAATTAAGCTTTTGGGAATCCATTTTTGGTTGCTATATGGAGACAGATGAGAGCAAAAGATGATTTCATTATTTCAGATGGGATATACTGGAGAGTATTTCTTTGCCAATGGAAATGATTTGGAAGAAAGAGAGGCAAATGGTACCCAAGAGGGAGGGCCAGGGGAAGGGTGAGTCATTGAGGAAGTTAAGAAGGGATGGAATCCCTTGGACAATGCCTCAGAGAGAAAAAGGGCTCCTCTCTTCATTGTAAAGGATAGAACAAAGACCAGATGGGTGCAAGACCAGGTGTGTTTTGTGTTGGGGGGTGGAACATAAAGGTAGCTGAGGGGTTTTGTTTTACCTTTTTCTTTTTTTACTTTTTATTTTTTTAATGTTTTAGCCATAATGTGTTTTTTTTTCCAATGAACCATACCCAGATTTTAGATTGTTATATGGAACTACTTATTTTTTCTTTATTCAGATATTATTGTTTAGAGGGCAGTTTTGGGTTGACAGGAGGGGAAGGTACAGAGATTTTTCCATATACCCCTCACATATATATATAGGCGTTATCAACATCTGTCACCTGAGCAGGACATTTGTTACAGTTGATGAACCTACATTGATGCATTGTTATCACCCAAAGTCCACAGTTTACATTAGAGTTCACTTTTGGTGTTGTGCATTTTGTGGGTTTGGAAAAATGTATAATGACATATATCTACCATTATAGATTCACACAGAATATTTTCATGATCCTAAAGATCCTCTGAGAAATTTTACTGTTAATAACCAAGTGTGAGAAATGATCATCTGTTGAGAAGCAAGTACTATAGGTGGTTGATGTAAGAAAGGGAATGAAATAATGGCTTTGGGGGAAGGGGGTGAGAAAGAAATTAGTCTATGATATTGCTTAATCCTTAGCATATCTTTTGCTCATCCTGCTTACTTCTTCTGTCCTTTAAATGCAGTATGCTTAGTGGTATTCTCAAACATCTGTGTTTCTCTTGCTTAGGAAATAATATTTATCCCCTTGAAAAATAAAATATTTTCTTACCATCACTTTTATTAAAAAAATAAAAAAAAACTTAACTCATCTCCATAGTTTTCCAAATGCATGTGTAATATCTTCATTTGATGTTCTCCTTGTATCTTATTGTCAGAATCTTCAAGAGTGAACATGTTTCATGAAATTACTTTGTTCTCCACATTTCACAATCTCTGTTACTGGCACCTTCATTCCTTCAGTCTTGCCAGAGTGTCTTTGATGCTTAATTCTTCTTCCCTTTCACATTCAAGCAGGAGCCATGCCATCTACATTCTCTGCTCATGATGATTTTCTTCTCTGTTCCTATATTCCCCACTAGTGGTGCTCTATTGTTTGTTTTCTTCCTAATGTATAATTGTAAAATTTTCCCCAATAATTCCTTGCCTCTTTTCTCTCATCCCACCAAATCACTCTAAATTCTGCTAACAGGTAACCAAAAAACATGTTACATACTTAATTTCACATGTAATCAAACAAATGCAAGTTAAAGCAATGGTAATAGATCATTTTGCTTAAAAATTAAAAGTAGCAAGTAATTTTTAAGCAAGCCATTATTGGGAGTATACCTATAATATATAAATATGCATAAATAAAACATATGTGTTTATGTTTATATTTGTGTTTACTTATAGAAGCTTAGGGTTGTATCAGGAAGATACATGGAAGAGTTGTATCAGGTTGACTGAAAAAATGGCCACAATTTTTTATTTATTTATTTATTTATTTATTTATTTATTTAACCATTTTCTGAGTCTATGTCCTTTGAAATACAACTTGGCATCTCCCTTCATCAAGAGTTGGAGTTAATTTCCCTACCTGAAATCGGGGCTGGTTTCGTAACTTGCTTTGTGTCAATATGCCAATCCTGACCCCAAGAGGATTGCATACTTCTGCCTTCTGTCTTTCAGTGCCATCATTTGTACGCTGACAAGCAAGAGAGACCATGTGTGGCATGGCAGCAATCAGCTAGTCAATACCCGGAAGCAGAGTTGGCATTATAACTCATAGCTGGACACAGAAGCATGTAAAGCCGTCTGTAGAGCCAGGAAGAGCTCAGCTGAGCCCAGTCTAAATTAACAACCCATACAACAATGAGCCAAATAAATGGCTTTTATTTTAAGCTGCCAAGTATTGGGAATAATTGTTTTCACAGCAATAGTGAACAGATATAGAGATACACCCAAGTGATCACATTGAATATATCTGAGCAGTAGAAATACAGGTCTGTGGTTTTTAACACCACTTTTTGTTTTACTGTATTTTCTAAATTATTCCAGAAACAACTTGTAATTTTATAATTAGAAAACAAAAGTTATTTGCTCTTAAGATCAAATTAATCTTCCTAATACACAAACACAAAATCTGAAGTTAGACTGACCTGATTATGAGCTGTGTGAATCTGAGCAAGATTAACCTTTATGAACTTTATTTTTCTAATTTGATTTATAAGCATTAATTCTAAACATCTACCTCATAGGGCTACAAAGAAGATTTCAAAAATCAGCCAACAGAGTACTTAAAGTAGATTGTATCTGTAAATGTCCTGTTTGCCTTCACTAGAATTTCAGTTTTATAAGGGATTTATTGGTTTCTCCACCACCTGGGACAAAACCTGAATATGATAGTCATCAATTAGGTTTTTTTTTTTTATTGACTGAACAAACAGATGAACAAGGGAGAAATGGTGAGGAAGATGAATTTTTAATTATTAAATAATAATTTAATATTATTATCTTGCCACTGTAATGGTTCTAAAGTATGGTAGGGACATCTGGGTTGCTCACTCGGTTAAGCATCTGACCCTTGGTTTTTGGCTCAGGTCACGATCTCACAGTTTTGTGAGTTTGAGCCCTGCTTCAGGCTCTGTGCTGGCAGTGGGAGCCTGCTCAGGATTCTTGCTCTCCCTCTCTCTCTGCTCTCCCCCACTTGCACTGTTTCTGTCTCTCAAAATAAATAAACTTTACAAAAAGTAAAGTATGGTAGAACTGATCTGATGTGTGTTATAGCTAACAGAGAGTTGGGCAATGTGAGAGATTAAGGGTAACCACAAATTCTTTGCTATCTATTACTCCCACTGAGAGGTGAAGTCCTATTCCTCTTTCTTGAATTTGGGCTGGCCTTGGTGACTTGATCAGCAGAATGGAGTAAAAGTGATATTCTAGGAGTTTCAGGCTGGGTCATAAGAAGCCTCACAACTTCATCCAGACCATTTCAAACACTGGAGGAGCTCTAAGCCATCATGTAAGAGGTTGGAAGCGCCTGAGACTGCTGTTCTAAAGATTCCACTTGCAGGCACTCTGATGGACAGTACCTGCTGAACCTGCCCAGCTTTAGGTAAAAAGCAAAAGCACTACATCCATGAGTGACACCTCTCAGACTCTCTTGAACAGGAAACAATTGACATCACTTGAAACAGAAAACTCACCCAAATTGAGCTCTCACCAAAATTCCTGACCCACAAAATTATAAGATAATAAAATGGTCAGTATGTTTAGCTACAGAGTTTCCAGAATTTGTTATACAGCTACAGATACCAAGAACAGGTGGAAAATATTTCCAAAGATAATAACTGTCTCCAACTTAAGTGGTAGTTAAAATTGTAAAATCACTTTTTGTTTAAACCGCTGAAAGACTGAAATAATTTTAGGATATGTGCCCTATCTCCAAAAGGAATAGTGTATAATCCAAGCAAGTTGTTTTTTGTTTTGTTTTCTTTCATTTTGTTTTTTACATAGGCTTTAGGCCCAGCATGGAACCCAACACAGGGCTTGAACTCACAACCCTGAAATGGAGACCTGGGCAGAGACCAAGAGTCAGATGCTTAACCCACTGACCCACCTAGTGCCCCAAAAATATTGGCTTTGAATCTCAACTGCATGGTCCCTACATTTAGGTTTACTATAGTTATTCAAAGGGCAGCAGTTGTTCACAGAGTGGTAAGCAAGCTGACAAGTGAGAAGTCTTACGGCACACAATGTAGTCTATATGGAACCATCAGCTTGCAGAGCATTTAGAAGGCTTACTGGAGGACACAGGGGTTAATCAATATTTTAGCAGGGCCTAGAAGTTATAATCACTAAATAGGATAACAAAACCTAATCCTGAATTGAGCCTATTCCCATGTTGTCTCAGCCCATCACATTCCAGATCCAGAAAACAGCGGTTGAGCATAATCCCTGAATTGAGCCAATAGTTTTCTTTCCGCTGTTTGAGAAAGAAATATGGAGAAAAACGAATCTCAGGTTTTTGGATCATGAATTAAAGGATGGATGTGTTCAGGAAGGTTATCACAAAGCGTAAAAGACAGATTGCAATGGCTAAATAAACCATTACACAAACAAATTGCCTCAGAAAAAAAGGCAACGTGAACTGGTTATGAGCTGCAGAGAGTTCACAAGAAATGCCATTGCTCTTTTTTCCTTGCAAATATATTAATTCAGGGTTTAGGCTACTATGACTCAATTATCTCACCATCTAATGATCCTGACCCTTCTTCATTTCAAACTAAGTATGCCACACATGTCCTAGTTCTCATATGCCAGAATAAAAACCTCACTCTTAATCTTTCCTACTTATTAGTTATTTCTGCCAGAAGTAAAAAGAGACATACAAATACATAAAATTGAATCAAACATCTTCATGACACAAATACACAGGGGGGGAAATGGTCTGGGAACAAAGCTAAATAATAAAAATGTGGCACACAGAGATTTTTTTATGGAGTAGAACATATTCCCCCTGCAGATGATATCATCTCTTTCTATATCCTTTTCTTTTAGGACATAAAAGGTCAAACATATTATGATTGGTGCAGGATATTTTTAATCTCTGTGTCAAAATAGCACTGAGGTTAAAAGCTAGCTTGAGAATGAGGAAATGACTATTAAAGAGGGAAAGAAAGTTTTTAACCTTTTTAAAATAGTGCAGTGGAACTGAAGTGATTATTTGAAAGAAAAGTAGTAGAAATATTTTATCTGAAGCATGGGAATTATCTCAAATATAATTAACACACACTAAGGAACACATCTTGGGGAATGTGCACTACTTATCATATTTCAGGGATGCTTGGGTCGCATTTTAAAAGCATGAAAGTTGGTAGAGAGTTATAGAGCTCTAATTTCCCATTATAGCAAAAAGTCATATTTCAGAAATCATGGCAGAATTTACTGAGTGTACTCATTTGAATTTCTTTTCATTGTTCTTAAAAATAAATATATTCTTAGGAATATTGCCATGTGATTTTAACACACAGCAAATACAAAAAATAATAATAAACTCTAATCTAACATTTAAAAAATATGTATGGCTCCAAATGTTATCATAACTTGCCCAGAGCACAGGTTATTAAGTTCCTAAATCAGTCTCTAAACCCATTCTCCATTAAACATCATTTTACTTATATTGCATATAATGATCTTAATTATTTCAACCAAATCCCTTAATCCATTCAACTTTATTTACTGAATGTCCAGAATAACTAAAATTTTCTCATAGGTTTCTCATAGAAATCATTGATCCTGCACTCCATAATCTTACATGTCATGAATTAATCCATGCAAAAAACAAGTATGTGTTAAGTAGAAGTAATTGCAAATTGTAATAATGGCTAAGGAGAAAACAAAATATTCGATACTGAAATGAAGAAGGTGACCTATTTCAGGGAGTATTGTCAGAGCAATCCAGGGAGGTTGACATTTCAGCTGAACCCTGAAGGAAGTGAAGTTGCTGGTCACCGTAGAATGTAGGGAAGGTACCTTCCAGGAGTGGCAGGAACAAAGGCTGAAAAAGGTTGACCTGTGCCAAGAGCTGAAAGAAATTCAGTGAACTAGATGTAGGATGGGGTCGGGGGGCTGAGAGGAGGTTTACAGGCTGCTACAGATCTTATAATACAAGGCCTTGGAGCATGGTAAGATGTTTTCTTTTTATTGTGATAAGGAAAATCACTGAAAGTTTTGAAGCAATTGAGTCTTATGATCTAATTTATGTTTTTTTGAAGTATTTATTTTTGAAAAAGAGAGAGAGAGACTGTGGGCACCTGCAAGTGCACAAGTGGGGGAGGGGCAGAGAGAGACAGGGAGACATGGAATCTGAAGCAGGCTCCAGTCTCCAAGCTGTTAGCTCAGAACTCCTTGCCGGGTCTGAACCCAAGAAATGCGAGATCATAGCCTATAGTCAGAAGCTTCACCAACTGTGCCACCCAGATGTCCCTAATTTATGTTTTAAGAATATTTAATTTGCTTGGGGACACCTCGTTGGCACAGTTGGTTAAGCATCTCACTCTTGATCTCAGCTCAGGTCATGATCTCATGGTTGGTGGGTTCCAGCCCCTCTTTGAGCTCTGTGATGATGATGTGGAGCCTGCATGGGATTCTGTCTTTCCTTCTCTCTGTCCCTCCCCGACTTGTGCTCTCTGTCTCCTCAAAATAAATAACTAAACTTAAAAAAAAACTTGTTTTAAAGAAAAAAGAAAGAATATTTCATTTGCTCTATATAGTGAGTGGATTGGTGAAGGGTGAAAACAAATTCAGGAAAACCATTTAGGAAACTACTGTGAAGAGCCAGGGGGAAAATGATGGTGGTGTAAATAATATATTTGTAGTGGATACAGAAAGCACATTGAATCAAATGATTGGAGAGGTTAATAACTGAGCTTGCTGTTAGATTTAACAGAAGGGATAGGGATGGTGAGAAAAAGAGAATCCAGAGTTAATGCCAAAGCTTCTACTTGAGCAAATGGATGGTGGTACAATTTAATTAGAGAAGGAAGATTAAGGAGGCATAGAATTGGGGTGAGTAAAGAACTCTCTTTTGAATATTTGAAGTGAGACTCTGGTTGGTGGGATCAAAGTGGATGTGTGTGTCTTGAGGACAGAGAAAGATCAGTTTCTAAACAATAGCATAAAGTTTGAATCAGCATAAACAATTTCAGTTGAATAAGTTCTCACTGAAAGTTCTCTTTAGGCAAGGTGCTCTGCAAGGCATTTTTTTAAATTTATTTTTTGATGTTTATTTATTTAATTTGAGAGACAGAGAGAGAATGCCTATGCATGTGTGCATGGCGGGGGGGGGGGGGGCGGGGGGGTGGTGGGGGCAGAGAGAAAGGGAGAGATCTCACAAACCCTGTGATCATGGCCTGAGGTGAAATCAAGAGTCAGAGGCTTAACTGACTGAGCCACACAGGCAGCTCCCCTGCAAGGCATTTGTTTTAAAGAAGATAGCTATTGTATGTGTTTGTGGTGGGGGATATACGTTTTTACTGATGGCAAATGGAAGTAAAACATTCTGTTGGGTGATTGTTCTGACCATGTTAGGGGCATCAACAATAATGGAAGAATTCACTAAGGAAGTAAAATTGATCTGAATCTTGAAGGATGGATATTTAACTTGGGAGAAGGTATTGATGGGAGAGGTTTATGGACATTCCACCCTGCAGGAGAAGCAGAAGCAATGCCATGGAATGAATAAATAACCTCTCGGCACTTCTGTAGATCAGTAACTAGGCCAGACACTAGGTTTAGAGTTGTGGACAAAGGTAGACCTCTTTCCTGTCTTCAAGGAGCTTAAAATTTAGTGACACAGACAGGTATGCACCAGTTTATGAGAAGTGTAACCACTGTTACAAAAGACATTTGAGGTAGTGTGTGGAGGGTAATGTAGGAAAAATCAAGCTATTCTGAAGTTTGGGTATTACAGCTCTGAGGAAGTAAGGTATCAGATGAAAACTGTAAAATGACCAAGTGTTAGCTACAAAGAAAAGAAGATAATATCAGAATACAACCTGGGTTAGAACTGGAAGACTTAATGGGAAGGAGGGGATTGAATATGGGACTACAGAAAACGGTTTAAATAAAAGATGATGTACTAGAATGGAGGCAGTGATGATTGAAAGAAGTACCAGAAATTGAAAGATACTAAGGAATTAAAACTAATAAGGCTTAATGATTGACTGACAGTGGGAGGTGAGGTGGATGAAAAAGTCAGGATTACTTGAGCTTTCTGACTTGAGTAACTCATTAGATGATGACATTAACTGAAATATGGAACACTGGGAGAGGAGTGGGTTTGCGGTTGGAAAGAGGATTACTTGAGTTTGGGGCATTTATATTTGAAGTCAGTAGATAAACTGTAATAATCTATTAACTAGGTAGGAGATACCATGAACCTAATGATCACTTCCTTGTTGTTCAACATTACATCCCAAATGCCTTTTATACCATTTGATAGGTGACAGACCGTCAAAGCTATGTTTTATTAGTTCTGCATGAGCTGCTTTACAATATTTTAGGGAGCATTTCGTTTGAAAGACCTATCATGCAAATAGTAATAATAACTTTCCAATTTAAAATATACTTTGTGTTTGACTAAAAGTTTTCAGTGTGAACACAAAGCTCTGAAGGGTAAGGGTCCTTTTTGAAAAAAGAAACAAGACTAAACTACTAAAATGACGGAGCCACATTACTGTCTGTGGCACTTATTCAAGAATGTTCCATGCATTATGATGTCTGATAGAATCAGTGATTTTCCATGAGATTCATGATGAACAATAATATGTAATAGGCTCTACAAAATCTGTATAGCATAAACACCTGCTTAACATTGTTTTTTCCTATAATAACTTAATTTCCAGATTTCCTCATTACCCTCTCCTTTTTTCTCCCCAGAGTATCTTGTTAAACTATTTCTGTGGAACACCAATTTTTTATTCACCAGCCTATAGCATTGCTCTACATGATTCCCACTATATCTGCTGCAAGGCTACACACACACACACACACACACACACACACACACACACACACACACTGGTTTAAAAGAAACAAGTAACTTCCACATCTGAGATCTATCAATATCATCATCAAATTCAAATTACCAAGATGTGGGAATATTGTACATGATGATGTTTTAAAATGGAAACAAAAAACTCTATAAATATTAATTAAAACAATGTCTTCCTTTTAATACTTTAAAAGGTCATACCTTTAATCTTCTTTTTGGGATTATCAAATAAAGGTGTACGTATTTCCCTAAATATCACATTCCAAATATTGCTTGTTATTGGGCAGATCTTTCACAACAGGGGATTTTCAAAACTCAAAGTCACACCTTTAGATGCAGCACAACAAAGTAGAAATGTGCCAAATTACCCAGAAACAATTTGGGTAGCTGGCAAACAGGGCTACCTGCTGGTTTGTGAACAGTGTAGGTAATTTGCCACTCAACTCTCCTCTATTTGCCTCAATAAATTGTAGGGTACTTAGAACCCTACTATCTGTTATCCATCTGTCTATATTTCTCTGCTCTGTCAGTGTCTGACAGTAGAAAGGCTTCATCTTGTCTGTCTCTCTCTTGCAGCTGGCAGGGAAGATATAAAAGAAATCGGCTGACTTCGGAGAGAGGGGGGATTTACAATTAGCATGTAGACTGGAACACCTTCTTAGTCGGCTAGGAGAAAAAGGTGATAAGCCCAAAATAAAAATAGAAAGAAACATTAAGACGAAACATGAAATAAATTACACTCCCTCCAGATGATCCAGCAGGGTGAGCAAGCCTTGTATTTTCCAATCAATGTTTTCATAAACAAGATATTCACAAAATGTCATCGACAGCTAGTTAGCCCAAGCAAGTCAACACTACTCATCATATTACTTCAGCACTTAACTTCTAGTGAGTTAGGACTAGATTCTTTCAACTGAGTAGAAATTTGAACAGATAAAATTAAGTACAGTTGTTCTTGAAAACACAGGTTATTTCTAGGTACCAAAATGTAACTTGCATTTATTTATTTTCTCTATTTATTTATTTATTGTAGTATAAATGAACTACACAGTAATTTTAAATGTTTATCCTTCCCAATGTAACATACTTCTCATCTCCTTCCAAGGGGGAAAAAAGTACCCATTATGTAATAAAAGATCATTTCATTAAAATTTTTATCAATTAGGTAACATTTTATAAAATTAGATACAGAAGGCAGCAACCAGCCAGAACAACTGGGAATGTACCCTGAGAAGAATACAGACATTTGTAGCTAAAATTGCTTCTACTGAAGAAATATTTTGTTTTTTGAAAAGATTTGGAGACTGTGGCAAATACTAAAATGATGAGCAATTATAATAATATAAAGCACTGAGAATAAAGTTTTTTTTTTTAAATCAGGGGAGCATGACTCAGATTTCAGCTTTCCCCCTTTACTAGCTGTATAGGTTTACGTACACGATTCATTTAACTTATCTTTGATTGCTCTTTTTTTTTTTTAGCTTATTTATTTATTTTGAGAGAGAGAGAGAGAGAAAGATCACAAGCAGGTGAGGGGAAGAGAGAAGGAAAGACAGAGTCTCAAGTACATAGCCCCATCAGCGCAGAGCCTTATGTGGGGCTTGGACTCACAAACTCATGAATCATAACCTGAGCTGAGATCAACAGTCAGACGCTTAATGGACCGAGCCGCCCCAGTGCTTCTCTTTGATTACTCTTCTATAAAATGGGAATAATAAATAGATGTTATTGGGTGATTATAAACATTTAATGAGAGTAATAACAGTGAAATATATTTTTGTTAAATTTTATTGAATGACATTTTACTATTCTTATTTGGTAAAAAGCAATAAGGTAAAAATGTATGTACACATTAAGAACAGAAATACCTGGGTGGCTTAGTCCAAGTCTTAATGTTGGCTCAGGTCATGATCTCAGGGTTCATCAGACTGAGACCCACGTCAACAGTTCAGAGCCTGCTTAGGATTCTCTCTCTCCCTTTCTTTCTCTGCCCCTCCTCTGCACTCTCTCTTTCTCTCTCAAAAATGAATAAATAGGGGTGCCTGGGTGGTTCAGTCAGTTGAGTGTCCAACTTCAGTTCAGGTCATGATCTCACAGTTCATGGGTTCCAGCCCCATGTTGGGCGCAGCTCAGAACATGGAGCCTGCTTCAGATTCTGTGTCTTCCTCTCTCTCTGCCCCTCCCCCACTTGTGCTCCGTCTCTTTCTCTCAAACATAAACATTAACAAAAAATAATTTAAAAAATGAAATAATAAACATTCAAAGAAGACTTCATTACAAAAGCAGAAACGCAAAAAAGCAAAGTATTTTGATTTGTCTCCCAGATAACATAGAATTCTAAGAAATCTAATACCTTCTTCCTAGTGGATCCATTTTTCAGATTTCAGATTTCAGATATAGCTATTTCTAATCTGTTTTCCACATATTTCAGTATTTTTCATTCAGTTTCAAATCAATATAAAAATGCACCATCTGCGTTCTTGCACATCAAACCTCACTTAGTTTAAAAGTTTATCCAATCCATGAGCAGGGAATGTCTTTCCATTTCTTTAAATCTTCTTCAATTTCCTTCAGAAGCTTTCTATAGTTTTCAGCATACAGATCCTTTACATCTTTGGTTAGATTTATTCCTAGGTATTTTATGCTTCTTGGTGCAATTGTGAATGGGATCAGTTTCTTTATTTGTCTTTCTGTTGCTTCATTGTTAGTGTATAAGAATGCAACTGATTTCTGTACATTGATTTTGTAGCCTGCAACTTTGCTGAATTCCTGTATCAGTTCTAGCAGACTTTTGGTGGAGTCTATCGGATTTTCCATGTATAATATCATGTCATCTGCAAAAAGCGAAAGCTTGACTTCATCTTTGCCAATTTTGATGCCTTTGATTTCCTTTTGTTGTCTGATTGCTGATGCTAGAACTTCCAGCACTATGTTGAAACAGCAGCGGTGAGAGTGGGCATCCTTGTCGTGTTCCTGATCTCAGGGAAAAAGCTTTCAGTTTTTCCCCGTTGAGGATGATGTTAGCTGTGGGCTTTTCATAAATGGCTTTTATGATCTTTAAGTATGTTCCTTCTATCCCAACTTTCTTAAGGGTTTTTATTAAGAAAGGGTGCTGGATTTTGTCGAAGGCCTTTTCTGCATCGATTGACAGGATCATATGGTTCTTCTCTCTTTTTTTGTTAATGTGATGTATCACGTTGATTGATTTGCGAATGTTGAACCAGCCCTGCATCCCAGGAATGAATCCCACTTGATCATGGTGAATAATTCTTTTTATATGCCGTTGAATTCGATTTGCTAGTATCTTATTGAGAATTTTTGCATCCGTATTCATCAGGGATATTGGCCTGTAGTTCTCTTTTTTTACTGGGTCTCTGTCTGGTTTAGGAATCAAAGTAATACTGGCTTCATAGAATGAGTCTGGAAGTTTTCCTTCCCTTTCTATTTCTTGGAATAGCTTGAGAAGGATAGGTATTATGTCTATCTACACATTCAATGCAATCCCAATCAAAATTGCACCAGCATTCTTCTCGAAACTAGAACAAGCAATCCTAAAATTCATATGGAACCACAAAAGGCCCCGAATAGCCAAAGGAATTTTGAAGAAGAAGACCAAAGCAGGAGGCATCACAATCTCAGACTTTAGCCTCTACTACAAAGCTGTCATCATCAAGACAGCATGGTATTGGCACCAAAACAGACACATAGACCAATGGAATAGAATAGAAACCCCAGAACTAGACCCACAAACGTATGGCCAACTCATCTTTGACAAAGCAGGAAAGAACATCCAATGGAAAAAAGACAGCCTCTTTAACAAATGGTGCTGGGAGAACTGGACAGCAACATGCAGAAGGTTGAAACTAGACCACTTTCTCACACCATTCACAAAAATAAACTCAAAATGGATAAAGGACCTAAATGTGAGACAGGAAACCATCAAAACCTTAGAGGAGAAAGCAGGAAAAGACCTCTCTGACCTCAGCCGTAGCAATCTCTTACTCGACACATCCCCAAAGGCAAGGGAATTAAAAGCAAAAGTGAATTACTGGGACCTTATGAAGATAAAAAGCTTCTGCACAGCAAAGGAAACAACCAACAAAACTAAAAGGCAACCAACGGAATGGGAAAAGATATTCGCAAATGACATATCGGACAAAGGGCTAGTATCCAAAATCTATAAAGAGCTCACCAAACTCCACACCCGAAAAACAAATAACCCAGTGAAGAAATGGGCAGAAAACATGAATAGACACTTCTCTAAAGAAGACATCCGGATGGCCAACAGGCACATGAAAAGATGTTCAGCGTCGCTCCTTATCAGGGAAATACAAATCAAAACCACACTCAGGTATCACCTCACGCCAGTCAGAGTGGCCAAAATGAACAAATCAGGAGACTATAGATGCTGGAGAGGATGTGGAGAAACGGGAACCCTCTTGCACTGTTGGTGGGAATGCAAATTGGTGCAGCCGCTCTGGAAAGCAGTGTGGAGGTTCCTCAGAAAATTAAAAATAGACCTACCCTATGACCCAGCAATAGCACTGCTAGGAATTTATCCAAGGGATACAGGAGCACTGATGCATAGGGCCACTTGTACCCCAATGTTCATAGCAGCACTCTCAACAATAGCCAAATTATGGAAAGAGCCTAAATGTCCATCAACTGATGAATGGATAAAGAAATTGTGGTTTATATACACAATGGAATATTACATGGCAATGAGAAAAAATGAAATATGGCCTTTTGTAGCAACGTGGATGGAACTGGAGAGTGTGATGCTAAGTGAAATAAGCCATACAGAGAAAGACAGATACCATATGGTCTCACTCTTATGTGGATCCTGAGAAACTTGGCAGGAACCCATGGGGGAGGGGAAGGAAAAAAAAAAAAGAGGTTAGAATGGGAGAGAGCCAAAGCATAGGAGACTGTTAAAAACTGAGAACAAACTGAGGGTTGATGGGGGGTGGGAGGGAGGAGAGGGTGGGTGATGGGTATTGAGGAGGGCACCTTTTGGGATGAGCACTGGGTGTTGTATGGAAACCAATTTGTCAATAAATTTCAGAAAAAAAAAATAAAAAAATAAAAGTTTATCATATGCTACTGTAATTTTAGTCCCTGTCCACAAAGTATTGAATCAACAACTTACAGGTAATAAAATAGTCTTATTGATCCTTGTATCATGTACCTGACAAAGCTCCTGGAACATACCAGTCAGTTGAAAATATGCTGGCTATATAATAATGCAAATTGTCCAATGTTCAGAGATTTTACACACTATTTACTCAAGATATGAAACAACTTATCATCAGTCCTGTTAGATACAAGGGTGAGGGTTGGTGATAGTGACAAAGAGGGGGCTTTCATAGAGAAGAAATGAAAACTAAACTATACTGTTGATTTCCAGAAGTTACCAGTCAGGGGTTATGCTAGGAAGGCAGAAAAAAATTAAAAAATATATAACACAAAAACCGTTTTGGAGACGCAACATGTGTCACAGAGGACTCATTGTTTTTATTAATTCCAGAAAGCATTCTTGACAGATTACAATAAAATCATTGCAATATAAAGGCAGCTACTATAAACCATAGACAAAAAAGAAAAAAAAAATCTAGCTGAATGAGATTTTCACATTTCAGGATATGTAATACCTCTGAGTTTTTTCTAATATGGAGTTGAAAAAGAAAAAAATGTGGTAAGGGAATTTTCCATTTCTAGAAACCACACTATTTCATGAGGGAACACATTTTCTTGCCTCTGATTTTTGAGGTCAATCAGTTATGGTGGTATTTTATTATATTGATTTTTAATTCCTGTGTAGTTAATATACAGCAGTGCTTTATTAGTTTCACGTGTACAATATAGTGATTAAAATTCTATACATTACCGTGCTTACCAAGGTAAGTGCACTCTTAATTCCTTTCACCTATTTCACCCATCCTCCCACCCACCTCCCCTCTGGTAACCATCAGTTTGTTCTCTATAGTTAAGAGTCTGTTTCTAGGTTTGTCTCTTTTTGTCTGTGTTTTGTTCCTTAAATTCCACATAATGAGTGAAATCATACTGTATTTGTCTTTTTCTGACTTATTTTCCTTAACATTATACTCTCTGGATCCATCCATGTTGTTGCAAATGGCAAGATTTCATTCTTTTTTATGACTGAATAATATTACATTGTATAAATATACAACTTTATTCATCTGTTGATGGACACTTGGGCTGCTTCCATAATTTGGCTATTATAAATAATGCTGCAATAAACATAAGGATGCATATATCCCTTCAAATTAGTGTTTGCATTCTTTGGGTAAATATCCAGTAGTGGAGGGGCACCTGGGTGGCTCAGTTCATTAAGCATTTGACTTGATTTTGGCTCTAGTCATGATCCCATGGTTTGTGAGACTGAGAACCTAATTGGGATTCTCTCTGTTCCTCGCTCTCTGCTCCTCTCCCATGTTCACTCTCACTTTCTCTCTCACTCTCTCTCTCAAAATAAATAAATAGATAAATAAATAAATAAACATTTAAAAAATATATCCAGTAGTGGAATTACTGGATCATATGGTAGCTCTATTTTTATTTTTAAAGGAAACATCATACTGTTTTCCACAGTGGCTGCACCAGTTGGCATTCCCACTAACAGTACAAGAGAGTTCCTTTTTCTCCACATCCTTGCCAACACTTGTTTCTTGGATTTTCATTTTAGCCATTCTGACAGGTGTGAGGTGATATCTCATTGTCGATTTGATTTCCATTTCCCTGATGATGACTGATGATGAACAACTTTACTTGTGTCCGTTGGCCATGAGGAGTCTTCTTTGGAGAAGGATCTGTCCATCCCCGTGTTTTCATTTGAATCATTCACTTTTTTGGTGTTGAGTTGTATAAGTTCTTTACATATTTTGGATACACACATTTTCTCAGATATGTCATTTTCAAAGATCTGCCACCCAACAGGTTGTCTTTAATTTTCTTGATTGTTTCCTTTTTTATGCATAAGCTTTTTATTTTGATATAGTCCCAATAGTTTTTTTTTTTTTTTTTTTTGCTTTTATCTTCCTTGCCTCGGGAGACATATCTATAAAAAATGTTGCTATAACCAATGTCAGAGAAATTACGGTCTATGCTCTCTTCTAGGATTTTTATGGCTCCAGGAGTCACATTTAGGTCCTTAATCCATTTTGAATTTATTTTTGTGTATGGTGTAAGGGAATGGTCTAGTTTCATTCTTTTGCATGTAGCTATCTAGTTTTCCTATCATCATTTGTTGAAGAAACTATCTTTTTCCCATTGCATACTCTTGCCTCCTTTGCCAAAGATTAATTGATCAGGTAACCATGGGTCTGGGCTCACTATTCTGTTCTATTGATTTATATGTCTATTCTTTGTGCCACTACCATACTGTTTTGATTAGTACAGCTTTGCAGTATATCTTGAAATCAGGGATTGTAATACCTCCAGCTTTGTTCTTCTTTTTCAAGATTTTTTGGTTGTTCAAGGTTTCTTGGGAGGCCATATAAATTTTAGGATTGTTTATTCTAGTTCTGTGAGAAATTATGTTGGTGTTTGGATACAGGTTGTATTAAATCTGTAAATTCTTTTGAGTAGCATGGCCATTTTAACAATATTTGTTCTTCCAATCTATGAGCATTTCCATTTGTGGAAATCTTCAATTTCTTTCTTCAGTATTTCATACTTTTCAAAATACAGGTCATTCACCTCCTTGGTTGTTTATTCCCAGGTATTTTATTATATTTCGTACAATTGTAAATGGGGTTGTTTTATTTCTTTCTGCTGCTTTATTATTAGTGTATAGAAATGTAACAGATTTATGAACATTGATTTTATGTTCTGCAACCTTACTGAATTCATTCATCAGTTCTAGTGTTTTTTCGGTTTTCACGTTTTCTATATATACCATCACATCATCTGCAAATAGTGAAAGTTTTACTTCTTTGTTACCAATTTGGATGCATTCTATTATTTTCCTTCTTGTTTGATTTTTGTGGCTAGGAGTTCCAGTACTATGTTGAGTGCAAGTGGTGAGACTGAACACTCTTGTCTTCTTGTTCCTGACCTTAGGGGAAAAGCTTTCAGTTCTTCACCATTGAGTATGATGCTAGCTGTGGGTTTTTATATATGACCTTTATTATTATAAATACGTTCCCTCCAAACTTACTTTGTTGAGGATTTTTATAACAAATGGATGTTGTACTTTGTCAAAAGCTTTTTCTGTATCTATTAAAGTGAGTATGTGGCTTTTATCCTTTCTCTTATTGATATGATGTATCATGTAGATTGATTTCTGAATATTGAACCACCCTTGCATCCCAGGAATAAATCCCACTTGATCGTGATGCATGAGTTTTTTATTATATTGCTGGATTCTGTTTGCTAATGTTTTGTTGTGGATTTTTGCAACTATATTCATCAGAGATGTTGGCCTGTGGTTTTGTTTGTTTGTTTCTGTAGTGTCTTCATCTAGTTTTTTTTTTTTTATCAGAGTAATTTGGGAGTTTTCCTTTCTCTTCTATTTTTTTAAATGTTTTTAGAGGAATAGATATAACTTTAAAAAATTTTTTTTAAGGTTTATTTATTTTTGAGACAGAGAGAGACAGAGCATGAATGGGGGAAGGTCAGAGAGAGAGGGAGACACAGAATCTGAAACAGGCTCCAGGCTCCGAGCTGTCAGCTCAGAGCCCCACGTGGGACTCGAACCCACAGACTGCGAGATCATGACCTGAGCCGCAGTCGGCCGCTTAACCTACTGAGCCACCCAGGCGCCCCAGTATAACTCTTTTTTAAATGTTTGGTGGAATTCACCTGAGGATCTCTGGTCCTGGATTTTTGTGTGTTGGGAGTTTTTGATCACTGAGTTAATTTCATTGCTGGTAATCAGTCTGTTCTAATTTTCTATTTCTTCCTGAATCAGTTTTGGGAGGTTCTGTGTTTCTAGGAATTTATCCATTTATTCTAGGTTGTCCAGATTGTTGGCATATAATTTGTCACAATATTCTTTTATAATCCTTTATATTTCTGTGGTGTCAGTTATTACTTCTTGTTTTCATTTCTGATTTTGTTTGAGTCCTCTCTCTCCCTCCCTCCCTCTCTCCCTCTCTTTCTCTCTCTCTTTTTATAATCAGTCTGGTTAAATGTTTATCAATTTTGTGGATCTTCTCATAGAGTCAGCTCCTGGTTTTATTGACCTGTTCTACTGTGGTTTGTTGTTGTTGTTGCTGCTGCTGCTTTGTTTTGTTTTTAGTTTCTATTTTGTTTATTTTTGCTCTATTTTTTATTATGTCCTTTATTCTATTGGTTTTGGGTTTTGTTTTTTTTTCACTCCTTTAGGTGTAATGTTAGGTTGTTTATTTGAGACTTTTCTTGCATTTAAGGTAGGCCTGTATTGCTATAAACTTCTTAGAACAGCTTTTTCTGCATCCCAAAGATTTAGGATTGTATGTTTTTATTTTATTTTTCCTTTTATAAAATATATTTATTTTTTTAGGGGTGGGGAGGGGGAGAGAGAGAGACAGCACAGAGCCCAATGCAGGGCTCAATCTCACAACTGTGAGATCATGACCTGAGCTGAGATCAAAGGCTTAACCAGCTGAGCCACCCAGACACTCCTGTGTTTTCATTTTTATTTGTCTTCATGTACTTTCTTATTTACTCTTTGAGTTCTTAGTTGATACATTAATTGTTTTGTAGCATGTCATTTAACCTCCACATATTAGTGTTCTTTCCAGGTTTTTTTCTTGTGATTTCTAGTTTCTTAGTGTTGTAGTCAGAAAAGATATATGACATGACTTCAATCTTTTTGAATTTGTTGAGACTTGTTTTGCAGTCTAAAGTGTCATCTATTCTGGAGAATGTTCCATATGCACTTGAAAAGAATGTGTATTATAATAATAATAATAATAATAATAATAATAATAATAATAACAATAATGTGTATTCTATTCTATTGTTTTTGGATGGAATTTTCTGAATATATCTGTTAGATCCATCTGGTCCAATGTGTCATTCAAAGCCTCTGTTTCCTTTTGATTTTCTGAGAAGTTTAAATGATCTATCCATTGGGGGCACCTGGGTGGCTCAGTCGGTTAAGCGTCCGACTTCAGCTCCGGTCACAATCTTGCGGTCTGTGAGTTCGAGCCCTGCATTGGGCTCTGGGCTGATGGCTCAGAGCCTGGAGCCTGCTTCCGATTCTGTGTCTCCCTCTCTCTCTGTCCCTCCCCCGTTCATGCTCTCTCTCTGTCTCAAAAATAAATAAACGTTAAAAAAATTTAAAAAAATAAAATAAAATAAATAAATGATCTATCCATTGATATAAGTCAGGTGTTAAAGCCCCCTGCTATTTTTGTATTACTATTAATTAGTTCCTTAATGTCTGTTATTAGCTATTTTATTCATTTGGGTGCTTTCAATTCAGGTACATAAATATTTACAATTGTTATATTTTCTCATTAGATTGTGCCCTTTATGATTATAGAGTGTCTGTCTCTGTCTCTTGTTGTAGTCTGTTTTAAAGTCTATTGCATCTGATATAAGTGTCCCTACCCTAGCTTTCTTTTCATTACTATTTGCATGATAAATGCTTTTCCATCCCTTCACTTTCAATCTGCATGTGTCTTTAGGTCTAAAATTTGATTCTTGTAGGCAGCATATATATCGGTCTTGTTTTCTTTTTATCCATTCCATCATGCTATGTCTTTTGATTGGAGCATTTTGTTCATTTATATTCAATGTAAATATTCATGGATATGTATTCATTGTCATTTTGTTATCTGTTTTATGTTAGTTTTTGTAGTTTTCTCTGTTCTTTTCTTCCTTTACTGTCTTCTCTCATGATAAGTTGGCTTTCTTTAATGATATACTTGGATTCCTTTCTGTTTATTCTTTGCAGATCTATTACTGCTTTATGATTTGTGGTTACCATTCGGTTTGTATATAACATCTTCTGTATATATCAGTCTATATGAAGTTGATGGTTGCTGAAGTTTGAATCCATTGTTTACTCCTCTTTACTACACACCTTTTAGGCATACAGTGTCATACTTTACCTCCTTTTATTTGTAGGTTCCTTTACTGATGTTTACAGATATTCTTATTTTATTGCTTTTGTACTTCCTACTTTCCTTACTCTTGCTTATAGTCTTTCCTTTCCACTCAAAGAGTTCCCTTTAACAGTTCTTGTAGGGCTGGTTTATGCTCATGAATTTCTTTAACTTTTGTTTTTCTGGGAAACTCTTTATCTCTCCTATTCTGAATAATAGCCTTGCTGGATAGAGTATTCCTGTTTGTTTGTTTGTGTGTTTTTTGGGTTTTTTTTTCAGCACTTTGAATATATCATGCCACCCCCTTCTGGCCTTCAAAGTTTCTTCTAAAAAAATCAACTGAAAGCCTTATAGGGGTTCCCTTGTATATAACTGTTTTCTTTACTCTTGCCTATTTTAAAATTCTCTTTATCTGTACTTTTTACCATTTTAATTATTATGTGTCTTGGTGTGGACCTCCTTGGGTTATAATATTGTTGGGGGCTCTCTGTGCCTCCTAGATCTAAATTTCTGTTTCCTTCCATCAATTTGGGAAGTTTACTGCTATTATTTCTTCAAATAAATTTTCTGCCCCCTTTTCTTGCTCTTCTCCTTCTGGAATCTTTATAATGTGAATGTTACTATGCTTGATGGTATTGCTGAGTTCTCTAAATTTATTTTTATTTATTATTATTATTTTTCTTTCTCTCCTGTTCAGCTTGATTGCTTTCCATTACGCTGTCTTCCAGATTGCTGATCCATTTTTCTCCTTCCTGTAGTTGGATATTTATTCCATCTAGTGTATTTTTTATTTCTAGTGTATATTTATATCTAGTGTATATTTTATTAGTTATTGAGTTATTCATCTGTAATTCTTTTCTATGTTTTCTATCTCTTTGTGAAGGGTCTCACTTTGTGAGGTCCTCCACTCTTTTCTTAAGTCCAGTGAGTACCTTTATGACTATTACTTTAAATTTTCTATCAGGTGTATTGTTTATCTCTGTTTCACTTAGGTCTCTTGCTATGATTTTGCCCTATTCTTTCATTTGGGACATATTCCTCTGTCTCCTCACTTTGTCTCTGTCTGTTTCTGTGTAGTATAAAAGTCACCTACATCTCCTACTCTTCACAGTAGTGGCCTTATAAAGAAAAGGTCCTATAGTTCCTTAGAGTGCAATGTCCCCTGTTCACCAGAACTGAGGGCTTCAGGGGTGTCACTTACGTGTGTTGCATGTGTCCCGCTATTGTGCCTGAGACACTCTATCCTTCAGGTCAGTCGTCTATACAGGCTGTCTTTGCCTGTGGTGGTTCTTGTTGTTCCTTGCGGGTTAGCGGGGTTTGGTCCTTGTTGTTAGTGGTTCAGTCTAGGGCTGCCATGGGCTTGAGTTGAGTCAGATCAGCCATTTGCAAGAGATGTACTATTACCATATGGCAGGGGCCCTTCTCTGTGTCAGCTTGAGAAGGTTTCATTGGTGAACAGTGCCTGAAGCCACACCAGGTATCTGCCCCCAGCACACTCCTGGGGTATGGTGGTATTTTCATAATGTATTCTGGGTAATAAAACACCCTTCAGAATTTTCACATAAATATAGACTTATTCTACATAAACTTGTTCCTTTTATTGAGTGTAGATATAAACCAAAATACTAGGACCCTGTGAGCTAATAGCTGACATATTCCTTTGAAATCTTACAACTTATGTAGTGAAGATGAAGAATCTGAGATTCAAAGAATTTTCTATCTTGTACATAATCTCAAAGCTTAAACTGAAATCACATTGTCTCTAATGTAAAGTTCCTTACCTTTTCACTATGCAGTCCTAATTTTTGTGTTTCATGAATTCTACATAGTTGGTTCAGTGACAGCATGCACTAATATTAAACATTGCATGATTTCCTTAACTAAGGTCCAGCCATCCTACCTTTGCTTGATGCTTTCTTTTGATTCATGTTGAAGGATTCATTGACCTTTCTTTTTGTCAACTGTCTTTTGCTCCTAAAGCCACCTGACAAATTCTTAAAAATTGAGATACTGTATTTTTCAATACTAAAATTTCCATTTTTTAAAATAAATGTGGTGGGTTTTTTTGCTGAGAATTTCTTTTTTTTTTTTTTTCATAAGTGATTGGACACCTTTGCCTCATAAAGCATGGTTACAAGAGCTGCTTTAAAGTCATTGTCTGGTAATTCCAACAACTGGATCATTTCAGGCTTACATTTATTTATTGTCTTTTCCGTAGAGAATTGGTTATTTTTTTTCCCCTAGTTGTCAGTAATACTGAATAATTTTGGAGTATAATGTGGACATTTAAAATATGTTTTTAGCCTCTGGGTCCTGTTAAATTATGTGGAGATTATTAATTTGTTTGTTTTTTGTAGCAAGAAATCACCTGGTTAAATCCAGGCTGTAAAGCTGTTTTGCTTTCTATGGAAAGTGATTTGAATATCTGTTTAGCTTTCAAAGCTCTTGCTGTGTTGTTTATGAGTGCTTATCACAGGAGCCACTCAGGAGTTGGCTTAAAACTTGAATGGGACTATATATATCCCTTTTGTTCTCAAAGCCTTTGCTGTGCTACTTAGGGTGTGTTCTGCCCAAGCACAGCCTAGGGGATGGGTAACCTTGGGACTTGTGTTAGTTTATACACCAAATGAGGAATCCCCTTCTCCAGCTCTCTGTTCTTGTGTATTTATTCCTCACTCTCTGATTACAGAGTCCTCTTTTGGTGATTCATGTGGCCAAAATACAGAGTTCTTTCAGAGATTTAGCCTTCTGGACTCTTGCATAGATCTGGACAACTAGAAGCCAAAGAGTGAGACAAATGAAAGGAAAATATGGATTCCCTCCCCCATACTGCTAGCCCAACAGAAGACCTTTTTCCTAGTTCTTTGACCTAAAGGTAGGAGTTTCCTCTTGGATCTTACACACCTGCACCTGTTGGACTAAATAAGTACAACTATATCCCTGAGGCTGGTTTGGGGTCAGTGTTGAAAGAAGAAAAAGAAAAAAGCTCACCAAAACCATTATTTTTCCTGGCCCTCCAGTCAGGTTTTGCTGACCACAATTTCTACAAAATTTGTGGTTTGGCTTGTTCTCAGTGCAAAAGTAGGGAGATAAATGAAAAACAAAAACAAAAACAAAACAAAACAAAGAAACAAACAAACAAAAAAAACAGGCAACCCATCACCACTGTTATTCAAGTTTTATCTCTTCTGAGTGCTGTTATTTCTTTCTCAGAATCCTGATTTGCTTTGAATTACTCACTTTGGTATTTTATCCAGAGTGTTTAGTTTTAATCAGTAGGAAAATTTTTCCATTCTGGTAAGAACCAGTAATCAGTCCAAGAATTTTAATGGAAAAACATGCTAAAGACCTGAAGTTTGTACCAGAAAGCATAGTAATAATGGGTCTATGACCAAGACAAGTTTATGGGCAAATATGTATAATAAACTACCAGGGCTCCTGGAAAGAGAGTGAGATCTTATATTATATGGACCACTGCATGAATTTCAATTTGGATCTTTTCCATACTCTCTCAAGGCAGTAATCTTACCTGTGCAATATGATAGTGAACTCTACCTCAGAGTGTTTTAGTGAGTAATGAATGAAAGAATGTTTGAATGTATATATAGCACTTAATAGAAATATCTAATGCAGGGCAGGTACTTAAGCATTGTAAGTACATTACTATATTATTGTATGCGTCAGAGCTCTGCAGAGAAACAGAGAAACAGAACCAATAGTAAAAGAGTGAGACAGATAGATAGATAGACAGGCACATAGATAGATTTAGCATAACAAATTGGCTCATATGATTATGTAGAGAAAAGTCCCATTATCTGCCATTTGCAAGTTGGAGGCCCACTAGTGTAGTCCAGTCTTAGTTCAAAGGCCTAGGAACAAGGGATGCCAATGGTATAAATAATAGTTCCAGCGCAAGAGAAGACTGATGCCCCAACTCATTCAGTTAAGCAAAAGGAATGAATTCCCGACCACCACCACCCCCTTTTTTTTGCCATGTTATATTCAGCTCATCAACAGTTAAGATACACCCACCTACATTGGGGAGGGTAATCTGATTTCCTGAGTCCAACAATTCAAATCCTAATCTCATTCAGAAGCACCCTTACCGACACACCCCAAAAAAGTGTTTAAATATTTGGGCACCTGTAACCCACTCAAATTGACACATAAAATTATCACAAATATTACAAAAAATTATATTTGACAAGAAAAAACATATCTCAGTGTGCTCAAATGAATAGCTATAGAAATACCTACCTTAATTTTCTTTTTTTTAATTTACTTATTTTTTAATTTACATCAAATTTAACATATAGTATAATACTGATTTCAGGAGTAGATTCCAGTGATTCATCCCCCATGTATGACACCCAGTGCTCATTCCAACAAGTGTCTTCCTTAATGCCCCTTACCCATTTAAGCCTATCCCCCCTCCCACAACTCCTCCAGCAACCCTCAGTTTGTTATCTGTATTTAAGAGTCTCTTATGTTTTGTCTCCCTCCCTGTTTTTATATTATTTTTACTTCCTTTCCCTTAGGTTCATCTGTTTGTATCTTAAAATTCTCATATGAGTGAAGTCATATATTTGTCTTTCTCTGGCTAATTTTGCTTAGCATAATATCCTCTAGTTCCATCCACATAGTTGCAAATGGCAAGATTTATTCTTTTGATTGCCAAGTAACACTCCATCATGTATATGTGTATGTATGTATGTATATATATATATATATATATATATATATATATATATATGTGTGTGTATATGTGTGTGTGTGTGTGTGTGTGTGTGTGTGTATCTCACATCTTCTTTATCCATTCATCAGTCAATGGACATTTGAGCTCTTTGCATACTTTGGCTATTGTCGATAATGCTGCTATAAACATTAGGGTGCATGTCCCCTTTCAAAACAGCACACTTGTATCCCTTGGATACAGGTAGTGCAATTGCTGGGTCATAGAGTAGTTCTATTTTTAATTTTTTGAGAAACCTCCCTATTGTTTTCTAGAGTGACTGCAACAGTTTGCATTTCTACCAGCAGTGCAAAAGAGATCCTCTTTCTCCGCATTCTCACCAACATCTGTTGTTGCCTGAGCTGTTAATGTTAGCCATTCTGACAGGTGTGAGGTGGTATTTCATTGTGGTTTTAATCTGTATTGCTCTGATGATGAGTGATGTTGAGCATTTTTTCTTGTGTCTGTTAGCCATTTGGATGCCGTCTTTGAAAAAAGTGTCTATTCATGTCTTTGGCTCATTTCTTCACTGGATTATTTGTTTTTTGGGTGTTGAGTTTGATGAGTTCTTTATAGATTTTGGATACTAACCCTTTATCTGATCTGTCATTTGTAAATATCTTCTCCCATTCTGTTGGTTGCCTTTTAGTTTTGTTAATTTTTTCCTTCATTGTGCAGCTTTTTAGCTTAATGAAGTCCCAAGAGTTCATTTTTGCTTTTGTTTCCCTTGCCTCCAGAGACATGCTGAGTAAGAAGTTGCTGCAGCCGAGGTCAAAGAGGTTTTTGCTTGCTTTCTCCTCGAGGAATTTGATGGCATCCTGTCTTATCTTTAGGGCTTTCATCCATTTTGAGTTTATTTTTGTGTATGATGTAAGAAAGTGGTCCTGGTTGATTTTTCTGCATGTCCAGTTTTCCCATCACCACTTGCTGAAGAGACTGTCTTTATTCCATTGGCTATTCTTTCCTATTTGTCAAAGATTAGTTGGCCATATATTTGTGGGTATATTTCTGGGTTCTCTATTCTGTTCCATTGATCTGAGTGTCGATTTTGGACCAGTACCAGTACCTCCAGCTTTTGTTTTCTTTTTCAGGATTGCTTTGTTATTCAAGGTCTTTTCTGGTTCCATACAAATTATAGGATTGTTTGTTCTAGCTCAGTGAAGAATGCTGGTGTTATTTTGATAGGGATTGCACTGATTATGTAGATTGCTTTTGGTAGTATTGACATTTTAACAATATTTGTTCTCCCAATCCATGACCATGGAATGTTTTTTTTCCATTTGTGTGTGTGTGTGTGTCTTCAATTTCTTTCATAAGCTGTCTATAGTTTTCAGTGTATAGATTTTTCACCTCTTTGGTTAGGTTTATTCCTAGGTATTTTACGGTTTTGGGTACAATTGTAAATGGGATTGATTCCTTGATTCCTCTTTCTGTTTCTTCATTATTGGTGTATTGAAATGCAACCAATATCTGTTCATTGATTTTATATCCTGCAACTTTGCTGAATTCATGGATCAGTTCTACCAGTTTTTTGGTGGAATCCTTTGGGTTTTCCATGTAGATTATCATGTCATCTGCAAAGAGTAAAAGTTTGATTTCCTCCTTCCCAACTTAGATGCCTTTTATTCCTTCGTATTGTCTGATTGCTAAGGCTAGGACTTCCAATACTATGTTGAATAACAGTGGTGAGAGTGGACATCCTTGTTGTGTTTCTGACCTTACGGGGAAAGCTCTCAGTTTTTCCCCATTGAGGATAATATTAGTGGTGGGTCTTTCATATATGGCTTTTAAGATCTTGATTTATGATCCTTCTATCCCTGCTTACTTGAGGAATTTTATCAAGTAAAGATGCTGTATTTTGTTAAATGCTTTCTCTGCATCTATTTAGAGGATCATGTGGTTCTTGTCCTTTCTTTTATTGATGTAGTGTATCACATTGATTGTTTTGTGGATATTGAATTAGCCCTGCATCCCAGGTATAAATACCACTTGGTTCTGGTGAATCATTCTTTTAATGTATCGTTGGATCTGTTTGGCTTGTTGAGGATTTTTGCATCCATTTTCCTACTTTAATTTTCAAATAGTGTGACTTGACATAGTTTAGTATAGGTGATACATATGGATATGCTGGCAACATACTAATCTCTTTAAATGAATTTTCCTGTTTATTTATCCACAAGAATACTGCATGCCTAAGAACGATTACTATCTTCATTTTACAGGTGCAAAGAATCTTCAATGGATAAAGATTCTTGGGGTAACCAAGGTCAACTTAGTAATTAGAAAGATGACTTTTTGGCCTAAGAGCATAAAATGGTGCCATTATATCTTTTGCCTTTTTGTGTTTTACCATAATTGATGTTTAAATGACCACGTACAATATTGTTGGTCAGTTTTAGTTGCTTTTGAGGACATTTCCAGAATTAGATGTAGAACATCGCCAACAATATATAAAAGTATGTTTTAGGTTCCCAGATAGGAGAATATATGATTTTACAAGTACCCTCAATCTTTAGCTAGATGTTGCAAAATTATTGTAAACTAACTTTTTATATTTAATTCAATTATTTCAATGAAAGTCAAAATGTGAGATTAGTGTTAACAGAATGGACTATACAGTGAGTGGCTTTTAATAGACAATTTAAAAACAAATAATAATGCCAGTTTCAGTTTTCCTACTTTTCCACTGTACCAAATACATGGATGTGAGCATGCCAAGGAAAGATATCTTGTATTCCCATGCTAAATAATAATTTGTCTTAAAAGTTACACCCCCTAAAAAAGGGATATATAATAATGAGTCAAACATAAAATATATCAATTATGAGAATATCAAATCTGACAAAAGGGACCATTAAGTTATTATTAATTTTAGTCGAACAAAACCATTATATATCAAAAAATTATTATTTATTCTCAATGATTATGACTCCCTATAATGCAGTAAAATCAGATCAAGTGACAGATACCAATGTATTACCTACACCCAGATAAGAAGTTTTCATATTTTGGAAAGAGAGTTTATTTTGAAGTATATGATTATCTATTACTTTTCACTAGGCAAGAAATTAAAATGACAGAGCACATACTGCAAACACATACTGCAGACCTGTTGCTTGAAGTCCCACACACAGTACTTGTGTATCTCCATTAGTCAGAAACTGTCAGTTGTTACCAAGGAAGGCCAATGTCTCTGTTACTGCTGTAAGTGGGTGCTGGAGATTAATCTGCTATTTTTCATAGGTTGTATTTGAAACAGTACTGAAAGTCAACTTAAAAAACCTGTCCAGTTGCTCAATTGTCTGATCCTAGCCATCTTGTTTAGCCCTCACCGGTCTGTTTTCTCATCTATAAAGTGGGAAAAGGAGAAGAAAGAGAGGATGGCAGAATCTCTAAGAAGATGGTTTCTAAGGTCTCTTCTAAAAATAAAATTTATGGGGGGGGGGGTGCTTGGGTGCCTCAATCCGTTGGATGACTGACTTCTGCTCAGGTCATGATCTCACAGCTCATGACTTCAAAGCCCCAATCCGGCTCTGTACTGATAGCTCAGAGCTTGGAGATTGCTTCGGATTCTGTGTCTCCCTCTCTCTGTCCCTCCCCTGCTCGCGTTCTCTCTCTCTTTCTCTCTCAGAAATAAATAAACATTAAAAATAAAATGTATGTTTTTATAAATTTCTTCTAGTGATATCCATTGTATAGATCACATGCTAACTTCTCAGGAACTTTTCAGATTTTGAAAAGAATGAATAGGCACTGTAATTTTAGATGACATTGCAGAGAATCATTGTTTTAAGGACTTGTATTGCCATTTTTAAAAACTAAATAAAATCAATAAAAATGATATTCTGTATAAAACCCTTGAGAACAGAGACACTAACATATGTATTTGTTTCTTTCAGTGCTCAGCAGTGACCTATGCATAATCAATATTAAAAATTTAGATTATGAGAGTATTATTATTATGGTCACTAAAGAATTAACCAATTTTTATATTGCACTGCAGATATATTTTGCTCCTTCTAATTCTCATTATAAAACATTAAAATGTAAAATTAAAGAGCTTTAATCATAATTCTTATGGTCTGCATTTTTAGTCAAGATGCTCATGGTATTTTAAAGAATATGTGTATACTATGATTAACCTTCAAAAGTGCTACAGATAAAGGAATATAGGTCCATTATATAAAGGTATATCTGGGTTTCTTAGGAGTGGCCAGACCTACACTATAATGAAAAGAAAAATTATCGTAAAAAATAAGTGACAAAGAAAGAGTCAAGTATTATTGGCAAAAATGGATCACAAAGAAGGAAAGTAAACCAAAACATAGGTCACAAAAATAAATATTTCACGGTGCCTGCGTGGCTCAGTTGGTTTAAACATCCAACTCTTGATGTTAGTTCAGGTCATGATCATGAGTTTGAGCCCTGCCTCAGGCTCAATAGCATGGAGCATGCTTGGGATTCTCTCTCTGTCTCTCCTCTCTCTCTCTCTCTCTCTCAAAGTAAATAAATAAACATTAAAATATATATATATATATATATATATATATATATATATATATATATTTCAAGGATACTGTCTCCTCTAGTTACCTAGACGTCTCCTCTAATATTACCCATTAGGTTCAATATGTGGTTGATAGAAGAGATTATTCAATCTTATTTGAAATAAGAAAATAAGAGAAGACTCATGTGTTAATTTAAGAGTTTGGCACTGAGATGATACAGGTTTATTCTAAATGCTTTTGGAATAATTATTCATTCAGAGATAGTAACCCTAACTATGCTTTAACTTGCATTTTCTTCTCCCTAGGTTTCTTTCTTTTCAGCAGTTAACGAGTAGGTTGGCAATATAAAAAAAAGTCAAAAGAAATAGAAAACAGCATGAGCTAGTCCAAGGTTGACTGGATCATCTACTTTGCCTAAAATTGTTAACACTGAATCAGCAGAGCCCGCAGTCCCACCAGTGATTCATCCATCAGATGTGGAGCCTCTGTTAACTGACTCCCAACCCACCAGGAATGCTCTACTCACACATTGATGCAGAGAGCAGTGATGCTACATAAACAGAAAAAAAAAAGTTTATCTAAAATCTGCACAAATTAAACTGTTCCACCCATTTTGGAGTTCCAATTTCCTTTACACACAAATCTGTAGCTATTAAGAGATATTTTAATTTTTACTTTTCAAAGAAAATATGTAAAGAAGGTCAACATTTTCAGAAATTCAATTATTTTTATATAAAGAAATCCAAATGATATCATAAAAGGAAAGTAATGCTATTAAACAAAGGAGATGAATGGGTGCTGGATTTTAATCTAAATTTCTATCGATGCATTAATAATGAATGTGACAGACATTGTGTGAGGAACACAGAAGTTAAAAATAATTTCTGTCTTTGAGGTGTTCATAAATTTGAGGAAGATGTAGAGAAGAAAGCATGCATGATATGCGTGGCATGATGGTATAAATGCCACAATAGAAGGATGTATGTATAACATATGATGAGAGAACAAAGAAGAGAAATTTAATCCAGAGGAAAGTGATCAGGAGACACTTCACATAACAGTTAGTTTCTGGGCTGAATTTGGAAGCAGGGGAGGAGTCGAACAGACAAAAAAAAATGGCACCAAGATTATTCCAGGAAGAGCAAACAAGTTGAGCAAAGCATGGCATTGTGAGTATATAGGGTGGATTGAGAGAACTTCAGTTAATTCAGTAATCTTCAAGTATAATGTGTGAAGGGAACATAGTGACCGCTGAGGTTAAAGACTTAATCAGGACACCGGTCAGGCCAAGTTAATGATGAAAATGGTGACATATGAGAAAATTTTATAGAGGGGAGACAGCTAACACAGTAGGAATTGAGGGACTATGTTCTCGCATTTATTCAACTAACATACTGTGTACAAGTAGTTTTCTATGTGCAGGGTACAAGCATCAAGAAGAGTCAAAAATTCATGCCCACCTTCAATTTATACTGTAATGTGTTCTTGTGTGTATTACACTGGGGTTACTCCATTATTTTGTAGGTAGTCCTAAGGATCCGTCTTAAGTATGACTGGAAATTCTTTGAAGGGAGCTATAATTTTTTCAGCTTCCTGAACTTTGGAATTAGATAGCTGGATGTTGGGCTAAATTTGGTTTAGTTTAGGGGTTGAGGTGACTAGCTGTATAGAGATAGGAAAGAAAAATGAAGTTGAAAGTCAATGGTCCATTAAGGGAACCAGAAAATTGGATGATGATGATGATGATGATGATGATGATGATGGTGATGATAAGAACTGCATTGAGAATAAGAAATTGAGACGATGATATGGATTGAATGTTGTAGTTTAAAATTTATATTTTAAAGCTTAATAAAGTTGGCCTTTCAAATAATAATGGAACATTCCCTGTCCCATGTATTGGGACACATAATTCATACTACAAATATGAAATGGTACCAAAGCCCAAACAAAAAAATGTATGTTTTATATGAGTATATAATACATAAACTATAATAAAGATCAATTATGCATATTCCATTTACAATTCTAAATAAACTACTATAAGATTGATTTCAATACCACATTATAATAATATCTCATTATTGTCAAGTAGGTTTATAAAAATAATTCTGGTATTTTCAGTATGAGAAAACCTCTAATTTCAATATTCAAAGTTCCTAACCTGATAAATATAGTCCCCTTAAATCAATACTGAACATTATATTTATGGATAAAAACTAGAAGATTCGACATTAAAATTTGGAGGTTAAGAAACTAAGAAAGCCCACTATTTCTTTAACACTTTGAACATCAGAATTTCTGGGCAACATAATAAGATGCTAAGAAAAAAGAAAAAAAAGAAAGGAGAGAAAGAAATGTAATAATTATCATTATTGTCAACTAATCTCATCATCCACGAAGAAAAACTCAAAAGTTTAAAACAATAGAAGATTTAAGCAACCTTGATGGATCTGTGTCCTATGCTTAAATTCTTTGACACAAATTTGTCATCTAGTAATCCATTTTAAAGAATTAATCATGGATGTGATCAAGTATAAGAGACAAGTATGTTTTTACAGCACTATCAAAAGAAAAATAGAAAATAATATACACACTAATTAACAGGAGAGATTTGGTATCAAAATATTTTTGAAGTCAGGCAATAACATGAAGGGATAATATAGAGATGCTGAGTAAAATATATATATATATATATATATATATATATATATATATATATATATATCAATGTACAAAAGTATATATATGTTGTGGTCCCTATTTGGGATTTTATATGAATATACAAGGGGTACAATGTTGGGAATAACAATTATGCCAAAATGTAAATAGTTAAGTTTTGAGATATAAGATTATAAGTAATTTCTCTAATTTCTGAAATGTCTATAAAGTAGGAAAACAACAATAAAATACAATAAAGTAATTTGTTCATGCCAAAGAGATAGGCCAAATCAAAGATATTTCATTGTCATGTTCCTGCTCTTAACTGCTGTGCTAGGTTGATAGTGTGCTGTCCTTACTAATTTTCCCTGTCTTAACACACTACCTGACACCCAGCATGCATCCAATAAATTTTTATTAAGCATTGAGCTATCAAAGAAAGAAGAACTTCCACTTATATCTCCCCTCCCAATTTCTACCCAAATTAGTCAAAACTTCTTTTCAGTAGTATCTCAGGGTAGTAGGAATTCTAGTCCACCTAACTAAAGACTGTACATAACATTATCAAATCACACAATATTATATCCACACATAGTTGGATTTAAATGAGATAAAAATTTAGATGGAGACTTCAGTGAAATTGCATAGCTCACTCTTTCATTTAATGTGTTTAAATGCATGTGAAGCATTGAGAAGTATGGCAGATACTGAGGCAGATATGTGTAGGAATCATGCTTTTGAGCATTTCAAAGTCAAATGGGGAGATGGAGACAAGTCAAAAACTCAGTGACACATGACAATGTCTACAAGGAAGTAAAACCAAGGCACTATGAAAGCACAGGAAAAACAGCATGTGAGCTTCAATTTGGCTAAAAGGGGAAAATGCACTATTATGCCTAAGGGGAGGTCAGGAAATGTTTATCAAATGGGTTTTCTCTGAGAAAAGGAGAATGGAAAGAAAAAGTTTACATCATAAACATAAAGAGAAGTGTGTCCTGTTTCTGCAATGACCTTTATTCCTGGGGGAGCATAGCACTACAATAAGCAGGATCCTTCATGAGACTCAGTGTTTTGGAGACATGCTGTAATATTAACCTGAAATAACAACATTTTAGCTCATATTCAGATATGCTATCAACTTGTTTCACTTTATATCAAGCAATGGTCTATTTTAGAAATTTTATTAAGTTTACAGGTTCAACAATATGCACTATAGAAAAAAAAATAGGCACTATAGGGGCACCTGGGTGGCTCAGTGGGTTAAGTGTCCAACTTTGGCTCAGGTTATGGTTCATGAGTTTGAGCCTCACTTCGGGCTCTGTGCTGACAGGTCCGAGCTTGGAGCCTGTTTCAGATTCTGTGTCTCCCTCTCTCTCCCCCTCCCCCCGCTTGCACTCTGTGTGTGTCTCTCTCTCAAAAATAAGTAAACATTAAACAAAAAAAATAAAAAAGAAGAAAATAGGCACTATAGAAAATAAAACCATACTCTAAGACACAAACATAGAATAAGAAAAAAAATAAGAACCTTTTATAAAATGTTTTTTTAAGGAATCAGATTTGATTAGAAACTTTGATATATTCAATAAATTTGCTCTTTGACTTTTTCAGCCTTTTCTGTCATCAAATCACTCTATTTTATTTATTTTTTTAATTTTTTTAACATTTATTTATTTTTGAGACAGAGACAGAGCATGAACAGGGGAGGGGCAGAGAGAGAGGGAGACACAGAATCTGAAACGGGCTCCAGGCTCTGTGCTGACAGCTCAGATGCGGGTCTCGAACTCACGGACAGTGAGATCATGACCTGAGCCGAAGTTGGACGCTTAACTGACAGAGCCACCTAGGCGTCCAAATCACTCTATTTTAAAATATATTGTGCTCTCGGCTAAGAATGAAAAGTAACTCTAATACTGCCCCCTCCCAAAAGGAATCTAATTCTGCCTTGTGAAAAAGCACATCTGTGCAACTTCTGCATGCTTAGAAAAAATAGAAACTATAGTGTATCTTCCTTTGGATTCACATAACTCACTAAATGCATTGATGGCATTCGTTATAAGGTACCCTGATAGTTTTAAATTACATGAAAAAAAATTCATTTAACAAGTTAGAAACTTTACAAGAAAAGGTTCACAATGAAATTTAAATATCAATGGGAGACAATGGCAAATCCAGGCCAGGCTGTGCAGGTGTTTATTGGGGCCTTCACCTTGGTGACCTCCACATCTCTGTGATAACTGCCCCCAGCAGGGGCCCAGTTTCTGATGTGAGCTTTTTAATAAAACTCTTAATGTTCTAAACTGAAGGATGGTGCAAAAACCATTCTAAAATAATTGCTTAAAAAATCTGAAATTTAATTCTTGTTTTCTTAAAGCCTCCATTTAAAGCCTGACTTTAGATAAGGAATGTCTGAAGTGATGAGATCTTTTGTATTAGCAAGAGAACTGATTCCTTCTCTCCAAGGGTGTACTTAATGGGCTGCATACAAGAATTTGCAGTGATTCTATTTGGCTCCCATTGAAATACAGCTGTTTTTGTGCTGCTATAGCAAAAATACCATGGACTGGGTGGCTTAAATAACAAACATTTATTTATCATAGTTCTAGATGCCAAGAAGTTTAAGATCAAGGCACTGGCAGATTTGATGTCTGTTAAGAATACTTTTACTGGTTCCTAGATGACAGTCTTCACTCTGTCCTCACAAGGTGAAGAGAGAGAGCCCTATACTCTATATACCTTTATAAAGGCAGCAGCTTCCAGGGATGCCTGGGTGACTCAGTTGAGCCTCTGACTCTTGATTTCGGTTCAGGTCATGATCTCATGGTTTGTGGGTTCAAGCCCTACGTCAGCCTCTTTGCTGACAGTGCAGAGCCTGCTTGGGATTCCTGTCTCCCTTTTTCTCTCTCTGAGCCTCCACCACCCACATTATACCTCTCTTTCTTGAAATAAACATAAATAAACAAACAAACAAAGGCATCAGTCTCAGCATGGGGGCTCCACCTCCAACATCTCATCAAAACCCAATTACCTCCAAAGGATCTACCTCCAAATATCATTACACTAGGATTAGGCTTCAAAATATGTATCTGAGAGAACAAAAACATTCAAATGAAAAAATATATATATACATATACATATATATATATATGCAACATATATGCAACATGTATATGTGTATATGCAACATATATATGTATATATATATACATATGTATATATATATATACATATATATATGCAACACTTCACTCCATCCCTTCCATTCAAAGGAATTATCAACACTTGCTCAGTCTATTTGATCACTTATCAAATAGCTTCAAAAAAAAGACTGATGTTATAAATGCAACTATAGCAGTTTATAAAGATATTAGAGCCATAAATATTTGGACTTTCGTATTTTGAAGTATATTTCATCTCTATTTGGAGACTGCTGGTCTGGAGATTTGATAAGAACACATCTAAAGTCAGAGAGAGGAGGTAAGGGGACCTGGGTTAAGGCAAGAACAGAGAGGATAGAGAAAAAGAATGTTAAGGAAACAGAACAGTTGGAGAACAGGTTTGATAGGAGGTAGTGGGGTCAATGAGGTAAAAAAGCTGACTCCCAAGTTCCTGGCTCATGTGATTCTGAGAAGAATTCTGTCATGACCTGAGACTGAGCATGTGTCGCCTAACAATGGACAAAGCCTTCTGAAATGTGAAGCAAGCCTCTCACTGTCATCCTTTTACTTCCTGTGGTCCTGAGATGAGTAACATCTTTTGGTCAGGAGACCTTCTCTGAAAGATTATAAACACACAAAAAATACAAATTCGGGTGTTTTCTGCTTTGGGGGAAAGAGAATGAATTCTATTTCCAATGTGGGAGACATGAGGCTCTGCCAGGCCTCAGGTTCCGAAAGGAGAAAAGAGGCGAACACTCTAGTACACAGTGACATGACTTTCCTCTCGGGGAGTGTATAGCTGAGAAGTGGCAGTTAAACCTATGGGAGTGGAAACAAGGTTTAGTCCCCAAAAGATCAAAGAAAAAAGATTCAAAAACTTAGAAAGCACCTGGTCACTGCTTTTCTGATAACACTCTGGGCCCCTGGAAATTGTGTTGCTCCCATGAAAGGCAGATAGCAACATGAGACTGAAGGGGGAAATATATCCACATGAGCCTGGAACATACTACAATCACATTAGCACAGATTCCACAAATATTCCGAAAAATGTGTCTCTTTTTTTAACAATTTTTTTTTCAACGTTTTTTATTTATTTTTGGGACAGAGAGAGACAGAGCATGAACGGGGGAGGGGCAGAGAGAGCGGGGGACACAGAATCGGAAACAGCCTCCAGGCTCTGAGCCATCAGCCCAGAGCCCGACGCGGGGCTCGAACTCACGGACCGCGAGATCGTGACCTGGCTGAAGTCGGACGCTTAACCGACTGCGCCACCCAGGCGCCCCAAATGTGTCTCTTTATAACTTAATGTAGAATATATTTCGTCTGAAAATAAAATTGCTATCAATTCTTGATTATATAGCTACAGATTACATGCATGTGGGTTACTATGCTATAAGAAATACTTTTATTTTTCAATTAATGGCCTTGCTGGCTCACAATACTCTGTTTAACCTGATTTTGTGTCCTGGCTGAACTGACCCACAAATCTCATAGTTGCCCTAGAAAAGCTCTCTATAGGCAACGTATGGCATTGCCTCAGAAGTCTGAACTAAAAAAGATAGAAGGTTTATATAAGTCAGCAAAATGTTATTAACAAATTTTATCTTATTTTATTTCATTTCATTTCATTTTATTTATTGTATATTATTTTGTCTTTTAAATATTTATTTGTTTTGAGAAAGTGAGAGAGTAGGGGAGGGCCAAAGAGGGAGAGAGAGAGAGAATCCCAAGCAGGCTCCACACTGTCATCACAGAGCACAACACAGTGCTGAGTCCCATGAACTGTGAGACCACGACCCCAGCCGAAATAGTCTGACACTCAACTGACTGAGCCACCCAGGTGTGCCTATTTATTTATTTATTTATTTATTTATTTATTTATTTTTGAGAGAGAGAGAGCCTGAGCACGGGAAGGACAAGGGAGAGGGGAGAGAGAGAATCCCAAGCAGGCTCCAGGCTCTGGGCACAGCCCGACACAGGGCTAGATCTCATGATGGAGAGATAACAACCCAAGCTGAAATCAGGAGTCAGACTCTCAACCAATTGAGCCACCCAGGTGCCTCCAACAAATTTTATGTTAAAAGTTAGAGTGGACATAGGAGCTTATTAAAAAGTTGATAAGATGTTAAAGAAAATCTAGCGATGGATGGAGTTGGACACTGACACTGAGAAAAATGACCATTCCTTGGGCTCAGAGAATACAATTTTCTCTGCTCACAAATAAGGATTTTATATATGCACACGAGCACACACAAGTAGGCACACTTTAATTGTAGATATTTTTAAATGTTTATTTGGGGGGGGGGGGTAGAGAGAGAGAGAGGATGAGCTGGAGAGGGACAGAGAGAGAGAGAGGGAGACAGAGAATCCCAAGCAGGCTCTGCACTGACAGCATGGAACCCAATGCGGGGCTTGAACTCACGAACTGTGAGATCATGACCTGAGCCAAAATCAAGAGTTGGATGCTTACCCGACTGAACCACTAATTACAGGTGTCCTAATTACAGATTTTTTTTAATTCATTAGTTCTGTGGTTATAGAGTAGTGCCTACTTAAGGCTGTTGTTGAGCCTAAGGCCCGCATTGCAATAGCAGCATCTTTGCATTGAGAGGCACATCTGTCCCTTTCACCTCTCTACTTTACACTTAGCACAGATGTAGTTTCAACATATTTTTAAATGCCTTGTTACCTGATGCGAGAAACTGATTTATACTTACAAATTCCCATTCCGGAGTGCAACTCAGTATGGGCCTGTGTAATGAGTATATGCCATATCTACAAAAACATATCAACAAAGATACTATTTTTGTTAAATTTTGTATCTGTATGACTACTTTTGCAGTTTGATAAATAACTTTACTGTATGGTCTAGACAAATAAACTTTGAAATTCTTTTTTTTTTTCTGTACTTTAAGCACTTGGAAGACATCGTCCCCTTACTTTCTTATTTCCTCTTACTTTTAGTATACAGTTCTCTTATGAGAACATGGCTGCTATCTTAAAACCTCATCTCATTCCATAATATTTACTACAACACTTACGATGTTCTGATTCAGAAAAGTAATCTTGAAGGACATTTAAACTAGCAGGGGGAAATGGTAAAGCTAACAAAAAAAAAATGCTGTCAAAAATGATAGATCTGAAATTTAGAACTTTAGAAAGAAATAGGCTGGGAGAAGCAAAATTGTATCGTTTAGCTTCCTAGTAAAATCAATACATCTTTTGGATTGGGGAAAAAAAGGTAACCAAGTTGTTTGACAGTAAAAGGTGGAAAAGAAAATTGTCTGCAGTGAAAATGGTTAAAAAAGCACCAAGTAGTTTTACAATTAGGTTTTCTTCGCAATAAATTCAGGTACCTGTCATATCTACTCACATCTTTGTTTAATGTTTCTGAGGGTTTTAGACATTATTTACATTGAATATTTATTATTTTAAAATTTTTCCATTGTAAGATAAATTAAACCCAACAGAAAGGTATGTATAGCCTAACAAATTAGTTCAAGACCTACAAACTTGTAACCACAGCTTACTTCAAGATATAACTTTGTTACTCATCCTTAGAAGCTGCTGCCATGGGCTGAATCCCAATCACAGCTCTCCTCTCCCTCCTAAAGCAACCACTTGCCTGACTTTAATTGTAATCCTTCCTTGTTTTTATTTTTAAAATGATTTATCACCTAAATGTACTTCTGTAAATATTATAATTTTATTTTGCTCACTTTTATTTTAATTTTTTTTCAACGTTTTTATTTATTTTTGGGACAGAGACAGAGCATGAACGGGGGAGGGGCAGAGAGAGAGGGAGACACAGAATCAGAAGCAGGCTCCAGGCTCTGAGCCATCAGCCCAGAGCCCGACGCGGGGCTCGAACTCACAGACCGCGAGATCGTGACCTGGCTGAAGTCGGACGCTTAACCGACTGCGCCACCCAGGCGCCCCTATTTTGCTCACTTTTAAATCTTGTTATGTTTTTACATTTTCTTTTTTTTTTAAGTAAAGAGTTTTCTTTCATCTTTTTTCTTTCCCAGAGGAATCTTCTATAGTCTTGATTCTGCCAGTTGCAATCACATAGTGCAATTCAATATGTTCTTCTAGTCTCTGCATGTCTTTCAAATTAGAGGCTGGAGCAGACTCAGTTTCTCTTTCGTGAGACTAGACATAGTGCTATGTTGTTTTTATTTTTAACTTTTTTTAATGTTTATTCATTTTTGAGAGATGGAGAGAGAGACAGAGAGACAGAGAGACAGAGAGACAGAGAGAGAGAGAGATGCAAGTGTGGAAGGGGCAGAGAGAGGGAGGGAGACACAGAATCTGAAGCAGGCTCCAGACTCTGATCTGTCAGCACCAAGCCTGACACAAGGCTCAAACCCACAAACTGTGCGATCATGACCTGAGCCGAAGTTAGATGCTTCACTGACTGAGCCACACAGGCACTCTGGTAGTGCTATGTTCCTGCATCAGGACACCCATAATGTCTGGTTGCCTACCCTTCTGTCATATTAAAAGCCATTGATCATTTAGGCCTATCTCTATTCATTTATTGGGGTTGCCAAAATGGTGATGTTCTAATTGTGACATTTTTTTTGAATGTGCTACCTGTGATATTTTTGCAGAGACATTTCTCAGGTAGTACTTGGCTAACAGTACAGTTCATGTAGGAAAGGTAGGATAAGTATTTTCCTTTATTTACCAGTTTTTCAGATATCTTTAGTATGGCATTTTTCAACTATTCAGTTCAAATTTCTTTCTGTGTTTTCAATCAAGCATGACTTTATTCAAGCTATCAATCATGATACTGAAATAACTACAACATGCATTTTTCCAAATAGTATATTGCATAAAATCAACCAAAAAGTCAACAGTTGCTGAAAAGAAGATCAATATGTTTGTGTCATTACCCCTAAAACATGTATTTATCTGCCTGGAAAAATAAATGTTTATTTGTATTAAAATGGAAGGGAGAAGATGGTTAAATATCATAATGTTTTCAGAATTCTTCAAGAGTAGTTGCAATTTAGTGGCCTAATTCACTTACTTATCCTCAGTGACCTACTAACAGACTGATTCTCTTTTTATATATAATAGAAAGCATGGAGAGTATCTTGAAAAAAAAGAAACTCAAATATCCTCAAATCTCAACTTCTCCACTATTCTTTAATAATAATCTAATCTGAAAATGGCTCAGCTGGCAAAATAATTTCTAAACAGATATCACGCCATTGCCAGTGAGAATCTTCTCTTACACCTGTTTATTTTTCAATCTTTATATTAATTTGAAATCCCTTCAGTATTATATTAGTAAGAGTTGTTGTGTTCTTTGAACTTCTATCTAATCTTTCAAAGTAGTGTGACCATCCTAAAAATCACTGAAAATTTTTTTAAGTTTAACATATTGTCGTTTTTATTTAGTTTAAAATGGAAAATGCACTTAGCTTCTCAGTATTCCCAGGATGTAGAACAGTCAGTGAACCACCAAAACAAACAAAATAGGAAAAAATCACAATATTGATGAGGAATGCACAACAAATATAAGAATATAAAAATCACTAAGAAAATGAAAACTATTTCTAAACAGTGCTTTATATTCAATTACTTTAATTTTAGGTATGAAAGTAAGCCATGTGATATGTTAACTTTTTAAAAATTCTGAACATGTATGAAAATCACTGAAATTTTGACTTATCCATCCCACAAATGCCTACATGGCTACACAAATATATTTAAGTCTGATTTCAAATAATACCTTTAATTCATCTTAATTTCCACCAGCACCACGACCCCCCCCCACACACACACACACAAAGATGAAGAATCTCAACAATAAAAGAAAAAGCAAATGAAATTTTTATCTAGTTCTTTGGGTAAGTCCCTGATGCTTTGGGGCAAGATCACGAAGGCAATGTTGTGATTTGGAAGTATCTGTTCAAATCTCTCCTACCCCTTAAAACACTTCATCTTTTTCTCCTTTCGACTCAGAACATAATATTGGCATTTTTTTTTCCCTGAGTGCCAGAACAATCTCCTCCCACCCATTATGTTGTATCACTCAGTTCTGATTGCATTGCAATGGCTCAACTATGCATTTAGTTCACCTACGAAGAATGTGTATTAGGTGTCTAGAAAGAGAAAGAAATCTGTTACACAAATTCTTGTTGAAGTATGGCAGACTCAAGTTATGATCCAAATACTCCTATGCTCCTGTACAGGCACAAGCTTCCTCTGCAGCTGGGTTACAGCTATTTGATCAGTTTCTTTGCCACTGGGATGTAAATAAAAGTGACATGAACCATTTTCAGGCCTGGTGCTTAAAATCACCCTACATGAATCTGATGTTCTTTGATCTCTCTGTGGAGACTTTGGCAGCCTGGGTTCCAAACAACATAGCTAAAAGATGGAATTTGAGTCACTGGAGGGGAAAGACCTGATCCACATTGACAACATGTGAGGGGAAAATAAACATATTTTATGTTAACCCTTGGGGATTGTATGGTTTGTCTTTTGCAACACCTACTATCATTCACTCCAACTAAAACAAAGCAAATGGCTGAATACATGCACTTTGTATTTTTAGAAGAAATGGCAGGAGAAATTTTGCTTTAGGTTACTGCCCTTGGTTATGTTTTTATCGTATCTTCAAAATAAAGAACAAGACAAAATCCAGTCATCTTCCCTAATTAATGTTTGGCTGTCCATTTATTGATTTCAGATGAAACTGAAGTCAAATATGTCATTCCTCCTGGTATAAAAAGAGCAAGTTTATAGAGGTCAACAGACATGTGTTTGAATTTCAGCTCTGCATTTCTCCAGCTGTGCAGCTGTGGGCAAGTTATTTAGCCTCTATGGGATATAGCTTCCTTCCTCTACACTGGAAATAAAAATTTTTTTCTGAATGCTGTGAACCCTATCAAGAGCATAATCATATAATTCCCTTCCCTTACCTGTATTTCTGTAATTGGATTTTCATGGATCCACAAGCGATTCATTCACTATCCATATTATCTACTCACAGTTAACTAACAACATATTCTAATAACTGAGGTTGTGTTATCATATTATAACCATTACTGCCCCAAAGACAGCCTGGTATATTAAATTAATAACAGCTATTGTAAGATTTAGTATAAAGAAGATCTAAATATAAATACCGGTATTGCTCAGTTATATTGGGAATTAGCATAAATTTGTGAGTCTCAGTTTTCACAAATGAAAAATGGGGATAATAAAAGTAATACGCACCTCAAAAATTATATTGAGTAAGTAAAAATGTGACTAGAAGCAGCTAGCAACATCCTGGGGCAAAACAAAGATTAGTTCTCCACCTGAAATTTTACAGGTATTTATGAATTCCAAAAATCTTCAGAAATCTTCTTTATTTATCACTGTTAGGTAATTCTAGTTTGTAAGAATTCACTGGGGACTTAAACTGATAAACTGATTCATCACAATTGAATCACAGAAAACCCTAATTAAATATCTCATACTATTTCCATGCATAGCATTAACACAGATACATGCATTAGAAGGACAATCCCCAAATCCCTATCTAAAATTGAAAAGAATTCCTCTGAAAGATTTAATAGTTCATATCAAATATTCCATTTAACATTCCATTCTATATACTCCATCAATCTTTTGATTGACTGACTTTGAAGCTCTATTAATGCTTCCTACAGTCAAAGTTTTAATGGAGTTTAATGGAACTCATCCAAATCTATAATAGCATATTCCCCCTAAATTAACTTATAACCCACAAGTTAATGAAATGAATGCAGCTACCATTTACCCAGAGGGAGTCAAAATGCAGGTCTCATCACCAGGGAAATAGCCTAGTGACTTAGTTCCCTTCAGTTCAGCCCTGGGACACCTTAACCCGGAAGGTGCCTTAAAAATGCTACTAAAGCCCCATGCATACTTTAACAAGATCATTGGGCACAGAAGAAAGGTGTTTAAAATCTCATAAGGAAATTTAGTAATTGCACAAAATGAACCAAAATTTCAAGACCAGTGGCAAGGTCTTAGGTTTATTTTATTTTTGGTGTAGTTCTTTACACCTAGTGAGACACCTGATAATGTTTATTGAATAAACCAATACATATGTGCTACTTTAAATAAGCTGTAGTTAAATAAAGTTACTAAAATCAGAATTCACAATCAATTTACATTATACTATATTTTCCTCCCTGAATACAATGTCCCAGGAATGGCTGGTTTTCCCAGAAAAGGGTTTGTCCTCTCTCTCTGAGTTCAGAAGTAATCAAGTGTTTAGGAAATAGGTCATTTGAGGAAAGGCTACAGAGCTGAATTTATTTACAACAGGGAACAGAAGGCTGACAAAGTATATGGTGGAGGTGCTGGAGGCTGGGGGATTTACAATTTTCAACTATATAAAGCAATAGCATATGGGAGGTGTTAAGCAGCTGTTCTATTTCTGCTCAGGAAATAGTTATGCTTAGGAGCCCTAGCCGGCAGAAATAGTACCAATGGATCAAAGTTACAGCCAGGCAAATATTAGCTCATCATATAAAAAGAGCATTTTTAAAATTAGAGCTGTTAGAAATTGAAATAGGCTGCCTTAGGAGGTAGCATGCCCTGATGGCTCTGGTGCCTCACTGAACAGCCAGACTTGGCATATCTCTATTATAATGCTATCCCATTTCAGTTTGAAAAGGAAAGACAAAACAAGGGAGAGGGAGACAGAGAGAGATTAAGGTTTTCATATAAGCATTACCAGGAGACAAGCATGATCCCCAGCAGCGATGGAAGAGTTTTGTTTATGAAGATGTCTTAATGGGGCATTTTAGTTATGGAAATGAGGGCTTCAGTAACTATTATGTTATGGTAAATAATTTTCTAATACAGTTGCAGGGACTTTGAAGTTTTTCTCTGACTACGGTAGAGAGGAAAGGGAGATGAAAAATGGACAAGAGGGAAGATGTAGGAAAGGAGAAGAGAGACCCAACAACATGGTGAAATTAAGGAACCTTGGAGGAATATGACCTTGAATTTTTAAGAATAATGGTTATATGACTCTCAATTCAAGGTAGTTTCCTATTCTATGTTATGTTAAACTCTATTATTCATTCATTCAACAAATATTTACTGGCTACCTACCATGAGGCAGGCAGTTTCCTATGGTATGGAAATTCAGTGGGGAACAGGACACTCTCATAGATTTCAGTTCTAATTATGATGACACATAGCAAACAAGTACACTGATTAATATATAAGATGATAAGTAGTGAAAAAGCGCAACGAAGAAAAAGTCAAAACTGGTAAAAGGCTGATGTGTGACTCAGCAGAAAGTGGTATTTTAACACCTCATTGGGAATACTTTTCCTGATGAGGTGATATTTGAGTGGATACTTGAGGAAAGGAAGAATTCTCCATGTGGACACCTAGAGGATGTGTTTCAGATGGAGGTAACAGCGAATGCCAAGCCCCAGAGTTGGGAAGGGATTGCATGTGCTCAAGATCAAAATTAGCAAGGACAAGAGAGAGAAGAGCTGATGTCATGAGGGCAGTCTTTCAGGGTTTAGGCAGGCAGTGATGATATTCTGATTTACATTTTAAACACCCTGAAGAGAAAGGTTGCTGCGTTTGGACTAGGAGGGAAGTTGTGGAGGTCCAGATTGTTTACCATATCCAGGTTCTATTTTAAAAGACAGCTGACAGACTTCTGATACATTAGATGCATGGTGAAAGAAAAAGAAAAGAATCAAGGCTATTTTTAATCACAAGTAAGTGAATGAATTTTGATGGCACTTAAAGGAATGGAAAGAAACAGGTTTGAGGGGGTAGAGAATCAAGAGTTCCATTTTGGATGTGTTAAAATGGGAGCTCAGGGCTGAGAGAGAAATATGGATGGCATTAGCATATAAACAGTATACACAAAATAAAAGTAGGTGACTCAGTGATGTAAGTTACAGAATGAGTATAAAGAAGTGAGAAGAGGGGCACCTGGGTGGCTTAGCTGGTTAAGTGGGTTAAGTATCTGACTCTTGATTTTGGCTCAGGTCATGATCTCATGGTTCGTGATTTTGAGCCCCTTGTCAGGCTCTATGCTGACAGCTCAGAGCCTGCCTGGGACTCTCTCCCCTCTCTTTTTGTTCCTCCCCTGCTCTAGTGTGTGTATGTGTGTATGTGTGTATGCGTGTGTGTGTGTGTGCGCGCGCGCATGCACACACGCACATGCTCTCAAAAATGATAAATAAGCATTTTTTTAAGTGAGAAGAAAGCCAAGCACCAAACCCTAGAGGAATACAAATTTAAATAATCAGAAACAAAGGGGAGGATACAGCAAAGGAATTGGGAAAACCATGGAAATAGGAGGAAATGAGAGAATGAGGCACCTTGAAATTCAAGTGAAGGATATATTTCCTAGAAGGGAGGAATCAACTCTTTATACTCCCTTATTAAAATAAGACGGTGAGTTTGAATAAAATAAATGCGAGAATCAAATATTGGGATGTGTCAATATGAAGGTTCTTAGTGACCAGAGAGGGAGCCTTTAGAAGGTTAATGGTGATAAAAGTCTGATTGGGCTGGGCTAAAGAATGAGACCTGAAAAGTGAACAAGATAGTATTTTAGATTCTGGGGCGCCTGGGTGGCATAGTCGGTTAAGCTTCCGACTTCAGCCAGGTCACAATCTCGCGGTCCGGGAGTTCGAGCCCCGCGTCGGGCTCTGGGCTGATGGCTCAGAGCCTGGAGCCTGTTTCCGATTCTGTGTCTCCCTCTCTCTCTGCCCCTCCCCCGTTCATGCTCTGTCTCTCTCTGTCCCAAAAATAAATAAACGTTGAAAAAAAAAATTAAAAAAAAAAAAAAAGATAGTATTTTAGATTCTTTTGAGAAATTTGGCTACAAAAGAGAACAGAGAAACAGAGGGGTCTACTGAGGGAAAGTTTGCTATTGTTTTTCTGTTGTTTATGTTGGGAGATATTACATCATGCTGGCATGCTAAGGAACTTATGCAAAGAGAAGTGAGATTTGGAAGAGATCTGGGGTAATTAGGGATGCCTGGATAGCTGTCAGTTAAGCAGCAGACTCAATTTCAGCTCAGGTTATGATCTTGCAGGTCTGGGTTCAAGCCCCGCATTGGGTTCTGATGCTGGTGGCAAGGAACCTGCTTGGGATTCTCTTGCTCACTTTCTCTCTGTCTCTGCCCCTCCCTCACTCACACATTCTCTCTCCCTCTCTCAAAAATAAATAAATAAACTTTAAAAATTTTTTATACAAAAATGAGATCTGAGGTTATTAAAAGGGGAAAAAGTTTTCCAGCAGATGTTAGGGGATGAGACAGAGTGTGCATATGGAATAGGTATCCCTCAGAAGGAATAGAGGCAGAATATCCATAGGAAGGCAGGCAGTTATGGTCTGGTCTGGTTTAGAGATGGGAAGTACATTTTCTCTGGATTAATTCTATGTTTTCAGTGAAGTAAGAAGCAAGATTATGAAATGTGAGCACAGTTTGGGGTTGTTGAATGCTTAATAAGCTAGAAGATGTGAAACTGTTTTCTCTGCAAGTTTTTCCTAAGTGCATGGACATAAATACTTTATAAACACTCAAAGATATAAGAAACAAAATATATATACTTATTAAAATTAATTAAAAGTTTAACATGTTCATTATATTCATGATGCCTCTATGTATCCTGCAACTTTTAAATTTCAGTATCCATTATGAATTCATGACACAAATTCAATCATTTCAATTAACTATAATTATTGCTTTTTTTAACTCAAATTTTCTGTCTTTATCTTGGCCAGTGGGTGTCTGTGGTAAAGACAGAATTCTCTGATGGGACCAAGGTCCCGCCCCCACTGCAGACACACCCTACATAATCCCCTCCTCTTGAATGAAAATGCAGACTCCGAATGTGATGGCATATTCCTCCCATGAGGTTACTCTGCTATGGGGAAGTTAAAGGGGATTTTGTAGAAGTATTTAAATCTCTAATAAATTGAGTTTAAGCTAATCCAAAGAGGATTATCTATGCAGGACTGGGCTAATCAGGTGAGTTCTATAACAGAAGTGAGAGACATTTGAAGCAGCAGAGACATTAAAGAACTGGAGAGCAAAAAGGATTCACTCAGAGCAGGAAGCTGGAGGACTTTGAGAGTGAAGATACAGGGGATTTTGCTGATGATGGAATCTGATTTTCAGAAAGCACAATCTGAGGAAAGAAAAGATGTGAATTCACTGCCATGAAGAGCGAAAATGTGAGCCTGCAAAAGAAACACAACATTTGAGTTCTGTGATCATGAATTTTTAAAGCGAAAGCAATCAGTCTGAGTAATAATCTTAAAGTAATTTTTACTGTTAGAAAACAATTATGGAAAAGTAAGAGTTTGGGTAGATCCAGAGTTGGAGTTTGGGCAGCAAGTAAAATGAAGGAGAAAGAGGCAAGCAAGTAAGAGAGGAACTGTATGAGACTGATCCTAGTAATTATAGAATGTAAACCGTGACAGACTTGAGACTACAGAAGACAGAAGTCCTGTGGCAGGCTCTATTAACTGTCTATCCTACAACTTTTTCTCATAATCTGTTCCCTCATGATATGTTGATGTTACACAACTAAGAGATCCCTTATTTTGTTCAAGGGCTGGTGGTTCTCAACTGGAGGCATGGAGATATGATTTTGACTCTCTCTGGGTACATTTGGCAATGTCTAGAGACATTTTTAGTTGTCCTAAGTTTGGAAGGGGAAGTAGGGAAGCAGGCTTGCCAGCTTGTTATTTTCATCTACTAGAGGTAGAGGCCAGGAATTCTGCTAAGCATCAAAAAGTACACAGGACAATCCCCAAAGCCCCCAAATGAGAAACTCAATGCTGAGCTGCACCTGACAATCCTGACCTTCAAAACCCAACCTCCCTTATAGCAGTAGGTAACCACACGTTACAGACTGAATTCTGTTCCTTCAAACTTTTTATGTTGAAACCCTAAATGCCATTGAAACCACATTTGGAAACAGGGCCATTAGGGAGGCAATTAAGATTAAATGAGGTCATGAGGTTGGAACCCTCACCCAATTCTCTCCCTGTGTGTGCACATAAGGGAAAGACCATGCGAGGACATAGTGGTAAGAAGATAGCCATCTGCAAACCAAGAGATCTTACCAGCAACCATCATTTGGACTTCTGAGATCCAGAACTGTGAGAAAATAAACATCTGCTGTTTAAGTCACTCAGCCTGTGATATTTGTTATGGCAGTCCTAGCAAACTAACATACCAATAAAACAGTCTGCCTCACTTGGCTCAGTTGGTTAAACATCCAGCTTTGGCTCAGGTCATGATCTCACAGTTTGCGGGTTTGAGCCCTGCGTCGGCCTCTGTGCTGACAGCTCAGAGCCTGGAGCCTGCTTCGGATTCTGTGTCTCCTTCTCTGTTTGCCCCTTCCCCCGCTTGCGCGCACGCGTTCTCTCTCTCCTTTTCTCTCTCTCTCTCTTAAAAATAAACATTAAAAAAATTAAAACAAAAACAAAAAACAGTTTGGCTCAGGAGATACAAGAAGAATGTAAAGAGGTTTCTAGAAAAGCTCTTGCATTTTTCATAAAAGGGGACAAATGTGTTTGAAGCTTCCTTTTGCTCACCCCTTTTCCTATGGTGCTACAGCAGCCATCCTCCATCCCAGACAAGCAAGTACTTTCCAGTCCCAGAAAATTCTGAGACATGCACCCTACCATTCTGACATTGTTCAACCAAAACCAGCAGCCTATCGGAGTTCTTTTAAAATGTACAATGAAAAAGAAAAACAAAAATAAAAAATTGTCTTTGAGTTGCAAAGTTAGCCAAAACAATTCCTAATGCATGTTGGTTTGTTTTTTCCTTTATTGCTGGAAAGAACCAGAGAGTTTCCTGTTGAGGTGCAAGTAGTTTTCTGTATGTCTTCAAATTGAAATAAGCAGTTTCCAGCTCTGAAAATGACAGCAGATAGAGAAAAGAATCAAGATGCTGGATTCTGTATTTCTGGCTTAGAAAAAAAGCACAGAAGCTATTAATGTTGACTTACTTATAGCTTGATATCTATCTACAGCAGGATTAGAATGAGAACTTGAGTTTCTCTTACTGGTTTTAACTCTGAGTTTTTAATTTGACATTTGTAACCACAAATTATTGATAGCCGAGTCTGAATTCTTCTTTATATGTATGTATTATACAATTTATAAAGTAATTCTGATATGTGCTTGTCTCATTAAAAAATAACATTTATGAAGATATGTTTCTATCTGACCCTCTATATCATAAATATTTTAAAAAATTTTTATTCTCTGCTAATAAAATTCCAAATCTATTCTTTCTTCTCTTTGGCATTTTTCAATACAGATCAAGTTTGCTAAGTAAATTTAAGCTGCACTTTTGCTATTTGAAGCATTCTCTGTTCAATATATATATGTATTTTTAATTACATTTTTCTACTCCACAATAAAATAAATGATGAAAAGTTGATATTCAGGCGATATATATATATATATATATATATATATATATATATATATATATATATTTGTTGTTGTTGTTAATCACATCTACCAATGGTAGGGTGAGATGCCAAAGAGAAATACTTAATAATGTCTAACACACAAGGGACTCAAACATAATTTGTGTTTTTTAGTCACAAAACATGCCTGACAACTGAGAATCAAGAAAAGCAAATGTTTTACTAGATTGTTTGTTAGAAACTCCGCCATAATATTTTTATTTTTTCTTAAAGAACTGCCAAATCTTTGCTGGGGAGAAATTGGTCCAAAATTAGGTATCAATTCACAGAGAGGCTGCATCACATTGGAAACACACGCACTCTATGAAACATTCACATGTCCTTCATAGAGCTGGCTATAGGCAGCCACCACTTATTTTAATCGAACTTCCATCAAAAAGTATACAGCACTTTAAATATATGCACTTAAGCAACTCTCAATATCAAAAACAGATGATTACAAATATAATTCTCACATGGAGTGCCTGGGTGGCTCAGTTGGTTACACGCCCCCTTCAGATCGGGTCATGATCTTGCGGTTCATGGGTTCAAGTCCCACATGGGGCTCTGTGCTGACAGCTCAGAAGCTGGAGCCTGCTTGGGATTCTGTGTCTCCTTCTCTCTCTGCCCCTCCCCCTCTCACACTCTGTCTCTCTCTCTCAAAAATAAACATTAAAAATTAAATATATATATATATAATTCCCATATAAAGATACAAGTATTAAAATAGCAACAGAATTCAGCCAGTTATGAATTACAATCATAGTTAACATTAGATTATTTATAGCAGCTAACATGTTCCATGAGTTTATTATATTTATCAGCCTATCTGAACCTCTATCAGTTTTATGAAGTTGGTATTTTTTATTTATTTATTTTGAGAGAGACAGAGAGAGAGACAGAGAGAGAGAGAGGGAACATGAGCAGGGGAGGGACAGAGAGAGAAGGAGAATCCCCAGCAGACTCCTCACTGTCAGCACATGGAGCCCGACTCAGGGCTCGGTCTCAGGATCCACGAGGTCATGACCAGGGCTGAAATCAAGAGTTGCAAACTTAACTGACTAGCCACCCAGGCACCCCGAAGTTGTTATTTTTAATACCCCATTTTACCCAGAGTAGAGGTGGGATTTAAAACTAGGGGGGGAGGAGTCTTGTTCCAGAGTATGTCTCTTAACAACCACATTCATTGCCTCTTACACAACACACTTTCAGAGTTATATGATAGCTATGATAGCTAAAACGATTAAAGATTTCCCAAACCTGTAATAGCAAAGTAAAAACGAAAATCCAGGCCCACAATCCCCATGCCATTGCCCCTCCTTCAGAGAAATTCCTTGATGTAGAAATATGCTATGGAGAAATGCAACTTGACTCTAATCCGTTATAAACACTAAAATTAAACAGCAGCATTGTTTGACATGTAAGAATTCATGAAAGTCTAATGACAGTAATGATAATCCATGCCTCTAACAAGAAGTTTGAACTAAGCATTGCTTTCTTTTTGATAAGTTTCAATGATGAATTAGAGGCTTCTAAAGCTTTGAATTGTACAAAAAAAAAAAAAGTAAAAATGAAAGAAAAAGAAAAAAATGTTGCAGGGTTTGAACATTTGCCACACCCACAAAGGCCTTTATCTACTGGGATCTGCTCATCCTTGGCAGTCCCTTGGCCTCCTGGTTTTGTTCTTGCTCTTTCTACTTCCCCTCTCTTCCATCACTTACCCTGGTCAAAATGTAGTGTGTTTATAGAGAATGCATAAACAAAGATTTGTTCACCCATTTGTAGCCCTATAATTTTATATTTGTAGCCCTATAAATTTATAATCCTATTTCCACTGACTGCCTTGACAGGATCAAAGCACCCATGCAATTCTCCCATATACAAACAAACTGTATTATTTTCATACTGATAGATAATGAGAAGGAATAAAGAACTTGTAAAAATTGTGTTGTAGATTCTTGCCAAGATTGTAACAAAGTATGCAATGATAGGAAGGTGAGATGATAGGAAATAAGAAGGAAAAACAAGAAGAGGTGAGATAGCTTTTTAAAATGTTTTGCAAAAATGGTTACATACGGCCACGGGGGCATTTATGTAATTTCTTTGAGGGGCAAGGATGTTACCAACTATTTTCGTTTAATCATATGTAATAGTCTTGCACTTCAGTATAGAAGGTAAAATTAATATTGTTATCAGCATTTAAAAAATGAGAAAACGGGACACAAGGGATGAAATGCTATAAGTCTTAAACCTGGAATGTACTATAAATAAGATGTAAATGCACTTCTCAAACTCTACAGTCTTTGTTCTTTCCCCCCAGAATCACACAATATCTAGATATTTCTCAGCATCAGGCTTAAAATTAAATGAGTAATAGCTTCACACAAAAAAATTCTTTTTATTTTCCCCTCCAACTTCCTGGAATTACTATTCACAAGTTCCAGAGATGCAAAAATGCACAGGTTAGTGTCTGAAAGTTAAATATGGGTAAGTGATATTTTTGAATGAACAGAGGACTGAAACTTGGGAATTGTCTGTTTGGTAAGCATGCCTAAGTGGCTTGTAAAAATAGAGTTGATTGGAATACAACACTTTGCTTCACATAGGAAATGTAGATTCCCACTAAGATAAGTAAATAAGAATTTCTTGAGTACTATTTCTAAGGCATTATATTTAGGCAAATAGCTCTATCTCTATCTACCTATCTGTTGATAGCTGTACTTTATTACTACAAAAAACTTTATGGGTCATAGACTATAGCGTCTCTTTTATATAAACATCAATTTTGTATTGCTGTAAAAAATATAGCTAAACACAAACAGTGAGTCAAAATGCTGACTAGTCAATTCATTGGAGTCATGATGAACTACTAATCTGACTTGTCTCCTTCATAGTTTTCACCTGATCTGGATAATATCTCAGTGGCTGCTCAGTTTAACATAAATTGTCTCTGATGAGAACATTGCAGTTCAGAGCCCATGGATTATATATTCTGGTAGGGCTATTTTTCTCTTATGTCTATATTTCTAAATTAACAATTCATGAAAACTTATAAAGGTTTATAAGAACTTAGAAATTGCTATTTCTATCATGTTGAATAGAAAAAAAAAAAGATTCCAAGGTTAGAAGGTTCTTTTGCTTATTACATAGGGACAATCATTTTTTTTCACTAGCTCCCCAAATAAAAACCTTGTGATTTCAAAGCCAGTTTTTCTCTTCCTCACAAGTTACAAATCAAAGCACCTCAAATCATCTACCACAGGAATTGTATGACTGCTTTGATTTTAAAAATAAAGAGAAGGATTTTGGAACAAAATTATGCTGTGGAAAATGATTTCTTTTTTTTTTAATTTTTAAGCCATAGCTGTAGGACAAGGTCATTTTCACCAAGTTAAAGATGCACTAAAAAGACACTACTTTTGAAAGCCAGCTTGCAACTATCCATAATACTCATCTCAACAATGAAACTGATGGGCAGTGAGAGATCCTGATGAAAGCCATGGAACTTTTCCCTATAAAAATGTATAGCATTCAACAATTTGTGTCTAATTTTAAGAGAGTCCTGGGGCCTAGAGGAAGTCCATCCAATTCCACAGGTTAAACACCCAGAAAATAAAAACATGACCACTCTTCAGTTTAGGTGGCTGAACTTTGAAGTAAAGTAGCTGCAAGTATGGCAAAAAAATAAGACCACCCAAGGAAATGTTCATTTTCTTTTCCATAATCTAAGATCTCCAACAATGCATATGAATGTTAAATATCCAGTTGTGTCTAAATCCTATAATTAATTCATGTAGGGATGCATACACATTTTTTTACATTTATTTATTTTTGAGAGACAGAAAGAGAGGCAGACTGCAAGTGGGGGAGAGGCAGAGAGAGAAGGAGACACAGAATCCAAAGCAGACTCCACGTTATGAGCTGTCAGCACAGAGCCCGATGCAGGGCTTGAACCCACAAAGGGTGAGATCATGACCTGAGCCAAAGTTGGACGCTTAACCAACTGAGCCACCCAGGCGCCCCTAGGGATGCATAAACTAGTCTGAGTAAAATGGTTTTACCTGAGTTTCCTTTGATTTACCAGGTTGAAATGGGCCCAAGAACTTAGTGTTAAGTACAAATCTATTTTTTGTACTATTTTAGAGACAAATTCTTTTAATATCTGATGAATCCTTCCCTATTGCTGTAATATATGCACAATGAGGGTTCATGAAATTCATAAATTGCTAAAGTACTTCAAACATTGAGGCCTTTTTTCTCTTAAGAACTCTAACACATTCCTCCCTCTACTTTCTATTTATAGACAACTGGAAATGCCTTTTTAAGTCTATAACAGTTGTGTGTGTTAGTTAATAAATGCCTGTACTTCCCCACCACTCAATGTTTCTAACCCCTTGTGTTCCAGTTCCATTTTCCTATAGAACATGTTTTCTCATGCCAGTGACATCCTGATTGTCAATCCCAAACATCTATTCATTGCCTTCATTTGCTTCAGCTTTAGAACCATATACCTGTAAGAATCTGGGCTCTAAAGTCACAGGAAACAATTTTTAATCTCAACTCTTTCCCTTATCAGACTCAGATAATGCAGGTTATTTTGAAAACTAAGTGAAACAACCATAGAAAGTGATAAAAATGTGAGATGATAAATCATTTCTCTTTGAAAGTGTCTTGAGTTTTTTGACACCAGATTATCCCAATTACTTTGTTTCTCTAGCCATACTTTGTCTCCTCTTTTTCCACTATTCCTTAAACATCCAAATTCTCAGAGTTGGTCTTTTAGTTCTCTTTTCATTCTACATCATTCTTCCTTGGTGATTTCACTACTTTGCATGAATTTAAGTGTAAGCATTTAATGACCTCCAAACATATATCACCAGCACTGAATTATCACTTAAGAATTCAATTCTTGCATTTATTATCCTTAATTTATCCACAGATGTCCCACGATGTCCTCAGCTGAGCATATTAAAAACAGAATCCTCCTCTTTCCCAGCAAGTCTGCTCTTCCCTTCTTTAGTTAACAGCATCAGCATCGTCCTCCTTAACCCAAATAAATCTTTGATCTCCACTATGCTCTCATCTCTACATTCAATTGGTTGTCAACTTCTGTGGGTCCTATCCTCCCAAACAATCCTTCCTGGGTGGCACCCCTGAGATGCTCAGTGGACCCCCAATTTCTCTCACTGTGTGGCGTGTTTTCTGCCACACACAATTCCCCTTCCACTTTAGCCATACTGATGCTCTCAAGCCATAGTTAACAATATGATTGCTGATTCTTTGGTCTAGCTTTCATTTTATTCCTTAATTCAGCCAGTATTTATCGAGTGTCTATTATGTGTCTTTTGTGTTAAGAACAACCATCAAATAGGACTGCACATTTTATAATTATCATTTTTATGCCTTTTTTCTGAATAATTTGCCCAACCCATTTGTTATTCTATTTGTATCTTATATCTGACCCACTCAGCTACTAAATTGTTGACACCCTTCCTGTTTAGGTATGCATTTACCTAATGCTTAAACTTGACCTTCCTAGTCATTCATTTAACCAAATTATATTAGTGCCTTCTATGGAACATGGGCTGAGGATACACAAATTGGCAAAATTCATAATATACCTTCCCTCAGAGTAAAATTTTGAGTTCAAATTCTCGGCAAATGTAATTCACATTCACTTCTAATATTTAGTTGCTGAAAGTAACATATTTCATGAAAAAACAAACAAAGTTACTCTCCTCCTACTCTTACCCAAACCACCTTGAGATGTTTCATTAGCCACAGCTGGGTCTCTCCACTTAGCTCTGAAAATCTAGTACATTCTCTGGCTTATTCCATAGAGCCTAGATGACTTATCTTAACTTCTAAAATCAGACATAACTGGATAAAACTTGTTTTTCAAATATTTTCTACTTATTCTCTCCCTCTACATTGTGCTTTTTATTAAACCTCACTAATCACCTTTCCCCAAATTTGTTTTTTTTTTCCACAAAATTCCCTGTGTTTAGAATATCCTGCCTTCCCAATGCTGTCAAAATTATACATAGTTTTTTAAGGCCCCAATTGGCTATCACTTCTTTTATTTTTTTTATTTTATTTTATTTAAAAAAAAATTTTTTTTATTTGACGTTTATTTATTTTTGAGACATAGAGAGACAGAGCATGAATGGGGGAGGGTCAGAGAGAGAGGGAGACACAGAATCTGAAACAGGCTCCAGGCTCCGAGCTGTCAGCACAGAGCCTGATGCGGGGCTCGAACTCACGGAGTGTGAGATCATGACCTGAGCCGAAGTCGGTCGCCCAACCGACTGAGCCACCCAGGCGCCCCTATCACTTCTTTTATAAATCATTCCATGGTCTGTAAATCCAGAAGGATGGTCTTTTTTTAATGTTTGGAATGTGTGTGTGTGTGTGTGTGTGTGTGTGTGTGTGTGTGTACACACACACACACACACACACATTGATGGATCTTATCAAGTTTCAAAGTTAAATTTGAAAGTTTAACTTTTTTGGTAATAGTCTTACCTCCCCCATTAGAATAAAATAGTTCTTATTATTGTTTCTCTTACAGTACATTCCATAAAGTCATTATACAAAGACAAATAATGAAGATACAATATTATAATCAAAATAGCAATTCATTAATCTTCTCCTCCCACCCCCAAACTTGGATGGGCATGTAGATACATTGGAACATAATAGTATTCTCCCTAGGATCACCACTAACTAACAAATTTGTATAACTTCAGACAGACTTTTCAACATGTGGAATTGGGGATGAAGACATCCTGTTAACAGGGAAGAATCTGAGGAAAGACACAGGTAATTACTGACAGAATGTATATGATGTAAAAATTTGGAGGGTGGAATGCAAAGTCACACAAAGATTGGAGCCTTTATTTTACCACTTATTATTAGTGTCATCTCAGCAAATTCACCATTTGGAGCTTACTTCCACATCAGTAAAATGAAGATAATAGTAAGATGGGTTTGAGAATTTAATTGGTTAAAAAAAAAAAATTAAGCAAACAAAATAGCATCTGGAACATAGTAACCTAGCTATTGTTATCCTTAAGCTTTGTTTATTTTTTATCCCCCCCAAAACTGGAAATGGTGTTGATATTAGACTCCATTATTTATTCAGCTCCTGTATGCTAATGCAGTACTATAAAAATAGGATTAGGTTATTCCAAATATTTTATATTCAACCACATCATAAATGCTCAATGTAAATGCATTTCACCTTTCACTTATGTTCTCCCAATTGAGATTCTTTGTGAGGCTAACTTTTACTGGGTTACATTACTGTCAGTTGATAGAATGAAAAGTTGCCTGATCAAGGCAAAATAAAATGTAGCCCATATTCAAAGTTATTTGGAAAAAGCCAAAATGATACAGTTAGTTGGCTATTTATATCAGTTTATTGATCAAATAAATTAGAATGAACTGTAACAAGACAGACATATAGCATTTTACCCTTTAACGACCATGAAAAAGATTCAATGATGGTAGTTTTATAACAAGCTCTTAAGCTGTGGGTACACATCCAGTGATGCTTGGGAGAATATGGCCATCCCCATTTGTTTGGAAACAAACTTCTCAGTGTTTTACCTGACATTTTTCTTGTTAAATTTAACAGAGAGGTAATAAACAATATTGGTTTTTGGTGCAGAATATGCTTCAGGGACTCTTTATCTTTTATAACTATATACTTCAAGAAGTGTTCTAAAGGTTTTATAAATGCTTTTTACTTCACAGGTGCTTGAGGCTGGAAGGGATCCTGAGAGGTCATCACCCTGCCTCAAGGCAGAATGAACCTGAAGTCTCTTAGAGGAAAAAGATGAAAAATTTACGAATTCCACTACTCTTCTACAGGCCCACCCTCTTCAACCCTCTACCCCTGCTCCCCCAAACCAAGCCCACCTCAGTAAGGGTGTGCACACAATAGCAAAGCTGCTCTAATTTTTGTTTGTTTGTTTCTTTTTAATTGAGGCATAGCAAGCTTCAGATGTAATGATTAATTTAAATACAGAAAATAATCCTTAATAGAAAAAGTCTCAATATTGGAATGTCTATTATCATCATCATCATCATTAAATTCAGTTATTAATTTCCAATCATAATGATCTAATTAGGTTTTAATATTTGTGCATATCACATTAACAGGTATTCCTCTGAATACAGTGTCGTCCCCAAATTTTATCACTAACAAAAAAGGAAACTGTTGCTTAGCAATAAGGAAAAACAAAGGCCTAAAATTGCATCTCAAAAGCGTATTGTAGTCAACCATAAGAAGTCATAGTAAATGATGATATCTAAAGGAATGGTTGAATGTGGAAACTCAATGGGAAAAGAACTGTTTCCTATTAGTTTTAACAGCAGGGTTTGTTATCATTTAAATACACGCTCTAATACACTTAGTGTTTTGTGCTACATTTAACAAGATTAAGTGAACACACACTGTTTCAACTCAAATCTTTATCGGAAATCAGAGGCAAGCCTCATTTCTTGCCAAAACATTCTCTTGTGGCTCATTTTTGGAGCAAATTCCATATAAGTAAATCTGTTTACCCAGGTGACCACTGATCAACTAAAGGATTTTCCTTTCAGGTATTTCTGCTTTACAGAACTTTGAAAACTTTATCTGAAAGTTCAAAAAAATAGATCCATCCTATGTGCTATAAAGACCACGATTTGTAAAACAATGAAAATGGCATTTGAATATAGCAAAGAATTAAAAGAAAATAAGAAGGGTAAGCTCTCAGAATTCTTACATGATTCACTGTCGTGCTACAAATTATTAGATTCTGAGGAAAAGTAGTAGATACTAGATAGCATACCCAAAAGGACATAGTGTCTCATTGTCTCATGTGTTAATTTCCCCCTTGACTGAAAAAGCTTGAACTGTCTGAAAGTAAGCTTCCAAGAACATTACAAAAGAGGTGGCCCTATCTCAACTTTCAGATAAACTTAATGAAAAATTTTACCTGTTATGTCATCCTACACATCAAATTCCATTTTAAAGGACAATACATCTGTAGTTCCTTGCATTTTATATTATCTTGTAAGGCATTTCTCCTTATATATGTATGATGCAAATATATATATAGATATCTATCTACATGTATGTGTATGATGCAAATATATCTATATCTATGTAGATATAGATACCTATATATATATATATATATATATATATATATATATCTAGATCACTCTATATTTTATAAAATATTTTATGTTCTAGTTCAAGTTCAATAGATATTTATATAGCTTCTTTTTTTTTTATTTTCCACATTTGTAAGTGGAATGTAGGATACATGAAATAAAAGTGATTTTGCCATACTTCCATTGGTCTTGTAGGTAGTTTAAAAATCTAGTTATTTGGGCATTACATATCATGATGAGTCTGGTATTTTCAATTAATTATAGCTCTTTATAAAAGAGTAAAATCTTCTTTATCCTTTTCTAAATCTTTATCCTTTTCTACAATCAATGACATGATGACAAGGTTATAGTCAAAAAGATTTTGCAGATTTCATTAAGAATTCAACCTGGGAGATGGAGAGCTTATTCTGGATTACCCCAGTGAATCCAATGTAATTCTTCAAAGTGGAGAATCCACTCTGGCTTTGGTTAGAGAGAAAGCTGTAAAGACAGAAGGATCAGAAAGAAGGAATGAGAAGAGGGGCTGGCTTGCAATGTTTGTTCTGAAGGTAAAGGAAGGGAGCCATGAACCAAAGAATGCAGGCAGCTTCTAGAAACTGGAAAACGCAGGATATATGTTCTCTTCTAAAACCTACAGAAAGAAGCACCAATACTTCGACCTTAAACTGCTGAGACCCATATTACACTTACCAGATTTATTAATTCATTTATTTAATTTAACTCACAGGAATTAAGGTAAAATGTTCTGGCAGCAATAGAAAACTAACACAAAATCAAAGAGTTTTCATTGTTAAAGGTACACCAACTTCTTTCTATGAGAACCCATTTATCATGTCTATATATAGACTTACTTTTTTCTTACATTATAGATTTGAAGGGAGGAGGAGGGAGCATTTATGACACTGACTTTTAAAATTAATCATTTTTTGTGCTGGTGGCTAGAAAGTTGGAGCATAATTTTCTGGTATAGTTGTTAAGGATTCTCTGCGGTCATTCTCTGTACTAAATTTATTCCTGGATTCAACTATTATTTTCCCAATCTTCTTATCACTTTGTCTTATTTCTTCTCAACCACTCATTTTATTCTATAGTCTACTAAAGTCATCATGAAACCTTCATGAGGTATAAATAAATATAAAATTACATATTATGAATGGGTTTATATAGATATGCAATACATACATATAGACTTATCTCCCCTTTACCCACTCCTATTGTACCTTTTGGCATCATTTTAGACACTTTCATTCTCTTCCCATTCTTCCAAACTTAGCCCAAATTAAAAAAATCAAAAAGGGATAAAAGTGAGTTTGTCCATTTCCCAATCACTATCAAGGTTTTTTTCCCTTCATTTTCCCTATTGCCAGGAGTCTCTGAATAATTTTCATCATAAGCCATTTTCTATCAATAGAATTGCAGACTGAGAGGGGCGACTGGGTGGCTCAGTGGGTTGGGTGTCTGACTTCACCTCAAGTCATGATCTCATGGCCTATGGGTTCTGGCCCCGTGTTGGGCTCTGTGTTGACAGCTCGAAGCCTGGAGCTGGCTTCAGATTCTGTGTCTCCCTCTCTCTCTTCTCCTCCCCGCCTTGTGTTCTATCAAATATAAATAAACATTAAAAAATAAAAAAAAATTGCAGACTGAGGCATGATTTTAAAACATGGCAGTAAGCTTTTCTTTTGAAATACTACGATCCCTAAAAGGCAGGGAAAAAATGACTTCCTTCTTATAGCACTGCCAACTTTAGAGATGGGGAAGCCAATATTTGGATTCTGTGTAAGCCATCAGTCATAAGTAATATTTCAATTAATACTTCCCAACAATGCTGTTAAGTAGGACTCCCAATTTATATATAAGGACACTAAAACTCAGAATATTTAATTTATTTTCCAAGGCGTGTAGATGGCAAAGTACAAACTCATTTCTTCCTATTCCAGTAATTTGAAAGTGAGCTATATAAATACCAAATCAAATATCAGTCCCACATTTAAAATTTTACATTATAGTATTGTTTTTGTAAATAATATTATCTTATAGTAACATAAGTACATTCATAAACAACACTAGTTAGAGATATTTGTAGAGTAATATTTTTACTTTCACATATGTAAATTAATCTCTGTAGTTTATCATATTAAAATACATTTAAGTTTTCAAATTGAAGGCTGCTAAGGTGCTGTTTAAGAGACTGCATCTCCTTACAAAACATGATTGCACATAGTCACTAAGAAAAGATAACTTGGAAGTCATGAGACTTGAGCTCTAGCCTCAACTCAGCTACCTACAAGACATGTTAACTTCACGAGTTAAAAATGTGTATTACTGGTCGGCTTTCTGATAAAATCAGAAAGATGATGACCTCCTTATGGTTTATCTTCTCATGGGTAAATGTACTACTTCATACATGTTTGTGTCCTGCCCCTAGCACCTTGTCTCTTATTGAACAAAGCTATTTGTTGAATGTATTAACGAATCATCAAAAGATACCTAGAAAATTTCTTATAGAAATTATACAAAAGTACCATATTAGTTCTACCTATATAAATGTTATGCTTCACCAGTACAGAGAAAGGTACAACATGAGAAGAGAGGATACCATAATGTGAATTGTGCACAGCTAGAAAGGAGCATCTTTGGGAAGAAAAAGACAGTACAAATGTGTCTGTGACATTATTTTGTTTTAGGAGATGTGTTCTAGTTTCAAGAGCACTAATATCCACATCTCCTTTTATCTGAGCACACAGTTGAATTGCATTCCTCAGCCCTTCTTGTATCACTAGTCATATGTCTGTGTGCTGGTCAATGGTATGTGAGGAAAAGTGAAATGTGTTTCATAAAACCTGCCCCGCAGAATCCTCCTTGCTCCCTTGCCCTTCCTGCCTACTGCAGGGAAAGTCCAAGGAAGATCTTGCAAGCCAGAAGCTGGAGATGGCAGAGTCATTGGCCCTCTGGAGTCCTAAGGGACTGTGAGCAAAAGCCCTCCTACTGCTAGGACTCTGCTGACTATCAAAGTTACCTTTGTATAGTTGAATTTTACACATGGCTTGTTTCACTATCACATCTGAATCTATCATAATTTGCATGTGTGTGTGTTTTGGAGGCCACTCGCGTGCTTCTCAAAAAAATAGGTTTCATTACTGGTATTTTATTAGTTTTTAGTTACTGTAAAAGAAAATACTACAAACTTCACAGCGTAAAATGAAGCATATTTATTATCTCACAGTTTCCATAGGTCAAGAGTCCAGACATACCTTCACTGGGCCCTTTAGTTGGAGGGGTCACAAGGCCGCAACAAATGTCAACTAGGACTAAGTTCTCATCAAAAGTTTGTGGCCTTTTTCCAAGCTCACATGGTCCCTTGCAGGTGAAAACCTCATGGTTCTTCAACAGGAAAAAGATCCTCTGAAGTCCAGATGCTTTTTTCAAAAGTCTAATCTGATTAAATCTTACCCACCCCCACAAATCTCTTAATTCCAAGTCAACTAATTAGGGACCTTAATAACATCTGCCACATCTGTTCACCTTGCCATATAATATAAAAGATCATCGAAGTGATATCCTATCACCTTTGCCATATTCTGTTGGCTAGAAGTATTCACAGCATCCACCCACTTGCAAGGGGAGAGGACTGTCACAAGAGGTGACTCACTGAATGTCTCTACCACAGCTTTCTGAAAAATTTTGACGACAGAATTGTACCAACTTATGTAGAAAGTAATGGAAACAGATAAGGACTACTTTTAATGAACTAGGTAAAGTACACAAGATCCACAAAGTAACATGGAATAGCAAATATATGGATTATAAGGCAATGAGATAAATATGATAATCTAAATATTAAATGATTTAGGTATCTTGTTTCATTTGAATTTTTTATCTACATTACTTAAAATTCATTGTAAGAATGGATGAATTAGAGATCAGGAAAGTTCCATGACTCATTTGCTAACTTACCAAAAAACCTACATTTTCTCCAGAAAATATGTATTTGAGTGGAAAATCCCAGAGTAAATCTGATTTTCCTTTTAGGAAGTTTATAGTATTCTTGAGAGAGAAAAACAATAAGGAAAAAAAAACAATAAAATCTTAATTGAAATTTGGCTGCACTATTCCTTTTTCTTATTTTCTAAGTTACTGGCCTTTTCAACATCATTTTTATAGTGTAGTCTAAGAAGGTGACCTAGGTCATATTTTACACTCCTGTTTTAAAGAGGTGATTTTTAGTTATTTTATATCATTTAATTTTATGTGTACTGACCTGAAGAGTATTCACCTACATTCTGGGCATTGTTTAAATGTATAAGAAACACAACTTATTTCCCAAAAGTAATATATGAGGCATGCACTGTTTTTAGCCTCATTTTCCAGATGAGGAAATGGAGCCCAAGACAGGATATGCGTCATGCCTGGACTGTCTCCAATGTCTGTGCTTTCAACTCATACACACTGTGTCTCTTCTCATGACTCACTTGCTTCCACTACTGCAAATGTCTGACTTCTTCTGATGTTCCTTCCCTTGGTTCCCCTCATCACAAAGAAGGAAAAACAGTACAGTCTCATTTTCTATAATTTTCAGGAAATATTTACTTTGTATCTTCTCACTTGGCATAATAAAAGTGACAACAATAATCAGAGAATAACATAAATGCTGTACACATTTTAGAAGAGAGTCAAATCCAGGGGGCAAACTTCCCATAGTACTATAATAAAATGGTTGCATACTGATAAACTTGTGGAGGTTATCAGAAAAGAGTTAACATAGCAGGCAGCCTTTATAAGAAGGTAGGACTTCTTATAAAGACCTGCCTATAAGTTTGGCCCTTGACTAGCATCTAGGAACTTGGATTTCAGAAGTTCTGTGTTCCGCAGTTCTGGCTCATCATTCCCTAAGAATGTGCCTCTAGGGTTTGTACAATGTGGTGTATGCTCTCAATGTGAACATCTGCTCTCTTTCTGTGATCTTGGAATTTTGGTACATGAGAGGCAGAGAGTGCCTATGTGACCAAGACAAATAAAAACTTGGATGCCGAAAAATAGTGGAAGACAAAAATAAGAACACAGAACAGGGGAAACAAATAGAAAACAGTAAACAAAATGATATATATTATTCCAAATATATCAGTGATCACTTTGAACAACAATGATCAGAAAATACCAATTAAAAGTTGAAGATTGTAATGAATAGATTCATAAACAAGCCCCAAATATATGGTGTCCACAATAATTCTATTTTAAAAATGTTTATTTTGAGAGAGAGAGCGCGCAATCAGGGGAGGGGCAGAGAGAGAGAGAGAGAGAGAGAGAGAGAGAGAAAGAGGAGAGACAGAGACAGAGACAATCCCAAGAAGATTCCACACTGTCAGCATAGAGCCTGCCATAGGGCGTAATCCCATGAACAATGAGATTATGACCTGAGCAGAGATAAAGAGAGGGCACTCAACCAACTGAGCTACCCAAGTTCCCCAAGAACTCTATTTTAAATGTGAAGACACACAGACTAAAATTAAATGCATGGAGAAAAATATACCATGCAAAATAAAGCAGGAGTAGCTATACTAATTTCAAACAGACCAGATTTCAAAGCAAGGAATATTGTCAGGGATAAAGTAAATTATTATTATTTAGTGATAAGGGGGTACATTATTTAGTGGGAGGGGGGCCAATTCTGGAAGAAGACACAACAATCCTTGTAATGTATACACCTAACAAAAAAGTGTCAAACTGTGTGAGGCAAACAAAACAAAACAAATAAAACAAAAACAAAAACAGAATTGCAAAGGGAAAGAGATGAATCTAACTACCCTAGTTGGAGACTTCAACACTACTGTATCAGAAATGGACAGATTTAGTAGGCAGAAAATCAGTAAGAACATAATTGAATTCGCCAATACCATCAATGACTGGGTATAATTAACATTTATAGACTTCATCCAAAAACAGTAGAATATACATTTTTCTTGAGCTTATATGGAATATTTACCAACATATACCATATTCTGAGTCATAAAACACACCTCAACAAATTTAAAATAACAGAAATAATACAATGTCTGCTTTTAGATCACAATGGAATTAAACTAGAAATCTATAACAGAAGCATAACTAGAAAATCCTCAAATATTTGGACATTAAACACACTTCTAAATAACATAGGTCAAAGAAGAAATGTCAAGAGAAGTTAAAAAGTATTTTGAACTAAATTAAAATGAAAACACAATTTATCAAAAGTGTGAGATGTATCAAAAACAGTGCTTAGAGAGATATCTTTGGAATTGAATGAATATATTAGAAAAGAAAAGAAATAACTAAAATTAATAATATAAATTTACCCTTAGGAAACCAGGAAAAAAAGGAGCAAATCAATTCCAAAGTAAACCAAAGAAAATAAATTATGATTAGAACAGAAATCGATGAAACGGAAAACAGAAAACCAATAGAGAAAATCAACAAAACCAAAAGCTGGTTCTTTTAAAATATCGATAAAATTTATAAGCCTCTAACCAGACAAAGAAAAAGAGAAAGGACACAAATTACTTGTATCAGAAATGAATAAGTAGGATTATAACTACAGAAATCATGGCTGTTAAAGGTATAATAAAGGAATATTATGAACAATTCCATGTTCACAAATTTGATAACCTGCACGAAATGAAACAATTTCTTGAAAGACACAATTTGCCAAAACTCCTGCGAAAAGAAATAGACAATCTGAATAGACCTACACTTATTAAATAAATTAAATCAATAATTAATACCTTTCACATCAGAAAGCATTAGGCCTAGATGGGTTCACTAGTCAATTCTACAAAACATTTAAGGAAGAAATTATACTGAGTCTCTATAATCTCTTTCAGAGAATAGAAACAGAAGAAATATTTCTTAACTCATTCTGTGATGCCATCATTATCCGAATACCAAAATCAAAGACATTACAAGAAAAGAAACTACAAACCAATACTTCTCATGAACAAAGATGTAAAAATCCTATACAAAGTATCAGCACATTAAATCCAACACAATGTATAAAAATAATTGTGTACAGCAAAGTGAGATTTACCCTAACTATGCAGGGCTGTTCAACATTTGAAAATCAATTAGTTCAATCTATCACATCAACAGGGTAAAAAAGAAAAATCACATGATTATACCAATAGATACAGAAAAAGGATTTGACAAAATCTAACACCAATTCATGATAAAAACTCTCAGTAAACAAGGTATAAAGGGGAACTTCCTCAACTTGGTAAAGAATATCTCCAAAAATCCACAGCTAACATCACACTTAGTGGTCAGAGACTAGAAGCTTTCTCTCTAAAATCAAGTAAAGGGCAAGGATGTTCCCTCTCTACCCTCCTTTTCAGCATCATACTGAAAGTTCTAGCTAGTCCAATGAGATTAGAAAGAAATGAAAACTATACAGAGTGGGAAGAAAGAAAATTATCTTTTTTCACAGATGACAGGAGTGACTATATAGAAAATCTTAAAGAATTAACAACAACAAAAAAATGTTGTAGATCTATTGTGCAATTATAGCAAGGATGCAGAATACAAGGTTAATATGCAAATTCAATTGCTTTCCTATATACTAGTAACAAACAAGTGAAACTTGAAATTAAAAACACAGTATCATTTATATTACCATGAAAAATTAGGAAATAGATATAACAAAATACATAGAAGATCTGTATGAATAAAAACACAAAATCTGATGAACAAAAACAAAGAGAACTAAATAAGTGGTGAAACTGTCCATGTTAATGAATAGAAAGGATCGATACTGTCAAGATGTCAGTTCTTCCCATATTGATCTAGAAATTCAATGCAATTGCAATCAAATCCCAGGAGGTTATTTTCCGGATATCAACAAACTGATTCCAAAGTACGTATGAAGAAGCAAAACATACAAAATAGCCAAAAAAGTTAAGAGAACTGACACTACCAACTTCAATACATACCATAAAAGTCTTGTAATCAAGATACTGCAGTATTAACAAAAACATAAACAAACAGATAAATGGAACAGAAGAGAGAACACAGAATAGACCTAAATAAGTATAATCAACTGATCTCTGGCAAAGGAGCCAAGGCAATACAATGCAACCAAGGTAGTCTTCTCAAAAAATGATGCTGGAACATTTGGACATCAACATGCAAAAAATAATAAATTACAAAATTACAAAATAAAAATAATTTAGACACAGACCTTATACCTTTGACAAAAATGAACTCCAAATGGGTCACATATCTCATTATAAAATAATAAAATTCCAGTAAGATAACCTAGGAAAAAAACTGGATGACCTTGGGTATGGCAATAACTTTTTAGTTACAACATCAAACGCATAAGCCATGAAAGAAATAATAAGTTAGACTTCATCAAAAACTCTGCAATAGACAGTATCAAGAGAATGAGACCACAAGCCGTAAGCTGGGGAAAAATATTTGCAAAAGACATATCTAACAAAGGACTATAATGTAAAATATAAAAAGAACACTTAAAACTCAAAAGTAAAACAAGCTAACAAATAAAACATTATTAAAAAAATGGGCAAAAGACCCAGGCACCTGGGTGGCTCAGCTGGTTAAGCATCCAACTTTGGTTCAGGGTATGATCTCACAGTTCATGAGTTCAAGCCCCGTGTCAAGCTCTGTGCTGACAGCTCAGAGCCTGGAGCCTCCCTTCAGATTCTGTGTCTCCCTCTCTCTCTCTGCCCCTCCTCCACTCACACTGTCTCTGTCTCTGTTTCAAAAATAAATAAACATTAATTTAAAAAAAAAAATGGGCAAAAGACCTTAAAAGTCACCTCACCATGAAAGATAAATATATGTCACCTAAGCACATAAAAAGATGCTTCATATCATATGGCAACAGGTAAATGCAATATAAACAATGAGATACCATCAAACATCTACTAAAATGGCCAAAATATGGAACATTGACAGCTCCAAATACTGACAAGGAAGTGAAGCAACAGGAACTTTCATTCACTGCTGGTGGTGTCACTTTGGAAGGCAATTTGGTAGTTTCTTACAAAATTAAACATACTCGTAACATATGATCCAGCAATCATGGTCTTTGCAAATGAGTGGAAAACATGTCCATACAAAAAACTGCATGTGAATGTTATAGTAGTTTTATTCATAATTGCCAAGCTTGGAAGGAACCAAGATATCCTTCAGTAGGCGATGGATAAATAAACTGTGGTACATCTGGATAAAGGAATATTATTCTCAATTAAAAAGAAATGAGTTATGAGGCCATGAGAAGACATGGAAGAGAATTAAATACATATTACTAAGTGAAAAATGTTAATTTGAAAAGGCTAGATACTCTATGATTCCTCTGTATGTATTCTGGAAAAGGCAAAACTATAGACACAGTAAAAACATCAGTGGTTGCTAGGGGTTGGTTGGGTGGAGGGATGAGTAGGTAGAGCATGGAAGATTTTTAAGACAGTGAAAACAATCTGTATTGTACCATAATGATGAGTAAATATCATTAAACATTTGTCCAAACCCAAAGAACACCATAGCACTATATTGTAAACTACAGATTTGGGGGTATTATGATGTGTCTGGGTAAGCTCATCAATTATAAGGAATGTACCATCTTTGTGATGGATGTTGGTAATAGTGGAGGTTATACATGTGTGGGAGCAGGTGGTATATGGGAAATCTCTCTACCCTCAATTTTGCTATGAACCTAAGTACTCTAAAATAACAAAGTCTAATAAAGAAAGAATGAAAGAAAGGAAAAAAAAAGCTAATGAGTTAATATGTTGAAAAAAACATAAAAAACAAAAACAAAAACATGTAAATTGAATCTCTAATGACTTTCCCTGATAGTCAACATTTTTTTCAATGTGTCCTTTTAATATAATAAAATAGCTGTTGGGGCACCTGGGTGGCACAATTGGTTAAACGTCTGACTCTTGATCTTGGCTCAGTTCATGATTTCACCATTCATGAATTCGAACCCTGTGTCAGGGTCTACACTGATGGCACAAGGCTGCTTAGGATTCTATCTTTCTTTCTCTCTGCCCCTCTTCTGCTTGTGTGCTCTCTCTCTCTCTCTCTCTCTCTCTCTCTCTCTCTCTCTCTCTCTCTCTCAAAATAAATAAACTTAAAAAAATTAAAAAAAAATAGCTGTCATATTCTTCCACTGAGTCCTGTGATGACTTCTAGTGAATCACTGACCCCGGGGGTGATCCCAGGGACTCTCTATGCAGGAGACTATAAGAGTTTGCACAAAGTTCCTAATTGTCATAATTGTTTTATTTAGTTATATTTCATGTTTGCTAGTAATAATATGGTTATGTATCACTGTGGTTTAATCTTCCTGATTAGAGTCACTGTATTCCTTAATCAATAAGGACATTTTATTTGACAGATGATTGTAAAATAATTACTAATCAGTGAAATTTATAAAACTTTGTGCATAGAATACCTAAATTCCGAATAATATGATTTTGCTCCAACCATGCTTGGAAGAATGCTAAGTACTTCTACACTTTATATCTAAACAGATAGAAAATCAGAGAAAAAGTATTAGTACTCATTTGCTGTTTGTGTTGGGTATGTGCTAACAGTGGCCAGTGAAACTACATCTGGAGAAAATGTTATAGCACTCTGCCCATTTTCTCTTTAAGACTGAGCTTCCAGTGAGCCATCTTCCAATGGCTCAATTGATTGAGCGTCCAACTCTTGATTCCAGCTCAGGTCATGATATCAGGTTCATGATCTCAGGGTCGTGAGATTGATCCCTGGGTCATCAAGTCAGACTCCATGCTGGGAAAAAAAGACTGGGCTTCAAGAAATGTCATTTGCTGACAAATCTCAGTTGAGTCCCCTCCCTAGGAACTACCCTTGCCAAATGTTACACTGACTCACCACATATGGTAGTTCAACTTTTTGCTCTGTGCAATCCTGCTACCCTCATTTCCATGTGGGTTTTATTCTCAGTTTACTCCCCAATAATTTCCTGCAAACAAATCTCTATCTCAGATTATTTTTTCAGGAAACCCAACCTAAGGAAAAGTCATAGTATATAGTCTTTGTTAAATTTCTAAAGGAAACAGTCTACCTAGATATCTTTCAATTTATAAAACAAGTTCTAATTTAAAAACTGGTAAGCTTAGGCACCTGGGTGACTCAGTCAGTTAAGTGTCTGATGTTGCCTCAGGTCAGGATCTCATGGTCGTGGGATCGAACGCCACCTCGGGCTCCACACTGAACCTGGAGCCTGCTTGGTATTCTCTCTCACCCTCTCTCTCTTCTCCTTCCCTGCTTACAATCTCTCTCTTTCTCTCTGTCTCTCTCAAAATACATAAATAAACTTAAAAAATGGGTAAGTTAAAACATGATCTTCCTTTCATAAATTCCACTCTAATGAACAGATATCATCCTGAAATCTGATAGTATATTTTAGGCAGATTTTCAAAACCAATTATGAAAAAGAAATAGTAAAAACTACATTTTAAATTTTAGCACAAATAATGTAACACAGTATATAAATTAATTATATGATTTTTTAAATGTGGCAATTGTGGTCCAAAAAATTTCTGTCAAATAGTAAGTTAAATTTCTCACTTTGCACAATTGTAATTCTCCTCTTCTCATGGTTATTTAATCAAGTATTTTTAAAGTATTTTCCATATTCCCATCACTGAATGTTCTGGGGACATGAGAGAAACAATAAATATAAGATCTCTGCACAAAGAGCTTGAAATCAAGAGGGGATTCAAAGGGTATATTCATCACTGAATACTAAAAAAAAACCAAAAAAACAAAAAAAACTGTCTTCAACAGTGTGATTTACTAATTGCCAGATACAACCGGTTGCTTAAATCTTTCTTTCTTTGTCTATAGAAAGTTCATTTTGTTGGGGCGCCTGGGTGGCGCAGTCGGTTAAGCGTCCAACTTCAGCCAGGTCACGATCTCGCGGTCCGTGAGTTCGAGCCCCGCGTCGGGCTCTAGGCTGATGGCTCAAAGCCTGGAGCCTACTTCCGGTTCTGTGTCTCCCTCTCTCTCTGCCCCTCCCCCGTTCATGCTCTGTCTTTCTCTGTCCCAAAAATAAATAAAAAACGTTGAAAAAAAAAATTAAAAAAAAAAAAAGAAAGTTCATTTTGTTTACAATATGAATGAGTCATGATTAGTATCAGCCAATGACAACAATCCTCTTTTGAAGATAATTTTCCAGGTTCTTTTGTAATTAATGATGGTCATGTGACCTGTTTGTGGCCAATAAGATGTAAGGGGATATCAGCAGAAGGGCCAATATGACTTCCTTTGATTTCCTTTGACTTCCTTTCCTGAATTCAGATATGATACCTGAAACATATGTATAGTTGACTCAAATAATATGGGTTTAAACTCACAGGTCCATTCATTCACGGATTTTTTTTATAGTACAGTGTTATAAATGTATTTTCTCTTCTTTACGAATTTAACATTGTCTTTTATCTGGCTTACTATATTATAAGAATACAGCATATAATACATATAACATACAAGATATGTGTTAACTGCTCATGTTATAGTTAGATTTTTAGTTAACAGTACACTATTAATAGTTAAGTTTTCAGGGAGTCAAAAGTCATATGCAGATTTTCAACTCTGTGGAGGTCAGTACCCTTAACCTCTGCATTGTTTAAGGGTCAACTGTGTGTGTGTGTTTGTGCGCACACACGTATATTTGTGTGTATGCATAAATACACATAAGTGTCCCTGTATATGTATATACAATGTGTATGTATATATAGTATGTAAGTTATTTAAATTTTTTTTAATTTTTTTTCAACGTTTTTTATTTATTTTTGGGACAGAGAGAGACAGAGCATGAATGGGGGAGGGGCAGAGAGAGAGGGAGACACAGAATCGGAAACAGGCTCCAGGCTCCGAGCCATCAGCCCAGAGCCTGACGCGGAGCTCGAACTCACGGACCGCGAGATCGTGACCTGGCTGAAGTCGGACGCTTAACTGACTGCGCCACCCAGGTGCCCCAAGTTATTTAAATTTATATAAATCATATATCCTCCATAATATACATCTTTTATTTTTCCTTATTTTTTTTTAAAAAAAATTATTTGAGAGAGAGAGAGAACACACACAAGAGCAAGCAAGAGGGACAGAGGGACAGAGAGAAAGAATCTTAAGCAGACTCCATGCTCCTTGTGGAGCCCAAGGCAGAGCTCAATCACAGGACCCTTGGGATCATGACCTGAGCTGAAATCAGGAGTCAGATGCTCAGCCGACTGAGGCACCAGGTGCCTTATTTTTTCTTTTTTTTATGCAGATATAGTTCCACTCAACTGAGAAACATGCTATCAAATAAGATTACAGCAATATAAACATAGACATTGTTTCAATAATTTCACAATTATAAACAACGCTGAAATAAAATCCAAATGTAAACCTTGTTCTCATGGGCAAGAGTTTCTAGTATGGGATTTCTGGGGCATAACCTATGTACATGTCCATATTTTTTTCTAGATATTGGCAACAGGTCTTCAGGGCTGTACTATTCTCTACTCCTAGTAAGCATACATGGAGGCACCCGTGTCTCCGCAACCTTTCCAAAACTAATACTGTCAGATTTAATTGACTTTTTCAATATGGAAAGTAAAGATAGTATTTCCTTGTCATTTTAATATATTCCCAAATGCTAGCAGCTGAGAAGATTCTCATATGTTTCTTTGAAAATTTCTTTTTAGTTTCTGTTATTTTTACACTTCAGATGCATCAGGTGTTTTAGCATAAGAGATACTTGCAACTAAACTATATCAAAATAATTTAGGGGTAAGGCAGAGGATATGGAAATATCCTTGTGCTAGGGTAGGTCTCAAGCAATAACTCTGTTAATTGATATCAAGGAGAATTAAATCAACCTTCTAGAAAGCTTCCAAGCATTTGAGGAATGACTTCAGTCATCAAGCTTCCTGGATCCAGAGGCACAGCTCTAAATATTTTAGTTTTTTCTTTTCTGCTCTTACAAAATAACCACGTTTTTTTAGCACATAACCTTTCCAGCTACTGGATCTAGCAGTCAGTGCCTCACTGGACATGTTTAACCACGTTTCAAAAGCATATAAGAAGAGCTCTCCTTCCTAAACTCGGTTCAATCCTAAATATAAAGTTATAAATGCAAAAGCACCCATGTGTATTCTAAAGTACTATGCAAATGTAAGGTATTATCTTCATTACCTAGTATTATTGGAGTTAAATTCTAGGAGATTGCGTAGTGTACTTCAAGTGGCCTCCAATTACAAAGACACATCTGAATATAAGAAGTGAATACATTTCTTTTCAGATTATGAATACTGAAGCAAAATCCACACTGGAATTCCCCTACATAAAAAGAAAGTTTAATTTCCTTAAAGTGTATGCCATCTCATTCTCTCGTGTGTAGCGGCAAATTGTTTGCTTTTTACTTTGGTGCTATAAATGCCAGAGAATATTTCTCACATCATTGGATCAGAGGCTTTGGTCCACAATAGATGGAAATGTGAACTAGATTATCCTTGCCAAAGTCACAAAAAAATGCAACTATTAAAATCACACTTTCATATTTCAATGAGGAAAAACTCCTTAGATCTAGAGCATTTTTTTTGAGATGACAAATCTTTTGTTTTATTCTGCTCTGTGTTTTTATAGAATATAACCTCAGCGATGAATTTGTTGGTATCTCTGAATTTCCTGAAGTTCAGAAAAACCATAACCACAAACAATAATTATTCACAAGTTATTGCTGTACATATTGAGTCATAATCACCATTGTCACTCCTTTCATGTGAGAAAATAATGCAAATGATTTCCAAGGAATGACGCACATCTGCACTTGAAACATTGTATGAGTATTTTTAAATTCTCTTTTATTTTTATTTGTTTCAAAAATTATTTATTTTAAGAGAGAAAGAAAGGACGAGTTAGAGAAGGGCAGAGAGAGAGAATCCCAAGCTGGCTCCACACCATCAGCCACAGCCCAATGTGGAGCTCGAACCCACGAGCCCTGAGATGATGACCTGAGCTGAAGTCGGATGCTTAACCCATTGAGCAACCCAGGTGCCCCTAATTCTCTTTTATTTTTATTTCAGCAGGTGCACAATGCAATAATGCAGCAGCAGTTTATAACCCTTGGCTACATGTCTGTAAGTGAAGATGTTTTGACCGAGATCACCCGACCAATGTGGCTGTATGTAAATTTCCCTTATGAGGAAGACTCTCTTGCAGAAAATTCATATGAACACAAACTGTCTCTTTCTCTCTTTCTCTCTCTTTCACACACACATGCACACACACACAAATACATACACACCCTTGGGGATAACCTTTCCTTCAGGGAAAAAATGGGTCTGTAAATCAACTTTCTCCAGACACAATGGCTAGTTATTAGAGATCTCATCTTTTCAGCTAGGCAAGATAATTTCCTAAAAGGTTTCCTCAAAGTAGATTTTGAATTGGAAAACAGTTACTGTAAATTAATATAATGTCACTGGTCTGAGAGGAAAGATTTATGTGCTCTTCCTCCAAAGGCTAGAAACTGAGGAGTTCTTTGTTTAATATCATCCTTTTCATGTCTCCTTTTTTATAAGAGAAACCTGAAGAGCTCATTGCCATGAATGCCACATTCTCTATTAAGCATAAAACTAATCAAACACATATGTATACCGTGTGTAAATGACACTCACTTCAGTGTTGCCACTTTACTTTCTTCCTAGTAAAAATGCTTCAAAACACACACTTCTTTGAAATGATCATTTTACCCCCTGTGCTTTTGAAAGTACCCAGACTTCAGAGAAGTTTTATAAAATAGATTGGCTATTGATGAAAAGTGGCAATTTGCATTATGATCTACATGAACTCACAATCCTAAAAACTGTGTAGAAGGCACTTCAAATAAAGGACTGCTTTCACTGATTGGTTTTTCTGTCAATTCCAATTTGCTACCTTGGTATTATGTTTTCAGTGAGTTTTACTTGTTTGTTTTTACCTCAAATCAGATTCAAGAAAGCCTACAGGTATTTGGTTGTAGAATAGGAAATATTCATTTGTTTATGCATATGAACTTGGTCAATTGTACCATAGTAGCCAAATTGTTCAAATGTTTATATTTCACAAAATTATATATGTTAGAAAATAGTTATGTCCTACTTTATAGTCTATTTGTTGTAAGGAGTACAATTTAGTGACAATTTACCTAAATCCTTTCAATGTAGTAATAAAGTGCTGCTAAAATTTTTTAAAAATTTAAACACAACTCAGAAATAGTTCTCCTACAAAATGAGCTATGATTATTAATTTGACAGCTCTAAAAGAATAAAATGGGACTTAACTTTGTGAAAATGTCAGCAGGTAGGTTTTTAAACTTCTAGAAGTGGCCTTGAAAGTCACTACCTGTACACTTGTATTTGGCATTGAGTTTGGTATAAGTGGGTCACTCTAAAATTTTCCAAAGTCTGGTGACTTCTCCCACAAGTAAATATGAAATCATAGTGGCAGATCATCTTTAAGGTAAAGCTTTGCTTCAGGAAGTCCTGAGTATCTAAGCTCTCTCACTATGACTTAGAATCTTTGATGACAGAATTTGACCTCAAGACTCCTTCCTCCATTTACTTTTAATCATGTATCAATGATTACCTGGTAATAAATATGTAAAGAACATGTGGTTGGCCATCTCACAACAATATACTGAATAGGTACACAATGCCAAACATTTCTTTTGTTTTCCCAAGTTAAAAAAGCCAGATAGAGATTAAAATGCTTCCACTGTTCTGGCTGCTAACTGTGAACACCTTTTACTGTATATAGCTACAAGTAGAAGACAAGTAATACTGCTTAATGATAATAAATATCCAAGAGAAGATCTAAATTTAGGAATAATTTGCATGTGATACTGTATCCCCTCAAAATTTAGGATACTGTGGGTTCTAACACCACAGAGTATACAAATTATATTTCTATTTCTATACTCCTCAATTAAACTTAGTTTAATAAGAGTCATTGAAAGGCACTATCTTTTCAATAAATGTGGTAATGAAAAATTTTAAATCTTTTCCAGTTTTAAAGTATGACTCTCACAACAACTGCAAAGTAGAAGATTGTTCTATGCTGACACTCCTATTCTCAAATTATTATTTGTATGATAGATAATTGCACTTTTTAAGCTTAAAAACAAACGTAGCTTGTCTTACTCTTTTTTCTTGGTCCCAAATGCTGATAGTACCATTTTTTCCCTTTAAAATTATATTGAATGGTATAAGACACTGTACTTTACAATGTAAAGTAAACTAAATAAATTATTTAGTTTAAGTGAATACCTAAGCTTATGAAGGAAAAAATCATAACACTGGTGATGTAACAGAATATAAGACCCAGACAGAACTTACTCCGCTAACTTAAAAATGTTACTGCATTTTGGGGCACCTGGGTGGCTTATTCGGTTAAGCCTCCAACTTCAGCTCAGGTCATGATCTCGCAGTTTGTGAGTTCGAGCCCTGCATGGGGCTCTGTGCTGACAGTTCGGAGCCTGGAGCCTGCTTCGGATTCTGTGTCTCCTTCTCTCTCTGCCACTCCCCCACTTATGCTCTGTCTCTCTCTATCAAAAATAAATGTAAAAATTTTTTTTTAATGTTACTGCATTTAGATTGGTGAATTTTATTACAAATTCTTTACAGATTTTTCTTCAGATCAGCACAAAATATGTATAATTAGACCCTGGGTTTTTATTGTGAAATATTTTTTTCTAAGTTTATTTGAGAAAAGAATTCATCCTAACTCTACTTTACTGAGCTAACTTGCTACGTCTTACTATGTATCTCATTGCATAAAATTCTATCTGACACTAAAGAACAATAATAGTACTTACCAACAGACTTTACAGAAGCTGAAGAAACAATGTAGAGAAAAAAATATTTTCCATTAACTCTGCTGTCCCTTGAATGTTATGTCAAATAGTGAGTGTGAAAATGTATGGTTTGTGGTGTTCTAGTCCCTAATTTAATGTGTAGGATAGGCTGTGAATTTGTCCTGATACTTTTATGCCAAGCAAACTTAGCATAGAAATGGTTACAAATGGTAAGCAAACCTTAGGACATAGTAGGAGTGCAGAGCACTGGATGAACTTAACATAAGAAAAGTAAGAGTTATGATGAGATAAGTAATCCCAGTGGACCTCAGTAATCAGTTGTAAATGTCTTTCAACTAACAAAATCAAAATGTCTTCTTGGAATCATCGAAGGATACAGCAGAAACACTAATTAGATACAGAGGAGCTCTTCAAGATCTGAACAATGTTACTTGGCTTCCTTGAATAGTTTCCATATTTTTCAATGAGATAATTTGTTTTGTTTTTTGTTTCAAGAAAATTAACTTTTTGCTTTAAGCATAATGATTTTCTTATACATCTTTGACTTTAATCCACTTTGGTTCTTAAACAAGAAAAAAAAACCTCATTATTTTTAAGACAAATCCTATTAAGTTAGTGATTATTTTTCTTCACTGAATAAGTTTTGCTAAAAGGTACAACAGTGAATATATAGGTTTAAACATTCAGCATAAAATAGGATTTCTAAGTCATCCGAAAACCAAGAGAGGAACAACAAGAAAACAGAAAATATTATTTTGTATTTTGGTAAAACTGGGAAACTTGGAATAGCCCAATCCCCTCTCCCCCACAGGTAAATATGTGGTCAAAAGCAACAGGGATCAAGTAGAAAAAAATGTAGCAACAAGCTAATATATTAGAGAGTATGAACTAAGCATCAAGCATCTCAGAAAGGGGAAGCAAAAATGAACTTCTCCAAGGTCAGGGTCACTCCTGGAGAAACAAACTCAGAATTCTCTCTCTTTTTTGTTTTTTGTTTCTTTGGTGTTTTGTTTTGTTTTGTTTTGTTTGTTTTGTTTTGTTTTGTTTTAAGGGAGAACAGTGTTATACTCTGTGGTAGCAGGAGAGTACTGAATTTAGGTTAGGTCTGAAAAACAGAGGAAGTACGGCTAAATAAGGAATTAATAGATAAGTCATCTTGCAGAAACAGTTAACCAGTTTGCCATAGTGATTGCAGAAGAAAAGGGAAACTTGCCATTTAAAAACAAAAATAAGGTGCACCAAGGTGGCTCAGTCAGTTGAGTGTTGGAATTCGGCTCAGGTCATGGTCTCACAGTTCATGGGCTCGCACCCCACGTTGGGCTCTGGGCTGACAGCTCAGAGCCTGGAACCTGCTTCGGATTCTGTGTCTCCCTCTCTCTCTGCCCCTCCCCTGCTTGTGCTCCATCTCTCTCTCTCTCAAAATTAAATAAACATTAAAAAAAGAAAGGAGGACATTTTGTTCTAGGTACAAATGACACAGAATGATCAATAAGAACGAATCCTAGCAAAAGTGCCTAAATTGAAAGGTGTTTGTGTAGAAAGGCAAAAATACTATGTCTTGTGAAAAAAGGAAACTTCTGATTGGCCTCAGTTTACCCAGCATCATCCAGAGATCACAGGATAGTGAGGAAACATCTACAAATTCTTTTAAAAAAACCCAAATTGTTAAGAAAAGCTGCCCTATTTTCCAAGTAGAAAGTTATTAGGCACACAGTTTGTACTTGTACACTGTTGCTGAGTTATTCTATAAGAATGTACTAAGGCCAAACTCCAGACAATCCAGGAATAACTAAAAATCGGGTGTAAGAACTCTGTGTGCGGTGACCAGATAAAATACAAGATGCCTAATATCCCTAATATTTCAGGCAACATTCTTGTCCTTAAAAATTTATTCTATTTTTATTTGCAATTCAAATATAAGTGGGTATCCTCTGTTTTTATTTGCCAAAGGTGACAACTCTAACTGCAAAGATAGGTGAATCTTTAACTGCACTAGCATGATAGGAAGAAATGTGAGGTCTATGCTTTCAGAAAAGAATGTGAATGTTTTATCTATTGGCATTTCAGAAATGGCATAACAAAACATGAGAGAGAGAATAGGGAAGCAAGGCGAAAGGAAAGTTGGTTCACAGGTTCCCTTAAATAACTAAATGTCTTCCTAGACACTATCAACAAATCGTTTGGTAAGAATATGGAGTTGTTTCCCTTATTTTGCACTTCGTAACATTTAAGGTAAAAGCCACACAGCTAGTAAAGGGAGGAGTTGAATTTAAACTTGGTTGACTGACACCAAATTTGTCCTTTTTGCATTAGGCATCAATGCCTTTCAAACCATCAAAGCCTTTCTTTCTTTACCTGTAAAATGAGGGAGTTAAATTAGAAAATAATAGCTGATATTTTGCTGTTCACAACAGGGCATACATGTTATATAGGTTTTTTTCATGCATTGGTGTCTAATCCTCACATCAATTCTATGAGGTAAATATCATTATGCCTAATTTAGAGGAAAATAAATTGAGGCTCTCAGAGTGAAATAACTTCCACAACTTGACTAAATGGTCAAGCCAAAATCTGAACCTAGAGAGTCTGGTTGGTTATAGACTTAGCCACATTTCAGAACTAATCTGCCGCCAAGGTCTAGTTCTAGAGTTCTGTAAGACACATACCTTAGTATTCACGACATGATGTTTTAAATAATTTATCACAGAACATTGTATGGTCCTCAGTGAATTACATGTGGATAACAGGATACTATTCAGATGAGTTTTCCCCCAGGGTAAATGAAGAGGAAAATGCCAGGGTTCAATCACACAGAACAATTTCCCCAATTGTGAGTGAAACAAAAGAATTGTTTCAGTACTGTAGGCAGCACATGTTCCAAATAAGCTTTTTTAACCAACGCAGATGGTGTAGGTTTGATCCAGGGCTGTTACATAAACACGGTAGTTTATAAATGAAATTGTTCAACCTCAATGACAAATAGCTGTACATCTGCCTAATAATTATTTCTGTACCATTTTTAGAACAGAGTACTGTAATTATTTTCCATGATTATAAAGAATTTGGGAATGAATCACACAGATGCTTTGCTATTTACAGTTAAAAAATTATTTTCCTCCTCTCTCCTTACTATCCAATAGTATTTCTTTATTATGTTGAGTCTAAAAATTGAACTACGAAAGGTAAATGTAAGCCAACATATTAAAGACAGTAATCACCCAAATTGCTACTGCTGGGGAAATAATTCTACCATACGTACTCTGTTCCATTGATTGTGAAATTGCTGCTCTCATTACATGGTATGCTTGACCCTTAGTGGAGTAACCACCATTTTCTTCTTTTAGAGTTGCAATAATTTCATTGCCTGCCTTTTAGCCTTGGAATAGGTATCTTATCTAATGATACAATGCTCCATCTTATTCCTGTCCATCTCCTTCATCGCTGCTTCACTCTCTTTAGCTGGACTCCTCAAAGAAGTTTAGGTTATTTACTATGTGGCCATCAATCTGGTAGGTGCCATAGGAAACAGAAGGATTTATATTGCAGGGAAGTGTCACTCTGGTTTGGATGGAGAATGAGAAATACAAAAGGAGAGGAGAAAGTGAATACTTGCATAAGGAACTCTTATACAATGCTTTTACATAACTTCTGAGAAGTATTATAGGAATTTCTCATGGGTTCAAATTGACAAGATATTTTGTTAACGAGATGCAAAGCAGGCAAAATTTGTCATTCTACAAGTATATAAAGAATGTTTCTCATATAACTAATGTGTGGTTAAGTCCTTAGGGTAAAGTGGTCCCAGCCCATGCTGGGATCACAGAGGAAAAAGAGGCCTGAAGCCATTCATTAATTAAACTATGTAAGTAATTCAAACAAAAATTAAAAAGTATGCAAAACTCTCTATATAAATATATTTTAAGCCATAAATAAAGAACTTATAGAGGTAATAGAATTACATTTATTAAATAACAGTCATGTGTTTAGTGTCTGGAAAATTTAAATAGAAGAATTAATAGGACTATGGAATTCTGCAAACATAAATTTGATCCTGCTCCATCACTCAAATATGTGACAGGGAGCCCCAGTGAAGAGATCTGACAGTGATAAATATCAGCATTAAAGGAAAAAAAAGAAAAAGAAAAAGGTAGGATATACACTTTTAAAAGACTCTGTGTCTGGGGCTGCCTGGGTGGCTCAGGCGGTTAAACATCGATTTCGGCTCAGGTCACGATCTCACGGTTTGCGAGTTCGAGCCCCGTGCCAGGCTCTGTGCTGACAGCTAGGAGCCTGTAGCCTGCTTTAGATTCCTTGTTTCCCTCTCTGCTCCTGCTCTGCTCATGCTCTCTCTCTCTATCTCTCTCTCTCACTCTCTCTCTCTCTCAAAAACTAATAAACACTAACATTTTAAAAATTAAAAAAATAAAAGACTCTGTGTCTGATGATCTAGTCAATATTTTCAGAGTATACCCATATAAATAAAGTTGGCTCCTATTTTGAATATTTTTTCCATAATAATATGACATTTTGCAAATATTAAAAGTCCAAATGGTTATTAGAACATTACCCCTAAGCTTGCCTCTGAATTCCTATGAATTATTTTAACTGAATAACAAAATGAAACCTTGAATATTCTATGGGGTCAATAACCAATTCTATATGTTAATTAACCTATACCTCTTACAAGATCATCTTAATTTGGTAATTTGAATAAACTGGTGAAAATTTCAGAAATATTTGTAATCTTATTGGCATTCTGGCCATAAAGTTCAAGAAATGTTTGTTAACAAAGTGAACTATAGTCAAAAATTTTTATGAAAGTTATTCATAGCATAAAATATTTTATCTATTGCTTCTATTTGAACTGAAGCAGGAACAAGGCATTATAATAATGTAATATCTAGTTCATTTGACCCATCCAAAATTGATTTGGTGTATGAGCCACTAGCAAATTCATTTATTACTTTAGAACAGCAATGTTATAAATGCTATTTATTCATGAATGACAACAGTCCTCCTACTTTACATAAGCAATTTAACACAGTTCATTTGTTCAGGTGTACATGGTGAGAAACAATTTATATACATTATTCTTCTCTCTCTAGCCACTATATCCCATATTGTATCCATTTCCCAAGAGCAGTTGCTTAGAACAAAAATTAAAAAAAAAGCATCTGAAGGAGATTCTCCTTTATTTTCCCTACACACATGACTTTCCATGCAAAAAAGTTTTCTAGCATAGTTTTTGCCCTGCGTTTTGAAAGAACAAAGAAATTTGGCATTCTCTATGTGGCATAGAAACTGGCACAGTTTTTTCAGTTATAGGTGTCCATTTTGACAAAGCTGGGTTTTTTTAACAATAGTACTAGAAGTCCTGATGAGAATAGTAGTAAAAGTATCTGTACTTGACATCTCTTAAATAGGTCATAAATTCTTCTTGGTAAGATAAGAAGAGTTACATTTTTCACAAACACATACAGTTATGTGGGAAGAGTTAAGAGAAACAGGCAAATAAACTTCCTAGAGATGAACAAATGGAATGATTCCTTCTTTGCTATAATCTTAACCGTGCGCCACGCATAACTGACTGGGCCAAGTATGATTCATAATTAGAGAAGTTCTACCACAATCCTTGGTGTTCCCAAGTTTTACCATGATTCCTCATCTGAAATCTTTGAGGGGAAAGGGACTGAGAACTTCATTTCCATCAAATTTTAGTCTATCTCTCTCATTTGGGGAAACAATGAATGATCTTTCATATTAAATATCTGAAGGGGCTCTTTTAAGAGACAGAATTATCTCCAAACATAACAAGAAAACCAAGATTTTGATACACATCCCAAATTAATTGTAACTCTAATGAGCCCTTTCCATCATTTATATAGGAGTGCATAACAGATAACAGTTGGGAGCCACTGAATGGATAAAGTTTCCCCAAGCAGGTTTCCATTCATCTGCAGTTAAACACTATCTTTCCCTCATTCTTTCTCCCTTCCTCTTCCTTCTCTACTTCTCTCTTCTTGCATAGTCAATAGAATGTGAGACTAGGTCATCAGACTAAGTCATCATTTTTTCCTATTTACCTATTTTTATGATAATAAGGCATTTTGCTTTTGTACTTCTTCCAGGTTTCAGGAAAACTTTCCCTGGCTACTGAGACTATCTCACTTCTACCTTTTAGAATAAAGTTTACTTATCAAATATATTTTTGGAATTTATAAAATACTTATCGTTTTCATTTAAAACTTGTTTGAGTCTTTTTCTCTTTCACATCTTTCTCCCTACTAACAACCGGGGGCAGACAGTGTGGAAACAGTGACCTGAAAAATGCCCGGTGCACAGAGTGGGGAGATTGTTTGATATTTATTCTAGGAGTGCTTCCCTGAGAGGCAGTGTTCTGGGAGATGCTTCTCCTGGACCATGTCTCCCGACCAGAAAGTTCTGCAGGACTTCGGTTCTAATGGAGTTGGGGTCAGGTCTTATTTCACAAGCAGATCAGAGCACACCTAGTTAACACTCACCACATTCAGGCTAGAAACCAAACACTGCTCAAAGCAGGCAAGGAGAGCCTCTGCAGATGGCTGGCCTGAAGAACAGAGCAGCAGAGCACACACAGCACACGCAGCAGACAGTCTCCAGGCCCTGGACACTACATGACCTCTTCTTCATAAGATCATTACTTTAGGTGCAGGAGACACAACTGGCTTTTCTAACACACAGAAGACAAAATACTTAGAAAAAATGCCAAGATGGAGGAATTTATCTCAAATGAAAGAATAACATTAGGCTACAGCAAGATCTAAGTGAAACAGATATAAGTAATATGCTTGATGGAAAATTTAAAGCAACAAGCATAAGGATACTCACTGGGATTGAAAAAAGAATAGATGATATCAGTGAGACCCTTACCATAGCAATAAGAGTTTAAAAAAAAATCAATGAGAAATTAAGAATGCAATAAGTGAGATTGGAAACAGGCTTGATGCAATGAACAGCCGACTGGAAGAAGCAAAGGAACAAATTAATGACCTACAAGACAAAATAATGGAAAATAATGAAGCTGAACAAAAGAAAGAAAGAATTATTCAACATGAGAATAGACTTAGGGAACTGAGTGATTCCATCAAACACAATAACATTTGTATTATAGGAATCCCAGAAGAAGAAGATTATAAAAGAAGGGAGAAAATTTATTTCAAAAATAACAGTAGAAAACTTTCCTAATCTGGAGAAGGAAAGAGATATTCAGATCGAAGAGGCAGAGAGAGCTCATCAAAACTAACAAAAGCAGGCCAACACCAAGACATATTGCAATTAACTTTGCAAAATATAGTGATAAAGAAAAAATCTTAAAAGCAGCAAGACAAAAGACGTACTTAACTGACAAGGAAAAACCCATAAGGCTATCTGGAGGTTTCTCCCTACTGGAATTTAAACTTTGGGAGAGCAAGGTACATAGGAATTTCTTACTACTGAATGGCAAAACCTAGTACATCTATATTTATGAAATGATGGCAATTATGAAGCTACTAGAAGAGGAATACCAAATCTCTTAACCACAGAACATAAACATTTCCATATGAAGAACAGACAAAGTGCTATTGAAATAAAGTGCTCAGCTGTTACACTAGTTTACATAACCACACAACATTTATCATTACTGGTTGATTTCCAGTGGTGCCTATGGAGGTATTATTGTTGAACTTGGTGTCCTATAACTTTCCATTTGGAAACAATAACTATAAGCTACCTATAATCTCTGTATCAGTTTTACGCCAGCTAAGTTCAATAGATTTTCTATATTCTCAAATGAGTAAAAGTCAGACACAAAAGACCCTAACTCTTTTAGGCAGTTTCTTCAAATTTATTGTTTCTTAAAATAGCCATAATAATGGACTAGAAAAATATATGCCATTATCCTGATGGCAAATGAAACAATGAATAAGCAGATGCTTTCCAGAATCGGTTCAACTACACACAAAATGTGCTGTGACATTAGATTTCACCTGTGGAGCTTCTGCATACATTTAAAAACATCATTGCAACATTAAACACCTAGTATATTTTTACTCTACTCCAGATTTTTTTTATAAAAAATTTTGGTTTATAGCCAATTATTGTTAAACATTGCAAGTAAGTACTTCTAAAAGCAGCATTTTAAAGTAGCTCATTAGCCCATAATTTTTCATAACATTTCTCATTTTAATTTTGTGAGTACTGACATAATCCTCAGAAGCTGGAAGAAACCTATAAAGTAGGATGATTTCTTGAGGACAAAACTTTAGAAGCTTTTGCTTTTTAAATTTTCACTAAAGTCATGGGTTACTCAAATCAAAGAAAAAATAAAAATGGCAGCCAAATTAAGAGTGAGAAGGGTAACTGTGCTTATGTGTTCATGCATATATCCATAAAAAAAAAAAAAACTTAGTAGAACCTTCTGGCTGGTAACAGTATGACATCTGCAAAACCATTTTAAAGAGTTCATGGGGTGTTGTTCAAATGTTTGTGGTACCAAAGAGACTAAAGGTCAAATCAATGCTAGTATATTAGTCATGAGTGCTCAAACCAGTAACAGAAGGATTAAGATCTGAAAAACCTGAAACATTTATAGAAACAGTCATGCCCAAAATCTGCATGACAAGCTTTCTTTAAAGATAAAGTCATAATCTTAGAAACCACAGAGATCTAGGTTTGCCTCTTGGCTCTAACCTTTAAGTTACAGGAAAGCGTGGACATTAATAGCTCTGAAATGGTTTACTAATATTCAGTGAAATAGTATGTAGAAAGGGTATAGCAGAGTTACTGCAAAAGTTATACATGTTAATTCATTATAACCCTCTGACTGTGGATTCCATTAAGACCATCTGTAAGGAAAGGAAACTAGAAGGAATACTGAGGTGACGATCAGAAATAACAGCAAATAACACATTGCACTTACATGGCACCTGGAACTCTTGCTCTACACATTTCATACAAAATCTACTCACTTAATCCTAGTGACACTCTGAAGCAATACAGATACAGACACAGAGTGGTTAAGTAACTTACCTGAGGTTATATAATAAGAGGGAGGCCGGGCCAGGACTTGAACAAAAGCCGTTAACCCCAGAACCCATGCTATTCTGCTCCCCCAATATGTAAACCATTGTTTACATAATTTATGGGTCTTAATTAAAACCAGTTAATAGTGTTATTTAAGTGGAATAGACATACACATTCTTTAAAAAGTTTACGTTAAACTTTGTTTATAAATTTCCAACAAACCTGGAAGCATTTGGAAGGCATAATTTGATATCCATGTGGCATAAAATACTTTCAATCCAATGCTGTGGTCCCCAGGGTCACCTCAAAGAGATTGGTTGTTATCACTTACAGCTGCTGAAACTCAGGTACAAAACATGTCCATGTGGATGACACAGGAGCAGAACCATTGAATTTCATGAGCACTGTTTCTCATGGCTAATGCTACAAAGAGCCATTAGGGAAACAATCAAAATTTGTTTATTTATTTAAAACTTTTCAGAGCAATGTTAGATTTACTAATATTAATGATACTAATCATCATATTCACTTTGCTAAATATTTTACATATGTGATTGCATTTGCATCTTAAAATAATCATATGGAGGAATCTATTTTTATACCAGTTTTAAACACAAAACAACTGGGGAAGAAAATACGGATTTTTAATTCACCCAGCTAGTAAACAGTGGAACCTGAATTTGAATCCAAATCTTTGCCTGGAAAGTCTACTTGAGACTGCTCCTATGGTGATGAAGATAAAAACCTTTTAGATAATTAAAATGAAAGATTAAAAAATCAGAACTAACTATTGTACTGTTCTCATCTGCTGTTGTCATCTTTTTCCTTCTGATTGGTGTCTACAATTGTGCAAGAGAAGTGGATTTATCAGAAGTAGAAATTCTAATGTCAAGGAATGGAGTAAAACAGACTATAATTGCCCTGTTAGTGGCATTTCAGAGAAAGTAACAATTGAAACTTAGTATACTTATTCTTTATATCCTGTAGTGATTTATTTAAAGTCAAGTTTTCTAACTGTAAGAACTTTCATTAAAGATCTAGTTCACTGCTATTGCAGGGAAATTTTTTTTCTTTTGAAATGGGATTCTTAAAAACTTTTGAATACTAAATCCATATTTAAGGAATATTGACTAACAAAAATACCACGCAGAGATCACATTTAAGGCTTTCAATATTAGTAATTAAGTAACCCATCAGTATACAGCAGAAAACTCCAATAACAAGCTTTTAATATGATGGTTGTTCATAGCACATGGGCAGAGAATGTTCCACAAGTGGGTTAGGACACTCACGTCATCCAGAAGACTTGCTTATCAGTCAAGAACAACAGTCTCCAAAGAGGCACACTGATTCTTTGCTGGAGGCATGAGGTATTAGGGAATTACTTCCACGCAAGCATGTGCCACATTGAGAGAAGAAGTCATTTAAAATCTAGTGGAATAAAACCTAGGAACTATCATAAATCACAACCCTTCTGAACTGAAAGTTATCATGTTTAGTCACATGACAACAAAGTTCATCTAGTAGTGTCACACTCTGAGAAATTTGCCTTTCGATATTTCAGTATATGTGGTAGCACTTATGAATGATCATGACATCATTTTCAAAAAAAATTTATATTGCAGGTGCAATTACTTTTCCAACATTACACTAATCTTGGCCCTTAATCTTGTTGGGAGCTAAATTGTGAATTTTTAGCATAACAAAGTGAAAATAACATGGGCTCTGGAGTCCAACTTATCTGGGTCTTAACTTCAACCTGATTTCTTGCTAGTGGGTGATCTTAGTCATATCACTTAACCATTTTAATGACCAGTTTCCTCATCTTTAAAACTATGTCTTTTTATAAGAAGAAAAATAAATGTTAAGTAATTAATCAAATAAGGTATCCTCAGTTCATTGCTCAGAGCCGCTCACATTCAGCCAAAAATGTTGGATTATTGAGTTATGAACAGAAAGATAGTCCACCTTGCCTATTGAAAAGTAGTACCATTATGGATGGCAGTTTGGCAATATGTATTAAAAGACTTAAATATTTTAACATGTTTTCCATATATCAATTAAGCAGTGTCAAATTTGAAGAAATGATCTTTAAAAGTCTATAGAGAGGATCATTCTAGAATTTTATAAAATAGTCTATGACAGAGGAATGGTCAGGTAAATTATAACAGTTATTCAACTTATTGTAACAAATGAAAAATTAATGAAAATCAAGTAGCAACTGAAAAATTGCAGGGTAAATAACTGCATAAAACTATTATTATAATTTCTAAAATTTAAAAAAATGCCTAGAACTAATTAATAAGGGAATGCATCAAAACTGTGGCGTTATGGATTTGAGTCTTTTTTATCCTTTTAAGTATTCATTTTCTGTAATGTGTTGCCATTACTTAATAAATAAAGCAAGTAATTGATAAGCATTCATGTCAACCCTACCTTCAGACAAGGCATTGGATTTCAGAGGAAACTGGAACACACATTGAATATAACTTTATTGGTACCCACTCTACCTATTTCTCACAAAGGAAGGTCTTCATTATTCAAGGGTGGTGTGTGTGTGTGTGTGTGTGTGTGTGTGTGTGTGTGTGTGTGTGTGTTTAATGTATGTGTACTCACCAGGTTTGGAGTAAGCACTGTATCTCAAATTTTCAGTGTCATAGTAACATCACTTGGTGTGGTTGAGAGTTGGGGTAGAGTGTGCAGAGGAAGGAACGACCAACTACTACCCCACAATGACTCACCAATAATAAAAAATAAAGGAGGGGGCACCTGGGTGGCTCAGTCGGTTAAGCATCCGACTTCGGCTCAGGTCACGATCTCGTGGTATGTGAGTTAGAGCCCCACGTCGGGCTCTGTGCTGACTGCTCAGAGCCTGAAGCCTCTTTCAGATCCTGTGTCTCCCTCTCTCTCTGACCCTCCCCCGTTCATGCTCTGTCTCTCTCTGTCTCAAAAATAAATAAACGTTAAAAAATTTTTTTTAAAAAATAAAAAAAAATAAAGGAAGCGTTGATTCTTCTCTGGTTACATAACTTCAGAAGTGTCACATTGGTTGAGTAAAAAAAAGAAAAGGAATTTAAAGCAAAAAGTCTTTCTTGGTTGACAAAAATATTTTAGTAACAACAAACATGATTCTCTAGGGAAAAAAAAAGCTTAGAAGAGATTTTAAAAATATCAATAGACTGTGATTTGTGTGTAAGTATATCATTTTTCAAATTTCACTGTTTTCTCAAGTTTTCTAAGCATATGATAATACTCAAATGGTATAAAACTTCAAGTACTCTGATACTACTTTGATTCATTCTTAATACTTCAATCAGCTTTTAGTTTCCATTGTTTGGCACAATTTTCAGGGTGAGAAAAGCATAAGGGGCTACAGCTGAAAGTATGCTCACACATTTTCTTCTAAAAATTCTGCAAATGCTTCCATGGCCTTTCAATAAGAGTGTCACACAGAAAAAACCTTTGCCTTCAGTGAAATCTCCATACAACGATCTTGATGATTTTTCTTGGTTTAATCCTAATTCATAACCTAAGAATGTTTTTTTTTTTTACAAGTTGAACTTAACATTCTCTACGGTCTTAAAGATGATTCTCAAATCCACAGTTAGTATTCAACTGATTTTGGCCTTAGAAAGTCTTCATTAAAACCTTTTCCTTATATATATTTATTGGACATAATGAAGAATCATTGCATAAATCTTTAATAATTAATACTGTTTTCCATCAAGAGTAAACACAATTTATTATTCATCTTTTTACCTCTCATTTGTAAATCTATGAATATAGCAACCCAGCAAACATATGGCAATGAATTTTTTGTGGATATTATTCCACTAAAGATTAATACAACCTAACTGTGTCAACAGATTGATGTTGAGCATATGTTTACTCAACAGAAAATTTCCTAAGTCAATCAATAATATTTTACTGAAAATTCATTTTTAAAATACTCTATTATTAAGGAAAAATCAATTTACCTTTTAGAGCTTTCAATAATATTTAATAATTTTGTCTGCTACATACAAAGTCAGAAAAATATTATGTAAAATTTTGTGGTATTTCAGTATACAACTAGAAAAAACAGAGGTGTAAAAATGAATTGTAAAATCTTGATCAAAAGAATATTTATTATATTTTAAAATTATTTGAAAATAATTTATCTTGCTTCTGGACTAAAATAATCTAATTTGAATTCTTCTAGCTCTGAAAAGATTAAACACCCAGCATATTATTTAGACTGAGAAGTTTTTCTGAAAGGCAAATTATACTATTAAGGAGTATTGTATTTAAATTTCATATCCACAGGTTCACTATAATTCAACGGATACATCATCCATAGATGAAAAGTGACATGGAAACGGAATTCCTTATTCAAGAAGAAAACATACAAATAAGCCCAAACTGAGGAATAATTTGTAACATGAAGATGTTTGAAGGTTTATAAGATTTGGTAAGAGAGGAAAAGAAACAATACCTTTAGGTTATTTGTATTTTGAGAATCATTGAACATTCTTAAATTTTGTCAATCTATGACAATGGTAGTATATTTTACCAAATTCCTAAAAACAACGGGGGAAAATCACTTTGGTGATCATGGTACAGAATAGTTAAGAAGATTTATCATCCTCAGTCCAATATTTGAAAAAGAGAACTCCCAAGAGAAAGGGCAATATCTGGAAATAAGGAGAAATTAAGGAATATTCTTGGAGCTTTAATGAAGAAAGGTAAAGAAGGCTATGATACAATGCTATCGTTGGATAGAATCAGAGACCCATTTTGAGTTCTCATCTCATCATGGCAGTTTAAGGGCGGAGGGGGTGCTATTCCAACATGACTGTGAATACAGACGGGTTTGTGGTGGGTAATAAGACCACTGTCTGTGCCAGTCCTGAGAAGTATAGTTATCATATTGGTTACAGCATAGTCAGTGAGGTCTTTCCTTTGAACAGATCATTTCTTCACGAATTGATTGAATCAGAGGGAGAGAGTGGGCTCCTGCCCTCCTATAGCTTTGTAGCTAACATTCCAGTTGGAGTTGGTGCTCCTCTTTCCCTTTGAGGTGGATAAAGGAAAGAACTGCAAAGTGGAATCACGTGTGTGTGTGGATTGGGAGGGGTCTTTTCAGGACAGAGGATGACTTAAATCTTTTATGTGTTGAAAAGTGCCACATGTTTTCAAAAGGGGCTTTTCCTGTTCTGAATATAACCATTCTGGGCAATTGCACATAATTGTAATGAATAGAAATAGAAAACCCACAGATGGAAGAGATTCTAGTGCTGGCTGGCTAGCATGGGAGCAAGAGCCTCCCCCTGAGTGTGAAATGATGCTAAGTATATTAGTTTCCTCTGGCTGCCATAACAAAGTGCCACACTTCCGGCAGCTTAATATAACAGAAATATATTCTCTCACAGTCCTGCAAGCTAAAAGTCCAAGAATCACAGTATTAGCAAGGCCATGCTTCCTCTGAGAGTCTGGGTAGAATTCTTCTTTGTTGGGGTGCCTAGATGGCTCAGTTCGGCTAAGCGTCCTACTTCGGCTCGGGTCGTGATCTCACGGTTCTTGAGTTCAAGCCCCACATTGGGCTGTCAGAGCAGAGCCTGCTTCAGATCCTCTGTCTCCCTCTCTCTGCCCCTCCCCAACTTGTTCTTACTCTCCCTCTCCCTCACTCTCTCTCTCTCTCTCTCTCTCAAAATTAAACATTTAAAAAATCATTTTAAATATTAAAAAAAAATGAGTCTTCCTTGTCTCTTCCTAGCTTTTGGTGGTGTCCATCAGTGCTCAGTACTCCTTGGCTTGCAGCTGCAACATTACTCTAGTCTCTGCCTCTCTTGTCATACAGTGTTCTCCCTGTCTGTCTCTATGTCCTCACATGAGGGTTGGCTCTCTGACCTCTGACTTTCTCTTTCCTTTCCTATAACAACATAGTCATATTGGATTAAGAATCTATCCTACTCCAGTATGACTTTATCTTAACTATTACACCTGCAATGACCCTATTTCTAAATAAGGCCACATTCTGAAGCACATGGGGTTAAACTTCAGTAAATCATTTTGGAAAATACAGTTCAACCCAAAATACTGTGTAAACCAAAATTTTGACAAAACCAACAGTCTCCTTGCTTAGGTCAGAGTTTGCTTGGCTAGAAGACTATGTCTTAATCAGTCCGGACTCCTAAAGCCAAAAAAAAAACAAAAAAAAAAAAAACAAAAACAAAAAACAAAAACAAAAAAACAAAAACAACAAACAAACAAACAAAAACATCTTAGACTGAGTGGCTTAAACAACACAATTCATTGTTCACATTTTGAGACGCTAGGAAGTTAAAGATCAGGATGCTGGCTGAGTCAGTTCCTAATGAGAGGCCTCTTCCAGGTGGAGAGAAAGGGGGCGTGCTCTCTCCCTCCTCTTCTTACAAGGACACTAGTAACTTCCTTACCTAATCAATTTCCAAAGGCCCCACACTAAATATTATCATATTTGCCATTAGGGTTTCAACATTTTAATGTGCGGGGACACAAACATTCAGTTCATAGCAGACGATTAAAACTAATTCTTTTCTTCAAGTAAGTTTGAGAAGTCATAGAACATGATGTTTTAATGTTTACCAAAGTGGGAAAGGTTTAAACATAGCATTTTTATGACCAAGACTAAGAAAAATGATCACTTCTTATAATCACTGATTTTTATTTCACTGCTTACTCCGTTTTCTTAACATGCCACATTTTGTAGGTCCCATAATTACCTTTCCCCTCTATATTCTCAAAGGTTTTTGTTTACCCTAATTCTACACTGCAGAGAGATTCAAAAATGACGCTGGTCTTTCAAGTTTCCATTGCTCTTAAATAGATCTCTAGTAAATTTTACTTTTCTATTTGATTTTTAATTCTAGGAACTCAATACCATTTTTATTTCCATTTTACATTTAATTCATAAAATCGACTTTCATGCAAAATTAGTAGACTGTCCAAGTTTCATTTCAAGTCAAAAAGTATGTGCTAAGCATCAACCCAGCCTTATGTGGTAGTTAATAAGATGGACTCTGCAGCTAAAATGCATGTGTTCAAATCCCTGCTCTCTTATATCCTTGCTTTGTAATATTGGCCAGACTATTTAACTTTCTATGCCTCACTTTGTGATCAGTAAAAAGGGGATAATGATAATAACTAATAATAATAATAATAATAATAATAATAATAACTACCTGGTAGGGTTATTTTTAAGACTAAAATGGTTAATATACTTAAAATATTAGAGTAATGCCTGGTAAGATGAAAAGTGTTGTGCAATATAAACTGTTATTATTATATTATTAATGTATAAACTGACACTGAATAATGGCAATGCTTTTCCCTTTAGAAAGATTTCTCATGTATCCAGTTTAGGATAGACGGAATGGGAACCTGGAAATAGATCCTGTTTCTGACACTTACTGGCTATGCACACTTAGACTGGCTATGGAAACTTGGCAGTACTCAATTTTATGTCCTGAAGATTAGGACTAGTCTATCTTACGAGGGTTGAGAAAACTTGGATAAAGTGCTCAGAGCAGTATTTGATCAATGACAAGCTTTCAGTACTAACTCCTTCCCCCTTCCTTTCTTCCACTTTGGCTTTGGACAGTGGGGAATAGGAACTGGAAAAATAGAAGTCTGGAGGATCCGAGAGGAATTAAAAAGTTACTGTACTTTCGATAGTACATGAGAAAGGAGGCAGAAAAAGAGCCATTAGCAAGAAGAAATGGAGAAAAAAGTAAGAGGCACAGTCAATGCATTCTTGGTAAACGATGACATGTGGGGTTAATGCGAAATGGGGAAATAAGTTATGAGTCAAAGGCTTTTGCAAAAGAAGTTCTTAGGGGGGGTACCACTTTTTTACGCATGTTTTATCAATCAAGCATGTAGTAGTATTTGAAATGATGCATTTCTCTACCCTTCTAAATATGCAAACCCATAGTACCATCATTTTAATATTTTCATTATTTTTATTTCATTACTTCCCCCAGTTTTGTTTCTACTAAGCAGTCATGGTTTCTCTGCAACCTTAGAGAAACATTTTAATATAGCTGTTAAAAAAAAAGCATTTTCATCTGGGATGATATTATTATAAAACCCATTTATGAAGTGCTTGTCTGTTTCATTGTTTATTTTACTGTGGGCTCTATTGTGCTTGTAATGACTTTGACTATAATTAGTATCAGTAAACCCTCTGGAAATAATTTCAATATTGCTAGCTATTTAAAAATCAGTACCAGAATTATTAATGATTTTGGAGAACATTTTCTCATGATAGAAGGCTAAAAAATGTACAAGAGAGTGCTTTGAAATATATAACACATGCAAGAAGTAACAGTTTCTACTATATTATCTAATATAAGTGAAATCACTGAATAAATTAATACCCATATAACCTAATCAGACTTCTAATCCTAATTTAAAAACAAAATAATACTTATAAAATATAAATAAAAACAAAATTCCAACCTTAAAATTAGTTAAATCCTATCAGAATTTGGTTGGAAACAGTAATTTGTATCCAATGAATAATTTATGTTTTAATACACAAAAACTAAAAGTTTGCTTATAATTGTGTTTATTTCTGCAAAAATTAATATTATATATTGTTGTCATTGCTTTATTAGCCATGAAGAATTTTTCTAAATTTGGGCTACCTTAAGACTTTACCTTCCAGCTTATTTTTTTTAATTATTTTTTAATTAAAAAAATTTTTTAGTGCTTACTAATTTTTGAGAGAGAGACACAGGATGAGCAGGAAGGGGCAGAAAGAGAGGAAGACACAGAATCTGAAGCAGGCTCCAGGCTCTGAGCTGTCAGCACAAAGCCCAATGCTGGAGATGAACCCATGAACCATGAGACCATGTCCTGAGCCGAAGTCAGACGCTCAATCAACTGAGCCATGCGAGCACCTCTACCTTCCAGTTTAAATAGGAGAAATAACTATGATATATATAATTCAAAACTACAGAAGAATGAGAAAATTTTAACAAAATTTTATGGAATGAAATATAAGGTTTAAATGGAATAAATTTAAGCAGTTGATATTAACCTCAAAATCATAGTGATGATATTCAAGGTAATTTACTGGTAAGATCTGAATTCCAAATGTCCTATGAGGAGAAATGGTAAATTATACTAAATAAGAAAAACTAAACCAGTTTTGCATTAATAATTTCATAATCTATAATAGGAAGAAAGAGTTTAAAAGTCACTGGCATGTCAACATCAAGCTTTCAGATTTGAAACTCATAAAACTTAGAGTTCTAATTTGGTGATTAACAGGACAGTTCTGAACAAAACCCAGTAGATGGCAGTAGGCTGTTACAAAGACACCAGGAAGACTAAGAAATAAATTATACATTGCCAACTTTACATATGTACATAGAGAATTTAATTAATAAATTAGTCTATCTTTTGAACATATCCCCAAATGCATTAGTATATCCTCATTTTGTGGCAGTAATTGACACATTCCTGAACACTGCAAACATGTAATATTTTTATCAGATGGCAACAATTATTCTAAACCAAATCTCAGTAAAATACAATCATAATCAATGAATTTAGAAATTGCCCCATATAAGTAAAAGAAATGTTAACCTTAAGAATATCTAATTCATGGGGCTCCTGGGTGGCTCAGTCGGTTGAGCGTCTGACTCAGACTCAGGTTGTGATCTCGCGGTCTGTGAGTTCGAGTCCCGCTTCAGTCTCTGTGCCAACAGCTCAGAGGCTGGAGCCTGTTTCGGATTCTGTGTCTCCCTCTCTCTCTGACCCTCCCCCGTTCATATTCTGTCTCTGTCTCAAAAAAATAAATAAACGTTAAGAAAAAAATTTTAAAAAAAGAGTATCTAATTCATCCAGTTGAGAAAAAAAATTAAGGAGGCAACATTCTGCAATGGAAACTGTGCAGGACCAGTTACTTTAAAGGTAGGAGTTTTAGATATGGTTTCTATACTTACTACTGTATAATTGTGAACCAGTCATTCACCATCTCTGTGCCTTAATTTCCCCATCCATCACAACACTTTCCTAACATAATCCAAACTCTGTATACACAAAATACAATGATGTATATAAAAGTAACTATAAAACACTATGCAAATATCAGATTATTTTCCCCAATGCAGAAGGCAAAGATAGTTTTAGGAAGAGAATTAATCCAAAGACATTCAGTGCTTCAGTTGAATTAAATAAAATGAAGCCTGAAGAGAAAAGTTACTGGATTTGGTATTTGCGAGTTGAGAGTATATCTTGAATAAAATGGTAAATATACTATAACCTGCATAAAGAAGTTTTCCTTCGCATTGCCTCTATTATATTGTTTAGTGGTTATTTACATCGGCTCTGTAGTCAAGACCAGCTAGGTTTATAACTCATGTTCCAGCTGTGTGACCTCAGATAAATCACTTAAGTCTCTGTGTCTCAACATGTTCATCTCTATGATAGGGACCATAACAATAACTACCTTAGCTTGAATAAATCCCTATCAGCTTCTTCCTTAGTAAAATGAAGATAACATCTACTCATTTTATTGTGAGCTTCAAATGAGAGATTGTCTATGAAGGCTATGCAGATATAATATGGTAGTTTTTCCATTGACTGATATTTGAATTTGATTTTTGATTAATTCTATTACCTATTTTGTCTTATAATGATACAAATGTATCCAGTCATTTTGTACCGAGGAGACATCCAACTGGATGATTCGTAAACACCATTTCTAAGAATAGCCTTCAATAGTATAAAAATTTCCCCTTATGACAGCAAGCAAGAGATGAACCACACATGAAATATACCTAGTCCCTTGGCATGTTCCCTATTCCTCAAACAAGAAATTGTCCTATTATCTGTCTACCATAAGTCAGTCAAAAATCATTACAAAGATTTAAAAATTCTGTTACTGTCCTAATAAACCTTTTCCAAAATGTGAATGCTGTTAGTTTTCCTGAAATGCTTCTGATTTGTTTGGATCATCTTGCATTTTCTCATTCAACCTGGTTGTGAAATAGATTTGTAAGTTGAAGGTATTATTTAAGGACATAGAAGATGGGCACGTGGGTGACCCAGTCAGTTAAGTATCCAACCCGATTTCAACTCAGGTCATGATCTCATATTTCATGATCTCATGGTTGGTATGTTTAAGCTCTGTGTCAGGCTCTGCTCTGACAGTGTGGAGCCTATTTGGGATGTTCTTACTCTCAAAATAAAATAACTAAAAACAGAATATTGTTTTTGTTTTTAAGAAAAGGACATAGAAGAAAGTTTATTTGTCTACATGAAGGTAAATAAGCCATGACTCAAAACTCATTAGCAGCCCCATTAAACTATGGTTGTGGAATGGTAACTGTGGGAAATAAATGAGCTTTTATTTGTCTAAATACTCAAAAGTTATGTATGTAGTGGTAAATTTGAGACATAGATTTAAAATGTGTATACTTTATTTTGAATTAATGCATAATCTATATAAATATATTCTCACTGTAAATTAATGTATAAATATGCACTTTGAAACAGATTATTTTGTTTTTATTTTTGTGGAATTGCTTTTGTGGCAATGAATAAATATGATGGATTCAGTCATCCAATGGGAATATGTAGTAAAGTGAGGGAGAACTGATTTTGGTAAGCCGTCTTACACATTTGCCTTATCCAATTCCAGATTAAAGAATCTTGTCGCTAGCAGCCAAATAGGGTCCAATTAATTTGCTAATCAAGTAATATAGGAGATCTCAGGAGATATTTGCATTTAGGATTTTCTGAAGATGGGAAAGAATAATGATAAAGCTTGTAACTTGAAATAAAATTCTGTCTACCAGAAATTTAAGTTATAACATAAATTTATGTAATAACTAAAATTATTATACAGTGGGACTGTTAAATAAACCATCCCTTCCTCATTATGAAAGTAGTTGGTGATAACCCACATTAAGTATGGCAAAGTAATTCCCTGGTGTTTCTGTGTTCTTACCTCAGCTTTTCACATACTCTGCTCCACATTTCTTCCTTATAGGGGTTTAGCTAAACTCACAGAGGTGCATTGTATTCTGCTCCTATGGGTGGTATGATTTGCCTCCATATACAAAGGTCGGCAATTGCTCTGTCCTTCTAAGCAATGAGTAGGTGACTTAATTATGGAGTTCAGATCTCAGGGTTCGTTGTTGGTGTACAGCTAAGCTTCTCTCTTTGCCAGCTATCAAGTGATTTATATCTACCTAACTTCTCAATATATTTCTTAATTTGTTCTGAACTCAGGAAGAGAAAAAAGTTGCCACTTATTAAGCTCTACGAAATTCCAACAATGAAGAAAACACAAGTATATAGTTTAGAGATACATAAATATGTAGTACAAATATAAAGATATGCCTGAAAATAATGTACTCTGACCTTAGGCAACATTGAGACCTTAGTAGTGTTCACCATGCTGCATTTCTTGAGCTGGATATTAGGCATACAAGTGCTTGTTAATTCATTCTTAGAAGTATTTCTGCAGTTTTCTTTATCTAAGCTGAGCACTCACACGTTATTCTCTTTCCTCTGCTTTTGTCAGTTCTCTGTCAGTCTGGGATGAAAGGAGGGTTTATACATAAGTTTTGGCAAGGAAGAGAATAGCTTCATTTCTGATATACACACTAAAAACTGGATTTTCCATTTTTTGGTACCATGAAATTTCCATTAAAGGAGGCATAAGACTGTTAACTGTGTAACCTTCTAAATGACATTGTGTAACCTAATAAATGACATTGAGAGTTTGGGTTCTACCCAAAAGCCAGATCTCTTGGTTTTCCCTTAACCTGTGAAGAGTATCAATATATCACATAAAATCAGGGTCATCATTGTGTCAGCAAGTTTGGAAGGTGTTCTAGGGTAATGTATCAGTACTTACTTGGTCCTTGAAAAAGATTAATCTCTTTAAATCATTCCCATAGCACAGATTCAAACAGCAGCCAAATGTAATAAGCTAATTATGGGTAAGATTCAAGTGTCATTCCTTATTAAATCAACGCTCTAAAAACCCTTCCTACGTTTCCTAATCAGTAGACATGAACAATTAACATCTAATTAGTCATCCATCACCCTTGCTAAAAATGTTTTAAAAGAAAAATTAAAGAGATTTCTCTCATAAAGATTTCACTGAAAATGTGTAACAGTGTCCTTTTCCACTTACATATTCATCATTTGCTACCTAGCAGCCTACTTGCTAAGATGATTATTTTAAACATGAAATCTATTAATTGGAATACTCCAACAATATTCAACAATCCCATCATTATATGGCTTTAAATGACTTTATTGACAATTAGTCTAACCAACTGACTTTACAAAGAAGGACACTGAGACTAATGGGGGTTTAACTTATTGATAAAGCCACAGTGGCATATAAGGTCAGATCTCAAAGCAATGTCTCATCTGCCCATGTTTCTTTCCTTTATAACTTAAAAAAAGAAAACAAATTAATGCTTTCAATTTACTTCATAAAATCACCAAGTTCCTGTTATTATTTGAGTATTACTACTAAGAGCTCATTTCCATCTAGCTTTAGCCAATCTGAATAATAGCCAATTTGAATAACTTAGTAGATACAAGCTAAGAACCTAAAGTCAGAGTAGCTGGGTTCGAATCTCTATCCCAGCACTCAATAACTGTGTGGTGTTAGATCAGTTACTTAAAGTCTCTGTGTCCTTCCTGTCCTTCCTAAAATGAAGATGATAACAAAAGTTGGTTTCAGGATTAAATGAATTAATACTCTAAAATGCTTTAGCAATCTATGTAAAATTTAAGTACTCATTAAATGCTGCCTATCCAAAATCTAGCATCTCTTAAACTTTTTTCATATTTCCTCCAAATTCATTTTCTATAAAATAATAAGCACACTGATCTATAACAGAATGAGACCACTGTTCAGACAATCCAGCTCCTGGATTTTGTATGTTCCCACCATGTCTATCTAAAAACAATAGAGAAGATCCATTACCAGGAAAAGTGGAACATGGACTAAGTAAGTGAAGCAGAAAATGAGAAAAATCCAACAGTTAAATCATTCCCAAACATTAGATCGTTCTCATATTCATTCAGGTTTATAGGTACCCTAGTCCTGGCAAACAACCTCTGCATATACATGGTTTCAACAGTAGAAGTTTGACTAAGAGACATTATGAAAGTAGAAAATTACAAAGTAATTTAATTTGGATCCTAAAATAAAGTTCTAATGAATATCAAGAAACTCAGTGATACCAATTGCCTAGATTTGAAGGCATGCAGGGGAAGGTGGCTTGGGTGTTTTTTTCATTTATTTTTCACTGGAGCTGTGGCACGTCCCACCATGGTCTTAATATATTTCTACTAAGCTTCCCAGCTTCCTGTATTTCTAGCCATCCAGAGGATCTATAGTATGGAATATAAATATGAAAACATGATGATCAGTTTATAATGCTCTTCTCTTCCTCCATCCTATTGTGCATTATTAACGTCAAGAATTTTGGAGCACCTGCAGGGCTCAGTCATTTAAGCTCCCAACTCTTGATTTCGGCCTACTCTTGATCTCACAGTTCATGGTATCGATCTCTGTGTTGAACCTTGCATTGGGCTCTGTGCTGACCGTGTGGAGCCTGCTTGGATTCTCTCTCTCTCTCTCTCTCTCTCTCTCTCTCTCTGCCCCTCGCCCACTCATGCTCGTCTTCTCTCTCTCTCTCAAAATAAATAAATAAACATTTTAAAAAAATTAGTTTTTCCTCAACAACAGTCTCATATTTAAGAAATGTTCTTTGAGGGGTGCCTGGGTGGCACAGTCGGTTAAGCGTCCGACTTCAGCCAGGTCACGATCTCGCGGTCCGTGAGTTCGAGCCCCGCGTCGGGCTCTGGGCTGATGGCTCAGAGCCTGGAGCCTGTTTCCGATTCTGTGTCTCCCTCTCTCTCTGCCCCTCCCCCGTTCATGCTCTGTCTCTCTCTGTCCCAAAAATAAATAAAAAAAAAGTTGAAAAAAAATTTTAAAAAGAAATGTTCTTTGTGATTATGATCTATATAACAAACTTATTGAATGAATATTCAATATTCATTCTTTCCTCACGTAGTACACATACCTTGAAGATAAATTAGGTAGAGAACACTTTATAGTAGGTGTTGAGAATTAGATAAGGAAGAAGAAATGGTTCCCATCTTCTTGGAGCTATAGTATAGTCTAATGATACATATAGACAAATAAACACATAGTTATCTAACATATGGTGAATGCTCTGGTAGAAGGTCTCTCTTACTCGACTTCACAGAATTTACCTATTATCCAATATTTCCAATTTCTTCTGCATTGGAAACATTTTCTTCTTTTCTGGACAGTTTTCTTGGTTTTTAAATATGTTCGGGTCTCTTTGTATTAAAACAGATCACTTTATTCCATTTCCCCTTTCTAATCGGATTTCATAAGTTTGTGTATCCTCCCAATTTGTAATTCTTTACCTTCAGTTTGTTCATCAACATTCAGAAATCAGGCTTCAACTCATCCCACTGCACCAAAATAAATGTGACTGTCTTCATAAAAATCCCTACTCATAAATCCAACGCACGCTTTTCAATCTGTATCTTTTTTGCCCTCTGAGCGATATTCAATAAAGCACACTTTCTTTCAAAACATACTTTTTCTTTGCTTTAAATATTAAATTTCCTTTAGTAATCTAGTTACTCTTTCACATCTTTTTTCAGCTATGTATTCTCTACCAAGACATTAAATATTTAATTTTCTTAAAGCTCAAATATAGGCATTTTTGATCACTCTACCACCACTATCCAATAGAAATATAATGTGAGTGGTAAATGGCATATATATAATTTTAAATGTTCTAGAACCTACATCAGAAATATAAAAGTAGGGGCTCCTGGGTGGCTTAGTTGCTTAAGCGTCCAATTCTTGGTTTTGGCTCAGGTCATGATCTCACAATTCGTGAGTTTGAGCCCTACATTGGGCTCTGCACTGACAGTGTGGATCCTGCTTGGGATTCTCTCTCTTCCTTTCTCTCTGCCCCTCCTGCACTCTCTCTCTTTCTCTCTCAGAATAAATAAACACACATAAAAATTGTTAAAAAATGTAAAATGAAACAGATAAGACTAATTTTAATACATCAATATATTCAAAATATTATCATCTCAGTATGCAATCAATATAAACAGTTATAAATGAGATGTTTTACATACTTTGTTTTCTACTAAATTTTCAAAATCTGGTGTAATTTTATCTCAGACTAACCATATTTCAAGTGCTAAGAATCCCCATGCCATTATAGTTCTTGTATTGAATAATACAGCTCTGGTCTTTAAAGAGCTGCATCATCTTATTTCCCTATAGTTTTAATTACAACTTCAAAACTCAAATTCCAAAATATCTATGTCCAGCCCAGACCTCCTCTGAGTTCTGTATATTTTACTGTATATTTGACATCTTCCTTGGGGTGTCTCAAATTCAATGTGCCTATGTTGAAAATCATGATCTTCCCCTCCCATCTTGAGCTTCTTCCATTTTCCCATAACTTAATGATTGGCACTATTATCTATATAGAAACTTACTTATCTTGATTATTGCCTTTCAACTTAATAGTAAGCCTTGATAATTTTACTTCCTTTGAGAAGCAATCTCAGCACATCTTTCCTCTACTCTAGCCCAAGTTACCATTATCTCTAGGATGGCTACTGACTCTCTAGATAAGATCTTGTTCCTTATTATATGCTTCCTTAATTACCTGTTCCTTTTTTTACATAGCACTAATCACAATTTATAATTAAAATGTTTTTGATTATCTTGTTAATATATAGGCAAATTGTGAAATTGTAAATTCAACAAACAAGAACCATGCCATTTTTGCTTACACTTGTATTGCATGATACTTAGCAGGTATCTGATATGTTATAGGTACTCAATAAACACTTGTTAAATAGGAGCACCTAATCCAGTATTACAGAGTGAGGAAAAATAAAAAAAATTGGTCTTTTTTACAGGGATGGATTTACCATAAAGCACTTGGGTCTTATCTTTCTAAGTTAGAAGTACATTTGCCTTCAATCTAAATCTTATTTCTAGGAAATTATACTATAGAAATACTCATGTTAGTATAGCATAGACATAATTAACATTACTTCAGTGAATATTTTATGCCAAGATAACCATTTTGCCTCTATTATGTTACTTAATCTAATGACTCTGTGAAATAAATACTATTACCCATCTTTTACAAATAAACAAAAAATACAGTCCAAAGAGGTTAAATAACTAATTCAGTTCACATCTACCTAAAGTAGTGGGGCCATTAATTGACCCAAGTCCTTATATCTCAGACACCTAATTTTTTCAACCACTAATCTATATTGCCTTTTATCATGTATAATGTTAAACATTTTCCAACTGAAATTTCCACAAGTAGGAAAATGGCTAAATATGGTATTCTATATCCATGCCATGGAAGAAATATAGTGACATCATATAAAAGAAAAACAAATGAGAAGAACACAGAAACATTAGATCCACAGAAAGCTTTCAAAGACATGTTGCTAAGTGAAAAAAAAAAAAAACAAGTGGCACACAAACTGAATTTGGACCTCAATGTTTGCCTCTGCCTGGTGTTAATCCCACAAATACGTTTCCTTACAAAAGGGGCTTTGGAGATATAATGAGTGCTAACTAATCAGTTGACCTCAAAATAAAGTGATTATTCTGAATTATCCATGTGGATCCAACGTAAAACACTTAAAAGTAGAGCTTTTTTCTTGGCTGAGCGTAGAAGGGAAGTCAGAGATGTTTAAAACATGAAAAGAACTCGATATACCATTGCTGCTTTGAAGTTAGAGGAGCCATATCAAGAGACATGGCAGCCTCTAGTAGCTGAGAACAGGTCTTGGCCAATGGCCAGCAAGGAAACAAGGAAGGTAGATCTAACAGCTGCAAGGAACTGGTTTCTGCCAACAATCTAAGTGGTCATGGAAGGTGACTCTTCCTCCAAGTCTCATGTAAGAGCTAAGCCTGGCCAACATCTTCATTCTAGAGCTGTGAAACTAAAGTTAGAACCTAATTAGGCCATGCCAGATCTCAGATCTATGTAAGTGCGACCTAATAAATTTGTGCTGCTCTAAGCCACCATATTTGTGGTAATTTGTTATGCATCAATAGAAAATTAATACAACATGCAACACAATCGCCTTTCTTCAGTAAACAACAGTATCTGTGTGGTCATTTAAAGGTTTGTAAATGCACGGGAATAGGATTGGAAAGGTAAACATAATATTGAAAACAATATTTAACTCTAGAGAGTCCTGAGGTTGCAGAAAGCAGATAAACAGTGGTCTTCACATTTAATTACATTATTAGTTGACTCAGAATTTATTAGTTAACTCCTGTATTAGCATGATGCATTTGTGTATGTATTATTTAAAAACAACAAAGGATAATGCTTTAAAATATGGTGATTCCATTGAACTGGAAATCAATCGTGACATTTTTCTTTCAAACTGGTATTCTAAAATCAATCAAGATGCACATTATCATCAGTCAGTACCCAGGCACTAAAACAAATCAGGCTAAAAGAACAGCCCAGGGACTCATGGTTCCAAGTAACTGAATGATGAACAGTTGCAAAATCTGCTCCAGTTGATCTTCTCAATACTCTTTCTGGTTGTTAAAAGACAGCCATGACCCCATGAGCCCAGAGCTTTCTGCAAATCTATACAATCTGGACATTTATGAAACAAAATAAGAACCATCACCTTTAATCCTCTCCTTCACCTACAAATGAAAACTACCTTAACAAGATTGCTGAAAATTTAGCCAATATAACAGTATAGAATCCATGGCAACATGACCAAAAGGCTATAGAAGCAAAGTAATTTCTGTCCATAGAATCAGCCAGCCCTAAAGAGTCCCTTTCTCTCTCCCACCCTCCTTCCCAATCTTTCTCCCTCCTTTTCTTCCCTTCTGTTTTAGGTAATTCATTTTCTTAACTATTTGAATAAATGTAAAAATTTAATTCATAAGAAGACAATAAAATTATATTGAACTTAAAGAAGTAAAATAAACATTTTTGGTATGACTATGAAATTCACAGGATCCTACAGAGTTTACAAAAGTTAGTTTTTTTTTTTATTGTTAGTCATTTTCTCCAAGCATTCTAACATTTCAACTTCAACATCAAATATCCACTGCTTTTCAGTCAAAATCAGCTAACTGCAATTTAAGACATTTTCTATAATTTAGCTTATTCATATTTTAGAAAATCTCATGAGTAGAAAATATATGACTTAGAAAAAATGGACCTGCAGCAATTTGGTAATTACGTTTTTTCAGCACAAAATGCAGATCTATGCTCTTCACATAAAACATAATGGGTGTTTAGAAGTCAAGGAGTCCACAGAGACATGACAAGGACTAAATATATTATCCTTAAAAACTAATTCTGTCATTTATGATTCATAGCCAACTCCTTAAGTAAAGTTACAGATCTTCAAATTATCCCATGGAGAGAGATAGGAGAAAAGAAAAGGCCAGACTCACATCTGTCTCTGCAGCCAAGGAGTTGCAGTAATAACCAACTTTCTCAGTGGTTTGCTAAAAATGTTATTTTCATGTGTGTTTCCTAAAAGCACCTCTTTTGAAGAAAACCCACATATCATTTTACTTTACTGGTTGCTGGAATGAAAAATAGATGCCCACTGTCAGCCAGCTATATTGATTACAAGTGAAAATGTGATCATTTTGCATTGACTTGCCCCAAAGCACTGCGCTCCATCAAAGCAGCAGAAGGAAATTAATGCTTTCATATCGTGCCTAAGAAAAATATGAGATGTTGTTCACTTTGCCCTCTAGACAAAGAAGTATATGCAATAGCTGTAAGGTAATAGCTTTCAGAACATGAACTTGAGACTTTTATTAAAATCATTATTTAATGCACAAAAAATAATGAACCTACTGCTATGGCATTTAAAGCAGCCATGTGAAGTCATTACCTTAGATCATAAGGTTTACTTTGTTAAAAGCCACTATTTCTCAAATTAAAACTACGCCCTTGTTTCATTTAGATTATGTGTCTCACTTTTTTGTAATTTTTTTTTTTCTGAAAGAGAGAGAGTCAGATAGAGCACAAGCTGATGAGAAGGGGCAGAGAGAGAGGGAGAGAGAATCTCAAACAGGCTCCACACTCAGCACAGAACCTGACACGGGGCTTGATCTCACAACCATGAAATCATCACCTAAGCCAAAATCAAGAGTCAGATGCTCAAATGACTGAGCCACCCGGGCGCCCCTAGATTATGTGTCTGAAATAATTTCTTATATATGCATATTGATCAAACAGTGTGAAAACTATGAATTGGTCATGACAGATATTATTTGTTTATATCTTATTTGACTTCTATTTTGGCGGCACAACTAATGACTTAACCAGTCTTTGCAGGACACCTGGCCCAGTACAACTATTTAAATATATATGGGTCAGGGGCACCTGGGTGGCTCAGTCGGTTAAGCGGCCGACTTCAGCTCAGGTCATGATCTCGCAGTCTGTGGGTTTGAGCCCCGTGTCGGGCTCTGTGCTGACAGCTCAAAGCCTGGAGCATGTTTCAGGTTCTGTGTCTCCCTCTTTCTCTGACCCTCCCCTGTTCATGCTCTCTCTCTCTGTCTCAAAAATAAATAAATGTTAAAAAAAATTTTAAATATATATGGGTCTATATAAGTTGGCTTGCAACTTTTTTTTTTATTATGCCATCAGTGGTTACTATAATATAGACTTTAAAATAATCCAAAGGAATCACATTAAAGAATTGCAGGTTTTAAATACCAAACATCATATTCAAAATATGTAAAAATCGAGAAACAGAGGAGATATTTTATATTCTGGCAAATATGTATTTTTGAAAATTTACCTTGCTTCTCATAGTATCTCTATAGAAGTATATATTTTATTTCTTAAAATATATTTTGAAATTTAAATTCAAGTTCCTAGCAGTGAAAAAATTCAATTTCAAATTGGCAAAACATTTGGTATAAAACTAGAGACTGTTTCTTTTTAATCCTAAATATTTGCAATGAATTAAATGTTAACGATGTTAATCATACACATGTATATGATGATGCTGGACAAGATACATGCAAATTAAGATAGTAAACGATACTCTTTATTTTATTTTATTTTATTTTTTTGAGAGAGAGTGAGAGAGTGAGAGAGATAGAGTGCAAGCGAGGGACGGGCAGAGAGAGAGGGAGTCATAGAATCCGAAGCAGCCTCCAGGCCCTGAGCTGTCAGCACAGAGCTAGATGCAGGGCTCTAACCCACAAACTGTGAGATCATGACCTGAGCTGAAGTTGGATGCCTAACTGACCTAGCCACCCAGGTACCCCATCGTGAAGAATACTCTTGAATATAAAGAGATGCTGAACTGAACAATGACCTCACCCACGCAAACTAACAGGTAACTTTCAGCATGTCAAATAGTGCTGTGTTATTCTGTGTATCAATAGATGAACTTTGGTGAATTTTTCATTGTTATTGTCCAGATTTCCAAGATGTCCTTGTGGAGATAAAGACAACCTTAATTCACACCTCCCAGATTCCCAAACCCAGCTCAGCCTTTTGTTAGCTACATGACTTTGGCAAATTTTGTTATTTTTTAAGCTAATATTTATCAAGCATTTTTAAAAGGTTACCTTCTTTGTGAGATCCTCCTTGACATACTTTTATTTATTTATTTTGCTTTAATTTCTACTGTTAAACTTCCACTCTCATATGCCCCATCTTTCTTTCCTAATCAGAATACTTACCACCACATGCCACATGCACACTTTGGCTATTCTAGTGCTCACTAGAGAGTCTCCTTAGGTTCAAACAATATTCAGACTACCCCATGACGTACAAGAAAGCCAGCTATGCAGTAAGATATTGAAGAGCCACAGCTGGCCAGCAGCGCGGCATCACAAACTTTTCTCCACAACAGTCCTTGAAGCATTCCTTAGAACAGCTCCACTTTCCAGAAACCACTTAGGTACAAGGAGATGAGGGGCCAAGGCTTTCCTAACTAACAGCCTCATATCTGAAAGAAGCCAGTATTTCTTTAATAACTCTATGACCACAGCACATAGGGATCCCACAAAGTACTGGAGTCATCACACTCAGGAAAGCCCAAAATATGGCATTTCCATAACGTACTTGTAGGCCCTTTCTATTTCCTACCAGTCCAGATGCAATTGCCCAACTTGGGGTCATTTTTTTTATAAGTAATGTTGTTGAATTAAATGGTTGACCATCTATGCTTATCAGGTTTCTAGAGAAACACTACTAGAGTGTGAACCAGAGGTCAGATTATAATGGAGCAGAGAAAGTATTTTATTAAATGTCTGCTCACAACTATTTTTTCTAATGTGTCTCTCACTGAAGGGTAAGTATGACAAAGGCAGGGATGTTCGTATGTTTATTTACGCTGAATGCTGATTAATTAGTCTCTGTAATGATACCTGAAACATAAGTTGAATTGTCATATACATAAATGTCAGTTTCTTTTCTGTAGAACAAGAATAATGCCTAGCAGGATTATTGTGAAGAAAAAATAAGACAATACTTGTGAAACAATTAGCACAGCGCCTAACATTTTATTAACGTTCAAAAGTGCTAAATGTTATTGTTTTTACTATTATTGTCAGTAATCTATAGAAATTCAAATAGAGACAAATCTAAAACAAATCAAAACCAAAGCTCAGCCTTTTGTTAGCTACATGACTTTGGAAAATTTTGCTATTTTTTTAAGCTATATTTATCAAGCATTTTTAAAAGGTTACCTTCTTTGTGAGATCCTCCTTGACACACTTTTATTTATTTATTTTGCTTTAATTTCTACTGTTAAACCTCCACTCTCATATTGTTAAACCATACTGAAAATTCTCATATCTGTTACTCATCTTTTTGCTGAGGGCAATTTAAACAAGATAGTACTGACTCCTTCTGGAATAATAACAAACTTTTCCCATAAAATACATCTGTTTGGGATAGTTTTTTTTTTTTTTTAAGATTAGTCTAATGATTTTAATTTTTCAGCACTTCTGTTGTCTATTCTAGCCACCCAAGTTATGTTGGCTAATTTATGATCCCAAAGTTATTTGTGAGTCACTCAGCCTGAAAATGTGAGTCAGAAGGATCTTCTAAAAACATAATTAAATATAAAGGTGGCTTAGGTAAACCTGAGGTCTATAATGGAACATTGCTCAGCATCTCAGGATTTTCAGAACCTTCTGACTGCCTATGAATATTTTAGCTGTGTGTGTTACACATATGGGGAAAAAATTACTTGTGGAGACCAGTCAATAAAGGTTCATTTTAGCTCCCTGAAGGCAAAGATAAATTTGTTATGTTGAATAAAGACATTCTTTTGACACCTAGTAAAACTTCACTTATGTATTATGATTTGATACATGTTCAATTCATTTGGTAAATTATTGTTCTAGAAAAATATTAATACCATCAATATCTTCAAATTTATATTCTACATTTTAATGTCTTCAATTTCTATTCCTAACTTTACTTGTGTTTCTGTATTTTTTCTCATTAGATTTATCCGATGATTATCTTGTCTTTGTTTATACATGAGTGAGTCTTCCTGTATGTACTATGTGTCTTGTATATCACTGATAGTATATATGCTGTACACATACATAGACTATGGCATAGATACTATACATTGTATACTAGGTGTAATTTTATTTTAATCCCATATAGTTTGTTACCCAATGAACCCATTATCTGAGATCCTATATGCCTAAAAATAGATTATTGCTGATGAATGGATAAAGAAGATGTAGTACGTATATATACATACATACATACATACATACATACAAACACACGCAATAGAATATTATTTGGCCATCAAAAAGATCGAACCCTTGCTATTTGCAATGACGGGGATGAAGCTAGAGAGTATTATACTACACAAAATAAATCAGAGAAAGACAAATACCATATGATTTCACTCATGTATGGAATTTAACAAAGAAAACAAATGAGCAAAGAGACAAAAGAGAGGCAAACCAATAAACAGACTCTTCACTGTAAAGAACAAACTCATGGTTTTTAGGGAGGTGGGGGAATGGATTAAATAGGTGATGGGGATTAAGGAGTGCACGTTATGACGAGTACCAGGTATTGTATGGAAAGTGTTGAATCAATATGTTGCACACCTACAACTAATATTACACTGTTAACTTACTAGAATTTAAATAAAAACTGTTTAAAAAGAATAGATTATTGCTGCTTTCACAAATAAACAATGACTATTTTTTTATTTTTATTATTATTTTTTATTATTTGGGTTACAATGTGGGTCAAAATGTTAGCAGTCAGCTCAACATACACTTACTTCTCTTATTTTGTGTTGCAGGAATATTTCCCAAAATGTTGATTTTTTTTTCTTTTGTAATTATTCTTCCCTTTTTCTTCAGTGATGACAAATTTTTATTACTAAAAATAAAAATTGTTTGTTTCTCTCCAGTACTTCATTGTTTTTTTCTGTTATACAGTGAGTTGTTTTTTGTTCACAAATCATAATTTGCCTCAGCTCATTAAATTTATGCTATTGTGTCTTTAATTACTACTTATATCCCATATGTTCTGATGTCAATTTAAGTAATAAAGTTATATGTTTGGATCATTCTTCTTTCTCCACCACCTTAGCTTCTCCTTGTGCATATTTTGTATTTTAGTCTCCTACCCACTCCCCTAACATTATAGAGGAGCTTAACTGTGCCGCCATATCACTTCGTCCTACAATTTAATTCCACTTCTTACTACTTCTTGTGCTGGCATTAATCCTGAAATCACTGTTTACATTATATTATCTTTACTGCCACCTAACTCATAGACAGCTCACTTTATGTCAGTCTGTTGTCTATCTCGTCAATTTTGTTTCATGAACTCCAACTTAGCTGAATTTTGTTGATATTACAAAGCATCTATAATTTACTTTTATTTTCAGAAGAAGGATTTCCTTCAGTATCTTGAAGGCTACATTCTATTTTTTTAAGCAAGTTGCTTGATTTTGTAGTTTCCCTTCCTCACCTATTTATTTACCCTGAGATGAGCAATGTTTATACAATCTGCTTGTTTGATAACAGAGGTTAAATGGATTCTCCTTTGTGGAATTTTGTAGGCTTCATTGCACTGTGGATATGGTACAGACAGTGGGGATAGTCTGGAGAAGACTTAATTCCTTTGCTGCACAGAAACTTGGGGCATCCTACAAATCTTTTCAGCCTAGGTTCAGTTCTTTTTTACTACTGACTCTACATCTTTGGAAATAAAAGTAAATCCCCAACATATTTCTTATTTAGTGGTATTGTGTTGTTGCAGAGTTGTTCCAGAGAAGTATTAATGAGGGTTGCTTGCTATTGAGGATTATGAGTGCTTTGTTCCATTCATCGGGTCACTGAAAGTCTCATATGTGTAAGGTAGGTACACAGAATTGACAACCTGGAGGGACTCTCCTTCAGATTTTTTTGAGGGGTCCATTTGTTTGTTTCCTCCTTTAGATTTGTTTGTGTGTGTGTGTGTGTGTGTGTGTGTGTGTGTGTACATTTTGCAGTACATTTCTACTCATTCTTTCTCAGTGTTACCACGTCTGTGGTTATTAAAAATTCTTTTTTGATTCTAACATATATTTGACCAATAACTTTTAACTTTTTCACAAATCTGAGAAGTGAAATCAAAGACCTTAGACTGCTGGTAGCTTAACCAGAAAGCCCAACTATGATATTTCCAACTATGGTGTTATAAATTCTTATACTCATAAAGCTGACCAAGACAGTCTATGAAAGAGACATTCATCTTAAAAGTTAATAAAAAATAGTGAAAAATGTCATACTTTCCCCAAAATTATCACTGTCACTATTGCTACTATATTTTTCTCCTATATGGCCACTTATATCCCTAATGTAAATATTCATACAAATGAAAATGCATATTATGTCATTTCCTTCTTAATTAAACCAGAAAAAAACACTATGACATCAAAGCCCCCACTGGGAATTTTATAACATTAACTGTTAAAAAAATTCCCATTCAAATTTTTGGGAGGAATGCGGTTTGGCTTTTACAAAAATTACAAAAGCCTTATAATATACATATATAACTGTATAATGATACATATCCAAACATATTATGTACAATATTATATATTATATACCTATAATGATTATATATTATACTATATTGTGCATAATACATTATAAATAAATATTATTTTAATTAAGTAATTATTTTAATTATCACAAGCTGGCCTTGTGAGCATTCAATAAATATTTGCCATATGCACATCTGACAGAAAGGAAATCTTATGAATAACCAATGCCAAAATCTCTTCTTGTAGGGCAACGATAATTTATTTTAAAAGGTTATTTTAATGTCCACTTGTTATAGAGAAGAAAGGGCATGTATAACACAAGGCACATAAATAAAAGATTGAGCACATATAAAAAGGGGATGCAAGCTGATGACATCAGGAACTTTACATATACTAAATTTTATCATGGACAGAATTTATAACATTTACATAAAGGCAATAGAAACACAATGATAATTACACAAGGAGACAAATATAAAGACTAGAAAACTCAAATCAACTGTCTTTGTTCAAATCAAATTTACATCTCAAAAGTTTCCCAAAACAGGCTTAATCAACCATGTTTTACTCAACAGACAAGGGGAATAAGTTTTCTACATTTGGGCTGCAATGCAAAATACCTTCATAAGTAGCATGATAAATAAAAAGTGATTTGAGGAAGATGTTTTTAAGAATGCAAAAATGAAAATCTTCAGTGATTTCTATGTAGAAAATACTTTAAATTGCTCTTTTGGCAAGGTCTGAGTCACTGAATACGTCTTCATTTTCTACTAATTTTCAAAATGGGCAAAGAACTCTTAATATCAGTTTTTTTGGGAAATAGTCTCAGATTAAATATGACCTGATAAGTATTCTTTCACAAAGGATGTATCACTAAAGTGAAAATTTATAAAGTAGATAGCTAATCCACCACGAGCAAAGAGAATGGTTCGAACAGAAATTGAATACAAAGGGTGTATATATGGGTAGCTGGTGACTTACCTAGGGGTACGCAGATAAGCCCTAGCAAAGAGGAAATGGGTGCATTAAGAAAATATATGTCAGATTTCCTAATTCTTTAATTTAGGGCATAGGAGCTATGGCACTAGCTGTTGCTTTTGAGCTGAAACATCAAATCACACAGGTATTGAAGAGAAAAGAGTTTCTCTGACTCCATAACAATTAGATAGCTATTTAGAATCAATGCCAAAAAAATAAAGGAGTTGGATTTTCTTATTTACTCACCTCCATCATCAAGCAAACAGTGAAATGAGTTGAAAGTTTGGATAACTCAAAGTAAATTTATACACACACACACACACACACACACACACACGCATGCATGCATACACATTTTAATCAACAAAGTGTTTAAAAGAAGTTTTAGGTTCATAGCAAAACAGTGTGGAAAGAGTTCCCATATACTTCCTGTCCACACACGTACTTAGCACCACCAATATCAACATTTCCCACACTAATGATACATTTGTTAGAGTCAGTGAACCTACATTGACATGTCATTAATACACAAAATCCATAATTAGAATTCACTCTAGGTATTGTATACTCTATGAGCTTTGACAAACGTATAATGACATTTATCCACCATTGTAGTATATACAGTATAGTTTCACCATTCTAAAAATCCTGTGTTCACCTATTCATCTCTGCCCGGCACATCTCTGACAGTCACTGATCTTTTTATTGTCTCTATAGTTTTGCCTTTTCCAGAACTCATAAAGTTGGAATCATATAGAATACAGCCTTTTCAAATTGGCTTATTTCACTTAGTAATATGCATTTAAGTTTCCCCCTTGCCTTTTCATCGCTTCATAGCTCATTTCTTTTTAGTGCTGAATAATATTTTATTGTCTGGAAATACCACAGTTTTTTTTAATGCATTCACCTACAGAAGGACATGTCGGTTGCTTCCAAGGTTCTGCAACCATGAATAAAAGGATCACAAACATCTGTGTGAAAGTTTTTGCATGGATATAATTTTCGACTCCTCTGGGTAAATACCAAGGAGCATCATTGCTAGATTTTATAGCAAGAAAATGTTAATTTTTGTAAGAAACTGCTAACCTGTCTTCCAAAGTGGCTATATCATTTGGCCTTGCCACAAGCATCCTCATCAGCATTTGGTATTTTAAGTATTCCAGATCTGGGCCGTTCTGGTAAGTATACAGTTTCTCACCATTGTTTTGATTGGCAATTCCTTAATAGTACATGATGTTGAATATCTTTCGAATATCTTTTCCTATGTGTATTTGAAATCTACTTTGTGTAGCGTCTGCTCAGGTCTTTTGCCTTTTTTTTAACTTTATTTATTTTGAGAGGGAGAGAGAGAGCACACATGCACGAGCAGGGAAGAGGCAGAGAGGAGGACATAGGATCTGAAGCAAACACTGGTATCAGAGTGCCCCATATGGGGCTTGAACTCATGAACCAGATCATGACCTGAGCAGAAGTCAGATGCTTAACCGAATGAACCACCCAGTGGCCACTCTGTTTCCTGTTTTCATATCAGGTGGTTCATTTTCTTAGTGTTGAGTGTTTGGGTTTTTTTTTGTTTGTTTGTTGTTTTTGTTTTTTTTTAAGAGCTCTTCGCCTATTTTGGCCAACATTCCTTTGTTATGTGTGTCCTTCACAAATATTTTCTCCCAGTCTGTGGCTTATCTTCTCATTCTCTTAGCATTATCTTTTGCAAAAGTTTTTAATCTTAATGAAGTCTAATTAGTTATTTCTTCCATGTATCATGCATTTAGTGTTGTAGCTAAAAAGTCATCATCATACCCAAGGTCATTTAGGTTTTATTCTAACTTTCTAGGAATTTTATGTTTCACATTTAGGTTTATTGTCCATTTGAGTTGGTTTGGGGGAAGGATATTAGGTCTGTGTCTAGATTCTTTTTGTTTGTTTGTTTGTTTGCTTGTTTTTTGCATGTAGATGTCCAGTTCTTCCAACATCATTTGATGTAAAGACTACTTGTGCTCCATTGTATTGCCTTGACTTCTTTGACAAAGATCTACAATGTTGTCTATAAACATGGAGGTCTATTTCTGGCTTCTCTATTCTGTTCCATTGATTTATCTGTCTATTCTTTCATTAACACCACACTTTTTTGATTACTATAGCTTTGTGTTAAGTCTTGAAGACAGGTAGTATTGGTCCTCCAATTTTACTCTTCCTAAACATACTGTAAGGTATTCTGTGTTTTTTGGGAGGGTGCTAGTGTAAATGAATATGTGCTTTTAATTTCAAATTCCATTTGTGCAGTGCTAGTATATAGGAAAGTAATTGAATTTTGTATGTTAACCTTGTATCATGCAATTTTGCTATAATTATTCATTAGTTTCAGGAAGGGATTTTGGTTGTTATTGATTTTTTCAGTTTTTCTATATAGACAGTCATGTTATCTGGAAGCAAATGTTTATTCCCTCCCCACCCCAATATGTATACCTCTTTTTTTTTCCTTTTCTTGTCTAATTGCTTTAGCTAGGAATTCCAGTACATTGCTAAAAAGTAATAGTGACAGGGGGACATCCTTGTCTTATTCCTGATCTTAGTGGAAAAGCTTTGAGTTTTTCACTGTTTTAAGTATGTTGTTAGCAGTAGCTTCTTTGTAGATATTCTTTAGCAATTTAAGGTAGTTTCCCTGCATTCCTAGTTTACTGAGAGTTTTTATCATGATTGCATGTTGAATTTTGACAAATGCTTTTTCTGCATATATTGATACAATGATATTATTTTTATTTTTTTAAAAAATCTAAATCTGCTGAAAAGATGGATTATACTGATTTTTGAATGTTTAACCAAACTTGCAAACCTCAGATAAATCTCACTTGCTCATGTTGTATGATTCTTTTTATACATTGTCAAATTCATTTGTTAAATATTGTTGCAAATTTTTCCATCTATACTCATGAAACATATTGGTCTATAGTTTTCTTAGAATGTCTGTTTCTGACTTTGGTATTAGAGTAATACTGGCTTCATAGGATGAGTAAGAAAGTAGTATCTGCGTTTTAATCTTCCTAAAGAGACTCAGAGAATTGATATAATTTCTTCCTTGACTGTTTGGTAGAATTTACCTGTGAACCCATCTGGGCCTAGTGCTTTATGTTTTGGATGGTTATTAATTACTGATTTAATTTCTTTAATAGATATAGTCCTATTCATATTGTCTATTTCTTCTTGTGTGAGTTATAGCAGCTTGTGTCTCTCAAGGAATCAGTCTATTTCATCTAGTTGATCAAATTTGTAGACCTAGAATTGTACACAGTATTCCTTTATTATCATTTTAATGTTCATGAAATCTGTGATGATGCAAATTTTATATTAGATATTAGTAATCTGTGTCCTTTGTTTTTTTTTTCCCCCCTTAGGTAACCTGCCTAGGAATTTTTATTGATCTTTTCAAAGAACCAGTTTTGATTGTTAATTTTTTCTATTGATTTAATATTTTCTTTTTTTTTTATTTAAAACTTTTTTAATGTTTATTTTTGAGAGAGAGAGACAGATTGTGAGTGGGGCAGAGGAAGAGAGAGAGGGAGACACAGAATCCAAATCAGGCTCCATTCTCTGAGCTGTCAGCATAGAGCCCGACATATGGCTCAAACACACTGACCATGAAATCATGACCTGAACCAAAGTCGGACACTTAACTGACTGAGCCACCCAGGCACCCCTAATTTCCTATTTTCAATTCCATTGATTTTTACTTGATTTTTATAATTTCCTTACTTCTTTATACTTTTGGATTGAATTTGCACTTCTTTTTCAAGTTTACTAAGATAAAAGCTTATTAACTTTGTCTTTTTCTTTATTCTCATATATGCATTTAATGCTATAAATTACCTTCTAAGCACTGTTATCTCTGGATTCCACAAATTTTGATAAGTTGTATTTCAATTTTCATTATTTTAAAATATTTATTAATGGGGCACCTGGGTGGCTCAGTCAGTTAAGCATCCAATTCTTGATTTCTGCTCAAGTCATGATCTCAGGGTAGTTGACATCAAGTCCCATGTTAGGCTCCATGCTGGGTGTTGGAGCTTGCTTAAGATTCTCTCTCTCCCTCTCCCCAGCTCACACCGGCTCTCTCTTTCAAAAAAAATTAATTAAAACATTTATTAATTTCTTTCAAGATTTCTTCTTTGATTTATGTGTTATTTAGAAATAGGTAGTTTAATCTCAAAATATTTTGGATTTTCCAGCTATTTTTCTGTTAGATTTCTATTTCAATTCCATTGTGGTCTCAAAGCAGACACTGTATGATTCCTATTCTTTTAAATTCGTTAAGGTGTGTGTCTCAGAATATGGTATATCTTTGTGAATGTTCCATGTGAGTTTGAGAAAAATGTGCAACACTTTTTGGATGAAGTAATCTATATAGATATAGATATATAGATATATAACAAACATATCCAGTTGATTGATAGCACTGTTGAGTTCAGCTATGCTCTTACAAATTTTTGCCTATTGTATATGTCCATTTTTGATAGAAGGGGTCTTAAAAACTCCAACTATTAATAGTGGATTCATGTATTTCTCCCTACAATTCTATCAGTTTTTGCCTATGCATTTTGACCCTCCTTGTTAAGCACATAAACATTAAGAACGTTTATGTTTCTTTGGAGTATTGACCTCTTTATCCAATGTAATGCCTCTCTCCCAGTTTGTTTGTTTTTTTTTTTTTTTTTTGCTTTGAAGTCTACTCTATCTGACTTCAAAAGTCATAATCCATATGTGTCGTAATATTTAAAGTGGTTTCTTAGAACTTACATATAGTTGGGTCTTATTTTTTTATACTCTAAAGCACTCTTTTAATTATTATATTTAGACCATTGATATTTAAGGTTAAGATTACTAAATTAACACCTACCATATTTGCTACTATTTTGTATTTGTTGCCTTTGTTCTTTGTTCCCATTTTTGTCTTCCCCACTTTGTCTGTCTCTGGTGTTTTTAATCTAATATTTATATGATTCCATTTTCTCCCCTTTCCCAGCATGTCAATTATACTTTTTTGTACTGTATTTTTGTTTTGTTTTGTTTTTTGTTTATTTCTTGGTTTTGTTTTGTTTTGTTTTTGGTGGTTGTCCTAGTGTTCGCCAGATATATTTTCAACTAATCTAAGTTCACTTTCAAATAACACTATACCACTTCATGGATAGTAAGAGTACCTTATAACAAAAAAATTCCCAATTCCTTCCTCTCATCCCTGTATCATTGCCATTATTCATTTCATTTCATTTAAATATAATAATACTTACACATGAGAATACATAATTGAATTCTCCATTGCTATTATTGTTTTGAATAATGTTATCTGATAGATGAAGAAAAGTAAACGTTTGTTTTACCTTCACTTATTCTTTTTCAGATACTCTTCCCTTATGTAGTTCCAAGATTCTGACCTATATCATATTTCTTCTCTAAAGAACTTATTTTAACATTTCTCACAAGATAGATGTCTTTTTTTTTCAGAAATTTTTATTTCTCCTTTACTTTGAAACATAGTTTCACATGGTACAGAATTCTAGGTTGGTGGGTTTTATTTCTCATCACTTTATATATTTCAGTTCACTCTCTTCTTGCTTGCATGGTTTCTGAAGGCAAGTCAGATGTGTAATCCTTTATGTCTCTATAGGTGTTTCCCCCCTCTGACATCTTTCATTTTTCCCTAATATGTGATTTTCTGAAGTTTGAATGATTTGCTTAGGTGTAGGGTGGTATGAAGTGCGTTTTTCTTGTTTTCTTTTTTTCTTCCTTTCTTCATTTAAGATGGTTAGTATTTTCTGAGCATCCTAGATCTGTGCTTCATTATTCAACACTGGAGAAATTATCAGTCATTGTTGTTTCAAATATGTCTTCTATTCTTTTCTTTTTCTCCTGGTATCCCAATTATGGGTATGTTTTACTTTTTGTAGTTGTCCCACAGTTCACAAAAGGCATTCTTCACTTCTGGTACAATGTTTTTGATCTCTAGCATTTCTTTTTGAATCTTTCTCAGAATTTCCATCTCTCAGGTTACATTTTCCATGTGAGCTTGCATTTTGTGTGCTTTTTCCATTATATCCCCAAGCATCTTAATCATAGTTAAAAAAAAATCCCCATTCTGATGATTTCAACATTTCTGCCACATCTCACTCTGGTTCTGATGCTTGTTCAGTGTCTTCAAAGTGTGTTTCTCCCTTTTAGTATGCTTCCTAATATTTTATTGGGTGGCAACCATGATGTACTGCACTAAATAGGCTTTGAGTAATATAGCAGTAAAATATAGAGGAAGAAATAGCATCCTATGGTCCTGTAAGTACGTCTCATGGAGCTCTCATTGGAGAGCTCATGGCCCTAGCCAGTGAACTTTACTAATGTTTCTCAGTTTCCCCCCACCCTTGTTAGATAGGACAGGATGGCTATAGGGGGCTAGAGCTGTGAATTCCCCTTCCCCGACATGAGAGGCTAGAGGTTGCTGGAGGGTGGTATTTCTCTTCCCTTAGTTAGGTTAGGCTCTGGTAAAATAGTGTATCTTAAGAGCAGGCCTTGTCAAGAAGTTCAGGATGCTCTGGCATATGTCAGTTTGTTCCTTTTCTCCTCTTTCTGCCAGAAACATCAGGGGATTTTTCTTCAATATATACTATGAAGATCTGCAAGAGATCCTGGTCTTAAAATTCACAAAGGTATGAGGTCCCTGGTGTTTTTAACTCTCACAGTTGTCCACACTGAACCTCTAGTAATTCATCAATTACAGTTCAGGTTTTGCTGCCCTGCACTGGTTCCTGCAGAGGTTTCTGCTGGTGGGTTTCTACTCCAGTAAGTTGTGTTTCTTTATCTAAATGTTTGTGTCTCCAATTTTGGGGAAATAAATTTTTCCTGTGACCTCACTTCTCTGAGGTATTCAAGAATTGTTAATTTTTCAATTTGTTCTGCTTTTTACCTATCACTAGGATGGAGTGGTAACTGGTGACTTTTAAGCTCTTTACAAGTTGAATCAGAAACCAGAAGCCCAAAGTATATTTTTATTTAAAATATCCATTATTAATTTGCTCCTATTAAAAATTATAATATGCAATATTTGTGATTTTTTTATTCACCTTTTAAACTGATAACAAAAGTTGGGATTCCTCGATGGACAATTTTAGTTTTTGTAAATCAGATTTAGGAAAAAACACAAAGCTGCATGGCATTTCTACAACGCTTAACTAAAGTAAGATTTTTTTCTGGGGTGTCTTTGAGAATGAAATACAAACAGGCTCATGCATATTATATATATGTATATTATATATATATATATATTTGTATTATATATGTTAATATATATTATACAAATATATATATACACACACACATATATATCAGCTAACATTATTGCATGTTTATTCTCACATCTTTTGTACTTCTTAGAGTACAACTCACTAGATTATTAGCCAAATCAAACATCAGAGCCAACTTAAAATTATTCTCCAAATGACTCAACATAGTTCTGTTTCTATAGCTGATGATTCTTGAGTTTTAGAAATACTCTTAAATATATGTTTTATATATATATACATATATATATATAATTGCAGAGTTTGTATATGTGTGTATAAATATATATGTAAATATATAAATATATATTGTTTATATGTTACATATATATCTCATCATAAAGATTGCTGTGTGTGTGCATATATATATATATATATATATATATATATATTTAAGTCTTTGTGTTACATGAACAATGAAGCAAATTACAGGTAAGTTTTAAGTGCACACTATTTCTAAGCATACAGGTGTTATATGAGGTTTCCTAAGAGAAAAATGGCTAAAGATCACCTAAGTAATAATACAGCTAGTAGTAACTTAGACACATTCTGAATTCTTAAGTACATCATTTTATTATATTAATTTAATTAAGCTAGGATTCCATATGTTTCACAGAATAAGATGTGGACTGGGGATTGGATGAGTCCATGGAGAATATACTAATTGCCTCTTGAGCAGCAAGGACTATTACTAATGAGATTCCTGTCTGTGAGATGGAAATTCTTCAGTCTCTCTCTATAGATGTAGATAGAAATATGGACGCTATACTTTTAAACTGTTCTATGGACATAACAATGAGATGTAGGTGGAGCACCAGTAAGAGACAGAGCTTGCAGGGAAATTCAAGCCAGATATTATAGTGGAAATTCTAATGTGTAGCTAAATTCTGGGTAAGACAAATGGAATAATATTGTATGTAATTAACTGTAGGATTTAGAATAGGGTTGGGGTAAAAATTCTGCATCCATACCTCAATTAATAATGTAATTTGGGATAAATTTCTTAATCTCTCTGTTCTTCATCTTCTGCATCTATAAAATGGTGGTAATAACTGCCTCATAAAACTGTGGTGAGGATTATGTAATATAATGTCTGTAAAATCTGTAGCACAACTAATGGCATGTGATCTATGCACTAATTAGGAAAATGAGAAAAGAAAGGCCAAACAAAATGGCCTAAGTAATATGGCAATTTTTAAGTCATATAACTGAAAAGTCTACAGGTAGTTTTATGAACAGCTTATTAGCAACTATTTTTTGTTGTTGTTGTTATTCCTCAGGTTCAGTCTTCTATTTAGCTTCATACTAAGGTTCTTGCCTTTATAATACAAGATAGCAGCAGCTGTTTTTCACTTTCTCTCACTATAGAATAAAAAAGGAAAGTGTCTTTCTTTTTCTCAGAAACCCCAACAAAAGTCTTGCATATCACTGGCTGTGTGTGGATTTTTTTCCCATGAAGATAGCAATCATTCTTGGTCTCCCTACAAACAATAGGCTGGGAGTGGGGAAGGGACAGTTTCCCAGAAATAAGTTGGATTAACCTTCCCAATGTATGGTGGCTTCCAAATACTCCTTTACTAAGCATTTAGAAGTAGTAACCACCATATATGGCTATCATTGTATATTTCTGTTAATGTAATTTTTGTGGTCTATTTAGAGAAGAAAGAAAGGATATGCACCAGAGAAAGGCTACATGCTAACATGAGACAAAGAGATATTAAAGACTCAATTACTAATAAAAAAAAAAGCAATTACTGCTGCTTTGTTACATATAGAACCACAGGAAGTCTTTCAACAGGAAATAAGTGCATAGAGAGCAAACCATGGAAAGCACAGTCTTTAGAAACAGGAGGGTTCCTCTTCAGATGCTGGCTCTGTCAGTCAACTGGTGAGAGACAGGCTGCCACTATATAGATATCACCATTGCCTTAAGGCCACCAGAGACTGAGTTCGGTTGTCAGCCTACATATTTTGAGATCGAAAAACTTAATAATTTCCCGACTGTAAAATGCAAAAACATCCAGGGGCGTCTGAGTGGCTCAGTCAGTTAAGTGTCCGACCGGCTCAGGTCATGATCTCACGGTCCATGACTTCAAGCCCCACGTCCGGCTCTGTGCTGACAGCTCAGAGCCTGGAGCCTGCTTCGGATTCTGTGTCTCCCTCTCTCTCTGACCCTCCCCCATTCGTGTTCTGTCTGAAAAATAAATAAACATTTAAAAAATTAATTTAAAAATGCAAAAATATCAACAAAATATGCTGGCAAAAAAATTTAATCTTTCCTCTCCATAGTTTACTTTAAAAAAATATTCTTGAACCCCATGTTGAATGGTGGTCAATCTCAAAGACTCCCAGTACTACCTTCAATTCCAAATCTATAAAAGCTTTAGAATGAGGCAATGGAATTTTTTTTATCCTTAATACTAATTTTTAAATGATCAGTTTCTTTCCTGGTCTTAAAAATTTCCCCACTGCTCTAAACTTTACAGTATTTCCACTATCTTCCTGATTTCTCTGTATGACTTTTGTACTTAATGTCTTCCACTGCCATCATTTTTTGATCATTTGTAAGTCTCTACTTTAATCTCAGATCTTTCTCTCAAGTTCTAGATCTATAATTCTATTGGTCCACAGACAATTGTTATTCAATATGTCTGAAACAGACTTTATTTTCTCCACCTCAAACCTCCTCCTCCTATTACATTCTATCATAATGATCATGATTCATCATCATAATTCATACTCTTATACTTGAAATAAAGGACTCCCCTCTTCTATTTTTTCCTTATCTACCATATCACCAAATATGTTTTATTGATTTTAATTTAGAAAAGCTTCTTGAGTCTATTATTGTGTCTACTACTTCATGGCCAGGGTGATTGTTTAGTTTAGGTCTTTGTATATTTGCATTTGGAAAAATCACTTATTTTTTTTTAAAGTATTTGCTGAGTAGCAGCTATGTCCCAGGCAATATTCTATTTTCGAGACAGATAGAGACAGAGCATGAACGGGGGAGGAGCAGAGAGAGAGAGAGGGAGACACAGAATCCAAAGCAGGCTCCAGGCTCTGAGCTGTCAGCACAGAGCCCGACGCAGGGCTCGAACTCACGGACCATGAGATCGTGACCTGAGCCGAAGTCAGACACTTAACCGACTGAGCCACCCAGGGGCCCCATGTCCCAGGCAATATTCTAGCCATTGAGACTATAGTAATGAGCACAACAAATATAAAACCTACATTCTGGTGTGAACATCGCAATTCAGCTGTTCATGTAATAATATTTTTACAAAGAAAAATAGAAAGTGGGAATAATGATAGCAGGGGCTGTTACACAAATAAGCTAATCAGGGTCTGTCTGTGTAAAGTGGTGATATTTGCATAGACACCTGGAAGAAGTGAGGACTAAAGCCTTGACACTCCCTCCCACTTGTCTTGGTCTCTAATTTGTCTAATTTGTCTAATTTGTCATTCCTCCTGAACAATCCCACAGTAGAAGAGGGGTTAGATTTTATAAGGGTAAGATTCAACCAAGTAGCTCTTCTATTTAAAAAGCTCTGTTGGGGTGCCTGGGTGGCTCAGTCAGTTAAGCATCTGACTCTTGATTCAGATCAGATCATGATCCCATGGTTCATGAGTTTGAGCCCCATATCAGACTCTGCACTGACAGTGTGCAGTCTGCTGGGGATTCTCTTTCTCTGCCCCTTTCTGCTCTCATTCTTTCTCTCTCTCAAAATAAATAAATAAACTTAAAAAAAATTTAAAAAGCTCAGTCACTGGTAGCATAGAACTCATCCTCCTGTACCATGCCTATTTACCCTTTAATCCTCCCTCCCCACTGTCCTTCCTACACTCCCATTATGTAAACTTCACAATGGTATCTGAACACATGATGCCCTTTAATGCCTTTACACAAGCTGTTTTGTTTTTGTTGTTGTTCTTTTTATCTAAAAAGGTGCTTTGCATTTCTCTGGCTCTTAATTTCTGTTTAACATACAGGGATTCATCTCCTGTGGTCAGCCTTCCCTCACTTCTGGTAGTAACAATATGCACACTGTCTCAACTGTCTTGTATACCTCCTTATCATGTCATGCAACACGATGGATTGTAATTTTTAATCTTTACATCAGTCTACTTTCAGAATAGAGTTGACTTTTCCTTATTTGAGCACATAGCACAGTGTTTGATAGATTAAAATAGTTGCTCTGTTTGTTGACTGAATCAATTAGCTTTGGGTAAAGGAAGAAAAGTAACCAGTCATAAAAATCTGTGGCTTGAAGGGTGCCTGACTGGATCAGTCAGTTAAGCATCCAACTTTGGGTCAGGTCATGATCTTGCCATTTGTGAGTTTGAGCCCCACGTCAGGCTCTGTGCTGACAGCTCAGAACCTGGAATCTGTTTCAGATTCAGTGTCTCCCTCTCTCTCTCTGCTCCTCCCCCACTCACACTCTGTCTCTCTGTCTTTCTCAAAAATAAACATTAAAAAAAAATCTGTGGTTTGATTCTAATTTTATTATGAAAAGAAAGTATGTTCTATATGGCTGTGCATTCCTTTGCATTGGAGATCTCTGTTCTTGAGGTTTTCTTTTGTCTTTACTTTTAGTGTTCCTGGTGTGTGTGCACACTATTTTCTATTCTGTGATAGCAAAGTTGGGAGATATGAGAAAAAGAACTATGTAAAAGGAAACTTACAGCTCTAGCAAACAGATTTAAGGTGTTTCCTGGTGGCAAATTTCTGTAAAGGAGCTGAGTAGAATGAAGCATACTTGAGGGGCTCATTTCTACTTCTGTAATGTAGAATTTCTCATTTTAATCCAATTCTGTGCTAGATATTCAAGCACAAGGAAGTACTAAAACAATGAGTTTTCAATTATTATCAATTATTTTTATTACCACCATTTACTGATCAGTTTGTGAGGTTGAACGAAGCTCATAGTATAAAATATTACTCTTTGCAAATTTCTTTATTGAGGTACAAATTTCCCATTTACAGAGAAAACAAGCTCAGATATATTCAGTTACATGACCATTCATACACGTATTAAGAAGCAGAGCCAGAATAAAATTTAAGTATCTATGTTATGCTTTGGAAACATAGATTGTTAATTTCCATCAAGTGAGTATCTGAGTAATGTATCTTAAGAAAGAAGGCAGTGTGCACATGTCAGAGAGTATATATCATACATGTATACTTCAATTCACAAAAAACGCGAAACAAAATTTTAGTAGTTCTCATGAATTTGCACTTAAAGTGGTTTGAAAGGGGCTGCTAATGCACATTGTTTCCTGGCCACAGAGTCCTAAAAAGGCTTTCTTTTTAAGGAGAAGCAATAAATTTCAAAGAATTGCTACTTTTTTCCATAAACAAACCAGTCTCTCCAGCACTAGAAAATATTTTTAGAGGGAGAGTAATAAGAAAAACTATAGCATAATTGCAAGTGATATTGACAAAACCAAAGGATTAGAACTATTCTCTGTGGATGCTTTAAATGTGGCAATTCCATTACTCCAAAGTGGAAAAAAAAATGACTAATTTTCTGTTATGTTTGCATAAAGAGTTATATATATAACCTGCATATTCTTGGCATATTTAGATCTATTCTAGATGGTTAAACCAAAATTTAACAGATAACTTGCCCCTCAAATAGGTGGAAATGACAAAAATAAAGACTGACATTCCATCTGAAAACACTTTCACTTACAAATATGACAACTGAAAAGATGCTCAATAGATATATATGATCAGAAATTCTTAAGCAACTGCACAGGCCAGTTTTAGGGGAATTTGATTAGCAAACAGGGTAGAGTGGAAACCCAAACTTACCCAAATTAGCATCTTTTGCCAAAATAAAAAAAAAAAAAGAATGTGATATATTTTTAAGGAAAATATGCCCTACCACACAGGCTAGTGTGTGGTGCTAGTGTGTGGATACTAGTTTTTATGACACAATCCAGACTTTAGCTCTTTTTCCCACTATAAGGTCTTGAACCAGTTGGTTTTAAAGAGCTTTAAAAATAACCATGCTTAAATTTTAGATGAGGACTGAGTGGTAAATGCCATGGAGGTGTTAGGATATTTAACAGCAACCATGAAGAGTTAAGTGTTGATACAAAAACAGATCCTGTTTTCTGATGTTAGCTATACACTGGACAAAGACCTCATAGCCAGGGAAGGGGGTTTTCATCAGCCAGGAGGCTGAGGCCTGCAAATCCCAATTCGAATTGGCTAGTCCTTAGTAAATCACTTGTACACTGACTGCTGGGTCACTTGCTTTCCTCTGGGTGGATTTTATCTCACCCTAAACACGAGAAATCAAAATGCATCATGTTTCTAATCATAGACAAACCATTCAAATGTTGTTAATATGCAAATCAAGTCCTGTTACCTCATTCTACTGCATTCCTGATGTGAAATTATTAGAGGGCAACAACCAGGCATATATTGGTCCCATTACCATTCTCTCATTTTCCTGATGTTAGTGCTTTTGGTGAAGCCAATTTTTGGGACTTTTTGTAGAAACTGTCTTTTCTGTCGGTCCTTTCTTTATAATTTAAGCACTCTTAGTCAAACCTTGTTTTAAAACTGAATTTAGATCAACTAATAGTTTACCATAAACTCTTCATGGTTTCATTTCATTGAATGTGATTCCCAAAACTAAAATTCTAATTACAGTAGAGCTTCACTAGATAATTATTAAGAAAAAAAATTTATGGGACTGGCAGAAGATGGTGGCGGAGGAGGACGCTGGGCTCACCGCGCATCCTGCTGATCACTAGGATTCCACCTACACCTGCCTAACTAACCCAGAAAACCGCCAGAAGACTAGCAGAATGGAGTCTCTGGAGCCAAGCGCAGACGAGCGGCCCACGGATGAGGGTAGGAAGGGTGGGGAGGCGGTGCCCACTGCATGGACTGTCGGGAGGGAGCCGGGTCGGAGGGGCAGCCTGCCGGCCAAGCAGAGAGCAGAGCCCCTAGTCTGGCTTGCAAAAGCGGAGGGGCCAGACTGAGTGTGTTCCGACAGCAAGCGGACTTAGCATCTGGGAGGTCATAAGTTAACAGCTCTGCTCGGAAAGCGGGAAGGCTGGAGGACAGGGAGGGAGAGAGGGAGGAAGGGAGAGTTGCTGAGCCCCAGGACGACAGAGCTGTTTGGCGGGGAACAAAGGCCCTCGCCAGGGCCATCTCCCTTGCCCATCCCCTAGCCAAAATCCCAAAGGGAACCAGTTCCTGCCAGGGAACTTGCTTGCTCCCCGCAAACACCCAATGCTGTACTTCTGTGGAGCCACCCCTCCGGCAGCCAGTCTGATTCCCTCCTGCTGCCACAGGGCCCCTCCTGAAGTGGATCACCTAAGGAGAAGGGAGCTAAGCCTGCCCCTCCTGCCCCCATGCAACTTGCCTACCCACCCCAGCTAATACACCAGATCCCCAACACCACAAGCCTGGAAGTGTGCAAGTAGCCCAGACGGACCACGCCACCCCACAGTGAATCCCGCCCCTAGGAGAGGGGAAGAGAAGGCACACACCAGTCTGACTGTGGTGCGCTGGGCTGAGGCAGACAAGAGGTCTGACTGAAGCCCCGCCCACCAACTCCAGTTATACACCACAGCACAGGGGAAGTGCCCTGCAGGTCCGCATCACTCCAGGGACTATCCAAAATGACCAAACTGAAGAATTCCCCTCAAAAAGAATCTCCAGGAAATAACAACAGCCAATGAACTGATCAGAAAGGATTTAAATAATGTAACAGAAAGTGAATTTAGAATAATAGTCATAAAATTAATTGCTGGGCTTGAAAACAGTATAGAGGACAGCAGAGAATCTCTTGCTACAGAGATCAAGGGACTAAGGAACAGTCAGGAGGAGCTGAAAAACGCTTTAAACGAGAGCAAAATAAAATGGAAACCACCACGGCTCGGATTGAAGAGGCAGAGGAGAGAATAGGTGAACTAGAAGATAAAATTAGGGAAAAAGAGGAAGCTGAGAAAAAGAGAGATTAAAAAATCCAGGAGTATGAGGGGAAAATTAGGGAACTAAGTGATACACTAAAAAGAAATAATATACGCATAATTGGTATCCCAGAGGAGGAAGAGAGAGGGAAAGGTGCTGAAGGGGTACTTGAAGAAATAATAGCTGAGAACTTCCCTGAACTGGGGAAGGAAAAAGGCATTGAAATCCAAGAGGCACAGAGAACTCCCTTCAGACGTAACTTGAATTGATCTTCTGCACGCCATATCATAGTGAAACTGGCAAAATACAAGGATAAAGAGAATATTCTGAAAGCAGCAAGGGATACACGTGCCCTAACATAAAAAGGGAGACCTACAAGACTCGTGACTGATCTCTCTTTTGAAACTTGGCACGCCAGAAAGGATTGGCAGGAGATCTTCAATGTGTTGACCAGAAAAAATATGCAGCCGAGAATCCTTTATCCAGCAAGTCTGTCATTTAGAATAGAAGGAGAGATAAAGGTCTTCCCAAACAAAAACTGAAGGAATTCATCACCACTAAACCAGCCCTACAAGAGACCCTAAGGGGGATCCTGTGAGACAAAGTACCGGAGACATCGGTACAAACATAAAACATACAGACATCACAATGACTCTAAACCCGTATCTTTCTATAATAACACTGAATGCAAATGGACTAAATGTGCCAACCAAAAGACATAGGGTATCAGAATGGATAAAAAAACAAGACCCATCTATTTTCTGTCTACAAGAGACTCACTCATTTTAGACCTGAGGATACCTTTAGATTGAGAGTGAGGAGATGGAGAACTCTTTATCATGCTACTGGAAGCCAAAAGAAAGCTGCAGTAGCCATACGTATATCAGACAAACTAGACTTTAAATTAAAGGCTGTAACAAGAGATGAAAAAGGGCATTATATAATAATTACAGTGTCTATCCATCAGGAAGAGCTAACAATTATAAATGTCTATGCGCCGAATACCAGAGCCCCCAAATATATAAAACAATGACTCATAAACATAAGCAACCTTCTTGATAAGAATGTGGTCATTGCAGGGGACTTTAACACTCCACTTACAGAAATGGAGAGATCATCTAGACACACGATCAACAAAGAAACATGATACATTGAATCAGACGGACGTGACAGATATATTTAGAACTCTGCATCCCAAAGCAACAGAATATACTTTCTTCTCGAGTGCACATGGATCATTCTCCAAGATAGATCATATACTGGGTCACAAAACAGCCCTTCATAAGTATACAAGAATTGAAATCATACCATGCATACTTTCAGACCACAATGCTATGAAGCTTGAAATCAACCACAGAAAAAAGTCTGGAAAACCTCCAAAAGCATGGAGGTTAAAGAACACCCTACTAAAGAATGAGTGGGTCAACCAGGCATTTAGAGAAGAAATTAAAAAATATATGGAAACAAACGAAAATGAAAATACAACAATCCAAACGCTTTGGGATGCAGCGAAGGCAGTCCTGAGAGGAAAATACATTGCAATCCAGGCCTATCTCAAGAAACAAGAAAAATCCCAAATACAAAATCTAACAGCACACCTAAAGGAAATAGAAGCAGAACAGCTAAGGCAGCCTAAACCCAGCAGAAGAAGAGAAATAATAAAGATCAGAGCAGAAATAAACAATATAGAATCTAAAAAAACTGTAGAGCAGATCAACGAAACCAAGAGTTGGTTTTTTGAAAAAATAAACAAAATTGACAAACCTCTACCCAGGCTTCTCAAAAAGAAAAGGAAGATGACCCAAATAGATAAAATCATGAATGAAAATGGAATTATTGCAACCAATCCCTCAGAGATACAAACAATTATCAGGGAATACAATGAAAAATTATATGCCAACAAATTGGACAACTTGGAAGAAATGGACAAATTCCTAAACACCCACACTCTTCCAAAACTCAATCAGGAGGAAATAGAAAGCTTGAACAGACCCATAACCAGCGAAGAAATTGAATCGGTTATCAAAAATCTCCCAACAAATTAAGAGTCCAGGACCAGATGGCTTCCCAGGAGAGTTCTACCAGACGTTTAAAGCAGAGATAATACCTATCCTTCTCAAGCTATTCCAAGAAATAGAAAGGGAAGGAAAACTTCCAGACTCATTCTATGAAGCCAGTATTACTTTGATTCCTAAACCAGACAGAGACCAAGTAAAAAAAGAGAACTACAGGCCAATATCCCTGATTAATATGGATGCAAAAATTCTCAATAAGATACTAGCAAATCGAATTCAACAGCGTATGAAAAGAATTATTCACCATGATCAAGTGGGATTCATTCCTGGGCTGCAGGGCTGGTTCAACATTTGCAAATCAATCAACGTGATACATCACATTAATAAAAGAAAAGATAAGAACCATATGATCCTGTCAATTGATACAGAAAAGGCCTTTGACAAAATCCAGCACCCTTTCTTAATAAAAACCCTTGAGAAAGTCGAGATAGAAGGAACATACTTAAGCATCATAAAAGCCATTTATGAGAAGCCCACAGCTAACATCATCCTCAATGGGGAAAAACTGAGAGCTTTTTTCCCTGAGATCAGGAACACAACAGGTATGCCCACTCTCACCGCTGTTGTTTAACATAGTGTTGGAAGTTCTAGCATCAGCCATCAGACAACAAAAGGAAATCAAAGGCATCAAAATTGGCAAAGAGGAAGTCAAGCTTTTGCTTTCTGCAGATAACATGATACTATACATGGAAAATCCGATAGACTCCACCAAAAGTCTGCTAGAACTGATACATGAATTCAGCAAAGTTGCAGGATACAAAATCATTGTACAGAAATCAGTTGCATTCTTATACACTAACAATGAAGCAACAGAAAGACAAATAAAGAAACTGATCCTATTCACAATTGCACCAAGAAGCATAAAATACCTAGGAATAAATCTAACCAAAGATGTAAAAGATCTGTATGCTGAAAACTATAGAAAGCTTATGAAGGTAATTGAAGAAGATATAAAGAAATGGAAAAGCATTCCCTGCTCATGGATTGGAAGAATAAATATTGTCAAAATGCCAATACTACCCAAAGCTATCTACACATTCAATGCAATCTCAATCAAAATTGCACCAGCATTCTTCTTGAAACTAGAACAAGCCATCCTAAAATTCATATGGAACCACAAAAGGCCCCGAATAGCCAAAGGAATTTTGAAGAAGAAGACTAAAGCAGGAGGCATCACAATCCCAGGCTTTAGCCTCTACTACAAAGCTGTCATCATCAAGACAGCATGGTATTGGCACCAAAACAGACACATAGACCAATGGAATAGAATAGAAACCCCAGAACTAGACCCACAAACGTATGGCCAACTCATCTTTGACAAAGCAGGAAAGAACATCCAATGGAAAAAAGACAGCCTCTTTAACAAATGGTGCTGGGAGAACTGGACAGCAACATGCAGAAGAATGAAACTAGACCACTTTCTCACACCATTCACAAAAATAAACTCAAAATGGATAAAGGACCTGAATGTGAGACAGGAAACCATCAAAACCCTAGAGGAGAAAGCAGGAAAAGACCTCTCTGACCTCAGCCGTAGCAATCTCTTACTTGACACATCCCCAAAGGCAAGGGAATTAAAAGCAAAAATGAATTACTGGGACCTTATGAAGATATAAAGCTTCTGCACAGCAAAGGAAACAACCAACAAAACTAAAAGGCAACCAACGGAATGGGAAAAGATATTTGCAAATGACATATTGGACAAAGGACCAGTATCCAAAATAAATTTAATATATTGAAAAAAAAAGAAGTAAAAACATTTATTTCTAGGATATGGTTATTTTTTTGAAATTTATTGTCAAATTGGTTTCCATACAACACCCAGTACTCATTCCAAAAAGTGCCCTCCTCAATACCCATCACCCACCCTCCCCTCCCTCCCTCCCTCCCACCCCCATCAACCCTTAGTTTGTTCTCAGTTTTTAAGAGTCTCTTATGCTTTGGCTCTCTCCCACTCTAACCTCTTTTTTTTTTCTTCCCCTCCCCCATGGGTTTCTGTTAAGTTTCTCAGGATCCACATAAGAGTAAAAACATATGGTAGGATATGGTTATTTTAAACAGAGTGAAAAAGACTCCAATGTGGATATCAAATATGAAAATAGTTTCCTTATATCTGAAAGAGCACCCTAAAAGTTATTTCACAATTGTCTCCTCTAATTATATATTCCAAGATGTACAATCTTTTTAACCCTTTACTATTTTTACCCCTTTGCTTTTCTAATCCTTTAACATTGTATTACACCAGTTAAAATATTAAGTAAACCAATAATATGGCCACTGAATCAAAGACTCAGATTCTACCAAAAAGTGCCTCAAATCCTCCAAATACATCCAAATGTATTTCAAAATAATTTTATGATTAAGTAATGGGACAATTTTAAATTATCAACTCAGACTCATTAACAAATGAAAATGACCCAACTCACAACCAGTAATGAAAAGAAAAGTTATTGTGATACTGTAACATATTAATATTGTATTGCTTTTCTACTCTTTTCTCATCGCTGTTAAGGAAAAATATTTTCCAGTATTGTTCAATTTTGAACAATAAAGTGATACTCCCAAAAAGGGGAGTAGAGATCGAGGGCAGGGATATTAGCAATAAATCTGTATGGTCATTCATTCTAGGAATTGGAGAAATTATAATCTTTTGTTTTATTTTGGAGATAGATGATATGGTTATCAATGGAAATTGGTAAGTAGTGTTTGTCTTTGATTTCAAATAAAATCTCTAAATCTATTCTCTCTTCTTCCAATCCATTTTCTCATTTTCTTGATTGTTTTATCCTACTCCCTTGTTTTTAATCAGAACTCAAAATCTAAGGTTATTTTAGTATTATCCATTTTTGCTCTTATATTTAAAATGTATATTTTTTAAGTTTATTTATTTATTTTGAGGGAGAGAGAGAGAGAGAGAGAGAGAGAGAGAGAGAGAGAGAGAGAGAGCATGAGCAGAGGAGGGCAGAGAGAGAAGGACAGAGAGTATCCCAAGCAGGCTTTATGCTATTAGCACAGAGCCTGACACGGGGCTAGCAGTCAGGAACTGTGAGATCATGAGCTGAAATCAACAGTTGGATGCTTAACTGACTGAGCCACCCAGGAGCCCCCAAAATGTCTTCAAATTTTTGTTTCATAGCCATATGAGTTTCCTAGCTAGTCATTTGCACAATACTTCTATTTTTTGATAAAAACAACCAAGCCACATGAAGTAAAGCTATTTAGTCTTTCAAGAAGGATACTAATATTGAAAATTCATTAAAGTTATAAAACAGATTTTTAAACCTATATAAGACTTCAAAGTGCTCTATTCCCTGTAGCATGTTTTGCTTTTCTATACATAATGGAAAATATTTAAAATATTATTTATCCATTCATGAACATAATTAATTATTTAAGTTGCCATCCACACTGTGTTTGTCATGTACCACAGAAAATTGTGTCTTTTGAGTGGTCAGCAATAACTAAAAGCAAATAAAACATTGTAGTATCTAGGTATAGCCAGAATTACACAAAAGTATTGGCTAGTGGAAAGAGAGTCAACGCTATGACTTCTTGTTAAATTCAACCTACAGATCGGAGCTTACATAAAAGACCAAAATAACTGTTAATACTTACTGAGGCTGGTTTGACAGTACAACAGTTAAAGTCACCAAAGTTGTAAAAAGAAAATGTATGGCATCTCTTTAATTAGAGTTTAAATCTGCTCGTCTTGATGCAGTAATAAACTGAGAAACACCAGGTCATATGCTCTTTTGGAAGACAGCGATTTGTACATAATACATGTGGCCCTTTCTGATTCAAGGCCTGATTCTGGCTCCTGCTTCTGAAACACAATGTTTCATTTTAATAAAAAATACATTACTGCAGTAAGATAAGGTCATCAGCTGTTAAGTGTAATGCAATTTCTGTAATAAAATTAATTTTATAGCCCTTATAAAAGACTTTATGTGGGTTAAATACGTTTAATTACTAGCTAAATTCTCTTCCTTAGAACGCATAAATGAAGCACCCCCACCCTCCATAAAAAGAATGCATATACTGTAAAATGTCAGTACGATTCTTTATGACCTCAGTTCTTTGTGATATTCTAAAATGCCTGCTAGTGTCAACTGCAGGCTAATATGGACTTTTTTGGCCACAGGGACAGACGATTTATTTGCTGGTATTTCAGAACTAAAAACAGTTGTGCTAGTGAAAACCCTGTGCAATTCCCTTATAGGTCATCTACTTCTGGACAGCAATTCAGACACACAAAAAATCGGATACATGGGTATCGACCTCTAAAACCCCAAGTTAATTATCCAGCAAACGAACACATTTAATCTCAAATGTATGCTGAGATTTACTGTTGAATGACAGTAAAGGAGCTACAAACCACTCCTATCTATAACCAATGAGGGTAAAATGGTCATCACACAAAAGAGGGCAACATATTATTGGTAAAATGTACATATAAACATTAATCCAATAACCCCTTTGCTTTGTAAAGCGTTTTCAATATGAGGTATTTCCTAACTCATAAATGATTTAGAACTGGCCCAGAATTTAAAATCAGACAGCTTTGAAGGCGAATCTTCAGCTCTTCAACCAACTAATTGTGTAAGATTCAAGGCAAGTTATTTAACCTTTCCTATCCTGTTTTAGCATTTGTTCTTTAAATAAGTATAAGAACAGTGGGCTCATAGTCCTATTATCAGACCTAAACATAACAATAATACAGAATTCTTGGCATTAAGGCTGGCCTTCATAGGTATAAAATGAATACACTTTCCTTCTGATTTTATTCCCTTCTGATTTTACTCCCTTTCCATCAGTCGATAGAAGAGCTATTGAGGGCAGAGAAATGATCGGGTTTTAGATGCATTTTTGTCAACATTATTGGGCTAAAGTAGAGAATCACTGAGGCAAGGGAGTGGTACTTGACTAAACATGTAATCACATATAAAATGTTACATTAACTTCATTCTTACTAATAAATTTTAAATTTGTTTTCCAAGTACCAAGTTGAGGCTCTCCGATACTTTTAATCGCTAAAGCAGCAATCCTACCAAGAAAATAGGAAATGTCATTAAGAGATCTGTTTTTACTGCTCCCCTCACTTAACTTTGGACACAAGTTACAAGCAAAGTGACAGCATTCACAAACTAATCATTGTATAAATGATGCTCAGATATTCTCTATCCTTAATCTCATAACATCTAGTCTGTCGATATAACTAAGCTCCCCAGTCTTCTGGTAATAAACCCACATTCTTCTTTCTGCTGTGGTCACTCTCAGCCACTGAAGCTACTCACTCTTAAACATGGATGAGCCACCGGGAAGCAGCTCAGACACTGAAAGATGCATGATGGAGTTGGACACCAACACCGTGATTCCAGAAGACTGGGGGCAAGATCGTGCAGAGGCAAGATGTGCCATTTCAGTGAGGAATTCAGTAGGATAAACATGACCCAGCTCATAAACTAGCCCTTGTGTCTGTGTCTTCTACTTTTATTCATGTTCACTCCCTCTGGCTAGGTCCCTCTTTTCAGATATGTATTTTTAATGAATATGAAAAACTCTATTGTCACATATTACGTTAACTTATATAAAATTAGCATAATTTCATTAACCTTTGCTTAAAGGAGCAACTTATTTTCAGAATCTTACAGGTACAATTTTACCATTTCGTTGATCTTTAACTTATTTTTGTATCTTTTCTCCATATGCCTTAAAGGGCCATGCCTGAAATGGAGCATTTTTTTTCTCCATTAAAATAAAGTAGCAAATTTGGGATATTTCCTTTTGTGTATTATTTATGTTGATTATTTTATTTGCAACAGTTTCATTTTTTTTACTTTATACAAATTCCTCCAGTTTTATAACAATATTTAATCTAACACATTAATTAGTACACCTCAGTTAGTTTGCTTTATTCTCTCATTTTTACTCATAATCATCTTGTTTTTTCTAATAATAAATTAAGGAAGAAATATGCTCCTGTACCTTTATCCATCTCTTTTCCAGTTTGTTTAGTCACTTCTCTTAAGAGGCAAAATATTAATCTGGTTAATGTAGTACCAATACATGGGCTCTATTAATTAGTGGCAGGCTCACTTCAAATTAAAAAAAAAAAAACATGAGCAGGGGCGCCTGGGTGGCTTGGTCGGTTAAGCGTCCGACTTCGGCTCAGGTCATGATCTCACAGTCCGTGAGTTCGTGCCCCGCGTCGGGCTCTGTGCTGACAGCTCAGAGCCTGGAGCCTGCTTCAGATTCTGTGTCTCCCTCTCTCTGACCCTCCCCCGTTCATGCTCTGTCTCTCTCTGTCTCAAAAATAAATAAACGTTAAAAAAAATTAAAAAAAAACCATGAGCAGCCAATGGGATTCTCCTTTTGTTCTGTTGCCTGACATTGTGAATCAAGGAGCTTTTTCCTTGGTTCCTTTTATTTCTCCATGCAGCAGAGTCAAGATGTTAAGCCGGGGCTTGATGTCAACAACCCCTGACATTTTTTCTAATGACTTAGAAGGGGAGTAATGCCCTATTCATCGGCCTTAAACCCCAACTTTGCATATCTATCTGGCTTCAACAGAAAGACCATGTTAGAGGATAAGTTCAAGACAATATACCAAATAGAAGTGTTTTTATTTGTAGTTATTTTTGAAATGCTTATTCATTTACTTACCTAGAGATAGTGAGTGGGGTCAGAAAGACAGGGAGAGAGAGAGAGAATCCCAAGCAGATTCTGCTCTGTTGGCCCAGAGCCTGACATGGGGCTCAAACTCACAAACCATGAAATCATAACCTGAGTTGAAATCAAGAGTCTCATCCTCAACAAACCGAGCCACCCATAAAAATGTTTTTGAAAGAGAAAGTTTAGTGCTCACTTTAGCAGCACATGTACCAAAAGAGAAAGTTTATTCACATTTGTCAGGACATTGTTTACCTCTCTAGTTGTACCTTTGTGATTTATTTTTATAAAATAATAACTTATAAGGACTTTCAATTTTCTAACTACCTGGATTGATATTAATTCATGGCTCACCTATAAGAACTAATATCCCAGATGGCTTTGACTATGCTACAAATTAATTGAGTATTATTCAGTTTGTATATAATTGTCCTCTTTTTAATGTGCTTAATTTTTCAGTTAATTTAACATTTTAATGAAGAAAAATGCTCATACTAAATATTTTGCAAATAAATGACAGGCTTAGTTTTTGAAACATCTCCAATGTTTTGAAATTATTAAAGGCATGCATTTGAGATAAAAATGCTGGACTTAATTAGGAAGGACAACCTCCTTCACATTGAGCAAAGTATTGGAACAATAAGCAGATCAGTCCTATGACCCCCGTCCCAACAGTGAGTTCAAAAAGGAAAATAAAACAAGATACAAAAATAATAGCCTACAGGGGAATATTGAAAGATTGCTATATCAAAGTATAAGAATGTTTAATATATATCACATCATCAGTCCTGGGATATAGATTCTATTATTGATTTCACGTAACAAATGAGGAAACAGGTCTGAATAGATAAAGAGACAAAGGTCAGTCATTTACCATTTAGTTCTAGTTGCCTCTGAAGCCTCCCTACATTCCTTCACCAAAGTTCCTTTAAGCACTGTTTGAGACCATTGCCATATATGTATTTTTTTATATTTCCTTAGCTATTTACCAGAACTGTCTTAATAAATATTCAGTAGAATTATATTGTTTTTATTTTAAGAATAAATATGACATGAAAAATCATTATTTCTGAATAGCAGCATAAGCCATAATATGAAGTGTTCTGATCTAGGGGAGTTGGTATGACAAAGGGTCTTAAACAAAACCAAACTTTCATCTAGTCTAGAATTATATATACATGTTTCATAGGAATTGCATGGAATTTCTAGATTATGATCCAAGTTTCTAAGTTGTCTATCTTTATTAATTATCTAGGAGCATAAATAAAGGAAACATCTTATTGAATTAACCAGTTATTATATCTTTAAGTTTTGTTTAATATTTATCCTAGCAAAAAAAATCAATTTAGATGCAGTATTAGCTATGCTTTGTAACAGTGCTCTACAAAGTAGAAGGAAAAGATGAAAAGGTTTCTATACAATATTTTGAATCTCTTTTCCTATATATCCTAAAGGAACTAAGAATTTGATGTGCCTCAAGGAAAAACAAAAATCCCGGAAAGATTTTTTTTGTTCGTTTGTTTGAAAGAAAGGCTATCATCCATCCTCAGAGATTAGATTTAAAAGCCAAGAAAAACTTTCTTAGATTATAGGGTTATAGAGCAAACCAATCTTTAAGTCAACCAAAACACTGCTAGAATGCTAAAACACAATGCGTGTGAACAAATCACAAGTGATTTAAGAAACATCAATTTTGGTTTTTTGGTGTTTTTTTTTTGTCCTAAACCACTGGCTTATAAAGTATGAAAGGATGTGTATAACATATATTTGAGAATATATACTGTAGATATGTCTATTAACAGGTTTCCTTTGACATTGAATTATGTTCTCCAAAATAGTTTTGATTTTGTTTCGTGGGGTTTTTGCTGCACAAAGAAGAAAATGGGCAAAGCTAGACCCAACTACCAGAAAGAGGTATCAGTTTGAAATTAAAAATCTACAAATCTACGTTTTTTTCCATTCTTAAAAATAAGCTTTTCATTAATAAAATGTTATACTCATTACAAATACATTTTGTTCCATTTTTATTAAACATTTTGTTTTCTTTCCTAAACTTGTAAATCATTAGTGGTATCACTATCAGTGTCTTCCAACTCTCTTGGTGAATTTAAATGGTAACTCCCTTCCTTAATTTATCTATGATCTCAAAAATTCCATTAAGAATGAGCAAATTGCTCACAAGGATGATATAAATCAAAGCAAGAACTTGTTTTTGAAGACTATCAAATCTTGACTAAAGAAATACTTCAAAAATATGAATATATCCTAAATGTTAAAAAGCACATAAAACCAGTTGAGATATAAATTTAAAAGGCAATTACATAGCATCAAGCCAGAAACCTAACTAGTTCATAATATTTTATATTTAATATAACATGTTGCAAATGATATAGTTACTACTGAGATAATGGCTTTTATAGGAAACTTGGTAGTAATTCAGTGAGATGTCAAAGCAGCAAGGAGGCCAAATTAATTTCTATGTCCTTCCATTTATCTGTGAAATTATGGGGATTCCAATTAAAAGTGTTTCATGATAACCTAAAGAGCAAATTTTGACAAACACGAGATTTTAAGGAAGGTTTCATGATAAAACACTTTGAAATAAACAAAAACAGAATTATGAGAAGCAAGTGGTATTTATCTGAAGATTTTGAATGGGTTAAACTAAAAATGTAATTATGATTGAAAACAAGTAAAATATTATGGCCAAATCAAAAATGTTAGTAATGTAGAAATTATGAATCATAAAATGCTGACTTTGACTCAGGGAATGCGACACTTAATTGGATGTATTACAAAAACTGGATGGCTGATGAGAAACTTATAAGGTGCCACTTATGCAAAATCTACTTGTTCCTGTGACATTAAGACTCCCAAATAATTTCAGATCCTAATAAAGTGACAACCTTCTTCTCTTTGAATTTAGCTTAGACTTACTCTTAGCTAACACCGTCAGATTTGTTCCTTGTTCTTAAGCAAGAGCTCACACTGAAAATCAACCCCAGGAAGAAATTTCTCTCAAGATTTTAGTGAAGGATGTTTACAAAGTTTTTAATGATCATAAAGGACACAATGTAGAAACTTTTGATGAGGTAGCATAAGTCAATTACATAAAACCCACCAAATAATAATAATAGTAATTTCAGAAAGAACTGGTAATAAACCTTGCTCTTGATTAAGAAACTCAAATTATAGGAGACTATGACAACGTTCCATTGAGAGCTGATGGTGGCTTGGACAACTGTAGTATCAGTGTAAAATACTTCAATTATATCTATGTTCAGTTTAAAAGTAGACTTTCAGGACTTCCTGATGGATTGAGAAAGGAACAAAAGAAAAATGACAGTTAAGGATGACTCCATGGGTTTGGGTTTAAATAATTAAACAATGAAATTAATTTACTGAGATGGGCGAGATTTTAGGGGTCCCAGGTTTTGGGGCAGAAGGTCAGAAGGTCAATTTTGCAAATAAGAATGTTGAGTTACTTATTATATTTTTAATGAAAATATCAACCAAGCAGTGTTATATATTATTCTGGAGTTCATCAGAGCAATGAAAATTGGAGATAAAAATTTAGAAGTTAGAAGTATACATATGAGAGTTAAGGCATGAGATCAACAAGGGACCGAGTTTGGGTAGAAGAAATAAGTGCCAGAATTTAGCTCTGTCATGCTGCCATTTAAAGATTGGAAAGATGGGAGATCAGAAAAGGAGCCTAAGAAGCAGCAGTTTATTCAGTAGGTAGAACCAGGAGTATAATGCCCTGAAAACCAAGTGAAGAAAATTCTTGAAGAAGTGAATGATTACTCATGTCAACTGCTAAGAAAATGATAGAGACTTCAAGAATAAGGAGGTCAATGTTGCCCTTGGCAAGCATACTTTTTGAAAAGTAGCAAAGGAGAAATCAGATTAGGGAGGAACCTCCAAAAACTATGAAGAAAACTCTGAAGAAGAAAAACTATGAAGAAAACTATGAAGAAAAACTCTGTACAGTGGGTACAGACTACTACCACAGGTTAGCTCTGGGAATCAGAGAAAGGATGAGACAGTACCTTGAGAGGTTGTGCGATGTGGAAAGGTATATCTGAAGAAAATTATTTGTTAAAAAGAGGAGAGTTAATGATGCAGAAGAAAGGGGAAAGTTAGTGGAATAATGTTCTTGAGTTAGGTGAGAGATGATAGGATCTAGCTCACAAGTGGAAGGCTTGGTGTTCCCTATGGATACTACGGGCCTCTCAAAGCCTCTATCCACAGCAGCCAGAGTGAGTTTTTGCAGTCTAAGCCAGATCATGACACATGTGTAGTTAAACACTCTCCAGTGGTTTTCCATCCCATACACAGTAAAAGCCTGAGACACTACAGATGCCTACAAGAAATTACATAATCTAGCTCCATTATCTGTCTACCTCCTGTACTCTCACTGTCCTTCTGGCTCACTACAGCCCAGTCACACAAAACTTCTTGATCTTCCTTGAACACATCAGGCACTGCAAATCTTCCACCTGCAAAGGCTGTGCTCTTAAATACTCTGATATGATGCACTGCTTCTCTCTTTTCCTTTGGGTTTTTGCTTGAGTGTCACTGGTTTAGTGAGGCCTTTCTTGATCAGGCTATTTAAAACTGAAATTTGTATGCCCTACTCTCCCTTCCTCTCTCTCTGTTTTCTCTCCTTAGCACTTATCACCATATGACATATTACCTGTTTTATTTTCTATGTGACTGTCTTACTACAGTAGAAGGTAGGGCCTAAGAAGACCAGGAATTTTGTGAATTGTTCATTGTTCTTTTATAAATCAGCTAAATCACTACTATAGCATTTAAATCAATCCATCACATATTGCATTCTCCTTACGTTTGTGTAATAAATCAAAGAAATGAAAGTTTAGGAATTAACCCCAAACACTGACTTTTCTAATCCTTTGAAAATTCTGAACTTACCTAAGTGTAAAAATCCTAAAACACTGTGCGCTTAATGATAGTACTTAAATTGAGGCAACAGGATGGACCTAGAGGATATTATGCTATGAGAACAAGTTGGATGAGAAAGACAAATACCACATGATTTTGTGTGGAATATAAAAATCAAAACAAATAAAAAAACACACAAAAAGCAGAATCAGACCTAAAAACAGAGACCAAACTGGTGGTTACCAGAGGGGAGTGGGGTGGAAGATAGACAAAACGGGTAAAGAGGAGTAAAGAAACAGGCTCCCAGTTATGGAATGAATAAGTCATGGGAATAAAAGGCACAACATAGAGAATACAGTCAATGGTACTGTAATTGGGTTGTATAGTAACAGATGGTAGGTACACTTGTGGTGAGCACAGCATGATGTATAGAGTTGTTGAATCACCATGGATGGTGTATGCCTGAAACTAACGTAACATTGTGTTTCAGCTATACTCAAAAATCAAAATTAATAAATATATATAATAGTGCTTAATAACATACAGTGTGTACATTTTAGAGGAGTCTTTTTTTTTAATTTTTCCATTAGATTTTTCATATGATGAGAATAGAAAGACACAACAAATCTTGGTAACTGGAGCATTTCTAAAGCTCTATGAAAGAAAGATACATTTTGGGTAGCCTGGGTGGCTCATTTGGTTAAATTTCCCACTCTTAACCTTGGTTTAGGTTACAATCTCAAGGTTCATCAGATCAAGCCCTGTGTAGAGTTCTGCACTGACAGCATGGAGCCTGCTTGAGATTCTCTCTCTCCCCCTCTCTCTCTCTGCCCCTCCCTGTCTCTGCCCCTCCTTTGTTCAATCTGTCTCTCTCTCTCAAAATAAATAAACTTTAAAAAAGAAAGAAACCTACATTTCATACTTTGTAATGGAAGAAACTATGCCCTCTAGAAGATGTTTTTGCTATAACACCAAGTACAATTAAACATTACAAGATAAGGAAGAATACAAACAAAAAAAGTATCTTTTTTGTAAATTGTATGTAGCTTGAAGTATTTATAGACCTTCAAGGTAAACCACAGGTTTTCCTTTTTTTTTTTTTTAAATAATTCCAAGGCTCTGGTTTGCTCTATTGCTAGGAAAAGCAAAGAAACTAAGAAATTCCCTAAGCTGTATGATTAAATTTAGTTGTCATGGACAGAATGGCTTCTAAACAACCAAGGTTTATTTCAAATATATTTCCAATACAATGCAGCTGAACTCCAAAAGATGCTGTACCATTTGGCTAACTTGATGACTATATGTAAAATTCAGTCACTGAATTTTAAAGAAAACAAACCAAATGAAAAGAAAAAAGGATTTAATATAAAGTAACACTGAAATAAGTGTGAAAATTCAACTTCTGATATCCCTTCTTAGTCAGTCTGATTATATTCCTTAACATATGTGAACCCATTTTCTTGTCTATATACTTGGTAGGTTAAACAATATTTCTATCTTCCTTTTTTTCTGTGGGTTCTAGTTATTAAAATAGAGTCTTTCCTCCATCCATTCTTGCAATAGGAAAAATGTTCACCAGAAATCTCAGTTTGCACAAAATTTTATTCCTCTTACATGAGTTGTATTACTCCTAAGACAATAGCTCATTTATAATTAATATTTTATTTTGGATTTTGATATTTTGTGAAATTAAATAAGTTTATTTGGTAAAATATTAGAAAACAAATAATTTTGAATTTCCATATGCATTATCCATTCTAAGATACAAATTTGTGTCAAAACTCTAGACTTGATTGAGACTATATGCTGACTCATCATTTCAATGCAGATGTGGAAGAATAATCTCAATGCTCTGTAAAATAGAGTGATTTATTGGCATGTCATGCTATTTGTTGTATGATATGATAAATATAATATGGCTCATCATTTCATTCTATATATATATATTGTAATGGATTATTAAAGTGATAAAATCTAGTGGCGGAAATACAATGACCTCATATCACTTTGTACAAAAGCTAGATGATAAACTGTGCCTTCTATAGAGGCTGTTATTACCTTAGAATGACCTAAAGTGAGGATTCTTGGAGCACAAAGCAAAAAAATAATAATAACTCTAATTCCAATTTGTAGGTCTCCGTTGAAAACACTGATTAAGGACCCTTGTTGAGAGTGTCCTTGACTAATACAAGAATATGTAATGATTACAACTTGGGCACTCATGTGATAGACCGGTTTTCTTTTCTTTTTTTTTTTAAGGTTTTATTTACTTTTGAGAGAGAGAGAGAGAGTGCGAGTGGGGAAGGGGCAGAGAGCGAGGGAGACACAGAATCCGAAGCAGGCTCTAGGCTCCAAGCTGTCAGCACAGAGCCCAATGTGGGGCTTGAAACCACGAACTCTGAAATCATGACCTGAGCCAAAGTTGGTCGCTTCAAAGACAGGCGCCCCATAAACAAGTTTTCTTTATAAAGACTATTCCTTGAAAAGTTAGTCTAAAATATTTACAGACATTTGGAGTTAAATGAATCAATGTGCCCAAGTAAAATTTCAATGTACATCATGCATAGAGACACGCGTGTTAGGTTTCTGATGCTATTATACCTAGAACTAGCTAAAGATATTGTTTCTTATAGTGGAGAAATGGCAAAATTAGTGGCTAGTGACCATTTGTACAGATTTAGAAGAATGCTATTATGCAACAAAATGTTCATACCTTTAAAAACAATAACAACAGGGGCGCCTGGGTGGCTCAGTCAGTTGAGCGTCTGACTTCAGCTCAGGTCATGATCTTGCAGTCCGTGAGTTCAAGCCCCGCATCAGGCCCTGTGCTGGCAGCTCGGAGCCTGGAGCCTGCTTCAGATTCTGTGTCTCCCTTTCTCTCTGCCCCTCCCCTGCTCATGCTCTGTCTCTCTCACTCTCAAAAATGAATAAATGTTAAAAAAAAAATTAAAAAAATTTTTAAAAACAATAACAATAATGATTCCTCACTGTCCAGTTTTTAAAGAAGCCATTTCTGTATTGCTCTTTCTTAGAATTGTCAATTGGCCTCAAATTGTTTATCAAATCTCAAGAATAAGCTCAAGTCAAGAATGACTATTTTACAATGAAACAAAAATAAATATGTTTTATATTTCTAACATGTGCCAACAGTGATCTGTTTAAAGCACTTTAAAATAAAAATGTTTATTTATAACATATTGTAAACATTTATAAACATGTAAATGTTTATTTATAACATAAAAACATATTTTTAACATAAAAATGTCTATTTATTTTGAGAGAGAAAGAGAGTACACATTCAAGTGGAGGAGAAGCAGACAGAGAGGGAGAAAGAGAATCCCAAGCAGGCTCTGTACTGTCAGCACCAGCCCGATGCGGGGGCACGACACATGGGGGCTCAGTCTCAGGAACCTGTGGAATCATGACCTGAGCTGAAATCAAGAATCTGATGCTTAACCAACTGAGCCATCCTTAAAGTACTTTTTTGAAGGAAATTTAATTAACTTGGAAAATGACAGGATGGTGGGCAGCATAGTAATGAAATCATTGGGCCATATATTATTTAGTTTCCTGTTCTAAATTCTTATCAAAATGTATTTAATAGCTGCTTTTCCTTCATGTTTTTCCCGAAGTTGTTTAAACTTATCTGTATAAATATATACATACATAACTATACACTTGTGATAAAGATATATGCACAATAAAAATTCACATCTTTACCAAATTATGTCATAGTATATTTGATATAAAATTTGGGAAAACTGGCATTAATAGGTACATGTTTCCTTTAAAATATCTCAGCTGTATTGTGGTTTTATAATGTATTACTATTTCAGACCAGAAAATTGTATTTTTTTCAGAAGACTGTATTTTGCATAAAAAGATATCTGCTTCAAATTAAAAGACATGATTGAGATGTAGCTATATTTCCTAATATAATTAAAGTAATGGTTAGATATTTTTGTCTTTTATTTTTAAAGGTTAGAAAGCTAATCATACCATAGTAGTCAGTTAAATTCTAAATCATCAATAAATCGCCTTTAAATGTGGTTATCAAAAGACAAAACTATAATTCTCTAATAGTAGTGGTACCACCCACTAGCCTGACCTGGAGTATGAGGACCTATGACAGTTCTCCTGGATTTGTTTATTGCTGGTTCCTTCAAGTTAGAGGGAGTGATTTAATAGGAAAAGACCAGAAGATTTTCAGTCAGACTTGCTGGGTAAAATTACTTCCTCGGTCACTTGTCAGCTCTGTGGCCTTCATCACGTGAATTAATTTTCTTTTGCTGTGTAATAGTTTTCCACATTACAGGCTTCAAACAACCCAAATGTATTATCTTTAGCTTCTATGGGTCAGGTTTGTAGGCATAGTTCCACTAGGTCCTCTGTTCAGGTCCTCACAGACCGAAATCAAGGTATTAGCCAGCCTGTAGTTCCCATCTGCAGCGTGGGGTCCTCTTTCAGACTCATTCAGATTGATGACAGAATTCAGCTCCTTTAAGATGCAGGAATACTAGGCCCTGTTTCCTTGTGGGTTGTCGGCAAAAGTTGCTCTCAACTCTTACAGACTCTCCCTCAGGTCCTAGCCATGTGGTTCTCTCAAAATCTGGCAGTTGACGTCCCTGAAGCCAGCCTACCTATCTCCAGTCTGCTACAGAGGAGACTTACAGAATGTAAAATCATCTCAAGAGTGATTGTTCCATTACCAATGCCTTATAACCCAACTTATTCATATTCACACACACCCCACCCCACTCTACCCAAGGGCAGGATATTACACAGGACATGCACAAATAAGGCTTTTATAAAATTACTTATGTTGTCACAAATGTCCTAAATGACCTTTGTCAGGTTATACCTCAGTTTCCTTAACTGGAATAATCACGACACCTATCTCAAAAGTTTGATATGAAGGGAAATTAGCATATTAGGATTACTCCGCAAGTTACTTTGTGGTCATGACTGACAGTTGACAATCTTTGCACAGTTACCAATTTAGGTAATTCATTTCTTCTTTGAAGATTATAGTTAGAATTACCTTGAATAAACATAGTTAGGAATTAGATTTCCAATTCTTTAAATGAGCTGATATGTGACAGAATATAATCAAGCATCTAAGATGATTGAATCTAATGCTAATCAAAAGCTGACAGCAACTGATTTCTAACTTATGGGTAACAAATCACTTAGCTGAATTCTGATTATTATTTAAAAGCCCATGGATACAAACCAGTATTGACGTGGGACATCAATTTCTCCCTGTCCCACTCCCTGTCCCAACATACATAATTTTTATAATCTTCCATTTCCTCTATTGTTTTCACTGCTCTTTTTCCACTTAAAGTTACATCAACTTGCAGGTTAGAAGTTATCAGGGGGAAAAATGAAATTCCTGCCGAGTCAAGAAATGAGGATGATCTAACAGCCTCATAGTTCACATTGTTTATGCTTTTTGAACTGTACTTCTTTAACACAGTGCTCAGGTCTGAGAAAAACTTCATGTTAGGAAATCTCTAAGTTTAAAGCACAAATCTGTTTTACTTTGCATCTAAAACACAGATGACTTCGCTTGAGATTTCAGTTTAGAGGGGAGATTCTTGAAGAAGGTGGTTACATTCAGACTCCATTTGGATGAGCGTCCCAGAGCACAGCAGACAGACACCCAGCGTTTAGAAGCTGTGGGGGCAGACAGCCGAGTGGCAGTGCCCTGTTCCTGGGGTCAGCAGGAGGCTGGCTTGGACATTAGCAGTGGTAGCTTCCCCACCAGAGCAGCGTGGTGGAGAAATCTTATTGGCTGTAGGTGCACAATCTCCACATAAGGTTTTTTTCTTATTGTTTGTTTGTTTGTTTGCCTAAATAAAGTTTCTGGGAGCTACTAATAATCTTTTTATTTTATTTTATTTTTTGTCTAGCCTAGCAAGGGAGAGCCTAATGAAGTTAGGTAGGGTAACTAAGAACCCCGAATAATATAAATTCCCAATGAGACAAAATCAGTTAGGCAAAAAGATGCTCACTGCAGTCCTATCAATTAGTGTGTTCCTTGTGGTCAAGTCTGTGTGTGAGCTGATAGGTGGGGAAGAGTTTAAGGAGGTACAAATGAACTCTAGTCCCAGTCTCACAGTCCCAATACCCATAGGGGCCTAGGTAAATCTCTATATCTCCGTCTGTTTTAGTTTCTTCCTGTCTCAAATGTAAAGCATAACCTCAAAGTTGTCTAAAATCCAATCCAGTTTCACAAATCCATGGATCTAACATCAGGCCCCAAAGTATATGTTGCTGATCATAGTTTGAAAGAAAAATGTAAGGTTGAGTTCTGTGAAATAGTCATCCTTGAATCTTCCTTCATACAAATAACACCTCCCTGGTAGGAGAAGAGAAAAGTTTGGGCTTAAAGTTGCCCTGGTACATTATTTTGTTAATGTTCTGAAACTTTATAGTTACTCTTATACCTGTGATTCTTGGGGCACCCGGGTGGCTCAGTTGGTTAAGCGTCTGACTCTTGATTTCAGCTCAGGTCACAATCTCATGGTCATGAGACTGAGCCCCACGTGGGGCTCCACACTGAGTATGAACCCTGCTTAAGATCTCTGTCTCCACTCCTCCCCACTGCAACACAGGTATGAGTGTGCTCTCTCTCCCACTCTCAACAAGAAAAAAAAATAATTAATTAAATAAAATAAATTTATACTTGTTATTCTTTGACAGTAACATTCGTGAAGTAGTGTGATACAGTAGTAAATTCTGCTAGAGTTCCTGATAAAAACTTAGGTTTCAATTTACACATTTAGGTACAATTTTATTCCACAAATTATTTCATAGTTGGTTTTGGTTATTTTATTAATATTTTTATTTCATTAATATTTTCATCACACTATTGCATCCAAAAAAGATAAACAGGCCTTTCAAAATTTATTTTAACTTTTATTATTATTATTATTTTTGAGACACAGAGAAAGATAGAGTGTGTGCGGGGAAGGGCCAGAGAGAGAGACAGACAGACAGACAGACAGACACAATCCGAAGCAGGATCCAGGCTCTGAACTGTTAGCACAAAGCCTGATGTGGGGCTCGAACTCACGAGCTGTGAGATCATGACCTGAGCCGAAGTCGGACGCTCAACCACTGAGCCACACAGGCACCCCTCAAAATTTATTTTAGAAGCAGGTTTCATTCTTGTGGTAGACAGAATAAGGTCATAATCCCCCCCATGTTCCATGATGCCCACATCTTAATCCTAATCTCTGAAAGCTGTTAGTGTGTTTGATTACATGGCAAAGGAGAAATAAGGTTGCTGATCAGGTGACCTCAAATGGGGAGATTATCTCAAATGATCCTAGTGAATCCCATATAACCACAAGGGTCTTTAAGAATAGAAGAGAGAGGCTGAATAAGAGTAAGAATCAGAGAGAAATGTGACTACAGAAGAAAGTCACAGAGAGATGTAATGTTGCTGGCTTTGAAGATAATAGAGGGCCATGGGCTAAGGGATGTGAGTGGTGACTAGGAACTGAAAAAGGAAAGGAACTAAACTCTCTCCTACATCGTCCAAAAAGCAATGCAGCACTGCTGATTCCTTGATGTGTGCCCAAAGAGACCTGTATGGGACTTCCAACCTATAGAACTGTAAGACAATAAATCTTTGTGATTTTTTTAGCCACCAAGCCACAAATAATTATTTGGGATACAATTCTTGAATGTGATTTTATTTTGTCTAGAAAAAAAGTTTATGATGCTTCAGATTATACATTCAAAATTAGTGAGCATAAAGTTCCCTTATATAAAGACACTTAAAAAAATTACTAGAATATGCCTCTACTATTAAATGATTCTGGTAAATAATACCTTTGTGTTAAATATGGAAAATACAGGCTAGCAATACCCTATTTTATTTCTAAATTCACGATGAGTCACAGATACAAGAATGTATTTAAAAGTAAAGATTCATTCAAAACTTAAGTAATACATTCTATAATAAAATTTGAATCTGAACAATGAGGCTATATTGAAAGAAATATAGAAAATTCAAATGGCTGAGCTGAAATGTAATGTGTTCCCTAATTACCCTAAGGTAGGATACAGATGTTAAACACACACTTTATCTGGGTTATTCAGTGAAAGAATTCCAATTTCTTCCTCCCTCCCTCTTTCTTTCCTTCTTTCCTTCCTTCCTTCCTTCCTTCCTTCCTTCCTTCCTTCCTTCTTCCCTCCCTCCCTTTCTTTCTTTCCTTTCTCTCTCTCTCTCTTTCTTTCTAGAATTATAGTTTCTAAAACTGGTTTTAGCAGGAAAAAAAATAACATCACAAATAACTGTGGCCTTTTCTAGGTGGCTGCAAACTATATTAGGGAAAATAAAACCCTCACATATAATGGAATTTTGCAAAAAAATACTGTGTTTGGGATGAAACTGTAGCAAGAATGTACTTCTAAAACTTCTAATATTGAAACATTAAATGATGCCCAAAATGGGAGTACATTAAATCAATTTTCATGGTTGGGGGAAGAATAGTCATGAGACAACAAAGTTCAAGATTTCTTATTCTCTGTTATTTCACTATCTATAATAAATCAGTTTCCAAAGCTAGGAGGCACAGAAAATATCTGTTAATTTATCTTTCACACGACAAGAAAGAGAAGCCTATTCCTGACTTGAAAAAATTTGAAATAGTCATACCATTGGTGTGACACCTTAAGCAAAAATTTGGAAGTTGTTATTTACAGTTGTAAAGGGACCCAAATTAGCCAGTAGCAGTCAGCTTTTGTTTACACTTCCAGTTATTAGGGATGAAAATCCTCAGTGGAAGTTGGCAGACAGGAATAGCAGCCAGCCTTAAAGATGACCAGTTTCCAAGGCAGCCATTTTTTTTCCCAAAGACCAAAACAAACAAACAAACAAACAAAGACAATTTGTCCAGCACTCATTAAAATAACTCACTCAAAGGTCATTTTATAAACCTTAGAGAGCTGGAGCAAGAAGAGTTTTATCATGTCCTGCAAAGTAATATATTTGTTAAAAGGCTATGGCTATGCATATGTTTATTTGTCACAACTCTGTGTGTGTATATAATAACATCCATGTTGTTTTCGTCTGTTTCTGATGTACACAGAAAATTATTTGACTAGAAACAAGCAAAAAGATATTCTATTTATATATGAATAAGTATTCAGCATGGATGTGATTACTAATAACCATACCACAGATAGTTTTCAGATTGTAAGATCATGGACATGAATTATAGTTAAGATTAAATGATAATATTCAGCTATTAAAATCACATGGTCTTACAAGAAGAATTAGTTTTCTAGCTTATTCTTTTGGAAAGCATACCAAAGTGTTTTTTTATATATGATTTTTTAAAATTTATATATTTTTAAATTTACTTCCTAGTTAGCATACAGTGCAATAATGATTTCAGGAGTAGAATCCAGTGATTCATCCCCTACATATAACACCCAATGCTCATCCCAACAAGTGTCTTCCTTAACGCCCCTTGCCCATTTAACCTATTCCCCCACCCACAACCCCTCCAGTGCCCTCAGTTTGCTCTCTGTATTTAAGAGTCTCTTATGTTTTGCCCCCCTCCTTGCTTTTATATTATTTTTTGCTTCCCCATACCAAAGTACTTTGATTGGGTAAAGTAATGTTTTAATCACAGACAGTTTTATAGTAAAGAATTGCTCCTTTCTTATCTGTAATAGATGTAACAATCTCTAACAAGTGGAAATTGTCACTCTATTTGAACAAGTGCATAAATTCTGTAATTATAAATGAGTTGCTTATGAAAAAGAGAATATTACATTTATAGGATAAAGTATTAGAAGCCTTAAATATATTGAGTAACAACTACAAGATCTGTTTTCCTTTAAAAAGAAAAAAAGTTCTATACAATGATTACAATTCTGAACTTTCTAATACTGCTCTCCTAAAATAATCTTACGGGATTTATTTTTCTACCTCACACATATTTCCTTTTTAATCATATCCCTTCACAAACACATGGTAAATGCAATGATTTATTGTACAGGATTTTTAACTACCTGTCTACATTTATGCTTTGCTGTTAAATCTATCATTCCTGACAAATATAGCTAAACAAAAACATTTGTTCGATGCATGAGATTAGGAACAAAAATCAAGGAAAATGATTTAGGGTAAAGAACAATCTGAATTTTTAGACACAAAAAAAATCAAACTGAATTGTTACTTAAACAGGGCAAGACAAGACAAAGGACATTAGGTGAATATTTGCACACACACACACAAATAGGCTGGTCTCATTGGTCGACAGTAGTGATCTACACCTCTGCATAATAGGCTTCCAGCTCTATAAATCTGTTCTACTCTGCAGTACTTCCCCGAGAAAGTGATATATTTCTAAAAAGTTCCATCTAAATGTCACCCTGAAAGCTTACTAAGTTGAGGATCATTCCCAAAGCAGAGTAACGCAGCACAGCCTTTTCCAGTGACACTGCACTGACTTAAATTAACCTAGAACATGTTTATAAAGTTAATATAAGAAATATTTAAGCACTTTATTTATTTTTAAATATTTTTAATGTTTATTTGTTTTTGAGAGACAGACAGACAGAGTGAGCAGGGGAGGGATAGAGAGAGTGGGACAGAGGATCCAAAATGAGCTCTGTGATGACAGCAGAGAGCCCGACGCGGGGCTCGAACTCATGAACCATGAGATCATGACATGCACAGAAGTTGGAGGCTTCACTGACTGAGCTACCCAAGTGCCCCAATATCGAAGCATTTAAAGAGAATGTCCGTCTCATTAAAAGAACTTTAAACTTCCAAAGTTCCCGAACGCTGACATCTCTAAGGACAGACAGGTCTTCGTTCCCCCTCAGAGATCTGAAGATCACACAGACTGGACAACTGAAGCAGAGAACATGTAGTGTATACCAAAGGGTGTGTTCCGCCTGCATGCAAGGCACTCCTCCTATGTTCCAGACAGCATACAGCGTGGGTGTGTGTGTGGGGGGGGGGGGGCGGTTCACAAAGAGTGAGCCTGCACAGCTAGAATATCAGATTGAGGTAAATGTGAAGGAAAGAAGATTACAGAAGCAGAGAAGTGATAACTTACAACCTTAGATGCAATGAAAGAGAATCAAGATTATCAAGATACAATATTTTAAGATCTTTTTTTTTTTTGCTTTAATTGGTCTTTAGAAAAAATAGGATAACCCAGAGCTAAATAGGCAGAATATTTAGTTCAATAACTGTTTAAACACACCCACACAATTATGAAGTCATAATTTTACCTTTTTTTGTTTGTTCGTTTTAAGGGGTGGAGTTGAAACTGTGCGCCCCTAACACATTACATGTCCAATGCATCTGACATATACTCTCTGCTACTATAGGCTTTGTAAATTAGTTTACAAGATTTAAACTCCTACCCATCCCCACCTCTTAATTCATAATTTACTTATGTATGTTTAGGATATTTTGCCTCCTTAAGTTATAGACATCTCCAACCCTATTGTAATAGCCACACTCCAGCATCCTACAAAAAGCAAATTTAAATGTATGCTAAATATTTTAAAGGCAATTGCCTCAATGCCAGAGATACATTTAAGGATATTTTTTTTTCTTTTTCTTTCTAACCACCCCTATAAGGAAGTAACAGAGCTTCAGCATTTTAAAAGTATGTGTGCCTTCTCTATTTTATTTTAGAGACTCTTTTAGAAGAGTTAAAAATAAATACAGCCAACATGACTTTTCCTTATCACTATTTTTTAAAGAAAATGCCATATAATTTAAAGAATATAGTTTTTATATTACAGAGTCAATATTAGAACTGTACTGTATGGGCTGATAATTTTTGTCTGTTTCTCTTTTCCTTCAGATAGTCTAAATAGGTGTTTTTAATCCCAAAATGTTGAATGAGCCCCCACAAACTTAACTAATAAAAGAGGTCAACAAAGTTTGTTTTAAAAAGCTTGTGGTAACAATAAATGAGATCTGTTCTTTCAAACTGATAATCAACTTTAGAATATGTCCCCAGGTTTTTTATTTCTCCAAACTTTATCTCAAGAAATTAATAACACATGGGGCACCTCGGTGGCTCAGTCAGTTAAGCATCTGACTCTTGATTTCTGCTCATGTCATGATCCCATTATTTGTGGGATCAAGCCCGGCATCAGGCTTCACTCTGGCAGCATGGAGCCTGCTTGAAATTTGGGATTCTATCCCTCCCCTTTCTCTCTCTGCCCTTTCCTTGCTTGTGTACCCTCTCTCCTCTCTTTCTCTCAAAATGAAGAAATAAAAACTAGAAAAAAAAAAAAAAGAAATTAAGGACACAGGACCTGTGAGGCAGTAAGCTCATGCATAAGGAAGCGTATCAACATGGCAACTAATGAAATATAAAATCTTCCCCCAACTTCTGTAATAGAAATGCGTTTAAAGGTTTCATGTTTGAAGTTATTTTCAAAATAGTTATGATGGATCTACACTCATAGACCCCTAGGAACTTAAACTAAAAGGAAGGAATAATCTCACAGAGAAAACAACTAGAAGTATAGATAGAAAAATGAAAGCCGTAATGATAACAGTGAGTGACAGAGATATAGTGAAGTGTAGATGACCATTTCTGAAATTCTATCTAAAATCACTCTTGTATCTATTATGTTCAGGAGTTTATTCCTCAAAAGAAGTGACCTGACCCATTGGTACCAGAGGTAGGGGTGGGCAGAAGAGGATATTCAGATATGAGGAGGGCCTTAGGTTCAAGTCTCATGGCTTTGAGAAAAGCATTTAAGTATGCTTTTCCTGGAAGAAATCTTGTCTCTGAAAAAAAATAAAAATCTAATACTAGTGAATATACCATTGTATTCATTGCAATTCTCTCAATGGTTTATAGGCAGGAATTTTGTGCTATTTTTTTAATGCAACTTTAAAAATTGGGTACTCTGTGGAGATAACTTCTGTGTATCAATTTTGCAAACTGTATGTTGTGGATATTAAACTATTTTCTGTAATATGTTTCCCACATTATTTCCATTGTAGTGACTACCACCTAATTGATGTTTCCTTTAGAGTTGTAGAAATGTTTCAAGAAAAATAAATGCTTCAAATAAGAGCTTCTTTAAAACTTAGCTTTGAATATGCCTTCAGCCACTATCTGCGCCTCTGGTTCAACAAATAAGAATTTGATTTTGAGGATATTGCCATGGTAACACCAATGTAGCAAGTCACCATACCAATTCATCTACCCCAGTGGATCTCATGGTAAGTACTTGGATTTTGTGGGCCACACTCCCTACTATGTGGAGATAACTTCAGATTGTAAAGGTGAGTTGACTATATCTGAGTTGAGTATCACCTACACCCGGGAATTACCCACTAAATGTTAAGACTATCCTAGAGTCATTTCCATTCTTTCTCTTTCTGGCCTATAGAACTAAATCCAGATTAGGTTATTTTACATCAATTTAAACTAAATTAATACATGTCAATCCACCTAATAAGGATTCATTCAGTAGGAGGGTTGTCCTATTATTTTAGTTAAGTTTAATCTTTAAATATTCAAGTGAAAAATATTTATCAGGTACTGAAAGGCATGTTTTCAAGCATATTTCCATTAAGATATAAAACTTAAAATTACACATAATGATGTCCGTTAATGTCTCTAGCCAATTTACTTTTAAGTAGATTAAACTGTCATACAATTGATACAGGTATGTCAAATAAAGGTTATCTGCATTATATTTAGAAAGCTTATAGTATATTTTGGGAAGTAGTCACATGCTTGTAAAACTACAAGGAGTTCTGAAAACCCATTTGACAAGTTGTGCTGTTTCTGCGAGCTCATTCCATTTGTATCAATAAGGACACATGCAAGAAGCTGACGTCAGTAAGCCAGGATTTCAATCTGTGTTTACTACTATCATATAAAGCTAGTTTCCAGAACAGAGATGGGTGTGTGTATGTTGGAGGGGGGGCACGTTTAATGAATCCATTCCTCTAAATGTACAGTAAGTCCTGGCCAAACACAGTACTATCTTTTATTTACTGCTACTCTTACACTATAAAAAATAGATTGTTCTCTTATAGCATCCTGTAACGTCTCTTATAACCTCTATTTGTATGCAATAATAGCTTAATTATAAAGAGCCATTTTCATGTAGGATGTATCTAAATGCTAAAATAGACATACACACCATGATACTCAACACAGCTGTCACATTTTGCTTGTTAATGCATACATATTTTCAAAGCATAAAAAGTTATTTAGGTGCTGAAATGAAGAAAAAAATTAACAATTCAATTGTACCTCTATCCATTGCTAGAAAACACTCTTAGACTTTCCTTTACAAGTTTCACTTCAGGGCGAGGAGGGGGGCACCTAAGTAGCTCAGTTGGTTGAACATTTGACTTTGGCTCACGTCATGATCTCTGTTTGAGAGTTTGAGCCTTGTGTTGGGCTTGCCCTGTCGGAGCAGGGCCTACTTTGCATCCTGTCCTCTTCTCTCTCTCTCCCCCTTTCCCATTCTTTCTTCTCAAAAATAAAATAAAATGTCCAAAATGTTTCAGGGGCTTCTGGGGGCTCAATTAGTTCAGCATCCAATTCCTGATTTCAGCTCAGGTCATGATCCCAGGGTCGTGGGATCCAGCCCCGCGTTGGGTTCTGCACTGAGTGTGGACCCTGCTTGGGATTCTGTCTCTCTCTTTCCCTCTGCTCCTCCTCTGTTTGTGCTCTCTCTCTAATAAAATAAAAAATAAAAATTTTATTTCAACTTAACTTAGACACAACTTGCACTAAATGGAGCTGTGTAAGTATAGTTTAACTTTATAGTAGAGGTGAAATTTAACTGAAGAACCAAGTCAGTAGATTCAGCTTCCAGTTATTTTATGTTAAAAATAAAAAAAATAAATAGATTGGAGGTTTCCATATAAAATGTAAAATCTAAATAATTGGGTGGATTGTATCACTGTCATTGTGCTATGATTTTGCAAACCATCACCTTTGGAAGAAACTGGGTAAAGGATACATGAGAATTGTCTGTATTGTTTCTCATACCTGCATGTAAATTTATAAACTCAAAATTAAAGTTTATTTTTTAAATGGAAGTTTCTTACAAATATAGATAGTAAAATGTTCTGCTTTTTGAAGCAGAATCAGGCATTAACACCTTCAAAACGTAAAATATCCACAGTCAGTTTAATGTGAAATATGATCACAGCTGCTGTGAAGGTGATGACTTTTTGTCCACTTGTCCCCAGGTACAGAATGAGATTTATAAAATATCACTTGCAGAGAGTAAGCTCCGTTTATCATACCAGATTTGAGGATGTGAATGTCAGATTTTGCAAGGGCAAATTCCAGTTTAAAAATCACAAACAATAATCACAATAAAATCTCTATGAAAATAAGATTGTGAAAGATTAAACAGGTTTCTGGTATTATACTTTGTTTTATAATGTAGCAAGAATATTTGCCAGTCATTACACTATCACTGTGGAGATTAATCAGAAAATGAGGAGATAATCTACAGTTTGAAAATATTGTATATAAGATGCGTATCATGCTGACAGTCTAACTAAAACATCTCCAGGATAGCAACATGAAATAACTGTGGTATGATGTGACATCATCCAACATTATTAATATAGATAAATTTAGCATTTCTTCACTGGAGATTAAACCCTGGATCTCCCATTATATTATATATTATTTATACTAACTGTATTATAGAACAAAATTATACTTATTAATATGTGCATGTGTCAGCCCCAGCACGCACATTTGGAAGGTGGATAGATAATAATGTTGCAATGTTGGGTGAAGTTAAGATTTAAATTACTCCCCAAATCTTAGTTAATTTAAACATAATTGTCAACTCTTCCCAGAAACTTTCCTTTCCTCTCCCACCTCCATTTGAAGAGATCATTCAATTTTGGGGTGCCTGGTTGGTTCATTCAGTTAAGTGTCAGACTGTAATATCTGCTCAGGGCATGATCTCTCAGTACTAGGATTGAGCACTGCATTGGTAGTCTCTCTCTCCATCTCTCTCTCAGTCTCTCTGTCTCTCTCTCTCTCAAAATAAATAAATAAACTTAAAAAAAGAGTTCAGCCATAATTTTTCTTTTACTCTTGTAGTATTTACTATATCAGATGAGATCACTGTTTACGTATAGGTTTTAAAAATAGATTAAGAATTTTAAGTTTAGGAAGTGCTATAGACTGGGTGTTTGTGCCCCCTCAGAATTCACATGTTGAATCCCTAATCCTCAATGTGATAGTATCCAGAGATGGGACTTTGGGTGGCACCTGGATTTAGATGAGATCATGAGGTTGGGGCCTCCATGATGGGATTAGTGGCCTAACAAGAAGAGGAAGAGACAAGAGCCCCCTCTCTCTAAGCTGTGTGAGGATACAGCAAGAAAGTAACCATCTGTAAACCAGAAAGAGGCTCCTCATCAGACACCAAATATGGTGGCACCTTGGTCTTCGACTTCCCAGCCTCCAGAGCTGTGAGAAACAAATATCTGTTGTTTAAGCCACCCAGTCCATGGTATTGACTGTTGACTAAGATAGGAAGTGTGTGTGTGTGTGTGTGTGTGTGTGCATGTGTGTGTGTATTTGCATTCCCATTTCATACAAAAATTAAATCATATTTCAAACCCGAGATTCATTAGAAAAAGTTTCTTATATAAACATTTTTAAACACTTTATTTTAATACTCTTTATCATTTCAATTTAAATCCTTTTGTTATGGAAATTTCTTTATGAAAGAGAGAATATTTCTGTAAAACTCTAAAAGCAGAGCTTTATCAGTTAAATTTACGGCAATGTAGCCTTTAGAAACACATCGTTCGTTTTATAAATAGTTCTTCCCCTTTAAAAATTTGCCATGGTTTGTCACAGATTTAAAATGCAAGTTACCTAATGATAGGGAAGGATAATCTCATACATACAGTGGAAGTGAACCGGGTCTGTTCTGAAATACTTACTCTTCTTAAAGCCCCACCAAACCTGCATAAGCATCATTGTTGCATAAATGAAACATTTATTCTGTATTGTTAATTTGCAGTATTCTGTAAAAACTTAAACAGGTAATCTATACCTATTACGGGCATTTTACCTCTAAGAAACACTGATCTACATACTTAAGAGAATCCTTGAAAACCTTTTTATAATACAGTCTAGTGTTTACAACATATGTGAAAACAAATTCTCCAGAGAGTAGAATTTTATTCTTTGATAATTGGAATTATTTCCTCAGTTGAATTCCTTGAGATGTAGGAGGAGGTTGGTCCTTTAGATGAACTGTGAATTGGAGCCTCTTATAATTGTAGTGATATGTACACAGCTATATAGCAAAGTATTTCATTATGAAAAAGGAAAAAAAAAACAGATATGCAAAATATAGGTTAGAGTTTCAAAGAACTTAAAATTATTTTTCCTACTACGCACTGAAGAATAATTTTTTTCTGTGTTTGTTTACTTTTTAAAAATGTGTAAATAGAACAAACAGTACAAGATGAATCTGGGGAGAAAAAAATTTATAGTTATGATAAAATAAGAAAAAAAAAACTCAACCCATGATGTACGACAAAATGATCACATGTTATCAATATATCACCAAGTTTATACGTTTAAAGTATGACTAAACCATAAAGAAGAGCTCTTCAATAGAAATTGTTGATTGTTTTTCTATTTCTACTGTCTCATGAAAATTGTAAGAATTCTAGGAATTTTTATTTATATTTAAGAATGGTAGGATTTTTTTTTTTAAATCATAGCTACATTATTAGATAAGGCTTTTGTAAATTCCCTTTTACTTACTGAACTCTGTTGGAAGAAGTCAGCTGTAGGAGAAAAGGAAGAAATTACAAAGATAAAGAAGACCTGGAAATTGGAGCCATTGGGCATCTATAGGGAAGAGAGAGAACACCGCATGGATACAGCCTTTGCAGGACCTGGTGGAGAAATGCACACTGCAAGAGCCTCCACAGCAACAGGAACCAGTCTGTGGGTGTTTATATATTTATAGCCTTGACTATCCCTCCTACCTAGGGAATGGCAAGCACCAGCTACCAACTGCCGTCAAGAAACCAATCTGTGTCCACTTAATCAGTTACCTGCTATGCTTGGGTTGTATTTCAACGTCAAGAAAAGGAGGCACATCTCTGTATTGGTTTTTAATAGACTGAGACAGGAAGCAAAAGTACAGAATACTGCCAGTTGGCCTGGTTTCCAGAGATGGACTACACACTGCCAGAAGTGAAATGTTTGCAACATGCCAGCCAGGGGGCAGAGAGATACACATCGTTTCCTTGTTTGATGAAATAAGAATAAGAAAACACTGGACAATAACTTCTGTGAATTGAGTTCAGAAAATAGAATAATCCAGGAATGGATGTTTCTATATTTAAGGTAAAAAAATAAGTACACATTTCTTCCTTTTCGGAGTATTGAATACACTCACACTTTCGATGAACTTGTAAAACACTAAGATTAGAATTTTTAAAAGCCCCCATATAAACACCATCCACCTCAATATAAGAAATGGCCAGAACCCAGGAAGCTCCCTGAGGGAGGAGCCCACCATGCTCACACTTCCCTCCCCCATAAAGGTCACCATAATCCTGAATCATGTGTTTTTATCCCCTTTGGCTTATTAATAGTTTTACCATGATACATACCCCTAATAAGTTGTTTGTTGAGTGTTCTACGTTTTTGAGCTTTATTCCAATAGACTCAAGAGGTATATATCTTTCTGTGATGTGCTATTTTCATTCAACATTATGTTCCTGAGATTCATCCCGCTGATATTTATAGTGTTGTTCACTCACACACACCACTGAGTGGTCTTCCATTTTGCAAATATACTGATGTGTTTACTTCTCCTGTCAGAGCTCAGTGTTCTAGTAAGTGTGTACGGCTCCTGTAAACACTCTTGTATGTTGGCTCTAACACACATGTGGACGAGCTTTCTCACTACCCACCTAGGAATAAGTTGCTGGGTCATAGGATGTAAGCATCTTCAAATTTATAATTCCAAATTGTTTTTCAAACAAATTTTGACAATTGGCAATCTCACCAGCAGAGTCTAAGTGTTGCAATTTTCTCACACTCAAGTTGCCGCTCAAATGATCAAAAACATTTACTAACTCTTTATTGTTTATAACAGTAGGTGAAAATATTTGAAGTTTATATACAAACTGAATTTTTTAGCCTACCACTGTTTGCTGCCTATTCTGCAACATAAACCTGAGTGCCAATAGTACATTTTGTTTTCCTCTTAATAATATTTTAGGTAAGATTACCTTAAGGGTGTTGATAAAGCCAGGAATTCTTTGTTGTAATAAGAGTATAATAATCTGCAGATATGATTATCAGGTCACAGACAAAAAGAACCTACCTTTTAGTAGAAATCAATGGTAATCTAAAAATACACATACTTTCTAGATATCATATATACAGACATACTGTCTGTGCTCTCAAGACTGAATCCAAGGCTAGACTGTTGGGCACTACAAATATCTACATCTTATTAAATTATGTTTACATGAAGTTAAAGCATTTTAATGTAATTATCCTTGAAGCTCATCATCACTCAAAATCCCAGAATGATTATGTTGGGCAATGAACCAGGTCATAGAACCAGATCCTAACTGACAAGACTCCCCTTCACCCTCACACAGTGTATGTTCCAATCTTCACTGATGGAAAGTTCTATGTCCCAAACACGTACTGATCCTTTTACTATGAAAGAGGTGGGTGGAATAGGTTTCCAGCTTTAACTAATGATGTACTGGCTCAAATGTTATCCTAAAAGTGATATTTTGGTCCTTTTCAATTTACCTTCATATCCTCTCTCCCTATTTTGCAACCTTTTTCATGGGGAAAATCAATGCATCAATAATCTACAAATTCAACCTTTCTACACTGAGAACTAGATTAGCATGATTTCCAGAATCCATCTTATTTGTGGGGAGGCTTTAGTCCTTGTGGAATGACAGTATATTTTGTTTTAATTCTTATTTAAGTTACAGACTGTTCAACCAAGAAATAACTTTTATAATTAAGTATAGCATCAATAAAGACACTATGGTTATTTATATATCACTTTGGTCTCAAATGCCTTTACACTGTTTATAGATGCATATAAATATAGGAGGATAAAATATTTAAACTCTTTAAAGAGATCCTTTGGAAAACAAAAATAGGAGAGCAAAATGATTCCAGGAATGTGGCTAATGAATAAATGCATGCCTTGACAAATCATGCACTCAATCAAGGTAGAACACAAATTTGATGTTGATGTTGACCTTTGTAATTGATGTGAGGAAAGCAGAAATATAACCGGTAGCAAGAATGTACATGAAACAAGTCAGTATATATTTGGGAGAAATGCCAAAATGAAGTAAAAGAAAATGTTTTGCTCTGGGCCCTCATAGAGAGAATATTTTATCATGATAGCAAAGCACACCTCAGAAAGAAGCCATTGTGCTTGGCCGTGTGTGGGTTGAGTGAGGCAGCTTTCTGATGGTCTCCCTTAATCCTGAAATAGATTTTAGATTATATGGCAAAATGGATGACTGCATTTCCTCCAGGCCATCTTCCATAAATATTATTTCTCTTAGCCAAGTGTCTGAAAGGTATCGGGCTGCAGTGAATTTGAGATTATGGTCCCTGACAAGTGCCAGGAAAACTATAATTCTATGTTTCCATTTACAAACAGAACTGTACACTCTAAGAATCAACTAAATTGTGTGGAGTACAAGCTCATCATATGGCAAAAAGGAACTTCATAAGAATGAACCTGAACAGAAGACCAATGAATTGCTGACTAAAAATGTATACAAGGCAATGCTGGCAGTCAGAGCTCAGCGTTTCCTCAGAAAGGAGTCTTGTGTCTTCTCCAATGTAGAGTGAAATGGGATATAAAGCCCAGCAGCTGCACTCCATAAAGCACAGAGGGAAACACTTTGTTGAATTTGTTGAAAAATGCTTGCAGTGAGAATGGTTACCTGAAGAGAAAGGAAAGGAGAAAAAAAGGAAGGAAAGAAGAAATGGAGGAAGGAAGGAATGCTCATCTATAGAGTACCTAATTTTTAGCAATAAAACTTTCTTAAACAAATCCAAAATAAACCTGTGGCAAATGTTTAACTTGGAAACAGAATTAGACAACTTGTGTAGAATAATGAGTTATCAAGCAGTCAAGTGAAGGATATGAAGCATTTGTTGTTTTGACTGGGAAATTAATCATGTACACCGTATAAAAAGAGAAATATTTTTGATACAGATATTGAAAAACATAAGTGGACTGTAGGCCTATTTATTTTGACATTCCCTGTTTATAAGATAAATACATAAAACTGAATGTCTTTCTCAAAGACTTCACACGGGGAAAGTCTGATAGATGCAATGCAGCAGTATACCACATGGGGGCAGTAGATGGCCAGCTTTCTTATAGGAAAATAAACTGTAAAAGGAGTTTATGAAAACAAGATTTCTATGAAATTAAAATTATGTTCTCTCAAAAATGAAAAAGAATTTAATTTCTTCAATATTTTCAGGCCTCATACATAGTTTGTATTAAAACTTAAATAGCTTGTTTGAACTTGCTCTCATATCTATTCTACCTCCAATTTACCCTCTATCAGTTTTTCAAACAGCCTAGAAATTTTCCAATTTAAAGGTCTTTGCACATACTGTTTATCTCTACAGAGGACACGCCCCTAATCCTACAGGACTCTTTCAGGTCCCAGTTTAAATTCAATTTCCTTAGAAACAGCTTACCTAAGCCACCTTTTCTAAACCAAGTTTCTCTCACACAACATGCAATTTTTATGTAGCTTCTTCCCCCCACCTCCCGCCCTGCCCCCGGGCATTTCAGTCACAAAACTTAACTCAGTTTATAAGTATTTTACTTATGCACTTTCCTGTTTGAATTTGTCTATTTCTTCCAGTAGGCTCTGAACCCAACGAGGCTAAGATCCTATGGAGGGACATAAGAGAGACTCGAAACGAATTTGGTGAATGAATGAATCACTGTGACTGTAGCTTATTTTCTCCCACCCACAAGTTCAACTGAGCACCACACTCTCATTTAAATCTTTGCAATAACAGGATTAGTAAATGTCACCCAGTATTTTTTAACCAACACACCTGAGAACATATCTAGAAGTTATCGCCAACGAAGAATAGTTCTAATATACTCAATTAAACACTGCTTCTCTTCTATTTAGAAACCTGTCCTTCTTTGGAGGGGCCAGGAGTATAGGCTTAGGAAGAACACAGATCACTGAAAGAAGAATGGTATACTTGTCCACTCCATTATATTTGTGTCATAGTTTTTAGTCCTTGCTCTTGGATCCCACATCTTTTCTGTCTTGCTCTTCTGCATTTACCCTTGTTAAGGGAGAAATACGCAGGATTTTAATGCTGTCCATTCCCACCCATGATGACAACATAATGTTCATTTCTCCCCGCCCCCCAACTCCACAGGCACTACCCTTACATATAAAATGTCCATTTATAATTAGCACCAATAGAGAGAGATTTAAAAAGACTGTTTATTGAGCATTGGAGTATACAACACCAGCACTCAATATCATGATGCAACTATATGAAGCAATAAACTGGGGGATAGAAAAGACAAAACACATGGGATAGAGGGGAACCACAGTGGGACCACGTGTTCTAAAGGCAATTTTCACATAGTCCCATGATAATATGGATTCTGAAAAGGGAGAGACCATTTGTCCACTGATATTTACTCCATGTTTAGTAGGACACCACAGCATAAATTGATTAAATAAGTGATTGCTACTTGAGGCCTTGATGAGAAGTCAGAGTTTATTGGAAATAGGCAATGTTTTGTTTTCCAACATTGAAGAGCTAAGTAGAGTATAAGGTGTGCATTTCAGGGCTTCCATTGTCAAAGGCTGAGCTATCCAGGAAGGCTGCAGTAAATGTTAGCTCTTCGCCACCATGGTCTTTGGAGAGGAGATAATCAAACTTCATAGGGACTAAGAGCAATTCTATAACCTGAAGGATGATGTTCAGACCCCACGTGTCAGTAGCGTCAGAGCTGTGCCTTCTCCTTTTTCTCACCTGTAGTAAACCCCACAACCCAGCGCTGGAGAAAGGACAAAGCAGCAATGAAACAAGAAAAGCTAGAGAGTCCAAAATGACACAGTTCCAAGGGGGAAGGGAAGGAATATTCCAGGGAACAGTAGGAGAAAAGGGAAAATGAAACCTAAAAGCACAAAGGCATTATTTCCTTATATGCAAGGGCTGTACATTAAGAGACAAAGGTCTATGGGGCTATGGTCTGTTAGGACAAAGACACAGAACAGAATTACCTGTGTGCTTTAAACATTTTTGTATGTAAGATTTTAGTAATTTCTTGTAAGTCAAAGACATTACTCTAGATGTTTGGATGTTCCATCCCTTTTTATCTCCAAGATTCAGAAACCGTATATGAAGTGTAAAAGTAGGGTTGCAATGAATCTAAGTTTTGTGGAAGTCAAAAAGCACTTAAGCAGATATGAATAACTGTATACATACAATGAAGTGTTAAAACACTTCCTCAGTGCAACACGGTCTTTAAACAAATACATCTTCTATAGTAACACTGTTTGCTCTGTTTCTCTTTTAATATCTCACCTTCATACATGCCTCTACACACCTGGAAACATCTGTTACTGTTTTTAAAAAGACAACCTTTATCAAAGTTCTTATATGCACCTGCATATCACATTAAAAATCAAGTCTTTTGGCTCATTTCATTTCTTTGAAATCATGTCACTTTTACTCATTAGGCATTCTATCCCTTCTACAAACTAATCATTTTAGAAGGTTTTACCTAACTTTCTCAAAGACACAAAATGACTGTATTTAAAGTTTGGATGAAATTAACTCATCTTTAATTTGTTTCTGGCACACTTTCGTATATTCTGAGGTGGTTTTTTAGTATGTGCTTGCATGTCTGTGTTTCTTTGAGGTTAATTAACTTTCGAAGACATTCGTCAATTGTTGCCGGCCTAAGATTTTCTGGTTTTCTTAGGGTTTTAAAGTCTCAGAATAATAACCAGGTTTGTTCTTCTTCTCTCTTTATCTCTTTGTTTCTTTCCCTCACACAAATACACTCCACCCTAGTGCTGACAATCCTGAGGTTTGAGATGGAGAAAAAAACCAAAAGCATTACCTGAACATCTCTTACAGTTGAAGTACAATCATATGTCAATGAATGGCAATGTGTTTGTGTCATTACAAGCAAAATTACAGCATTCTCCAATTCCAAGTGCCAGTAGTGTAGGGATCAATCCACAGAAAATGTCAGAAGCAATAATTAAATAAATGTCAATAGAATGAACTTATAATTTTTAAGCCCAAGTCAGACAAAGCTATACGATATATACAAGTTTTAATTCACATGATATTAATATCTGTTGTGGGTTTTTTTGTAAAATTAAGAATATGAAAGAAGGGGCACCCGGGCGGCTCAGTCATTTGAGTGTCTGACTCTGGATCCCAGCTGTGTCTGACTCTGGATCCCAGCTGAGGTCATGATCTCACAGTTCGTGAGACTGAGCCCTGCATCTGGCTCTGCACTGATCATACAGAGCTTGCTTGGGATTCTCTCTCTCTCTCTCTCTCTCTCTCTCTCTCTCTCTCTCTGCCCCACCTTGCTCATTTGCTCTTTGTCTCTCAAAATAAATAAATAAAATAAACATTTAAAAAATATTAAAGAATATAAAATTCCATCTAGTTCAAAGGTTTTTTTTGTTTTGTTTTGTTTTTAGAGAGAGAGCATGAGAGGGGGTAGAGGCAGTGAGAGAGAGAATCTCAAGCAGGCTGAAGGCTCACTGCAGAGCTTGATGTGGGGCTTGATCCCAAGACCCTGGGATCATGACTGAGCTAAAATCAAGAGTCAGATGCTTAACCAACTGATCCACCCATGAGCCCCTCAAAGTTATTTAGAGTTAGATGAAAAAAGACATTTCTTGAGATTCCGACAAAGTTTTAAAATTTAGTTACAAAAAAATATGAACATTTCTTAAGAGCTAAAGTAATACATTCAATACACAAACAAGGGAACAATATAGGTGTCAGGGCCGAGTTCTGTGACATAGGAGAATCAGAAAATCTGTGTCCCTTGTGTCCAAGGGACTAGGTGAGCTATGTGACTTCCTACTTGAGGTTTGGAATCTCTGACATCAATTCCCAATAGGTGTCTGTTAGTAGCTCAACCCCATCCCCTCACCCCTCCCCACCACAAACAACAAAAAATAGTCAATTTCCTGGTCAAAGTTGCTAATGATAATAATGCACAGTCATATAGTAGGACATTATCTTCTCAGAAGAAAGATTTAGAATTACATACAGGGTATTTCAGTTACCAGGATGCTGATTACATTCTTAGAGGATACATGTTCCCTCCCGTTCAAGAGTATTTAGAATTAAATATAGAAATATTTAAAACATTTAAAATCATGGAAGATAGTTTTAAACTAGGAAGGAATCAATGTGTATTTGGAAATTTAGGTGTTTGTAACATTTAAAGGAACCTAACCATGAGACTGATAGTTGGTAGAATATCAAATGTGCAATTGAGTACTTGATGTAGACATTTGATTTTAAATCTATAACTATTATCATAAATAGTATTAGAATATTTGCAAAACTTTGGGGTTTACCTTATTTATTGACGAATAAAGTTATCAGAGAAGTTTGTTGAAAGAGAAAAATGAAGAACTTAAAACTAAAATAGAACATATGATATTGAGAAATGCCAGTGATTTAAAATAATATTGACATAATTTAAGATTTAAAATATTGAATTAATTGATTTAGACATAGTATTTCAATTGATATCTTACTGTTTATATATTGTTTTTAGAAAACTAGAAGGAATTTTGGTTCACTCTATTTGTTACATTTACAAAGGTTATTTAGAAAATCAGAAAGAATTTCACTGTCAAAAAATTGAAGTATTTAAAAATAAGTTATAAAATATAAATAAGTTATATAAATATCAATAAAATTTAAAATATTTGAATGTTTTTTACATTAATTAAAAGATTAAATATTTTTCAAAACCCTTAAAATAGCATAATGATAACATCTGTAACATCATAGATTTATAAATAAAAGAAGATTAATAATGAAAAGCCTATGGGTAGTTTTCTAAGTCTATATAATTTGTAAGTTGAATAACAAATATTAAAAAAAGAACTCCAGGGGTGCCTGGGCTGCTCATTAGGTTAAGCATCTAACTCTTGATTTTGGCTCCAGTCATGATCTCAGGGTTCAAGAGATTCAGCCACACATCGGGCTTTGTGCTGACAGCATGGAGCCTGCTTGGGATTCTCTCTCTCTCTCCATCTCTTTCTATCTCTCTCTGTCTCTCTCTCTCTGTCTCTCAGCCCCTACCTTGCATGTGCACACACACTCTCTCTCAATAAACAAACATTAAAAGAAATAAAAATAAGGGCACTTGGGTGGCTCAGTCAGAGAAGTGTCCAACTTCGGCTCAGGTCATGATCTCACATTTCATGAGTATGGGCCCCTTGTCGGGCTCTGTGCTGACAGCTTAGAGCCTGGACCCTGCTTGGATTCTGTGTCTCCCTCTCTCTCTGCCCCTCCACCATCCACGCTCTGTCTCTCTCTCTCTTTCTCTCTCTCTCTCTCTCTCAAAAATAAATAAAACTTTAAAAATATATACAAAAATAAACTCTAGAAGTTTGTTCTTCATACAAAAAGACAACAAAACCATAAGACCGTATTCATTTTAATTAAAAATATTATTTAACAGAGGACTCATATATCACCTTACATGTAATTTACAACATTCAAAGGAATTTCAAGATGGTATGTAGCTTATTTTCTGAGGAAGAGTTTGATCAGCTCTGCATGCGATACTGATTAAAATGAGCCATCCATCTATCTACTTATTCTATTTATTCTCTAGGGAAATAAATTTCTTAAAGCTGTGTATTGTATTATATGCATATATTGCTTCTCTTGAGTCACATTCCAACTACAGAAGCTCAACAAGGTAAATTTAGACTGATAAGTACATACATATTTATCATTATGAATTCACAAAGAACCTTTTTTCACTTATTAATCACATAGGTTCCTTCCTTTTGCCCTATAGACAGGTGTGGTAAGTATGAGACTCATTAGGAAGTATTCTCCAACAGAGAAAATGTTTATGTAAGCTTATTAGTATGCTCTTTTCTAATGAAAGGTAATAGAAGGCTTCTTTGAACGGCTTTTTTTAAGGGAATAGAAAAAAAAACCAGATGTTTTCATCACAAGCACCATTTAGCAAGCAACCCCAAATGCATGGCATTTATATTAGAGACAAATAGAATCCGTGGACAGGGAACTGCTGTGTCTTCCTCCAAACCAACCTAACATTTACCAGTACTCTGATCATTTCTTCCATCTGTCCCAGAATATTAAAGAATCAAATATCCAGTGCCTTCCATCTGAAATTATCCATGTACTCCACATGCTCCTGATCCTATATTTTACTGCTAAACTTTTCCATAAGATTGTCAATGTTCCTGCTCTTAAATCTCCATGCCTTATTCCTCTACAGTCCAATCTCATTCCTGCTTTCACGACTCAAACAGCTGCACTCACTACTGAACCAAAGAGACAGTCATCATTTTTCTCTATTCAAGACATTGCTTCTGTGTAAAATTGCTAGATGCAATATAGCACCACCTCTATCTTAAAACATATATTGTTTTCCATGTGCTGTAGGCTGGGTTCCCTGAGATATTTCAGACTAGATTCTAAGATTCCCTGGGAGGCTTCAGGTAGTGGGCCCTAATATACTCACATTTACCAATCACTGGTTGGAGGCCACCTCTAGAGAAAATGCAACATATATGAGGCAGGTGTTCTCAGCTGAGCCAATCCTCAAAGAAGTCTATTATCACAGCACCCAGCATACAATGAATCCCATGCTCAGGATGTTCCTTACCCCTTTATGTCCTTACATCTAGATTGATCTTTACTAGAGTCTACTCTTCTTCCCAACTTTTAAATGTTGGAGTACCTCATGATTCCTTTCTCATGCCTCATCTTTTAATATATTTTCTCAAGACAATTTCATCTACTTCCATGCCTTCTTTTAATTACAGGCTTCAGTAATTCAAATTTATATCTCCACCAGATACGTTTTTTCTAGCTCTAGGCATATATTTACAAAACTACATATGTATGTATGTATTTGTAAATTCTATGTATGACTCCTTCCACCTGCTCTTTCCCAAGCAATATACATGTTTTTTTCTTATTCTACACACATACAAAAATCAAGAATGATATTTTTAAAAAGTGAGATGCTGCTACTCTTCTCCTGCAACCTTTCTATGGCTTCCCATTTCCCTTCAGAAAAAAATGAAAGTTCCTTAAAATAACTTTTCCAAAGCTCTTCACATTTTGACCCCTAATTTCATCACCACTTTAATTTTATTAATTAAATAAATCTTTATAATTCCCTCCATGAGACTAATCTTTATCCTAAAAGTCTCAGCTTAAATGATACTTTTTAAAAAATTCATTCATTCTTTTAGACTGGCCCAGGAACTCTGTCTATAATCTAACAATCTTTATGCTTATTTAAGTGGTAATTAAAATAATTTATAGAAGCACCTGGGTGGCTCAGTCAGTTAAGCATCCCACTCAATTTTGGCTCAGATCGTGATCTCACAGTCAGTCCTTAGATCAAGCCCTGTGTCTGGCTCTATGCTGGGCGTGAGCCTGCTTGAGAGTCTCTCTCTCTGTCCCCCTCTCTCTCTTTCTCAGGAAAAAAAAAAAGAAAATTAAAAAATTGTTTAAAGAAAAAAATAATTTATAAAATTGCTTTATTTCTTTGATTGACTAAAATTCCCAAGAGGGCTGGGGAAAATCCTGTATTATTTTTCAATCTATCCCCAGTACTTAGCATAAGGCCTGATACACAGAAAAGGTTACATGTATGCATGCTGAATAAAACAACATGGCCCAAAGAATGAGTTATTCAATAGGCAGTATTCAGAATTAGGATTAGTTCCAAAGGCCTACTGGGATCCAATGGAAAGGGAGAGTGCCTATTACCTAAGGACAGAAGAAGATCTCAAAAAAAATAGGGAATAGAAAACATAGGGGATGGCAAAATAACTTGCTTTTCTAAATTGGTCTACATGACAAAACTACAAAGCAAGCATGGCTGAATACATTATGGTAAAATGTCTAAACACTGTAAAGCAAATGGAAGCGAGGTTTATCTTAACTTCCTCGGTAAATGATGATATGTAGGGATAAAGAATATATTGTAGATGAGAAAGCAGATACTAAAAAGTAAAGGAACTTGCCCCAAAACAGTTGGCTAAAAGGTAGCACAGTTAGAATTTAAATTAATTTATTTTTGATCCCCAAATGTATCATTTTATACTACATTAACTCTATCCTGAAGAAATGCAAAGTTTTTCATAATAAAGGGTATCAACTCGTGTTTTATTTTTAGCTCCAGGATTAACCATCCTGACTCCAGCTTTGGAAATTTAAGTGGAAGGGAAAGAAAGAGGAAAATAGCTTTGAAGAAAGTAATCTTTTGAAAGACATTATGATAACATAATGTTTTGGGGGTTTTGTATTTTTCTGTGAAAAGGGGGAGCTGAATCTGTGGTAGAGGGTGGAGGAAACACATGCATTAAAAATGTGCCAATGCTCTGAGCCTCAGATATAATTTGTAAGATCAAATGAAAATTTCAATCAGAACTGTCACTTGTGGATGAGATCAGTTCCAATTGATAATGAGCACAGACTTCCAAATGCATATGGGAATTATGTGACATATAAGGTACAGTTCTGTGAAACATACTCTGTGCAATATGGCTTGTGGAGTCAACATTCTTTTATTTAATTGCACTCAACTAATGTATGCCTTGGAAAGTAAGCACATCAAATACTTTGTCCTAACACACTTCTGAAAGAAGAAAGGGATTTTCTTGTTGCTCTTCAACAGTCTGCTGATTGGTTTATGGCATAGAAAAGAAAATCCAGCCTAGCACATCTTCAGACTGAACACATTCAGCCTCTAATAATGCTTCAAGTCTCAGTTATAAAACAGAGCATCATGCAACAGTAATCTGTTCTGAACCATATTGGGATAATTCATGCTGAGATAATACTTAAGTTTCTGTCTTGGGATTTGTCTAGGCAAAGGCTAATATCAAAAAGGATTTTAGTATAGGTTCATTAATTCGACAAACACCATTTAAAAAATACCAAATATATGCCAGGCATCGGTTTAGGAAGAGAAGATTCAGAAAAAATAAAAGGGTATATTGCATGTTGTCTGGTTGAAGACAAGTAATTACATGCAGTAAAGTGCTTTAGCTGCAAAGATAGAAATGTATGGAAGTCTGGAAACTGGCAAACATGGGATAAAAAAGTCATTTCCACATAAGAAGAGGCAATTCTAAGGAAGATTCGCTAAGTCCTTACTTGAGCTAAGTCTAGAAAGAGTAGCAGTGTTCCTGAGGGACAATATTTGGGAGGAGGGGGAATAAAAGGAGTCAGAAACCAAAGAAAAAGGTTTCAACAAGGAGGATTGAAATAACCAAGTGTTATAGATCTGACCAAGTTTGTAATTTGGGAGACTTGCAGGCAGTTTGGCTGGGGCATAGGTCGAGAGATTGGGCATGGTGAACTCTATCTGCAAATAGGTCAGGGCTTTCAGTATCACACAAAGGAGTTTTCACTGTTTCTATGTGCCATGGGAAGGGAGTGAAGAGAATTCGGCAAAACAATGACATGACATCACACAAACAAAGACTGAAGTCGGGGCAACAATAACAAAAATTATGATGAATTAGGAAGTAGAATTGCATCATTTGTCTGCAAAATAAATACTTTGCCGCATATCTCCCTCCAGTTTCAGCAAATAGAATTGAAGCCAGTTATTAAGTATTAAACAGTGTTTCCTACTGCAACAAGGGAATTCCAATTTTGCTCTTCCAGTTCGGAAGGTGCTCCAAGGGAATATAACCCAAATCTCCACCTCTCATCATACAAAATCACTGTAAGTGACTGTTTATCAAAAAGAAAGGAACACAGCAAAAACAGCATTTAGTTCTCCTGAATTAGCCAGCTGAGCTACTTGAGGAGAAAGAGATTAGGTTGCAATTTCAAACTCTTTTTTACTTAATATTGTCATCACAAGCAAGCAGGTAGTAATTTTCTTTTTCAAGAAATCACATAGAGAAAAACATGAAGTTCATGCTTTTGCTTCACTCAAAGGAAAATGCCATCAGGCAGACCTGTCCTTTATCAAAGGCCACTGTAAGTCATTTGCAAAAGCAGTGTGGCAGAGTGTTAAAAGCAGCCTGTTTTAATGAACATACCTATGCCTGTTTATAACGTATGTCACTCCTCCCATCAAGAGGTGAAGTCCGTTTTCGCAGCTCTTAAATCTAGATTGCTGTGGTTTGCACAATGGATGTTAATGGAATGTTATAGAAATGGTTTCTGGACTTTTGAGCTTAAGACCTTTAGTGTCTACTTTCTGTCTGGGAAATGAACTCCCACATAAAGAAACTCAGGTTCTCCTGCCAGAGACAGTGGATACATGGGGAGACACACCCTGAAGGATGAGAGACCACAGGGAGACAAAGAGTCCACACAGAGGAAAACCATGGCACTCCAGTGGTCAGCAAGCCTCCAAGTCCCAGACGTGTAAACAAGGCCGCATTGGCTCTACCAGGTTCAGTTCAGCTGTCCAGCTAAAACCATGTCCATCATCAATGTGCTATCTTTGCTCAGTCCTGCCCAAATTGCTGTTCTGTGGAACCATGAGCAAAATAGCGGTGGTTCAGCCATCAAATCTGGGGTGGTACACTACACAGAAACAGATATACAATACAAGCGGTAACATGGTTACTGCTACCTTTTCAGAGAAAAATCCCAGGGGCAAACCATGCTGCCATCTAGGAGGTATCCGCGAGCTCAATTAGTACAAAGCGGTCATAGACGTGGGACACAGAGACAGAAGAACCACAGTAGCAAGCCCTGTACACAGCGGGATGCACAGGAACTTAAAGTACAAAGAGTTGCTGGTGACCTGAGGGGCTTTTCAACATTTGCACCAAGAAGCAGAAACAACAGCACAGTGTATTCTGCACAGTGATGTATGTCTGTTACACATGAATCAGGCTAGACCAAGCAAGAATCTAGGCTAGACAAAGATATTAGAAAATGCAATGAAGATACTGAATTGTTTTTCTGCAGGCATATGCCCCAACTACATTTTTTTTGGGGGGGGAGCTATTTTTTCTTTCCCTTATGGAAGAAAATCAAAACCAAAACCAAAATTTTATTTATTTATGTATTTGTTTATTTAATTTTATGATATTTTGGAAGTTATGTTTATTTTTACCTTGAAAACCAGTCAGACAGTGTTTGAGTTTCTCTTATTCCTGTCTTTCACAAAGGTTTTACAATATATCCGACATTGTAATATTAAAAGAAAACACTATCTCCTCTAAGTAAGCAGTGTCATAGAGAGTCATACTGAAACTCACTTTGGTGTGTGTGATAACAGTGTTGCTCTTTGAAAAAACATCATGGTCTTCTTGGAGCTCCACAATGTATAATTATTTAAGATAGCATGGTACAGCCTTTTAAAAATGTGTACATTACAGGGGTGCCTTGGTGACTCAGTCGGTTAACTGTCATAATCTTGTGATTCATGAGTTCAAGTCCTGTGTCGGGTTCTGTGCCAACAGCTCAGAGCCTGGAGCCTGCTTTGGATTCTGTGCCTCCCTCTCTCACTGCCCCTCCCTGACACGTGCTCTGTCTCTCTCTCAAAAACAAACAAATGAAAAGTATACATTAGATATTTTTTAAAGTGCTATAGATTTTCAAATATTGATCAGACACTAATCATTACCATGATTCATCTGAACACTTACCAAACTCAGCTGACAAAAACAAATAGAAATAATAAAGTTTTATTAATTTGTCTATGATCACTCCTATTTTTATTTTTATTTATTCTATATCTGTTTTCTGGCTTCAAAGTAATGGAAACATGTTTTTAACAAACAAAAAGTAAACACATCAGTTCCTTGCTAATACTTGTTTCCTTTAAAGAAAATCCCCTTCTCTCATTTTTAATTGAGCTACTATTAGAATAACTTCTTTTTGTATGTTGTAGCTTTGAATTTCAGGGCTAGCTATATTAATTAGATGATTAATTTCATCCCCTGATAACTGAGTATTCAGAAAGATGGTCTTTAGATAGTTTGGCAAGCAAACATCATAATGTCATTGTCAGAAAGTAGCCCCAAATATATGATCACTGTAGAGTTGGGATGCCATAGGTAAGACTTTAATTGTAAACATAGAACCAGAATTCCAGACCAAATTCAAATAACTTGGGCCTTTTTTTTTTATGTAAAACAGATTTTGTAATCATTGCACTTTTCTCATGCAAATTATAATCTCACCAGCTGCTTCTGTTACAAAGAGTCTGAGGTTTTGACATAGTAGTGACCTTTGGTAGAAAGGTCTTTCTCTTTTTTGTCTCTTTAAAAAAATGTTCAAAATCTTGAAGGCATTTAAAATTTTATACCCTACCACAGTTAAACTTTTCTTGTCTGAATTTTATTATATTGCACTTACCTAAAGATTTCCTTAATGCCTGTCCTAGCTCTTTGGAGATTTGTAAAGTCTGTTTAACAGCTTTTCTTAGTCATTAGCAACTTCCTTTAGAATCTACTAAGGAGTCTCTGATGACTCGGGAGTTCTGTCGGTCATGGTGCTTTTTAATGTCTTTATCACATATTTGGGAATAATTCTGTTACTTTTTACCTCACTTATAAACTTAATGATTTTTCTTGCATATATGACTGCTAAAAAGGTTGTATAACTCTGATTTGCATCCATGTCTTCTCATTATGAGTATCTCAGGCCCTCCACACATCACATGAGCCTACCATTTTTCACAGAAGAGGACCTCGTTTAGCTTCCTACTGTATTATCCTGTCTCCTATTTGCTTTATCAGAGTATATTTGAATACAGTTTAATTCTACAGCATGCACTTTCTCTCCTACTCATGGCCTATTGTACTTAGGCTTGGCTTTCTTCTCATCCAAGATAGGATTAATTTTTCTAATATAAGTATATTTTTAATAAAATCACAGCTAAGAACAGAAAATTTCATTTCTCTAAAAGCTAGCTTTCTTTCTTTAGTTTTTCTTGAAAAAATACTCCACCCCAAACCCTTTATCTAACTTCCTGAAACATTTTAGCCCTACTAATATATCTTCTTAGCTCCTTGGGTTTGATTGATGGACTAACAAAAGTAGGTCACTGAAGGTTTCCAGAAAGTGCATCTTATTCTCTTATGCCCAAAGTAATCCTAACACAGCAAATAGCAAATAAAAGTACAGGATGCCCACTTAAAGTTTATTTTAAAACTTTATTTTTTAAGTACAGTTAAATAAAATAAACTGTAAAAAAATTTTTTTAACATTTATTCATTTTTGAGAGACAGAGAGAGACAGACCATGAGCAGAGGAGGAGCAGATAGAGAGGGAGACACAGAATCTGAAGCAGGATCCAGGCTCTGAACTGTCAGCACAGAGCCCAATGCAAGGCTCTAACTCACTGACCCAGAGATCATGACCTGAGCCGAAGTTGGATGCTTAACCAACTGAGTCACCCAGGCACTTAAATAAAATAAACTTGTAATTTAAAAAAAAAGTTTATTCAAACTTAAAGTTGACTGAAATTAAAAAAAAATTTTTTTGAGTAAGTATGCCCCAAATTACTTATGGTTTATCTTAAGTTCAAGTTTACTTAAATGTTCCACAATTTATGAGGTGACCCTGTGCTAATGGGATAACTTTTTCTCTTTAGCTTTTGTCTCAAACTTTGGCTGGGAATCTTCTGAGATCATTAGTTTTGTTTCCAGAAGTAAAGAAGAAAAAAAAAACTGTTATCAGATTTGATATTATTTTCATGTACTTGATTTTTTGTGATATTAGAACTGGGATCTTAGAAACAGTCATATGCAGGCACCAATCGTGGCTCACCTCCAGTTGTTCTTTAGGAAGAATTTGTTCAGTCAGCCCCCTTGGAATTAACTCATTCATTCAAATTATAAGCACAGCACACATATCACAAGTATAGGAATACTGAGGATCCCCAAAAGAACTAGCTATATCCTGTGCACTAGAAATTTTAAGTCTAGCAAAGAAACTAAGACATACGAATGTGCCCTTTTTATTTATTTTAGTACCAGTACTGTGCCCTTTGATTGAGCTCTGCTTACTTATAAATTATGTTTTTGTTATTAAAAACAGCATATGCCATAACAGAATTAAGGCATATGTGTATGGATTTCTTTATAGTCAACAAAAAATTAAGTGTGACCAAAGTAGAAAAATATGTGGTCCAAATGGAAAATTGGGGTTACAAAAGATAATTGTATAGAACTATCGAAATGCTTTAAAAGTAACATTTTATGGAACTTTCTTTGCTTCAGTACTCTAAATGTTGGACTGTCCTAGCTCAGTTTTCAGATGTCTCCTCTATAATCAATCTCTCAGAGATCCCCAAAGTGTGGTTGGGAAACCCCTAGGAGTCCCTGAGACCATTTGAAAAGATCCTAAAGGTCAAAACATTTTTTATAATAATATTAAGATATCATTTTGTTTTAACTATTTCATTCTCTCACAGTTACACACTTGGGTTTCCCAAAGGAAACATGGCAAATGATATCACAACAGACTGAAAATAGAAATGGATATAAGAATCTAGCTGTCTTTTATTAAGGAAGCCATTCAAAAAGATATGCAGAAGCAATCCATTTTTTCCTCAGTGCTTTTTTTGTGTTGGAGAACATACTTATTGACTATAAAAGTTTTATTTATGTAAGGAGCTCGTTATTCTTATTTTTAAATAAATTAATACAAATTTTGAGACTTTGTTTTAATTTTGAATCAATGTATATAATAGATAAGATCTGCAATTAGCAAAAGTTCTTCAGAGTCTTATGTAGTTTTTCAGTGTAGAGGTCCTGACAAGAAAGAAGTTTGAAAAACAGTGATTTCCAATCACACAGGTTTAAATACCATCCCTCTTTATAGTTGTAACATCAAAATTTATATATTCAAGTACAGCCACGCTGTATTTAAGCAATCTAATGAGTTTCCTACACATATAGAACAAAACGCAAACTCCTTTTTGGGACCAAGTCGTAAGAGATCTGGCCTCTGCTTCAGTCTCTAACTTCATTACCTATCACCTCCTGCTCCCATGCTTTGAAGCCACGCTGACCACCTACACTTTTCTCCAGATATATCAAGAAATATTTCATCTCAAAGTTGTGTGAATTCTGTTGCCTGATTCTTCCCTAAGTGACCTGCCTTTTACTTTACTCAAATGTCTATCTGAAGTTTCCCTTTAGAAAGATCTCTGACAGTCCATTAGGAAAAGCAGCCTGTATTATTCTATCATCTTGCCCTGCTTAATATTTTTATACTCCTATCATAACCTCTAATAAAATAAAACATAAATAGTATTTTTGGTTATATTGGGCTTCCCTTACATTCTACTCAGAGCTAAAGAAATGCCCATTTTTGTTCATCACTTTAACCCCAATACCTTAAAATTCACAAGACCCATTGTAGACCTACAGAAATCATTTGTGATTTTTGGTACAGTGAATGTATTTGATCATCTAGCCTTACTTTGAGGTGAGAATACTACAGGCTTTATTTTTACAGATTTTCCTGTTGAAGGACATTTCCCTTAAGTGAATTCCATGTCTCAAATAATTCGAGAAGAGAACATATTTATACAGGAAAAGCATTAATAGTATTTGATAGCTTATCCCTGAAAGAGAGTTCCTTGAATTTTTATTAGTATTGTAGAGGCAGAACTTTTTCTATGCTGTATAAAAATAAAGGAATATTCAGTGTCTTATACTTCCATTGCCTTGGTAGGTCAGAAATAAATATAGTCATCAAAGGAAAATAATGTCATATAAACCAATATCTGAGTAACAATAAAACAATTTAATTCTTGACATTATCAATATTGATTCTAATCTATGTCTTGAACTTCAAAATAGTTTAGTTATTCAATGGTTAATTGGTTGCTTACTACTGTGGGTAGGTACCAGAGAGAAAAAGAATAATTAATTATGGTCACCAATTTGGAAAACAAAATGCCTATTAGCCAAGTGGATACAACAGTTTTGCAGGGTAAACACAATTAGTTCAAATTGGAACACCATAAAATTGAAGTAACTAGAATAATAAGGAAAAAATATCCAACTGGATGGTAGAGTTGAGTGGAAATTCAGGACTAGAGAAATGAATTTCAGCAACCATTAGCATAGAAGACACCACTGAAGTTGCAGAGATAACTTAAAAGAAATGGTAAACTGAAATCTTGCCATTTGCAACTACATGGATGGAACTGGAGGGTATTACGCTAAGTGAAATTAGAGAAAGACAAAAGTCATATGACTTCACTCATATGAGGACTTTAAGACACAGAACAGATGAACATAAGGGAAGGGAAACACAAATAATATAAAAACAGGGAGGGGGACAAAACAAAAGAGACTCATAAATATGGAGAACAAACTGAGGGTTACTGGAGGTGTTGTGGGAGGGGGGGATGGGTTAAATGGGTAAGGGGCACTAAGGAATCTACTCCTGAAATCATTGTTGCACTATATGCTAACTAATTTGGATGTAAATTTTAAAAAATAAAAAAATTAAATTAAAAAAAAAAAAGAAATGGTAAACTGAAAAAAAGTCCTCACTTATTACAATTCTTGCAACAAGGAGCCAGGCTTTATAGAGCATTATAGATGGAAGTGAAGACTTCATCACTGAAGACAGCTTTCCCTCTGAGATATGCTTGACATGCTTACTGTGAACTTTTACACCAAGGTAATAATAAAGCATCACTTGTATTATGATTTTAGAGTTCACAAATATATAATCATGGTGAATTTTATTGTATTTGTACCTCTCAAGAGACTATTTATCTTTTATGTAAAACTTCAAAAAGCTTAAGTAATGTCACAGATAAGTCATTGATACCTAATCCACCACCCTTTTGATAATATATGGTGTCAAAACTTTCAATGGAAATAATGTAATTTTCTCCCTGCATTTCATTTCTAGTTATTCATAACTATTCCATATTGCTTTATTGGAAACTTTGGTTCATCATAAGTCTTTCCCTTTCCCAAACTATCTCTCCCACCTAAGATAATTGTTAGAAATTATCAATACCTACCTAATACCCTTTAGCCCCAGATACCTTGGGACTGTTTCTAGCAAAATTTCCTCATGATATTTGTATAATCTATTAATTTTGAAGACATCTCAGAAAAAGAGTTTTAGTTTTGATTATAAAGCACAATATTTTAATTAAGATTATATTAAAATATTTAGGGTAATTTAAAATTCATTTTCTATAAAAATTTCTCGAAGGAGCAAGGGAACAAGATTCAGTTGAGACAAAGTAGAATTTTATTCTTTTTCTTTTTTTTTAACATATTGATTTAACATTCCATACAGAACCATAATTCTATGGCATGCTAGATAACAAGCTTCTTTATGCTTTTTAAAAAAGAGCTGTATTCCTTCATGGCTTGCCAGAAGTTAAAGATTGTCATTGCTTGGAGATTGCTGAAAGCAAAATGAAAGAGTTCCATCAAGTGGCCATACAAAGACATGGCAGTTCACATTTCATCAATACAGAACAAAAAAAAAAAATTATCCAAAATCTAATTCAGGCATACATCTTCAACCAAACTCACAAAACTGTATGCCATGCAACATTAAAGAACATGGTAGATACATTTAAAGCATCATTAATGAATTTTTCTATATTATTAATCGCAACAGAAATATGGTCAAGTGCATTTTGTTTTGCTTTTTATCTTCTAATACTCTGTGTCCTCACAGTTTAGGTTTGAAAATAGATGATTACAATATTGTTTAAAATTAACATCCAAATTAGTTAGCATATAGTGCAATAATGATTTCAGAAATAAAATTTAGTGATTCATCACCTACGTATAAAGCCCAGTGCTCATTGCAGCAAGTGTCCTCCTTAATGCCCCTCGCCCATTTAGCCCACCCCCCCACCCAGTAACCCTCCAGCAACCCTCAGGTTTTTCTCTGTATTTAAGAGTCTCTTATGGTTTATCTCCCTCTGTTTTTATATTATTTTTGTTTCCTTCCCCTTACGTTCATCTGTTTTGTATCTTAAATTCCACATATGAGTGAAGTCATAGGATATTTCTCTGCCTAACTTATTTTGCTTAATACACTCTACTTCCATTTGCACGTTGCTGCAAATGACAAGATTTAATTATTTTTGATCACCGAGGAATATTCCATTATTTGGAATATATATATATATATATATATATATATATATATATATATATACATACACACACACACACACACACACACACACACCACATCTTATTTATCCATTAATCAGTTGATGGATATTTGGGCTCTTTCCATACTTCGGCTATTGTCGATAGTGCTGCTATAAATATTGGGGTGCATGTGCCCCCTTGAAACAGGATTCCTGTATCCTTTGGATAAATACCTAGTAGTGAAATTGCTGGGTTGTAGGGTAGTTCTATTTTTAATTTTTTGAGGAACCTTCATACTGTTATTCAAAGTGGCTGCAACAGTTTGCATTCCCACCAGAAGTATAAAAGAGTTCCTCTTTCTCTGCCTCCTCGCCAACATCTGTTGTTGCCTGAGTTGTTAATTTTAGCCACTCTGACCATGTGAGATGGTATCTCAATGTAATTTTGATTTGTATTTCCCTAATGATGAGTGATATTGAGCATTTTTGCATGTGTCTGTTAGCCATCTGGATGTCTTCTTTGCCAATTAATGTCCTTTGTCTATTTCTTCACTGAATTATTTAGTTTTTGGGTGTTGAGTTTGATAAGTTCTTTATAGATTTTGGATACTAACCCTCTATCTGATATGTCATTTGCAAATATCTTCTCCCATCCATCAGTTGCCCTTTAATTTTGCTGATTGTTTCCTTTGCTATGCAGAAGGCTTTTATCTTGATGAGGTCCCAATAGTTCATTTTTTTTTCCAATTATTCATTTTGGTTTTGTTTCCTTTGCCTCCAGAAACATATCAAGTAAGAAGTTGCTGCAGCAGAGATCAAAGAGGTTGTTGTCTCTTTTCTCCCCTAGGATTGTGATGGTGTCCTGTCTTACATTTAGGTCTTTCATCCATTTTGAGTTCATTTTTGTGTATGGTGTAAGAAAGAATAAACAGGTTCATTCTTCTGCATGTCACTTTCCAGTTTTCCCAGCACCATTTGCTGAAGAGACTGTGTTTTATCCATTGAGTACTCTTTCCTGCTTTGTCAAAATTTAGTTGGCCATATATTTATGGGTCCATTTCTTTGTTCTCTATTCTGTTCCATTGATCTATGTTTTTTTTTTATTTTTTTGTTTGTTTTGTTTTGTTTTTTATTTGTTTGTTTGTTTTTGCCAGTACCATATTGTCTTGATGATTACAACTTTTAATACAGCTTGAAGTCCGGGATTGTGATGCCTCCAGCTTTGGTTTTCTTTTTCTGGATTGCTTTAGTTTTTCGGGGTCTTTTCTGGTTCTATTCAAATTTTATGATTGTTTGTTCTAGCTCTGTGAAGAATGATGGTGCTATTTTGATAGGGATTGCATTGAATGTGTAGATTGCTTTTGGTAGTATTGACATTTTAACAATATTTGTTCTTCTAATCCATGAGCATATAATGTTTTTCCATTTGTGTCTGTGTGTGTGTGTGTGTGTGTGTGTTCTTCAATTTCTTTCATAAGCTTTCTATCATTTTCAGTGTATAGATTTTCCACACCTTTTTGGTTAGGTTTATTCCTAGGTATTTTATGGTTTTGGGTGCAATTGTAAATGGAATCAATTGCTTAATTTCTCTTTGTGTTGCTTCGTTATTGGTGTATAGAAATCCAACTGATTTCTGTACATCGATTTTATATTCTGTGACTTTACTGAATTCATGGATCAGTTTTAGCAGTTTTTTGGTAGTGTCTTTTGAGATTTCCACAGAATAACATGTCGTCTGTGAGGAGTGAAAGTCTGACCTCCTCCTTGCTGATTTGGATGTATTTAATTTCTTTGTGTTGTCTGATTGCTGAGGTTAGTACTTCCAACACTATGTTGAATAACAGTGGTGAGAATGGACATCCTTGTTGTGTTCCTGACCTTAGGGAGAAAGTTCTCAGGTTTTCCCCATAGAAGATGATACTAGTGGTAGGTCTTTCATATATGGCTTTCATGGTCTTAAGGTATGATCCTTCTATCCCTACTTTCTTGAGGGTTTTATCAAGAAAGGATGCTGTATTTTGTCAAATGCTTTCTCTGCATCTATTGAGAAGATCATGTGGTTCTTATCTTTTCTTTTACTAATATGATGTATCAGATTAATTGATTTGTAGATATTAAACCAGCCCTGCATCCCAGGTATAAACACTACTTGATGTTTGTACATAACTCTTTTAATGTATTCTTGGATCTGGTTGGCTAGTATCTTGTTGAGAATTTTTGCATCCATGTTCGTCAGAGAAATTGATATGTAGTTCTCGTTTTTAGTAGTATGTTTGTCTGGTTTTGGAATCAAGGTAATGCTGGCCTCGTAGAATCAGTTTGGAAGTTTTCCTTTCATTTCTATTTTTTTAAACAGCTTCAAAAGAGTAGGCGTTAACTCTTCTTTAAATGTGTGGTAGAACTCCACTGGAAAGCTATCCAGCCCTGGACTCTTGTTTGTTGGAAGATTTTTGATTAGTGATTTAATTCCTTTACTGGTTATGGGTCTGTTCAAATTTTCTATTTCATCTGCTTCAGTTTTGGTAGTTTATATGTTTCTTGGAATTTGTCCATTTCTTCCCGATTTCCCAATTTGTTGCCATATAACTGCTCATAATATTCTCTTATTACTGTTTGTATTTCTGTGGTGTTGGTTGTGATCTCTTCTCTTTCATTTGTGGTTTTATTTGTTAAGGTCCTTTCCTTTTTTCTTTTGATCAATTTGATTAGGGGTTTATCAATTTTGTTAATTCTTTCAAAGAGCCAGCTCCTGGTTTCATTGATCTGTTCTACTGTATTTTTTTGTTCGTTTTTTTTTTTAATTTCCATATCATTGATTTCTGCTCTAATCTTTATTATTTCCTATACCCTGCTGATGTTGGACTTTATTTGCTATTCTTTTTCCATCTCCTTTAGGTATAAGGTTAGGTTGTGAATTTGAGACCTTTTTCCTTCTTTAGGAAGGTTTAGATTGCTATATACTTCCCTCCTATGACTGCCTTTGCTGCATCCCAGAGGTTTTGGACTGTTGTGTCTTCATTTTTATTGGCTTCTATGTACTTTTTAATTTCCTCTTTAATTTATTGGTTAATCCATTCATTCTTTACTAGGATGTTCTTTAAACTCCAAGTTTTCAAGGTTTTTCCAAACTTTTTCTTGTGGTTGATTTTGAGTTTCATAGTGTTGTGGTCCAAAAATATGCATGGTATGATCTCAATCTTTTTGTACTTGTTGAGGGCTTATTTATGTCCCAGTATGTGATCTATTCTGGGGAATGTTCCATGTGTATTCGAGAAGAATGTGTATTCTGCTGTTTTAGGATGAAATGTTCTCAATATATCTGTTAAGTCCATCCAGTCCAGTGTGTCATTCAAAGCCATTGTTTCCTTGTTGATTTTCTGCTAGATGATCTATTGCTGTAAGTGGAGTGTTGAAGTCCACTATTATGGTATTATTATCAGTTAGGTTCTTTATGATTGTGATTAATTTACTTATATATTTGGGATTCCATCTTGTTGGGGGCATACATTTTTACAACTGTTAGGTCTTTTTGGTGGATAGTCCCCTTAATTATGATATAATGCTCTTCTTTATCTCTTGTTACAGTCTTTATTTTAAAACCTAGTGTGTCTGATATAAATATGGCTACTCTGGCTTTCTTTTGGCAACCATTATATGGTGGATGGTTCTACATCCCCTTGCTTTTAATCTGAACTTGTCTTTAGGTCTAAAATGGGTCTCTTGTAAGCAGCATATAGATGGGTCTTGTTTCCTTATCCATTGTAAGACTGTATGTCTTTTGATGGGAGTGTTTGGTACATTGACATTTAGAGTGAGTACTGAAAGATAGGAATTTACTGCCATTGTGTTGCCTGTAGGGTTGGAGTTTCTGGTCGCGTTCTCTGGTCCTTTCTAGTCTTTGTTGCTTTTGGTCTCTTTTGCTTCGTTTTGTCTTTTTTTTTTTTCCACTCAAAGGGTCTCCCTTAAAATTTCTTGCAGGGCTGATTTAGTAGTCATGAATTCCTTTAGTTTTTGTTTGTCTGGGAAACTCGTTATCTCTCCTTCTATTTTGAATGACAGCCTTACTGGATAAAGAATTCTTGGCTGCATATTTTTTTGGATTCAACACATTGAATAGACCACTCCTCTCTGCCAACACTCTCTGACCTGCCAAGTTTCTGTGGATAGGTTTACTGTGAACCTGTAATCTGTCTTCTTTTATAGGTTAAGGACTTTTTTTTCCCAACAGCTTTCATAATTTTTTTCTTATCTGTGTATTTTGTGAATTTAACTATGATATGCCTTGGTGATAGTCAGTTTTTTGTTGAACCTAATAGGAGTTCTCTGTGCTTCTTAGATTTTGATGTCTGTATCCTTCCCCATATTAGGAAAGTATTCCACTATAATTAGCTCACATTAACTTTCTGCCCTTTTTCCACTGTCTTCATCCTCTGGGACTCCTATGATTTGATATTATTCCTTTTTAATAAGTCACTGAGTTCTCTAAGTCTTGCATCATGCTCTTTTGCCTTTCTTTCTTTTCATTTCTTTTTTTTGTGCTTCATTATTTTCCATAATTTTGTCTTCTATATCACTGATTCACTGCTCTGCTTCATCCATCCTTGTCATCATGGCATCTCTTCAAGCTTGCATCTCAGTTATAGCATTTTTAATTTTGTCCTGACTAGATTTTATTTCTTTTATCTCCACAGTAAGGGATTCTATGCTCTTTTCAACCCTAGCTAGTATTCTTATTACCATGATTCTAAATTGTAGTTCATACATCTTGCTTATATATGTGTTGCTTAAGCCTCTGGCTGTCATTTCTTCCTGTTCTTTCCTTTGGAGTGAATTCCTTTCATTTTGTTATTTTGGAGGAAGAAAAATTCAAAATTCAAAAATTCAAAACAAAACAAAAAGAATCAAATAAAGGTAGCTCAATCCTATGTGTGTTTTGGTCTGCTTGTTGAAAGAAGCTTGATAGAATAGAAAAAAAAGTGAAAGTAAAGAAAGAAAAGAAAAAAGTTAAGAAATAATTTAAAAAAATTAAAAAGTTTATATAATAAAATACAGTAAAATGAAAAAATAAAATAGAATAAAAATTACAAAAAAGACAGTAAAAATTTTAAAATTAAAAAAATTAAAGAAAATAAAAATTAATTTTTCTTTTTTTATATCCAAGAAAAAGAAATGGAAAAAAAATTGAACAAAGACAGAAGCAAAAACCTACAAAAAACAAAAGATGCATAAATAAACCAGCAAACAGAATGAAACCTGAATTAAATTTCCCCTATGAAGCACTCTATACTCCAAATACTAAACTGGCAGAGAGACTGTGCTGATCTTCTAGGGTATATGATTGGAGGGCACAGTTGGGCAGGGCTTGGTGTAATGGTTCCATTCTCCACTAAGTGGTGCTGTTTGCCTTGTTTGGGTGGCATGCATGTGCACACATGGGAGAGGTGAAAATGGCTTCACCCAGCTCTCTTGTCTCTGTCACAGGAACTAAGCAACCCTCCTTTGTCACAGGACTCTTTCCACTCCCAGCCTCTACCCTGTCCATGTCCAAGCCATCAGCCTTCCAGGCAGTGCCTCTCTCCAATGTTTTATCTCAGATGGGGCTGTGTTTCAAAATCCCTCACTTCAGAGACCCCTGCAGCTTGGACTTGCTTTGACTCTCTGGGGACTTGCTTTGACTCGCTGAGCAATAGCCAGGGGCCAGCTTGCCTCAGAAAATGTTCGTGCAATTACGCAGTGGCAGAGGTTCAGAGAGTGTGGCAATTCACAACACACAGTGCCAGGTTTCACCATACTCTGGTGTCTTTGTCCCAATACCAGCAAATGTGGCTGCTCTTTGGGTCCACTAGGACTTTTGTCTGTGGGAAGGCTATATGGCCTCTACCAAATAAATGTTCTCCAAGCAGGGGAACCACTTCTCCCCATGTGGCACATGGACCCCACAGAAACCCACTTCCTGTTTCTTGGGATTTGCCCTTTTTCCTCACCAGAGAACCCACTGCCAGGCACTGAACTCTGGAATTTCCAACTCTGTGCTCCACTCTTTAGAGATTCCTAATGGTATTGAAACTCTTTCCTTTCTCCCCGTCATGGTTTTGGGGAACAGATTTCATGTTCAGTCCCTTATGAATGTTGTCACTCTTTCTCTTTCTTTCCAGCTACTTTCAGGGGAGTTTTTCTTGCATGATCCTGATTCACCCCACTCCCCCCCTTACTATTTTTTTGTCCTCTCTCCACAAAAACAGTTCCCCACTCTCCACAGCTTTACTCTCCCCCAGTTCACCTCTCCACACCATGTGCCTGTTGAGTTCTGTGGCTAAAGCTAAGCAGATTGTTGTGTTTATCTTCAGATCAATTTCCTAGGTGTGCAAAATGGTTTGGTGCTGATTTAGCTGCATTTCAGGGAAGAGACAAACTGAAAACCTCCATGCTGTTCTGCCATCATGGTGATTCTTTAGATGATTACAATCTTAATTTCTATGTTATAATAATCTGTTTAAGTTATTTAGCAGGTACACCACAGGTTACATTAAATTGAGTTGGGTTGTGTTGAAATTCAGAAAGCAGCCATATGCAAATGAGCCAAAACATTTAAAAATTAAACCAAATCCAAAAACAACTCAACTCAGGGCTTTATAAAAAATAATAGCAGTTATAAAACATAAGTATCAGTTAACTCACTTCCTTTAATATTCTAAATTAAATTTTTCATAATTACCTTGCCAAGTTGTATCTCCCTTATGAAGGTAGACCAAATAAGCATCTCTTTACAAATTACCGATTTAAGGTGCCACATGTTCTTACCTCTCTACTTCAGGAAAAAAAAATCATGGCTTAGTTTAAGGCTAAGTTTAAGGCTAAATATATGGTACTTCTAAATACATGTACAGATTAAGATTTGTTTCATACTTATCAAGTTGTAGTCCATTGGACAACCCTTATAGTGTTTAATTAACTAAACTTTTCTGGCCTTATGCAGGATTTCCCACTTTGTATGAAAACAGTGATATTACTAATGGGACAATGCTAACTGATAGATTTTTTATATTAAACCCCATAAAATTTTATTAGACTATATATTACCTAAACATAAAATTGGATGCAGTGTATATAATGATTGAGAGCAGGGGTTTGGGCATCAGAGAGACTAGATTTGAATCTAATAATGGCCACTTTTTTTGCTCTGTAACCTGGATCAATTATGTCTTCATGTATGTAAGACGAGGAAAATAATACTACTGCTGTGGATATTATAGAAATTAAATGCTTCATTTTATATTGAGCACTTAGATATGCAGTTGACTATCATTAAAATGAAACACCTTTTTGGGGGAAAGAATCCATTATGCTATCTAATCATTAGTAGGTAGAAGTGGTGGAGAATTTTGTATATAATTTCACTGTATTGAAGAGTTTTACAAATATAAACAACTAAAGAGCCCAAATAAAATAAGATAAACATATATCTCCTATGATAGCAACATGATAATACTTTTTTCTCTGTGTATATTCTCCAATCTAATAATACTTTACACCTGAATTTCCATTTCCATAAAAAAGCCATAAAGAGGTTCACATAGTTACTCTTCTTTATCTCCTCTGGACCATACATTGGTAATATGCAAGTCTGACTTAAATTTCTCACATAATAGCAATAATACCACTTCTTGTCAACATGGTAATACTGACCACTAAAGATGAAGAGAGGGAGAGAGACTATAATAAAGTACATTTAATAAAATATAAACAAGTGGAAAAATAAGTGTATATAGAAATTTTTGTGTCTGAATTTATTGCAGATAAAATATGAGTAAATATAAAAGAAAAACCAAAACAGCCTTTTAGTTGATCTAAAAGTTAATAAATTTACCACCAACATTTCCTCACTTTAAAAGAATTCTGATGTTATTTATGCCAGATGGAAAATAACCACAGAAGGAAACTAACAAATGTTGAACAAAGGAAGTAGTAAGCATTGGGGTGCCTGGGTGGCTCAGTCAGTTGAGCATCCAACTTCAGCTCAGGTCATGATCTCGCAGTTTGTGAGTTTAAGCCCCATGACAGGCTCTGTGTTGACGGCTCAGAACCTGGAGTCTGTTTCAGATTCTGTGTCTCCATCTCTCTCTTGGTCCTTCCCCCACTCATGCATTCGCCCTCTCTCTCTCTCAAAAATAAACAAACATTAAAAAATTTAAAAAATAGTAAGCATGTGGATAAACCTAACTATGCACAGTCTATATGAAATAAGAAAAATATCTAATCTGAGAACAAAGATAAGATAGAAGTAAATGTGGGACAATAATAAGTAAAATGAGATAGCTGGTTGTTTGATAAAAAAAAAAAAAAACTAAGGTCCACGTGCTGTACAAAAGGGAGTAAAGATGGTGATTAATATAGACTTTAAGGTAAATACACCTGGTGACTATTTAAATGTAGAAGGGAGAAACAGAATTAAAAAATAAAAACAATTTAAAGGATGCAGAAAAGGTAATATAATGCAGAAGAGAAGTATACAAAGAAAACAAGAAATAAGATGGTAATGGTTCAAGTATAACAGCAGTCTTAATAAATATAAATGGATTAACTGCAGTTAAACTACATAAAACATAAAATCTATGATTACGTAATTTATAAGTCACACATAAAAATAAGAACATAGGAAAACTGATGGAAAAAGGATAGAGAGTTAGGTATTAGCCAAAGAAAGCTGGTACATCTATATTAATATCAAATCATTCTTTAAGAAATAAAACACTAAGTAGAATGGAAATGACCACAAAACAATGATAAATAACTCATTTATAGAAATGATTCTAAACTTTCATGCCTCTAAAAACTTGCCATCAAAATATATAAGGCAAAATGATAGAGATATAGGATACCATTGTTTTAAGAAATACACATTATTTTCAAATGTACATGAAACTTAAAACTTGACTGTATGGGAGGTCATAAAACAGTTTCTTTTTCTTTTTTTACCTTTTTTAATAAACTTTTAAAGTTTACTTATTTTGAGAGAGACAGAGACAGTGTAAAAGGGGCAGATAGAGGGAGACAGAGAATCCCAAGCAGGCTCTGCACTTCTAGTGCAGATCCCACCAACCATGAGATCATGACCTGAGCCAAAACCAAGAGTCCCATATTTAACTGACTGAGCCACCCAGGTGCCCCTAAATTTTTTGTAATGTTTATTCATTTTTGAGAGGGAGAGAGAGTCAGGGAGAGGCAGAGAGAAAGGGAGACACAGAATTCAAAGCAGGCTCTAGGCTCCACACTGTCTGCACAGAACCTGACTCAGGGCTCAAATCCGTGAACTGTGAGATCATGACCTGAGCCAAAATTGGGTGTTTAACTGACTGAGTCACCCAGGCATTTAGTTAAAAATCAGAAAAAAATAATGATTCAAAAAAAATTGCAGACTTGGAAATACAAGAGCATATTTAGAATACACCAGAAATCAGTAAATTCCAAAAAGAGATTAAACAGTTAAGGCATTATAAAATACACAATACAGGAGCACCTGGGTGACTTAGTCAGTTAAGCATCCACTTCGGCTTAGGTCATGATCTCACAGTTCTTGAGTCAGAGGCCCGCATCAGGCTTTCCACTGTCATTGTGGGGACTATTTCAGATTCTCTGTCTCTCTCTCACCCCCACCAGCACATGCTCTTTCTCTCTCAAAAATATATAAACATTAAAGAAAAATTTTAAGAGGAAAAGAATAGAATAAATGTAGGCAGACAAAAATAAAATTATTAAAAAAAGCAAAAATTAGTCAGATAGTAATGATACAATTAACAAATCTACAGACTAATTTTCATTTATTTACTATATGTATGTTTAATCTACCCTTATAATTAAATGGTAGATTAATCATATTAATACTTTTTATTCAAATATATATCCATGTTTGTAATTTTCCATTTTCAAATTTACACAAAAGATTTTGTCACATATACCTTGTTTTACTTAATTTTTCACACTAAATGCTATTTTTGAGACCTACTTGACTGATCTATACAGAGGCCTAGTTTATTCCTTTTACTATTTATTACACAGTAGTCTATAGACTAAAGTGTATTCATCCATCCCCATTTTGCTGTCTACTAACAATATTCCAAATCACATCCCAGGATTTTTCTGTACATCTGTGTTAGAGAAACTCTGAAGTGAAATTATAAGCTTTTTAGAGAAGGGGCATACAAATTTCACTAAATGTCAACAAATTAATTACTTAAACAAGATTTATCAAGAAAATGTGATAAAATATCTTTCTTCACACAAACAAAAATTTCCTGGACTGCTTTTTAGTGTACCTACAAAAATAAGAGTTGAGAAGTATTCAAGATTTTGTTTTATTTAATTGGAATAATCTCCTACACCATACCTTGAATCATCCTTCTTAAAAAAAAATAAAGTTTAAATTAGACAATATTATACTATTCTACTCCACTTTACTTGACTTTTACAGACTTTCATCCTGCATTAGGTTGTTATGATATTGTATGAGTGTGTATATGTGACTGATATGTATGTGAACAGTCTACTACGTGCAGGTTGTACAAATGTGATGAAGTATGTGAACCTATTGTTTTAGCAAACAACATTCTGTAAGCACAAGGTGACAGAGACAGTGCTCAGATATCATTTCATACTTGCAAACATTATAAAGTCTATTCCTACTTTGCCAAAATTTTTAACATACTCATTTCTTATAGAGGGGACAGGTGAGCCTTACCTAAGATGACCATAACATGTTTGACAAATTGGGATATTTTGGAGAGTAAAATGAACCTCAAGAATTAATTGGGACCTATCTTTAGGCATCCTGTGCCAAACAGATACTTTCCTGGTTTTAATAGTGAAAATATATCATGAGTTCTCATGCAGTTGGTAGGCTCTACTACCCAACAGGTATTGTGCCTGGCTTTTGCACAGCTAGAGGGATTATTGGCCCACTTTCCATATATCATGATTGTTAAGAAAGTGACATTTGTCAAAATGAGCAAAGACCTGCTGCCATTGAAGGAGCCCTAAGCAAGAAGATGAAACAAATTGCTTTGGTTGGCTAAGAACCAGAGGGAAGACAACGATCGGAAGAAAGAAGTGTTTTTTTCTTAATTCCTCTTCATTTCATACTGGCCAGAAGTTGCTTTTGCAGAACTCAGGCTGTTTTCTTTTGTTCAGAAACCTTATGTAACTTATGGCATTTTAAGTGAGCTTTAACACAAAGTGCCTCACACACTGTCATTCTGTACCCAATTAATCCTTTATTTGAGCTTCCTCTTAACGCAACCTTCATTCCCCCCTTTGCTTGGTAAATTATTTTTAGATATAGAAAAAGTGAGCATGTATTGCAAATCATTGCCTTCTGAGACATATTCAAGTGCTCCTAAGGATGCTCAGGTGAAATTGAGATCCTAGTAGGCACAGATGGGTCCCCATTAATATCTTGGCATTTTATTTCAATTTTTTATTATCTTTCAATATGGCCCACAGCATGAAAAGTTTGCATATTCCAGTTTATATTTTCCTAGAAAATTAAGATAATACCAATACTAATCAAAATAATCCATTATTTTTTTCTAGAAAATTGAGATACTAATCAAAATAATCCATTTTACTATGTTCGGTGAGCAGTCTTCCTCTTTAAGCCAATATAGAACCATAATTCTTTCCCCAAGTAACATTTAAAATATCTTTATCAAAAAGGCAGTCAGGTTTTAAATATATGACTGATGCTGGAAAATGCCAAATACTTTTCTTGTGAAAACCCCAGCTAGGCACTGATATGTTGAAATATACTGATAGAACTTTTATGCCAAACTTCATTCTTGTATTGTTCATGAATAGATTTCATATTTTAGTACAAAAAGTTAAATACCAAGTCCAACTGAGTTCTGATATCACACTTCTCTAGAGTTTCTAACTGCAGGATGAAGTTGTTCATCTAAAAAGCACAGTCTGTCTTAAGCAGATGCAATGCCATTAAAAAAATTACATGAATTTTCCTCTTTTAATTCTCTCACAGTATAATGCATGAATCCATGTTTACTGTAGTAATCAGTCAAACTAATAAAATTGGGGTTTTTATCATTACAGTAGTTACAATGTTCCTCGTTTTTTTTAGGTACGTAGTAATGGCTATACTTATGCTTTATTTGAACCTCATGGTCTATTGACCAGTTCTGTGATCTTGAGAAAATCACCAACTGCAATGAGATATTCTCTCATCTTTGCTGCCAATCCATCTAGTTAAGAGGAAAAAAATAACATGGTAAGTGTGAATCTCCTACAAAAACTGAAAGTGTGAGAAGAGAATAGAGTTTTAGGCTTGATAAGATAAAATATTTATGATTATTAATAGTGAAATTTTGTGACTTTAAGAATGGCTTGTTTTAGTTGGAACCCACCTTCTAGATCTTTATTCTCAGGTTGTGTGCAATTGGGAAATGTCTCTGATGAAAACTGCTGCCTAACTTGTCACCTGGTTTTCTTCCAATGCACAGAACTAAGAGCTTTTCAACAAATGGATTATGTGCACCATCTGTCCATTCTGTGTTGCATAGTAAATTTTATACTAAAAATGTCTTTTTCTTCCCACACCAGAACACAAGAAATTTGCTATCTTTCTTGGTCTGATTTATGGCTTAATTTAATCTTTAATATAAATTGTTGATGGCTGGCATTGTGTAAAATGTACTTATACATAACTATCACTTAAAAATCACAACATCAGTCACTCTGTTAGTGAGGGATTACAAATATTTCAGAGGTAAAATTCAAACTGAATTTGGATGTCTTTTTTGATTTGCAACTTCAACTGTGTGTAACACAATTGCAAACTCTAAATTTCATTAGCTATCTTTTAAGTAAATATGATATGTGAACATATACCTACTTGTTTGTTTTTTTACAAAAACTTGTATGTTTTTTACATACAAAATTTCTCTAAACTTTTAAAGCTAAAATGTTTCAGAAAGGTATATTTTTATATGTAGCCAGGTATAATTTCTTCAATGTGAAAAATGTGAATCTGAAAATAACTGTGAAATAGTTAAGTCAAAAACTTAGATGGTGCTGTTTTTATCCTAACCTAATATAAATATGTAAGGCCACAGAAAAGGGACCCCAAGACTAGAGATTTAGAGGCTATGAGTACATAGGATAATACAATGCATGAGGACACAGACTGATATAATCTTAAATTATTAAGGACCTACTATGTGTCAGTGGCCCTATATACACTACTTCACTTAAGTGAGAAGTAGGTATTCTTTCCAATGGAAGAAAGCAGAGATTAGAGGAGTACAGAATTTCTCATAATGCTACTACCTGGATTTTTAAAAGGAATTTAGGTATTTATACTTAATTAATTATTTTGCTTATACAGAATAACATGCAAACATTTAACAAACCAAATTCTCATGCATAAATATCATGATCCATGGCCTTAGCAAATAATCAAATATACTGGTATCAGTAAAGTGCATTGTGAACAGTAGGTCATCAATAAATGTTTATTGAATTAATTAAAAAACTAATTTGAAGAAAGTTGATCCTGTCAAATATTTATATATTTTTATCAAGTTTGATTATGCATGAGCCAGAGAAGACTTGTATATTAAAAGTATATTTTTATATTACTTGTATATTTCTTGTTAATTCCTTTAAACATCATTTTGACCTTAGTGATATAGCTTAATATTTTATTCTGCATGTTTAATACCATTTGTATTTATAATTGCTAAAATATGCCACTTCCTAGAATTATGACAAATAATTCATTACACACAAAGGCTTTAGAGTGAATGGATGTTGTCTATCATCCTAATTTATGTCTCCCAAAGCATAGTTCACTACCTCTAGGCAGATATAAAATAAAATTCAATCTTGATGAATTTAGATTCCTTGTTTGGCAAAAATTATATTGCTACTAATTGATTAAAGTAGAAATTAGAGACTCTTGGATAAAAACTGCTTTCTAATTGAACTGAGGTTTGAAATCAGTCTAAAACTACTTTCTGAGAAGAAATCAGGTGATACCATACTCCCAAGTCACTGAGCTATAGCACAGAAAGGAAGCCTACTAGAAGCAATACTGCATTCTTTTTTTAATGTTTATTTATTTGGGGGAGACAGAAGACAGAGTGCAAGCAGGGGAGGGGCAGAGAGAGAGGAAGACACAGAATCTGAAGCAGGTTCCAGTCTCCGAGCTGTCAGCACAGAGCCCCACGCAGGGCTCGAACCTACAACGAACAGGATCATGACCTGGGCTGAAGTCAGATGCTTAACCGACTGAGCCACCCAGGTGCCCCAGCAATACCGCATTCTTAATGTTTCAGCTGAGAACAGAATGTCCACGCATATGCCACTTTGAGATTCCTTTCTGAATGGTCTCTTCTTTTGTCTTTAATTCTCCTAAATTCATTTCTCCCTAATTGTAAGTTCCCCCTTTCTCTACTCTTATATTTCCCTCAAACTTTATTTTCTTTCTTCATTTACAGAGCCCACCAAATAATTTGGAGTCCTACGAGTCTTCTCTTTTCCAAACGTCCCCAAGCTCTAGGATGCATTTTGAATAATATGGTTGTCTAAATTTATACTCTAAAAAAATACATAAGTTCGAAAGTTCAAGGTGTGTCATGTCTATTTTATTAAATGTTTACATTGCAAATTTCTCAAAACTATAAATTCAACAATCTGCATGTCTACACTTATGAGATGGCAATTGTAATTAAGCTCATTCTAACACTTTTCTCCAACAAGCGATTTCATACATTGCTAGGAATTGACAGTAGGAAGCTACTTTAGCATTTTTTCTTCAGCATCCTTATAGGATAAAATTAATTACAAATATGAAACTGTGCTTTTGTATTTTTTTTTTCATTTTCGTGTGAACATAACTCAAGGTGAGCATCTGGTCAATATAGTAAATCAGTTAAACAGATATGTTTAGGAATAGTAACAAGCCAGTTGCAATTTATAACATATGGCTTTCAGCCTAGTAGGGCCAAATCACTGTGTTCAGCGGCCCTGGGGAAATCAGGCTGTTTAGAAACCATAATGTTAACTTAGAGCCTCTGGGGCAATGACAAGAAGTTTGCAGCAATGTTAAGGGAAGTCATACCTCTGGCTGAGTGGGTAAACCCCCTTCATTGGCGGAGGGGGAACTGTTCATTTTGAACCCGTGCTCTTATAGGGGGATAAAGGGGAAGAGCTACTACTGCTACATTTACAGAGCAGGAAGTGACATATGTTCAAGTCTTGTCAATTTCTTTCTTAAACAGCCAACAAGTCCTAATTATAAAATCAAAATCTCTTTCTATTGCCTTCGTGTTTGACTTCACTTGGTACCTCTCTTCTTGGGACTTACTCAGCTCCAGGCATATTAGATTTCTAAGTTGATATTGTATTAATTTTTAAAGACATTTTGTAGAATTTTTTTCAAATGTGTAGGTGTTTACATATATCCATCTCAACTCAACTTTCAATACATTTTCCAGAGTTCTTAAATATCAATAAAAAATGACAACACATACAAAAGACACAGGAGAAATTAGTAATCACTGACCAGCAAAACAAAAATGCAAACAGCAAAATTTCTTTTCAGCAAGTAAGTGCACCAATTTTCAATAAAGAACTCAAGTGAAAAACTTGTTTATCACATTGAAAAATGACTACAATACAGAGTGAAAGATTAAAATGTTGGAAGTAGGGGCGCCTAAGTGGCTCAGTCGGTTAAGTGTCTGACTTAGGCTCAAGTCATGATCTCACAGCTCCTGGGTTTGAGCCCCACATCAGGCTCTGTGCTGACAGCTCAGAGCCTAGAGCCTGCTTTAGATATTGTGTCTCCCTCTCTCTCTGCCCTTCTCCGACTTATGCTGTCTCTCTCTCTCTCAAAACTAAATAAACATTAAAAAAATGTTGGAAATATTTTTTCTTTTGTGCCAAGATTTAATATTCATCAACTTTTCAGAATACAATACTTTCAGCAGCCAGTGTTTTTATACACTTTCCTTTTTCTAAATTATATATATATATATATATATATATATATATATATATATATACACATTGTATATTATATATGGCAAAATTTCTTTATTATCCATAAATGGAAATCTGAAAAACATATGAAGTTAGATTCTATCTTTTATGCCTAGAATTTCCTAGATCTGATTTTCTAAAGAAAGCAGAAACCATTATTTTCTCGATGTTCCAGATTTCCTTTGCTATTCAGAAAATTTAGAAAAACACAAGACAACTTTATGTTAGACATCACTAAAGGGATGTTTTCAGGGCAGTAACAAATCTGTGATTAGCATCTGGGTAAGAAGCAAAATGCCTTCTGTTAGGTGAAAAGAAAAAAGTAAACCATAACATTCTAGGGAACTGGGAATCAAGTATTAAAATTCCTGAATTAAATTGTTCCTCTTTTCAAGAGCTAACAGAAACATCATACTGTGCCCTGCCCCCAAAATTCAAGAATGAAAGACAAAAAGAGCATACATTAAAAAAAAATGGATGACAATGAAACAGTTAAGCTTGACATGGAAGAAAACAAGTTTGGTAGCTTCCTGAACTACATGTATCTGGAAGTATTTTATTTTCTATGCTAACAAGTAACAATACAGAAGGAAAATTCAAATTCCTTACAATGGGAATCCAAAATCATTTGAGTTATATCATCCTAGGTATAAATCATAAATTTACAATCTATAAAAAATGCCTGAAACTTTTATGCTCTGGTTATTGGTGGGAGGGTTGTAGTGTCCCAAATTTTTGTTATATTTGCCCTTATAGAAAGAATTTGAATTTGCAAGACATTTCACAGGAGTCTGATTATTTTTTTCATACTGAGCTTGACATTGTTGTTGTTATGAGTAGGTGTCATTGGCACTGTTAGTATTAAGACGTTAGAGTTTATCCCAAGCTCTATATGAGAAATAAAATCATCTTATCCACATAGCTGTGCTTTGCTATAAAAGTGCAATCATTTATTAAAAAGAAAAGCATGGATTAGACCAGTATGAATAGAAATTAATAATAATCAGAAATGCAGTTAGCAGCAATTTTAAAAAGTTGTTGGATACATTGCATTATTTAAACATTTTTCTTAATTGTACTACTGTGACTTTTTAAAGCATTCTTACAAATTAAAATGAATATCAAGAAGCTAATTGCAAAGATTTTTGACATAACACCTTTATTTTACAAGATTATCCATGTTTAACATTTTTTCTTATAAGATAAATTACTTTAAATTTTTAAAAATATGAAACACAGCTCCTAAAGTAAACATTTTCATTTTTACTCACTCATAAGATATCCTCACTTTTCTATGATACTATACACTTGTCTTAATTTCCTTAAGTTACCTTTAATGTCAGAGGCAATAATGTATTTAAAAGTGGCTTCATTTACTTCTGGCACTTTTTTTCAGCTACTTAATTTCCAGACCCATGAAAGGCATTTTTAAGATTATCTGTGGAAATGCTTGCTTTTCATCTGTCTTAAATATACTGAAAACTCCAGCATGTTGGCTGTTATGGCCACTGGTATTAATTTACCTAAAGAGTTGGAAGCTCTCACGATTAAGAGAAAACACAGTATTAAGCATCACAAACAGTAGCAGACATAAACCTGTTGCCTGGTTAAGTACTGCAGATATCTGATAAGGAAGGGCTGGTGTATGAAAAGACTGGGGAAATGGTGGGCTTATGTACGGTCTACAAACGGTTTACCTAACGCTTGAAGTGTCTTGTAAAGACCCAAGACAAAATAGGATCATTCATGAGAGCCGGAGGTGCTACGACCTCCTGGCTTTTATTTCTGTTGGTTAAAATATTCTCGTCTAGATGGATTTCCTGAGGCTGCCTTAACAAACCAACATAACCTGTGTGACTTGTGTGACTGAAACAATAGAAATGTCTCATAGTTCTGTAAGCAAGAAATCCAAAGTCAAGGTGTTAAAGGGTTGGTTCCTTCTATGAGCTTTAAGGGAATATCTGCTTCATTCCTCTCCCTGAACTGCTGGTAACCTCAGGCATGCCTTGGCTCAGAGATGGTGTTCTCCCTCGGTATCCACATCATCTTCCCTCCATGCATGTTTGTCTCTGTGTACACATATTCCCTTTTCACAAGGACACAGTCATGTTGGATTAGGACTCTCCCTAATGCCCTCATCTTAACTCTGTCATCTGCAAAGATATGTACAAAAAGGTCATTTTTACATGTACTAGGGGCTTAGGACTTCAACATCTTTTGGGGTAACACAATTCAATACCCAATATTGTCAATCTGCTCATTGTATAGTTTAGGTAATTTCTCTTTTTCACTGTTAAAATAAAAATAAAGTATTTTTTTATTGTGAAGTTATTTAAGTTTATTTATTTATTTTTGAGAGAGAGAGAGAGAGACAGACAGAGAGAGTGGGGGGGGGGGAGGCACAGAGACAGGAAGAAAGAGAATCCCGAGTGAGCTCCACACTATCAGCACAGAGTGCCATGCCAGGCTTGAACCCATGAACCATGAGATTATGACCTGAGTTGAAATCAAGAGTCAGACACTTAACAAACTGAGCCACCCAGAGACCCTGTGAAATTATTTTCAATAGCAAAATATTTGAAACATTTCACATGTCCATCAATGGGAAACTGGTTGCATAAACTGTGTCTACAGAGCAAAACACAATGCAGTCATTAAAAAAAAGGATGAGGATGTTCTTTATGAACTGATACGAGTGACTTGATGATATATATCTTTATACGTGCGTGTGTGTGTGTGTGTACACATATGTGTGTGTTTGCACCTTTGTGTAAGAAACACGTACCTTTATTTGCAAAGAGAAACTTAGGTAAGATAAATAATAAATGGAGAAATGTGTGACAATGTAATGGAGGGGGTAGGGATGGGAGTGATATATCTGATGACTTTTTAAAAATGTTTATTTATTTTTGGGGCGCCTGGGTGGCTCAGTCGGTTGGGCGTCGGACTTCAGCTCAGGTCACGATCTCGCGGTCCGCGAGTTCGAGCCCCGCGTCGGGCTCTGGGCTGATGGCTCAGAGCCTGGAGCCTGCTTCTGATTCTGTGTCTCCCTCTCTCTCTGCCCCTCCCCCATTGATGCTGTGTCTCTCTCTGTCTCAAAAATAAATAAATGTTAAAAAAAATTAAATGTTTATTTATTTTTGAGTGTGAGCAGGGGCGCAGGTAGGAGGGGCAGAGAGACAGGGAGACACAGAACTCGAAGTGGGCTCTGGGCTCCGCACTGTCAGCACAGAACCCAACATGGAGCTCAAACTCCCGAACGATGAGATCATGACCTGAACTGAAGTTGACGGTAACTGACTGAGCTACCGAGGCACCCCTGAGATTTCTGAGTATCCTTTTCTAAAATAGTGCAATTCCCACTATGGATTTTCATGGGGTCACCAAACGCTCATACTCACAAAACTACCATGGGCCACGTTTGGCATCAGTCTGCTCAGAGAGATACCTCTTGCCTGCAGGGCAGAATGCTGTTCCACAGGACGCCTTGCAGTAGCAGACAGATCACAGAGCACGCCAGACAGCAGCAGTCAGCTATTCTCTAGTCCCCCAAGTGGTTGCTCAGAGACAAGCAAAGTTTCACATCAGACAAGTATGGAACCTAGCCTGGAGTAGTAGCTTTATATCCCATAAAACAAAGTATCCTAAAATTATAGGAGACGATAGAATCTCTTCAAAGTGCAAAAAGAAAATATAAGACTTGGATTCTATTTTTACTGAGATATAATTGACATATAACATAATGTAAGTTAAAACATGTTGATTTGATACGTGTATATATTGCCAAATGATCTCCACCATAATATTAGCTAGAATCTCCATCAGCACACACTTATCATTCCTTTTTTAATGATATAAACATTAAGATCTATTTTTCTTTAAATAAAGCTGCATGTTTCATTTTTATTCATAACATTTAGTAACTCTTGATTAACCTTTGGACTTATTGAGCTCCTAGATAAGAACAACTGTCCCCTGAATCCATTTTGTTGTGTCTTCACTATAAGATCTCTTTATTTTTTTTTTAATTTTTTTTTCAACGTTTATTTATTTTTGGGACAGAGAGAGACAGAGCATGAACGGGGGAGAGGCAGAGAGAGAGGGAGACACAGAATCAGAAACAGGCTCCAGGCTCTGAGCCATCAGCCCAGAGCCCGACGCGGGGCTCGAACTCACGGACCGCGAGATCGTGACCTGGCTGAAGTCGGACGCTTAACCGACTGCGCCACCCAGGCGCCCCTAAGATCTCTTTAATTAAAGAAAATTAACTGTTGTTTCAACATTTATCTGAGGAATCTACTATAGAGAACAAACTGATGGTTACCAGTAGGGAGAGGATGGGTTCAATAGGTGATGGTGATTAACGAGTGAATTTATGATGTGCACCATGTGTTATACAGAAGTGTTGACTCAGTATATTGTACACCCAAAACTAATATTTCACACGTATGAATTAACAGGAATTTAAATAAAAACTTGGAAGGGAAAAAGAAAGAAAGAAAGAAAGAAAGAAAGAAAGAAAGAAAGAAAGAAAGAAAGAAAGAAAGAAAGAAAACCCACTGCTTTCAATATGGCATTTTGAATGAAAATTACCAACCACTGGTCTTATTTCTACTAGACTTATTTTCCAAAAATGATGGAAAGTATTTTTCACAGGAGATAATTCCCTATGATCTTTTCATCTACCACCCCCTCATTTGTTACTCATGGCATTTCCACGTGCAACACTATTTTTTCCAACTATGATGTCACAGCATAATTCAAATCACTTCATTTGAAGGTCTATGTATATTCTCAGGTGGTGAAAAATATTAGCCAAAAGTTAAATGTTGCTGTTGACTTTATTATGCAAGTTTATTAAAGGAATGCAAAATTCTTTTATTTCAAAGAGTTGCTATAAAATAAGTGAATAAACATTTTTCATTTATTGCTAGTTCACGTCTCTATATCATCCCAAAAAAGAAGGGAATGCTTAACATGATGCTTGCTTGCTATCACTCATTTCTAAGGAGTAAAATGTCAATTCTAAGTTTAGGGGACACATAAAAACCTAAAATACCTTAATTTTTACAAATACTCTGACCACTTGTGAATTCAGCAGTTATCACAAAGGTGAATCTCAGGCACATTCTCTAGGTTTCAATCTTATTGTACATATATAAGGCTACTCCTGAAACATGTATCCTCCTAACCAGTGAATAATTAAGAGCTGATTTCTGAATTTGTAGCCTATTTCCTATTACTCCTCTAGGCATTGCCTAAGTCTCCCTCTGCTTTCTGAAATTTGGCTTTCTTAATCATCCCCCAAAGCAAGAGAATGTCCATTTGAATCAAATCCAAATGATTTTTTGATCAAATTCTACTGTTCTTGCATTCTTAAAATAATAACTGCAATTATTCTTGGGAATTTTGGATGTGTCAGACACATACTTGTACGTACCGCTTAACTCTATAGATCTTAGAAATTTTTAAAATTTCTTTTGTCTTCAAAACAATCCAGAGGAGGAAAATAAGGCTCAGAGAGTAATTAGCTTGTCCAAATCATATAATTAGAAAGTAGAAGATGTGGGATTTGTATCCAGGGCATTCATCTTCAGAACCTACTTGATTGATCACTATGCTCTACCAACTCCAAGGAGCCTGGTAACTGTTAATATCTGATGGTATATTGACATTCACCACTAAGATCTAGAGAAGGTTAGAGAAATGTAGTCAGTGCTGACAGTGAAACTGTCTAAGCCGATTCTAATTAAAGTCTGAATCAGAAGAAGACTTATAGAATATCTAATAGTTTAACAAATGGTGAAGCTGAGGCTAAGAGAAAATAAATCACTTGCCTTATTGAACATCGCAATATATCTTAGAGTCAAACTTTGTTTTTTCTACTGCAGGGCTCTGGCCTCTATCCTATGCTAATATATCTAACATGCTAATAAGACAATCTCTTGTCACAAAAGTAGAACATTCTTAGGATAAAGGCTGTGTCTTTAATCTTTCTATCCTCACCCTTTAACTTATTGTTGGATTTATTTGGTGTTGACTGACTGAAATCTGAGCTGAAAGACATTACCTGTATTGTTTGTGCATTCTCTGAGGCAGCAGTGTCTTTTGACGTAGTGTCTTCAGTGACTGAGGTGAACATTATTCTAGTTGATATTCACTTCAGTAACTGAACTCTCCTCCCAAGTGAACAATATAGGTAATAGCATTAAGTACCACCTGTTAAAGCCATTTATCTGTTATATATTGATCCCTTGTACCCTGTGTTTCCAAGGTCTCATGCCATTTGAACTGAAATGATAATAAACAATTCTATAAATTCATAAGAACCTAACTAAAGGTAGGAAAAACAATTGGTAAGCATATTTTTAGATTGAAGTTATCAAGAATCAGAGAGTTAAATATTAATATTTCTATATCTACATAAAATTCATAAAATTATATTTCTCTTTTGATCTTTATAAAACTGTATTTTCTTTAACAGCCAATATTTCCTAATGAAATCATGTGTGTATATTAATATCCCCAAAATATTAGTTACAATTCCTATTTCATGTTATATTTTTTACCTCATTCCATTTGAAATCCCCTGCCATAAAGCAATGTTTATTTTATTTTTATTATAATACAACACAAATTACAACCCCATTACTCATATGAGTTTTCTTCCCCTTAGAAAAATGTGATCTGCCCAAGTTTTAATAGGCCAAGGTTTTAATAGAATCCCTCTAACAACTGTTTCATAGCTATTTACTGTTTTAATGCACATTTATTGTCGTAACAGAGTATAAGAGGTCAAGAATGTGGCTTTTATAAGCAATATGTATTTCTAAGCAGATTATCTTCAAGGCAGAGGTGATTTTTAAGACAGAAAATAAACTATTTATACATTTAATTATGTTATATTTGAAATAACATATTTGGAGAGTAAAAGTAGATATTTACAAAATTTTAATTTCTACCAGCATGCAGTACCTATACCATCCACCACACATACAAATTAGGAAATAAATAAATAAATAAATAAATAATATCAGCTGTTATAAACGTGACACAAGTTTAAAGACGTGTGAGAGAAACTCAAACTAAAATAATTAGTAAAGATTCTATAGGAAGAATAAGTATTAAAGAGTAAAGGTATTCATTTTATATTTAAAATTATCATTATATATTGAAGAACCTCTGTGTTATCACAAGAACCACAAGTGTCTGAAGCTGATCTTCAATAGAAAAGAAATCCATAAATAAGGGGCTCCTGGGTGGCTCAGTTGGGTAAGCATCCAACTGTTGATTTAGCTCAGGTCATGATCTCATGGTGCAGGAGTTTGAGCCCCACTATGGTGTGCGCTGACAGTAGGGAGCCTGCTAGGATCCTCTCTCTCCCCCATTCTCTGCCCCTCCTCCGCTCGCGGGCACAAGCACACACTCTCTCTCTCTCAAAATAAACACATTTTATTTATTTGTTTTAATTTTTTTAACGTTTATTTTTGAGACAGAGAGAGACAGAGCATGAATGGGGGAGGGTCAGAGAGAGAGGGAGATACAGAATCTGAAACAGGCTCCAGGCTCTGAGCTGTCAGGACAGAGCCGGACGCGGGGCTCTAACTCATCGACCGCGAGATCATGACCTGAGCCGAAGTCGGACGCTTAAACGACTGAGCCACCCAGGCGCCCCAATAAATACATTTAAAAAATGAAATTCATAAATGAAACAAGCTGCCCAATATTGCTAATTTTACATCCAAACTATACCAACACTTACTGAGGATATTACTGAAGGAATCATGCAACAGAAAGCTCTGGGCAACTGAGTTACAGACAAATGATAAGCAAACAAATGATATAATTAGTTCATAATTAATTTAATCGTTTTACTTATATAATTTCTTAAATGAAATCAGAAAGGACAGGACAGGACAGGACAGGACAGGACAGGACAGGAAAGGAAAGGAAAGGAAAGGAAAGGAAAGGAAAGGAAACGATACATAGGACATACTACTTTTTAGTTCATTCTATGGGACCAGAATTACCAGGATACCAAAGCAAAACAAGACACAATGAGAAAGGAAAACTACAGACCATATTCCTTATGAACATTGCAAAAATCTTCAACAAAATACCAGCAAGCTGAATTTCACAGCATATTAAAATGACCAAGTGGAATTTATTCCTGGACTGCAAGGATGGTTCAACATATGAAAATCAATCAGTGTAATACAACACATTGATAAAATGAAGGAAAAGTAAACACAAAATCATTCTCAACTGATACAGAAAAAAAAAAACAGTAAAAAGTGAAGATTCTTTAGTGATAAAAAAATACTCAGCAAAATAGTAGGAATAGAAGAAAACACTTTCAACATAATAAAGGCCACCGCAAACATCAGAAGGATGCCCACTTTTACCACTTCTATTCAACAAAGTACTGAAAATTCTAGGCAAAGCAACTAGAAAGAAAGAAAAAGAAAGAAAGAAAGAAAGAAAGAAAGAAAGAAAGAAAGAAAGAAAGAAAGAAAGAAAGAAAGAAAGAAAGAAAGAAAGAAAGAAAGAAATACAAGGCATCCACATTGGAAAGGAAAAAGTAATATTTATCTTTTTTGTAGAAGATGTGATCTCACATGTAGAAAACCCTAAAGATACACACACACACACACACACACACACACACACACATTGTTATAATAAACTTATTCAGTAAAGTAGGATACAAAGCCAATACACAAAAACCAGTTACATTTCTATACCCTAACAATGAGTATCCTTAGAAGGAAATTACAAAAACAACTTCACCTTGAATAGCATCAAAAAGAATAAAATACTGAATAATTGATTAAGGAAATAAAGACTTGTACAATGAAAACTAGAAAATATTGTTGAAGAAATTGAAAACATAAACAAAAAATGTTCAATGTCAATACTATTCAAAGCAGTCTACAGATTCAATTCAATCCCTATAAAAATCCCAATTATACTTTTTACATAAATAGATAATCCATCCTAAAAAAATTAAATCATATGATTTCAAAAGAGCCCTGAATAGACATAACAATCATGAAAAACAAGAACAACACCAATTGGCTTACACTTCCTGATTTCAAAAGGTTTTATGAAAAACCTCCAGTAATCAAAACAGTGTGGTACTGGCATAAAGACAGACATACAGAATAGAATGAAATAGAATTAAGATCCAAGAAATAAACTCTAACATGGATACTCAAACGATTCTTCACAAGACGGTCAAGACTATTCAATGGAAAAAGGGCAGTCTTCTTAAAAAACAGTGCTGAGAAAACTAGATATCTAAGTGTACCTAAAACTATAAAACTTTTAGGAGGAAACATAGGACAAAAGCTTCATGACATGATTTGGCAGAGATTTCTTAGATATGATACCAAAAGCCCCAGACAACAAAAGAAAAGTTAACAAATTAAACTTCATGAAAATTAAAAAAAAATCTTTCCTTCAAATTGAATATGTACATATCTCTGGCTCACTCTATCTCCTGGACTCCCATATAACCTGAAGGTATGTATACCTAAATACATGTACGATGAAATCATACAACATTTTAAACAGAATGTGCACATCAAAATACATTATCAACAGAGCAAAAAGGCAACACCCAGAATGAGAAGAAATATTTCCAATCATTTATCTGACAAGAAATTAATATCCAGGATAAATAGAGAACTTCTAAAACTCAATAAAAAACAGTCACCCTGGTCCAAATACTGACAAAGGATTTGAATTGTCCAAAGATGTACAAATGGCCAATAAGCACATTTTTTAAAAAGGGCTCAACTAATCATTAGGGAAATGAAAATCAAAACTACAGTGAGATACCACCACTCAAGAAATTAGAATCCTTGTGCACTGTTGGAGGGTGTGTAAAATGGTACAGCTGCTGTGGAAACAGTATTGTAGTTGCTCAGAAACTTAAAAATATACTTACCATATGATCAAGTAATTCCACTTTAGATAAATACCCAAGAGCATTGAAAGCAGAGTCTTAAAATATTTGTACATCCACATTCATAGCAGCATCATTAACAACTAAAACATGCAAGCAGTTCAAATATCCATTAATGGATGAATGATAAGCAAAATATGGTATATACAAGAGAGTATTACTCAGCCTTATTTATAAGGGAAAGAAATTCTGACATATACCACAACATGGATGAACCTTGAGAACATTATGTTAAGTGAAATAAGCCAATAACAAAAGCAAAAATACTGCATGATTCCACTTATATGAGGTACCTACAGCAGTCAAAATGGTAGAGACAGAAAGTTAAATTGTGGCTGTCAAGACATGGAAAGTTATTACTTCCTGGGCATAAAATTTATGTTTTGCAAGATAAAAAGAATTCTGGAGATGAATGGTGGTGATGATTATACAACAATAGGAATGTCCACTTAAATTTGGTTAATATGGTAAATTTTATGTTCATTGTATTTTACCACAAAAATTTAATAGACCTGGGATAAAGAGAGTTTGGCAAAGTTACCATCTCTGTCTCCACTTATAATTGCTTACACTAACCAATTCGGCCAGCACAAAGCAAGAGAAAATCGTAACAGAAGGAAAAGGGAAGGTTGTCAGGTGGAGCAGAACAGGTCTCACAGAATTTACTGTCAAGACACAATACATAAAAAAAAAAACCTTACATGAATTATTTAGTGAAAAATAATTTTCATAACTGTTTGTACATGATCTTATTTGTGTGAATAAAAATAAAAATATGTTTGAATATGAAATGTTATTTCATATTATTGAAATAAAGATCTCTAAAAAACCCCACACATATATTAACAAGGATTAGAGATATTTGCTACGATTGATGCTTATTTAAATTGACCAGTATTATCTTGATGCTTCAATTGTGTATCAGGTTTGTAAATTATACTAATGCAATATATAAAATATGCCACTAAGCTAAAATCATTGTAGACAACCAAATTCTTCTACTTTTTTTTTCTTCGAAAAACAGTATCTTACACTAGTCAGACATAGACTGTGCACCCAGGTTGCCTGGGTTGGAATCCCAGATCTTCTATCACTTATAAGCTGTGCAAACTGGCCACTTAAGTTCTCTCTGCTTCATAAATTTCTTGTCAAACTTAGGTATCAATGCATGCACAATATGGATATACACATGCACAAAAATATGCCACATAGCATGCAGAAAAATATTAGCTAATTTTAATTATTATTTTTATTGCCCTACTGTGCTATATTAAATAAGATGAATTGTGTTTACCCCTAGGTAAATGATTAGCCTAATAAAATGTGTAGGCTACAAATGTGTAGCCTTCTCTCATGGTACCAAGTATTCGAACGCTCTCAGCTTTCTATCTAACTTTAAATATCAGTGTATCTTGAAATCCTAATCTTTGTGATTATCATTTCCCAATTATATTTCTGAAAATTCAGATGAAGAAATGTAACTCTGGGTTTCTTGCAATGAATTAAAAAAAAAAAAACAGAAATCACCATGATGGGCATTTAACTTTATCATACCGATTATTATAAAAATTAGATTGAAAGAAAAATCAACTCAGTAATTACTTTGATTTGTTAATATATGAAATTTATTGTCAAATTGGTTTCCATACAATACCCAGTGCTCATCCCAAAAGATGCCCTCTTCAATACCCACCACCTACCCTACCCTCCCTCCCACCCCCCATCAACCCTCAGTTTGTTCTCAGTTTTTAAGACTCTCTTATGCTTTGGCTCTCTCCCACTCTAACCTTTGTTTTGTTTTGTTTTTCCTTCCCCTCCCCCAAGGGTTTCTGTTAAGTTTCTCAGGATCCACATAAGAGTGGATGGTATCTGTCTTTCTCCGTATGGCTTATTTCACTTAGCATCACACTCTCCAGTTCCATCCACGTTGCTACAAAGGGCCATATTTCATTCTTTCTCATTGCCACGTAGTACTCCATTGTGTATATAAACCACAATTTCTTTATCCATTCATCAGTTGATGGACATTTAGGCTTTTTCCACAATTTGGCTACTGTTGAGAGTGCTGCTATAAACATTGGGGTACAAGTGCCCCTATGCATCAGTACTCCTGTATCCCTTGGGTAAATTCCTAGCAGTGCTATTGCTGGGTCATAGGGTAGGTCTATTTTTAATTTTTTGAGGAACCTCCACAGTGTTTTCCAGAGTGGCTGCACCAGTTTGCATTCCCACCAACAGTGCAAGAGGGTTCCCGTTTCTCCACATCCTCTCCAGCATCTATAGTCTCCTGATTTGTTCATTTTGGCCACCCTGGCATGAGGTGATATCACTCAGTATTTACTTTGATAAATAAGAAGTTTTCAAGCAATAAGTTTTATTTTTTTTTTAATTTTTGTAATGTATATTTATTTTTGAGAGAGAGAGAGAGGGAGAGAGAGCGAGCGAGCATGTGGGGGGTAGGGGCAGAAAGAGAGGGAGACACAGAATCTGAAGCAGGCTCCAGACTCTGAGCTTCCAGCACAGAGCCCCACATGGGGCTCGAACCCACAAACTGCAGGTCTGACACTCAACAAACTGAGCCACCCAGGCATCCCTCAAGCAATGAGTTTTAAATTGTACATCTATAGCTACTGAATAATGTACTCTGTTCCTCTGTTCTGATTTGATTCATACACCTTGGAATACATTGCATCTATTCAATATGAAAGTTTTGCAGTGGCCTCATCAAAATGTGTGAGTGTGGATTTTTTTTTTTTTTTGGTGGGGAGAAACAATATATATGATAAAATCCTTTCAGAACAGTATGAAAAGTTTGGATTATTGAATACTAGTTCATAACAAATTTGTTTAGCAACTATAAAAAATTAAGATAGATGCATATTTTGTGCCTTATGTCAAAGTATTTTTCAAACTAACTAAAGATCCAATGGTAGAAAACGCTTAACCCATGCAAGCACTTAAAATAAGTGTTAAGGGCTTTTGTTTTTTCAGTTTTATTAAGAAATAATTGACATACATCACTATATAAGTTTAAGGTATACAGCACAATGGTTTGATATGTGTGTGTGTGTGTGTGTGTGTGTGTGTGTGTGTGTATGATTACACAAGGGGTTCAGCTACCATCCATTTTCTCATATAGTTACAATAAAGAAAAACTTTGCCCTTGTAATGAGAACTCCTAGGATTTACTCTTAGCAACATTGTTATATATCATACAGCAGTGTTACATCATCATGCTGCACATTCCATTGTAGTACTTACTTATCTTATAACTGGAAGTTTGTACCCTTTGACCACCTTCCTTCAATTTCCTCTTCCACTATCCTCTGCCTCCAATAACCACAAGTCTAATCTCATTATCTATGAATTTTTGTTTTTGTGGGGTTCTTTTAGATTTCACATGTAAATTAAATCATACAGTATTTATTTGTCTGACTTATTTTACCTACTATAATGCCTCCGAAGTCCATCTATGTTCTTGTAAATGGTAGGATTTCCTCATTTCTTTGTGGCTGAATATCACATACCACAACTTCTTTATCCATTCATCCATTAATGAACACAGGCTGCTTCCATATCTTGGCTATAAATAATGATTCTATGAATGTGGGGTGAAGATATTTTTTCAAGTTAGTATTTTTGTTTTCTTTGGATACAGTCCCAGAAGTGGAATTGCTAGATCACACAAGAGTTTTAGTTTTCATTTTTAAAGGATACTCCATACTGTTTTCCATAGTAGCTATACCAATTTACATTCCCACCAACAGTGCATAGTGGTTCCCTTTTCTCCACATCCACACCAGCATTTCTTATCTCTCGTCTTTTTGATGATGGTCATTGTAACAGGCATGTGATACCCTATTGTGGCTTTCATTTCTATTTCCTTAATGACTAGTGATGTTCAACAACTTTTCATGTACCTACTGGCTTTCCTATATCTTCTTTTGAGAAGTATCTGTTCAGGCCCTTTAACAATTTTTAATTGGGTTATTTATTATTTCACTATTGAGTTTTAGGTGTTCTTTATACATTTTGGATATTAAGTCGAATCAAGTAAATGGTTTGCAAACGTTTTCCAACTCCACAGGTTGTCTTTTCATTTTTTATGGTTTCTTTGGCTGCACAAAAGCTGTTTAGTTTAATGTAGTCTCACTTGTTTATTTTTTTTTATTTTGTTGCTTTGCTTTAGGTTGTCATATCCAAAAAAATTGTTATCAAGATCTATATCAAGGAGATTTACTCCTATATTTTCTCTTAGAAGTTTTATGGTTTCAGGTCTTACATTTAAGCCTTTAGTCTATTTTAAGTTAACATTTGAGAGTAGTGTGTAGATCCAATCTCATTCTTTCACACATGTATATACAATGATCTTAGCACCATTCATTGAAGAGACTCTTTCTCCACTGAGTATTCTTGGCTCCCTTCACAAATATTAGTTGATCTTATATACTTGGTTTATTTCTGGGCTTTCAATTCTCTTCCATTGGTCTATTTGTCTATTTATGCTAGTACCATAATTTTTGATGACTATAGCTTTATAGCATAGCTTGAAATTAAGAAGTGTGAAATCTCCTGCTTTGTTCTTTCTAGAATTTTATTTTGGAGGTTTTGTGTTTCCATATATACTTTAGGAGTATTTTTCATACTTCTATAAAAATGCCATTGGAATTTGATAAGGATTGTAATGAATCTACAGATGACTTTTGGTAATATTGACATTTTAACAATATGAATTCTTCTAATCCATGAACATGGAATACTTTTTCATTTATTTATGTCTTATTCAGTTTCTTTCATCCATGTCTTATACTGTCAGAGTAAAGAGCGCTTATTTCCTTAATTTATTTCTAAGAGTTTTATTGTTTTTAATACTATTGAATAGAATCAAACTATTTCTTGTTCATAAAATTCATTGTTAGTATATAGAAATGCTACTGACTTTTTTTTTCAATTTTGTATTCTGCAACTTTACTGATTTCATTAACAGTTATGGTTGAGTCTCTGGGGTTTTCTATGTATAAAATTAAAAGTCACCTGAAGAAAGAGACAGTTTTACCTCTTCCTTTCCAATTCTGGTAACTTTTATCTCTTTTTCTTGCCTGACTGCTTTAGCTAAGACTTCTAGTACTATGTGCCTAAGAGTAGTCTTAATGTCTTGTTCCTGACCTTAGAGGAAAAGATTTCAATCTTTCATCTTTGAGTATGTTAGCTGTGGGTTTGTCATATATGGCCTTTATTATGTTGAGATATGTTATTACGGCTAATTTTAAAAGAATTTTTATCATGAATGGATGTTGAATTTTCTCCAAAGCTTTTGTGGTGTCTACTGAAATGATCATATGGTTTTCTTTCATTCCATTAATGTGATATATCACACTGATTGATTTGCATATGTTGAACTATCTCTGCATCCCAAGGATAAATCCCACTTGATCATGATGTATGAATTTGGTTTGTTAGTAGTTTATTAAGAAATTTGTCATCTATATTCATCTGGGATGTTGGCCTGTAGCTTTTCTTTTGTAGTAATGTTCTTTTCTGGTTTTTGTATCAGGATAATACTGGTCTCATAAAATAAGTTTGGGAGTATTTTCTCCTCTTCAACTTTTTTGGAAGTGTCTGAAAAGAATTGGTGTTAATTCTTCTTGAAATGTTTCACAAAATTCACTAGTGAAGCCATCTGGTCATGGGATTTTCTTTGTTGGGACATTTGCTTCAATCTCCATACCAGTAATTAGTCTATTCTGGTTTTCTATTTCTTCCTGATTCAGTCTTGGTAAGTTGCATGTTTCTAAGAATTTTTCCATGTCTTTAATTTGTCCTATCTGTTGGTGTATAGTTGTTCATAGTAGCTACTTATGATCCTTTGAATTTCTGTGGAGTAAGTTGTAATGTCCCCTTTTTCATTAAGAATTTTGTTTCTTTGGGTTCTTTTTCTTTTCTTGTTATGTAGCTAATGGTTTGTCAATTTTGTTTGTCTTTTCAAAGAACCAACTCTTAGTTTGGTTCATCTTTTCTGTTATTTTTCTGCTCTATTTCATGTATTTCTAATCTAATCTTTACTATTTCCTTTCTTCTGTTAACTTGAGGCTCAGTTTGTTCTTCCTTTTCCAGCTTCTGGAGAGTCAGGTTGTTTACGGGATCTTTCTTGCATATTGATGTAAAATTTTATTGCTTTGAATCTCCCTCTTAAAACTGCTTTTGCTGCAACCTCTAAGTTCTGATATGCTGTTTCCATTTTCATTTGTCTCAAGAAATTTTTATTTCCCCTTTATTTCCTTATTGGATGTTTTGGTTATTCAGGAAAATGTTGTTTTATTTCCATATGTTTACAAATGTTCCACTTTTACTCTTGTGATTTTTTAGTTTCATGCCATTGTGATCAGAGAAGATACTTGGTATGTTTTCAATCTATTTGAATCTTGTTTTGTGGCCTAACATATGGTCCATCCTAGAAAATATTCCGGGTGCTTAAAAAGAATGTGTATTCTGCTGTTGGATAAAATCTTCTGAATTTGTCTGTTAGCACCATTTGATTGATACTGTTTTTCAAATCTGCTGTTTCCTTGTTGATTCTCTGTCTGATCTATCCTTTGTTGAAAGTAGAGTTTAAAGTTTCCAACTGTAATTGCATTACTATTTATTTCTTCTTTTAGCTCTGCTCATTTTTGCTTATTTAGGTGCTCCAAAGTTGGGCACATAAATCTTTACAATGTTGTATCTTCTTGATGCATTGGCTTCTTTATCATTATATAATGACTTTCTTCTCTCTTGCCATTCTTAAAGATTTTTTGGTCTAATACAAGTATAGCTATCCCTTTTCTGTTTACTATTTGCTTGAAATGTCTTTTTCCATCCCTTTACTTTCAATCTCTGTGTGTCTTTAAGTGTAAAGTGAGTCTTTTGTAGGCAACATATTATTTTTTTTTAATTTTTTAATGTTTTATTTATTTTTGAGACAAAGAGAGACAGAACATGAGTGGGGGTAGGGGCAGAGAGACAGGGAAACACAGAATCAGAAGCAGGCTCCAGGCTCTGAGCTGTCAGCACAGAGCCTAACGCGGGGCTCGAACCCACAAACCGTGAGATCATGACCTGAACTGAAGTCGGACACTTAACCAACTGAATCACCCAGGCGCCCCAACATATTATATATTTTTAAAACCAATTCAGCCATTCTATGTCTTTGATTTGCTGAATCTAATCTGTTTATGTTTAAAGTAATTATTGATAAGGACTTACTATTGCCATTTTGTTCATTGTTTTCTGGTTGTTTGTTGATCCATTGTTCCTTGTTTCTTATCCTGCTGTCTTTTTTTTGCATATGTTTTGATATTTTTTGTTATAGGTATGCTTTGACTTATTTTTTGTGTGTTTTTTGTTTGTTTGTTTGTTTTTATGTGTTTGTGTGTAATTACTATAGGATATTCCCTTGAGGTTACCATGAGGCTTATAAAAGCTTAAACTTATCCTGTTTTAAACTGATAACAACTTCAATCGAATTCATAAACTTTACACTTTTCTCTTACTCCTCGCATTTTAGGCTATAGCTATTACCTTTTTTTCTGTATTTTGTAACTAATAACAGGTTATTACAGTTATAGTTATTTTCACTATGATTTTTTTTTAACTTTTAGAGATGTGACTGAAGTAGATACCACTATCACCATATTGCAGAATCTAACCATAACTATATATTTACCAGAAGCAGTGAGATTTATAGTACTTTTTACATGTTTTTGTAATGTTAATTAACATTCTTTTACTTGCACTCAAATAACTCTCTTTAGCATTTATTATTAAGGCAGGACTAGTAATGGACTCTGTCAGTTTTGTTTTCAGGGAAGTTTTTATTCTTCCTTTGTTTCTAAAGGATAGCTTCTCTGGGTATAGAATTTCTGGTTGGCAGTTATTTTATTTCACTAGCTTGAATATGTCACCCCATTCTTTCTTGGTCTGAAAAGTTTCTGTTTGAAAATATGCCAATAATCTTATGCGGGTTCCCTTATATCCAACTCCTCTACTTTCTCTTGCCGCTTTTAAAATTCTTTATGTCTTTCACTTTTGACAATTTAATTGTAATGGGTCTTGGTGTGGCCCTATTCATTTTCAACCTATTTGGGATTCTTTGGGGCTCATGGATATAGATGTCCATTTCTCTCCCAAGGGTTGGAAAGTTTTCAACCATGGTTGCTTTAAATGTGCTTTAGGTCCCTTCTCTTTCTCTTCTCCTTTTGAAATTCCCATAATATAAACCTTGTTTCTTTTAGGGGTGCATGGGTAGCTCAGTCAAACATCTGACTTCAGCTCAACTCATGATCTTGCAGTTCACATGTTCAAGCCCCACGTCGGGCTCTGTGCTGAAAGCTCAGAGCCTGAAGCCTGCTTCAGATTGAATGTGTTTCTCTCTGCCCAACCACCCTCATGCTCTCTCTCTCAAAAATAAATTTAAAAAGAAAATATTAAAAAATAAACAAAAATTGTTTAATTGTGTCCTATAATTCTTACAGGTTTTCTTTACTCTTTTTCATTTTTTTCTATTGGTCCCTCTGAATAGCCAATGTTCTATCTTCCAGGTTGCTGATTCTTACCTCTGCATGGTCAAGTCTACTTTTGATACACTTTATTGAATTCTTCAGTTAAGTTATATTTTTCAACTCTAAGATTTCTGTTTTTTTAAATGAAGATTGCTATTTCTTTGTTAAACTTCTCTTTTTTTTCATGCATTGTTTTCTTAATTTTGTTTAGTTGTCTGTGTTTTCTTATAGTTCACTCAGCTTTTTCAAGAGGATTATTCTGAATTCTTTGACAGTTCATAAATTTTCCATTTTTCTTAGGGTGAATTATTGGAGCTTTATTAGTTATTAGTTACCTTTGGAGGTGTCATATTTACCTGATTTTTTTTTGTAACCCTTATTTCCTTACATTGGTATCTGTGCATTTGAGTAATTTTGCTTCTCTTCCAGACAGTACTGGTATGCTTTGGCAGAGACAGGTTTTCACCAGTAAGCTCAGTTGGGGTTTCTGGGTATATCTGCTTATAATTTCCTTGGGAAGGTGGGGCCTGCTCTTATGGTCTGTTTTGGAGAAAGGCAATTTTTTTGAGCTCTGAAGATGGGCATGGGGAGGTGTGCTACTGGCTATCAGTTAAACAGTCCTGCTGCCTTTCTTTTGTATTGAAGTGAGGCTATAGGATGGGCTTCACAGACAAGACATCTTGTCTGCTTTATTGGATGACCAGGACTAGACCCTATATTCAATAGTATATGGGATATAAACTTACTTCCCTGCCCTGGTAGGGCAGCAAAATGGGTCTAGAACTCAGGGCCTGAACTGCTTCTTGTCTGGTGAAAGTGTTCAAATTTTAACCTGCACTGGTGTGTTGAAATGCTATTTCACTCATTTCCTAGTAAAATATTCAGACATTCCACTACTAGAAAGGTTTAAAGATTACTAATATCTTTAAAGAGTTCATCAGTTCCACCATATCAACCATCAAAGGATTAGACAGAATCACTGTGTCTAAGCAAAAAGTCATGCCAATAATAAGACAAATGAAACTAACTATAGAATGATTAGCAATAAGTAATTAAATATTGGTGTTTTCCAGGCTTTTGGCAAGTGAGTTTTAATGGCCTTCAGGTTATGTCATTGCAACTTTCCTGGTGCACTTAAAGAGCTTAAAAAACTATTTAATGAATAATTTAGCAGATTTAAAGTTGTGTACCCTATGAAAGAATTCAGTTGATTTCAAAAATTTAGTTGAGAAATCAATTGTGTGGTTTTCACTGGGACTGGCTGGGGTTTCACTGGGACAAGGGAGAAGTTAATATTAAATTATATACCAGGTTTAGCCTAGAACTAGCACATGAGGAATACAATTCAGGTTTTTAAGGATATAATGTCAGAAATTAGATCTTGTTGACTCAGTTCTAATTCCTTTAGGACCTTTGACTGTATCGTTAGTCTTCATTGCTACCTGTATCCTACAGATAACCATCACTTAGACAAGTTTATTATAACTTTATTTCAAAGCTAAAGAATATTTTTATCTATTTTTGGGATACTTTCACACATTTAGTTGTGCCAGTCTATAATGTATACTTTCCTTTCAAAAAATGTGTTTTAATTCACTGCCAACTAGTAAAAATTACCATCTGGTCATGATAAAAGCAGTTCTTCCTTTTCTCTTTTTTTTTCTTTTTTTTTTTTTTCATTTCATTTCACCCCCAATCCACTCAGAATCAGATTCTTTGCAAAGCTTTGACTCAAGGTCAGAGTGAAGTAAAATATTGCACTTTTCTTCTAAGTAAAAAGAGCTGAGTCGTATATACTCTACGCTACTGTACACTTAAGCTTTCTTGTTAAATTAAAAATTGGAATCTAAAACATCTAGGGCAACCTCTTCTTGATTACTGAGGACAAAATAATTTTATTTGACTTGACTGCATTTCTACTGCATTAGAAATGCACTGCACATAACCTTCCTCACATTGTAGGCGCTAGTCGAGTATCTGATTTTAAGCTGGAAAACATTTCAATCAAATTGCAGCTTAAATTAAACTAATTCTATCATTTCAAGAGTAACTATTGAGTACTACTTATAAAGGTCATATGACCTACTTTTCTCTCCTAATCTTAAATTCTGAGGAGTTGCATAGGTACATTAAAATGCTCTTAAGCTGATTGAATTTGTTGGCAAGGTTGGAAGGTGACTAAAAGACAACTCTACAGTCAAGTGTTAAAAGTGTGATCAAACTTTTGCATTCATCCTAGAAAGAAGACAATAATACCAGCAATTTATTATGTGAAACACAAAGTATGGTTGAAATTACAAAGGTAAGATAGCAAACTCCTGAAACCTATATTCTAGTACTGAAGATTTGTATTTTAAGAAGAAGTAAACTTTTTTATATGATAGTTTGTTACAGTGTTTAATATTAATATTAGCATTTAATAATGAAAATAATTTATATAAAGTATCCCAAATCTCTCACATATATTAGGTACTCAATACCTAGAGTCTGATGAATTATTGTGTATAAATAATAAAAAAAAAACCATATTTGTTATATACCCACTATGGAACTGACACTGTCTTTTAAGATTCATGTGCATCATGTTTTAATTGTAATAACAACCCTATGATATAGATACATGATATAATATGTAAATATCCCCTTCTTACAAATGGGGAAATTGAGAAAGAGAAGAATTAAATAATTTATTTCAAGTCTGATTGTGTGATTCCTTTCTACAAGTTCCTCACCACTATGAGGTGCTGACTCTCTATGAAGTGTCATTGAAAAACACATGGGCCCTTGACTTCAATGATCTTATGGTCCACTGAAAATAACGCTCTATTACAGTAGATATAATCTTTTAATTCATTTCTGATATTCAATTGAAAGACTTGGCTAATATCTGAGCAAGTTTAATGTTATATTAAAAATATTAACCATCTTGTTTCTACTTTACAAAGTAATATTTTGAGTACTTCACATAGTGAACACTTACAAAAATTTCACACAAAATGAAAACATAAACATGAATTTAATATATTTTCATATCGGTGAATATCCTATAAGATAGATTTATAATTCTGTCTCATCAGTAATGTTTGTCCATCCAATTTATAGCTTACCTTTCTAGAAAGAGTTGACAGAACTAGAAGAGGAGCAATTACTGACACGAAATCAAGGAGAACCAATACAAATATCTATCTAGCACTAGGATTTTTTTTCTTTTTTGTCAGAAATGTATATGTTCAGCTAGATCCAAATTAACTAAATAGCAATGCTTTCAGTATTTCAGTTTATCATTATAAATGTGCTGCATATAATCCATATCAGTAGTTAGGTGCAGTGCAGCTTTGTGTATCTTTGACTAGAGAAACGCACCATATTCCATGTGAAATAAACCACCACTTCTACAGTCATGGATATTAACACTTGGAATATACTCAAAATTAAATATGAGGAAGATCTGAGAAAACTTTTTTTTGTATCCATTATTACTTGTTGCACTATGATGTTTTTAAGTTCAAGAACAAATATGGGAATGCATACTAAGCAGGGAAAAAAATTAAAGGCATAAACATTTGACTTCCACTGAAAACCAAATTCAAAAGTTCTCACAGAAGCTTTTAAAGAAGGTTTATGGAATAAAAAACAATTTGGAGATATGGACAACATATATGCTTTTTAAAATATTTTTCAAGGGATGACATTATTCTTTTTTAGTATTTGTTTCTTTGTTTGTTTAGAAATTAGGGAAGGTGCAGATAGAGGGGGAGATAGAGATAGAGTGTAGATAGAGAGAGAATCACAAGCAGGCTCCATGCTGTCAGTGCAGAGCCCAAAGCGGAGCTCAAACACATGAACCCTGAGATCATGACCTGAGCCAAAATTAAGCGTCAGACACTTAACCGACTAAGCCACCCAGGTGCCCCAAAGAATGGCATTATTCTGAAAGCAAAAGAGGGAGCGGAACTCATAAAGTTTATATACTTTATGATTCTTATATTTTAATTTGTAAGAGAAATATATGTACTTTCATTATAAAATCTTAAGTCCCTGATGATAAAGGCCTTTGCTCTATGTCATTTTGTAACTTGGAAAGAGATTTCAACTGACATCAATTTTCATCTAGCTAATGTAATTTAAAAATATCTTTTGCAAGTGTTAGGCAAGCTTATAAAATTTAAAAATTTGTCTCTTGATTTTTTGTAATTTTTATTTTTATTATTATTCAATTTAATATTTGTAGTCTTTCCTAAAGTCCCCATGAATATTTTTAGGAAATAGAATTTCCTGAGAGACAGTGTGAGAAATAAACCTCCACAGCTCAAGATAGGATTAAATGACATACATTCCACATATCAGACCAAAAGATACCAACACCAATCTCTACCAAATTTCTATGTTAACACAATTAGGAATTTAACAAAAAATAACGTATAGATTTCAAGGTTTAGAAAGAAGTAAGTGTGCTAATGGTCATGATTTGAAGTTTTGCAGGTTAAAACTTATAAGACAAAGTGTATATAGAAGTTGAAAGGAGGAAATTAACACAGGAAGCATCCACTTTATTTTAAAGATCCAATAGATAAGGCATCTTCATACATATTGTGTCCTCAGTCTTCATTAATAACTAAAGACTGTATATGAAAATAGAATTTCAACATGCTCCCATGAGATTAGGATACGCAGGAAACTGTCCTCTGAACTATTCTTCATTTATAGTCACTTACTGGATGAACTTATCCAGCCTCATTGATTTCAACATCATTCATATGCCACCTGTGCCTGTCTCATCTTGGGTCTTGGCTCCTGTTCCCTCTTGCCTGTTCAAGGAAACTTCCAGCATTTCTCCTGTCTTTATTCTCTAGTGGATTAGATAATTATCATACAAATAAATATGCAAAACCTTTATCATATATGATTATATATCATAATATACATGAAAACACACACATATATATACATATACCGCCACTTAAAAAAAATTCTCACTCGTCCCTTTATCCCGCTCTAGTTACTGTCCTACATCTTTTCTGCCTTCACAACATTTTTTAAAAGTGTTACCCATAGTCAAGCTCTGTTTCCTTTGCTCTGGTTGTCTTGAATCCATATCTCCAGTCTGCCTTAATTTTCCTCATCCCATTGAAATTTATTTTATCACCATCACCAAAGATAACTGCACTGCCAAATCCTGTAACACTTCCAAGTCCTCATATTACTGGATTTATCTTCAACAAATTGCCTGACCAACTAGGTTACTTTCTTCATCTTGAAATATTATCTGAATATCACCCATTTGCTTCCCCTTTGCCCATTTTGTTTCATTAGCTTTAACTAAAACTACTATTGCTGATTTTGTGTATAGCCTTTCAAACTGTATGTATAATATATCAATATTTTTTAAAAATTGGAAAATATGTCACACAATGTTGTATGTTTTGCTATTATAATTTCTTTACACTATAGTAAGTTTTCCACAATGTTGATATCAAGATAGTATCTCTGAACTGACAAATTAATGAGAAAATATTAAAATAACTATAATTTCCTCAAGGATGTCAGAATCTTTCTGGTTGTATATAATTATGTCTCATCACATATTAAAACTACAAAAAGTAGGAAATAGTGGAAATAATCAACAGTAAAAAATAATATATACTGTGATCCATCTTTGTCACTCTTTTTTTAGATTTTTAAAAAGAATCCAAAGTACATGCTAAGTATATACATCAATATGAAGATCTTACTATTCATGTCTTCATCATGTATATTTATTGATCCTAGTTAAATTGAAACTGGGACACCTCTACTCATTTCTTTAGATAAATTTGCTTCCTTAAATTTTAAGTGACTTTAACAAAGTCTCTAAGTGGTATAAAATATGGTATATTGAGAGGTGCTGATGATAGAAAAATATTTTTAAACATTTTCAAAAGATAGGAGTCCTATGATGAGTTAAAAGTTTGGTTCTCCATCTAATCAACTGACAACAAACCACAGATTGCAGGTCAATACTTCTGTATGTAACGACTTAACCTTTCATTAAATACTCTAGAAGTAGTTTGAGGTCATTGATTCAAACAAGTACAAACTATGAATATATATGCATAGGGTTTTTTTTTTTTTCAAATTCATTGTTTGCCTAGCTGTACACTGAATGCTTGGACCTCTCTTTTGATCTGTGCTCTGGGTCCTTCAGAATCGAAGAGTACATTATGTTTCCAGGCATTATTATGAGATAGAGTGATGTCTATCAAGAATTAGCCTCATTAAGCTTCCGATCTGTTGTTTATTAGTTTTTTTAATGGTTGCTATTTATCATATCATACAATTTTAATTCTGAAGATCAGGCACAAAGATAGTAAGAATCAATTCATAGTACATGAATGACTTATTTAATGTGACATTCTATAAAGAAAGGAGAATAATTAAAAATACCTAAACTATGGGATGAGAACTCCCAACAATTTGCCTAATAGGAAATATAACTTTAGATGTAATCAACTAAAATTAAAACACACCATATGACTAATAAGTCTTCAGTCACTTTATTTTATGGGTGGAGGAACCCTTTCTACAGATGTGGGGCTAGGAAAAATACCTTAATGTTGCTCATATGTTGATTTTTGGACTTTTTTGTTCCTCCTGAGTCTTTACTGTTTCTAATTTCTCTCTGTATATTACACAGTCTAAGTATTAGAAGTGTCTCTGTCACAACAGAAACTTCTATAGATGTGAGTTTTTACCATGAATTATTAAAAATTCTTTCTTTGTAACAAAACTGATTTCTGAATTTATCAATATGCAGTATATTTTCAGAAAAGTGAACATATAAATACAGCTGAATGAATTCCATAAACTAAACACACCACGTACTCAACGTTTAAATCAAAAAATAAAACATTACCAGCACCCTACCACTTCTCTTCTACCACTTCCAGTCACAAAAGACCTCCTAATTTTCTGCTTTATACAAATAAAATTATGCAGGGTGTGCCTTTTGTGTCTGGCTTCTCCTACTCAGCAATCTATTTTTGAGAGCCATTTATATTGCTGCCTGTGGCTATAGTTCATTCTTTTTGCTCTATAGTATTATAATGCATGAATATGCAATGATTAATTTATCTATCCTACTTTTGCTGGGCATTTGGTTAGTTTCCAATGGGTGGCTATTATGAATACTGCTGACACAAACATTCCAGTACATTTCTATTTTGAACACATGTATACATTTCTGTTGGAGTGTGAGATCATAGCAAATACATATCATCATATCATCTTTAAGGGTATAGTTGCTATTTTTAAAATTATTTACCTTTTACAATTTCTGTTTCTGCTATTCCCATTTGCACAGATCTTCAGACTTATCCCCACTTCTCCAATGAAGACTCACAGACAACAGCAAAAGGTCTCCATTACCTTGTCAATGGCGCTTCTGGTTGACATACATTCAGAGCTCCTATTCAGTACTGGTTTTCAGACTTGCATAGCAGTACTTAGTTAGCATTTTATGGTCCCTAGTTCTTAGGGGACCCTAAGAACTAGGGGGTCCCTAGTTCTTAAATGCTTTAGCACAGTCTGCAGCTTGCGCTCAATAAGAAAAATGCCTCTCCGGTTATACAGAAATCAGATTAATACTATTTCCTGTCTCATTTTAGTAATTATTTTTTCCAATAATAGATGGAATTTTGCTGTTTAGTTATTTGATGCTTATAAATTATGAACCACAGATCATACACAATATTTAATTTAATTGTCACACACTAACATTATATAGTCATATTAGCATCCCTTGTTATTCAGGAGAGTAAGTCAGAATAAGTAATGTTCTAAGCCACATTTTAAATTAAATGTTATAGCTGTTGACATTAAGGACCACAATAATTGAAGAAATAAACATTAGTAAGTAGCACCTTACAAAAATATCTAGGGAAAGGCCAACAAACTATTACGTTGATGTAAATATTCTTTAAATGTCTATCTATGCCAAATCTTATTTACCTAATTTGCCACTATATATTTATCATACCCAATTAGAAAACAAAACAATCTGAGACAGTGCTACGGTCTGAATATGTCTGCCCCAAAATGCATATGTCGAAATCCTAACCCCTAAAGCTAATCCTACCCTCTGTTAATAGGTATGGCCTTTGAGAGTTACTTAAGTCATCAGAGTGGAGCCTACTTGAATGAGACTAGTGCCCTTATTTTATTTATTTTTTAATGTTTATTTTTATATTTTGAGAGAGATAGTGAGCAGGAAAGGAGCAGAGAAAGAGAGAGAATCCCAAGCAGAATCTGGGCCGTTAGCACATAACCCAACACAGGGTTCAATCCTACAAACAGAACTATGAGATCATGACTCAAGCCCAAATCAAAAATCCAATGCCCAACCAAGTGAGTCACCCTGGCACCCTTATAAAAGTCTCCAGAGAGCTCCCTACCACCTTCCACTATGTGAGGGTACAATAAGAGGTCTGTGACCTGGAAGAGGGCCCTCACCCAACCATTGCCAGTTCCATGATCTTGGATTTCCAGCCTCTATAACTGAGAAATAAAAATCTATTGTTTTATAAGCTACCCAGCCTGTGGTATTCTGTTATAGCAGCATGAACAAAGATAGACAGGAATATTCCTTTAATATCTACTGTACATTTTAACATGGCCAATTCTAAACCAAAAGTATGTATCTTTTTTCCAAATGCAAAGTATACACTAAAACTCTTAAAGTAACTCAATATTTTCAACTATTGTGAAAAGATTAGCATACATTCATTTCAAATGTTATTCTTTATATTTTGAGGACATGCTGAAGAAATGTGCTAAAGCATCACAAAGATAAATAAAGCTGTTGTTAATTATCACATATTTCACCTGTAAAAACTCACATCTGTGTATTTTTACATGGTATCAATACGTTCCTTCCTATTGCTATTGGACAGATATTATGCAACTTAAGACTAAAAAGTTACTGAAACCAAATATACCTGTAATATTAGTTTCTCAATAGTAATTCCTATTGTACCAAATTGAAATATAAGATTTTGCAAGAATTCACTGTGAAATTAAACTCAAAGAACAAATATTTGCATAACATACCTAATAATTGCTACCACAGTAATATTCAAAATGTTATGCCAAATTACATATGAATTAGTAAACAGGATTACTAGGGCAAGCCATAGAATTTGAAAATTAAATTGACTGTTGATGTCAACAGTATCTTGACTCACTTTCAATAACTTTTTTATTAATAGATTTATTTTAAATGTTTATTTTTGAGAGAGTGAGAGAGCGTGTGTGCATGCGGGTGTAAAGAAGCAGTGGAGGGGCAGAAAGTGCGGGAGACAGAGCATCTGAAGCAGACTCAGTGCTGACAGCAGAGAGCTCAACGCGGGGCTTGAACTCAGGAACCATGAGATCATGACCTGAGCTAAAGTTGGATGTTCAACCAACTGAGCCACTCAGGCATCCCTATTAATGGATTTTATACCCTCAATAACACTCCAAAACACTGCTAATCTCAATTCTTCAAATGTACCTACCATTCAAAATTCAAATGTCGTTATTATGCTGATAATAACTGTAACAGTAACCATGATATCACTTTCTAATTGATTGCATTTGAACCAAAAATACTTATCTGAACCTCTTTTCTTTCTTCCATGCACTTTTCACTTTCATACATTTTTTTAACCCACTACATTCTATACTAAGTGCCTGAACTTATCTCTTGGATTTACACAAATTTATACTCTTCCTTTCACCTTCTATATTTTACATTCACCAATCACTTTATATCTTATAATAATAATGATCTCACAATGGCTAACTGATAGCTTTTCAGTTTTAGCAAAAATGAGCTTTCTGAAGCATATGAAGGGTATGTATACTCGTTGTCACACACTGATCTTCTACCTCACTTTCTCCTTTAAAAAAAAAAGGAGTCCTTGCTCTCTACACCTGCCTCATGGTATACTACCATATTACCATGACTTTTCTCTAACCACCTGTACTATACCTACTTACCAGCCCACTCCAACCCTCTTTATTGGTTTCTCTTTCACTACTTCCTTCTCTAAACCTGGGCACTTTGGTTTAGTCTTCTGCCTTTAGATTTCCTCTTTTCATCTACTTCTATGATCTCAAATATTATTTCTATGTGATGACTCAAATACTCTATCCAGCACCTTACATCAGCATTTCCACTTACAGCATAGCATATCCCACTCTTATTTCATACTAATCTAAAATCAAACTTAATATTTCCCCTATAAAACTAGTTCTCTTGTCTTACTCTGCTTTTCAAAATGTCTACCTTTTTTCCTAGATATCATTTTGACTACTACTTTCCCCTTATATTCATATTCTGGAAATAGATTCTCTCAGCTATTTTTTTTAATTAGGCCGAACATCTCTCATATTCTTTCCATCATCATCACCTCCCTTTCAGTTTCTGTACTCCTAGGCCTTGTATAGTCCAAGTACACTCTCCTGTTTGCTTGTTACATATAGTATTGCCATACTAGTATTCCCAGAAACCCCACTCTGTCTTTACACACCAACTCCACATTCCCTGGCCCAGATCACCAAATTCCTTGACAGCATGGCCAAGATCAGCCTTTGTAGACTCATCAACTAGAAACGGAAAGTACAGACATGTCTGCCATTTTAAGTGGCCACAATTCTACACATCAATGTTTGAACAAGCCGCTAAATTTTCTTGCTTTGCATGAACCATACCTAAACATTTAAACATCCTTACTCTCAGTCTTATTACAAACTGTCATAGGGTCCAAGATACATCATCCAAGGAAGGCATCAAACTTGCCTCTATAAAGCATTCCCTAGTCATAATGGAATGCAAATAAACCTTCTGTAGCTTTTGCTGAATTGGACACCTTGAAGATCTTTATGTCAGCTTTATTTTGTTACTGGACATAGAGCATTATCTCAACTGCATGTTATTGCTTATTTTTTTACTACAGAACTTATCATTATATTGCAAACATTTTTAGACTGAAATATTTTCAAGATTGTAAACCTTAATATTTTTGTTTTATATTTTTATGAAAGTAAACTAGTTTTACTGGATATAACATTTATTAATTATAACACCAATCACCCTTTTAATCCCTATAAATTTATCTCATTTAGTTTTCATTTAAAGTAAACGCTATTATATTACCACTCTATAGATGAAGAAGCAAAGGTTCTGAAAGCATCAAATACTTACTCAAGTTCACACAGACAAAATGAGATGTGGGTAAGATTTATACCAAGTAGCCAGGCTCAAGAGACCACTCTGTTAAAACCTCGTATGCTACTCTCCAATATAAGTACTACTGCTGCTGTTGCTATGTCATTTCCCATAAATCCTCCAGTGTGAGATGACGAGCTTTACATTTTTCTCTTCATGTATTTATTTTTAAAAGTTAATAATCCATTCTATGTACAATTTTACATATTGGCTTTTTTTTTTAATTGTTTAATGTTTATTTTTGAGAAATACAGAGACAGGGTGCAAGTGGGGGAGGGGCAGAGGGAGAAGGAGACAGAATCTGAAGCAGGCTCCAGGCTCTGAGCTGTCAGCACAGAGCCCGATGTGGGGCTCGAACTCACGAACCGCGAGATCATGACGCAAGCCGAAGTCGGACGCTTAACCGACTGTGCCACCCAGGTGTCCCAACATATTGTTTTGTTTTATATATATACTATACTACCATGTGGATTTAAGATCATTTTTTCTTGATTTTTGAAAATTTAGGTGTGGTCCATGATGTAGTACATGTAAAGTACCAAGAATAGTACTTGACACAAAGTGGTTTTCCTCAAATCAATAAAATGTTTGTTTTTTTAAAACATGAAGTTGTATCTTCTAGTCAGAAAACCTGAAAACAGATTATCCCACAGATCTTGTTTTATATACAAAGCTGTATCCTCTCATTTATCATCCTTTCATCTGTCACTGAGTTTTAGATAAGATGAACAAGGCTAGGCTTATAGGAGTTACACTTAATGGGCTACCATAGTTAGTGCCAGATGGTCTTAGAAAGTTGGGTTGTCTACAAATAATGTAATTCTCCAAATCAAGTGTGCAATGGAGTTACCTTGAGGACTTGTTACAAAATAGATTTCTGGGATCCATCTCCTGAGTTTGCTTCCATAGTTGGGGGAAGGGGTCCAAAAATTTTTGTTGTAATGTAACAATGATACTGTTGACCTAGGACCCATATCTTGAGTGTCACCAGTATATAAGATTTAGTTTCAGGAAAATTATGACAGGCCCTAAAGTGTCTCTAAAGTACAAGTTCCTGTCCAGATAATGCCTAACATAATCACATGGAGTTTCATGCCTTTAGAATTTGTTTATAAAAGAGTAATAAAATCAAACTGGTAGCACACGGACAACTTGCTTTCCTCTCAAGAGGCCTTTCATTTTCTGGAATTTGGGTTTTTTTTTCTTTACTTTACTTCAACATGATGTCCAGAGTTCCTGCTCTACCTACCACTCCCTTGTTTCCTCCACAGAAACACAGTTATGGTTACTGGCCAAAAACCCTTTTCAGAACTCCATATTTACCCCAGAATAATTTCATAATTTTGGGCTCCCATAATAATCTGGTATACCACTTTTGTGGTACTTAGCACATTTTGCTTTTTATTGATCATTTCTATGCATATTTCATAACTCTCTTACAAGTGGCTAAGTGTGTCTTAATTTTTGCTTCTAAAGTATCTTACTCAAAATAGCCTTTTGATGAACATTTATTCAATAAGCATTTATTGGACCCACAGGGAATTGGGAGAAAGAACATACAGCTGACTAAGCACCACTTTCCAGTTCTATGAGGAAGCTGAATCATAAAATTGGTCAGAAATTGAACAGAATTTTTTTTCTTCATTTGCCCTGCAATAAGCCTTACTTTCAAAACACAAGCAATAGAAAAATAACAAAAATGTTTGTTTCAAGTTGCTATCTCCTATTACATGCTCTGAACAAGTGGGACTTTTCAATTATATAGTTTTTTCCCAGTTAATAGAAGAGGATGAAGAATTTCTATTTTTATATGTAGCAACACTTTTTTTTAATTACATCATCTGTAAACCTCTAAAAGTTTATAAGAAAAAATTAATATGTCAGTGTGTGTATATATATATGCTGTATTTCCTCATGATTTGGCCATATCACCTGAAATTTTCCAAAGTTAGACAAGTAGATTTATGGAATTGGAGTTTTTATGTCAAATACAGAGCTATTTTTTAAGGAATTTCCATTCATCTAGCTGGTTAAATAATTCTATGCTACCACAAAATTTCAACTAGGCAGCTTCCTCAGAAAAAAAATGTTTATCAAGATAGGATGAGTTCAATTATTCATTCTTTACAGATGAAGAAAATGAGAAATTTAGGTTAATTGCTTATTTAAGGTTACCACTAGAAAGTCAACCAAGCTTCAAGCCTAAGTTTATTTTTTTTTCAGTTATTATTATACTTTAAGCTCTTCTTTTGTTATAAGTTTGGGTTAGCTTTTCTCATTCAAATGTTACTAAAAATGACTATGTTGATGTTTTATGGTGAAGTTCAATGGCCTCTGATAAGATTATAGCTTATTATTATATTTTATGTACAATATAATAATTTGCTTTCTTTTTCAATTTAGGCTCATGACCCAATCCACATGAACTCACCAAGAAAATCTTACAAGCTCTTTTTTTCTAATCTCCCAACTCTAAGAATGTATGTTATACTTTGTTATTTAGTGGCCAGAATCATCTGTATATTTTCATGTTTTAAGCATTAGGAATCATAGGGATTCTTTGACCAAAAAAATGAAAGTTTTAAAAGGTTTTAATCTCAAGAACATTTCAGTATTTTCCATTAAAACTTTCACTTTATTGTCAAAGTTTCTTGTTGAATATTATTCAAAGATTTGAAAAATACTTCAAAGATTTTTCATTAGCATGGAATAAGTGTTCAAAAATAAATTATTTACTGAAGTTAATTTCATATCCATAAGAATATCTAATTTATAAAAAGTGCATTTGTTGAATACATGCACCAACATAGAAGACAGGATTTAGGTCTTTGAATGCTTAAGAATGATGAAAAGTAAAACTGGCCTTCAGTTTCATCCATTATTAGACATGTTTTCCTCAAGAATTGGCATTCCAGACAAAGAGAATGTGTGCTTTAACCTTGGAAATAAATAATGCATTTACTTATTTGATTAAAGATTGCACAGTGAATTTAATAAAGTCTATATAGTATCTTTTAATGCAATATAAACTCAATTTTCTACTTACAAACAGCTTTACAACAGAATTTAGAAGAAACATCCTTCAGAAAATTGTCTTTCCTTCCCCCACAAATGCTTCAAATAAATCATATATCCCTGTTTGGAATGCTTCGTTTTATCTAAATATGACACTCTGTTGGCATGTCTTCTACATCATTGAAAATGTAGGGAACCAAACCTTGTCATGAAAATGCTGGGTATCCACATCTCACATAACTAAAAAAACAAATATGAGTTGCAGGTTTTCATTGAATTCAACACGCTTCTCAGCATTTATTATATGTCAAGAGTATTCCTATGCTTCATGAATAGTTATGGAGCAAGATAAACTTTCTTCTTATTCTTGTAAAGCATATACAATATTCCATTGGATATATCTTTTAAGGTGGAATTTTGAGTGAGAAAGAAAATAAAAGCCAGCTGGAGGATGAATTGCAAAGCAATACTGAACCCAGGAGTCTTCTAAGGCCTTTCCAAGAAAGGCGCATCTGCACTGACACTTGAAGGATATGTAGGAGCTACTTTGCATAAAATGGGGCAAAGATTAGGGAACCATCCCTGTGAAGGTGTGACAGTGAGGATCTGGCTCTATGAGGAGATGATCAGCAAAGAGCCATGGACTTGACACTTTTGACTATGTGTTGGTTGAAGCTGTGGGAACAGAGGTTTCTTAGGTGGAGCATATAATTTAAGCCCTAATAAAGATTTTCCATTTAAGAAATAGGAAAAGGACCAACATGTAAAAGTGCTGGGAAAGCATTGGTCATTCATGGAAAACAACAGCTAGGAGACTGTGGGTGTTTAGTCGATTAACCCAAGAGTATTCTAGATGAGAGGTGGGATCAAATAGTCCAAACACAGACTGACAAATGTCATCCGTTAACAACACTGACACCATTAAATTCTTGGGAAGGGCAGTTTCTGTGGAATGCTTTAACGAGTGAAGGGTCCAGATGAGGGAATCAGATGGAGGTGGCTTGTTGGGTGGTAAGAAAGTAAAGAGAAAGGAGGAAAGAACTCAAAGAAATATAAAACTGATATGAGTACAGAAACCTCTCCGTTAACTCACTGCTTGTTCATCAGAAGGTTACTTTCTCTCTCTAAGCCTCAGTCTCTTCAGTTGTAAATGTTGGTAATAAACATAATTTCAAATTTTATTGTGCAAATTATAAAACAATATAAGTTAAATAATAGCACAGTTCATGAACAGGGAAAGCATTTAATGCATTTAAAAAATCCTGGTTGCTAACATAATTATTAATATGTTATTAGCAGCCTTATTATTAAGAGGGAAAATAAGGGGTATTTTTTTAATAGGAGAGATTTACAATTGCTTCAATACTATGAGCATGGTACTGATTGAAGATAAAAAAGAGGAAGGAGATAATTTAATAAATATAGACTAGTCTGTGAAGTCTGTGGGCACAAAAGTAGAATTCATAGAGTTAACAAACAATCAAAGAGACTGGTTTAAATATGTTATTGTTGCAGCACATGAAACAAAAACAGAGCAATGGCTATTTTTCAGTATCTACTGTTCTAATTGGCTGCCTTTGTGATCATGCATGTAACACCCTGGTCACCAGTTTTAATACAAAACAAAACAAAACAAAACACAGTTTCTTGCATATATGGAAATGTCCCATAACATTTAGATTTCAAGTTATTTGTTCAAAATTTTGATTCTTTTGGCTTGTAAATAAAAAAAAAAGAAGGAAAAACTCTTCAAATTTTTCCATACTTTCCAAGTGAGTATTTTCTCTATTCCAGGAACACTTCTCAGTGCTAAAGGATACTTTGTCAGGATTACGTTGAGGCAATTATGGGATCCTAAATAGTGCTTTCATTAATATCCTCCTCCCATCACTCTTAGAAATGGGCATCTTACTCAAGTAATTCCTTAAAATCCCTGCCACGCTGCTTGTGTTAACTGTAATAATTTATTTAGGGAGGCTAAAAATAAGCTTGCTTTTTAATGCACGGTGACTAAGATAATGGAAAGTACAATATTCCGTCATGCATTTTAAATGTACTATTTCTACCTGGGCACCTCTTTGCCTTTAGAACAAGGCATTGGGATGAAGAAGTATGTAACTTGTGCAGTTAGACACAATGCCTGCTAATCAGAGTGTCGTGTATTCATTTATAATTTTAGATGTCATTTTAATTATTGTAGCTACTATAATATCTTTTTGGATATATACATGTATGTATATATAAAAAATAAGCTGAGAGATAGAATTATTTGAAAAGATAAGTCGCTTAGCCCGACTTATTTACACAATTAATGTATGTACTTGTAGTCATGTCAAAATATCTGAACTAAATTCGTTTCTATACAAAGCAAAACTCTGCAAGTAACTGAATTTTTCCCCAAGATTGGCATATAGACAATTCTAAAAAAAAAAGTCCTGGTTTAAGAACTATCTCAAGCTGGCAGTACACACTGGCATGTGCTTCATCCTGCTGACAGTCATTTCATTTCTGAGATCCTTACGGAAAAGGAAAAAAATGGATAGTTTAGTGGGTTTCAAGTTTAAAAGATTATATTGTAATACCCTTTCAGAGGAAAGCTAGGACACTATTTTTGAGTAAAATTTGTAGTTATAACTTCTTCCCCCTTTCTTCCACCTATCCAACAGGCAAAAAATAAAACATATGAATAAACACACCCCTACACACACATATCCCATAGAAATCAAAGATAGGAGTTTGTGTGCCAAAATTCAGTAATAGAGAAAAATGCATGGATTTAAAAAATCATCTGTAGAGATAGAAGGTCAAATTAACTGTATACTTGATAATATCTAGCTCAAAAAACTGAAAAGATACAGAGATACAAATGTCAATTCCTCTATTTATTTTTCATCAATAGAAATCATGGAGTGGAAAACAGTTTCTTAATAAAGCTGCTTTTATCATTTGAGGGAGTAGAAAAGTAAGTGCTTCAGGGGGTAGGAAGTGGGCACCAATATTTGAGTGCCTGTTATCTGTCAGGCACTGTGTTTTGCATTTTCTATAAATCATCTCATTTCAACATCATTAGATTGATGCTTCTAGGTCTATTTTTAATATGAGAAAACTAAGGCTCTGAGACTTTACTTCACTTGTGCCATGATGGGTAGTGGTTGAGGCATGACTCAAATTCAGACATGTCACTTACACAGTCTATAAGCCATCCATTATACAACCACTGCTTTCCAAATGCAGATAAATCTGTATCGGAAACATTATAAAGACTTGGTACAAATCCAGGAAAATAAGCCTTAAATGAGCATTAAATTAAGAGAAAATGGCTTAATACCAAACATTTTCACAACTATTAATTTACCATTATTTGGAGTATTATTGTGACTTATAAGGAACCATGCACAAATTAATCAATTACGCACTCATATTCTTTTTGCTATTCACATTCCTGAAGTTATGTCTTATGGTTCTACTCAGCCAATTTTAGGCATGATCTCTCTATTTTAATAGGATTACTTAATTGCCCAGTCATGAAATGAATGGTGTGACTGATTCTTAAGATGAACTAATTAAACTCCTGCGTCTTTAATAACCAAGTTAAGACCTACAGATTTGTGACCTCTTGGAAAATAATTAAGATTCTATAATTTAAAGGGCAACAAACTCTGAGGACATAGCTCCTAACATCATCACTAATAATTACTAACTATAATTATTAATGCCATTAACTTACTGGATTTCAAAATAAACTCACTTTATTACTTCTATGCCAAAAGAGCATTCAGGTTTTCTTCAAAGTGCCATGCAGTTGTATAGAATAAAATACTTCACATATTTAATGCCTTGACCCTTCATTTTTCAGAAGAATGTAGAAGACACAGATTTGAAAGGTGTGGGTTGGGCAGGAGTGAAAACATATGTATATTGTAGAAAGTGATGAACTTAACAGTTTAAGTTGTAAAAGAATATATTTCTAACTGAACTAAAGCTAAGGTGAAATGTCAATTGCTTAAAATAAGAGTAAGTAATGCTGACCATGTGAGTACTGATGAAAAATAAATTAGCAATTTGAAAGTATGACTTGTAGAAGTATGATTCTTACAGTCCCCATTTTGAGAACAATATTCTTAGAATGGAAATATTTAGGAATATGATTTTATAATAAAATATATATACTTAGTGACAAAAATTATAAACTTTGAGGTTACATGTGTAATATAATACAATTTAGCAAAATATAATAAAATTATTTTTTGTGAACTATCATCAGAATGATCAGGGAATCAAAAATAATAAAACAAAATATGTTCAATGTCTATACGAGGAATGAGGTAAATAAGACACATTTTTAAAAGAATTGTGTAAAAATTTTAATTAAAAAATATAACTACCTTTCTTATTTATGTACCTTCCAATTAGTTCATTAGATAGTTTTCAATATTCTGCAAAAATACCTGAATATAGGCAAAGAGGATCTGAAAGGTAGGAAACAATCATACTGTTTCCTGTATTGAGAGCTCATCAAAATGCTACCTCTGTTTGAAACCTACTTTGGCCAGACCTACTGCTAAGAAATGACCAAAAAAAAAAAAATGTTTTATATAAACAAGGTGAATCATCTTCTTTGAGCCATTTTGAGTAATTTGGTAAATAACTCTTTACCATGTATTAGTGTTATGGGCTCAATTATGTCCCCACAAAATTTATATGCTAAAGTCCTAAACCATTAGTTGAGCAGAACATAACTGTATTTGGAGATAGATTCTTTAAGAAATGACTCAACTGAGGCCATTAAGTGGGTTCTTTCTATTTGAGAAAGAGAGACAGTGCGTGAAAGGGGCAGGGGCAGAGAGAGATGGAGACAGAATCTGAAGCAGGGTCCAGGCTCTGAGCTGTCTGGACAGAGCCTGACATGGGGCTCAAACTCATGAGCCATGAGATAATGACCTGAGCTAAAGTCGGACACTTAACTGACTGAGCCACCCAGGTGCCTCGAGTGGGTCCTAATCCTATCTGACTGGTATCCTTATAAGAAGAAATTTGGATCTGCAAAGTGTCAGCAGGGGCAGGCATGCGCAGGACAACTACACAGGGACAAAGCAGTGAGAAGGCACCATCTATAAGCAAAAGAGAGAGGCCTGGAAAGTCATCGCCCTCAGAGGAAACCAACTCTTCCAGTACGCTGACCTTGAACTCCCAGCCTCCAGACTGTGAGAAAATAAGACTTTGTTGTTTAAGACACTCAGATCATGGTATTTAGGTGTGGTAGCCCTAGAAAACTAATCCAGGGGCACCTGGGTGGCGCAGTCGGTTAAGCGTCCGACTTCGGCCAGGTCATGATCTCGCGGTCCGTGGGTTCGAGCCCCGCGTCAGGCTCTGGGCTGATGGCTCAGAGCCTGGAGACTGTTTCCGATTCTGTGTCTCCCTCTCTCTCTGCCCCTCCCCCGTTCATGCTCTGTCTCTCTCTGTCCCAAAAATAAATAAACGTTGAAAAAAAAAAAACCTAATCCAATCAGTACAACTTTTTTGGCCTAAAGGACTTAATGGATTTCCCCAAATTCAGCACCCAATTATGTTATCACTGTTTTCAGGTGCTTTTTTTGTTTTGTATTTTATCGAGTATTAGAATAACATTTTTTCAAGTCAGAAGACTATAAACAACATTTTGTTCCAATATTTTGGTTTTACATATAGAATCATATGAGGCTACATCAACTTGCCCTTTGAAAATGTAAAAGTCAGACATGTTTAACTAGGTTAAGATACAATCTTATACTGAGAATTTTCCAGTGCCAACGGACTGACTTAAAGGAAAAGGAGATAGGTTTAGAAAGAATGATGTTTACTGAACTTTGTAATTCAAACAAGCTACCTAGTAGTAAGAAAAACCACAGACCTTCCACTTGAAATAACACATTTTGTCTAGCAGCCAAAATAAAAGAATCTATGTCTCCACAAAGCACAATAGAAATATTTTCACACCTGGAACATACTTGCCACAGATTTACAAGAAGGAAAAATGTCCACACCATACAAAACAAAATAAGGAATATTGGGGCACCTGGGTGGCTCAAATGGTTGAGCATCCAACTTCAGCTCAGGTCATGATCTCACAGCTTGTGAGTTTGAGCCCCACATCCGGCTCTGTGCTAACAACTCAGAGCCTAAAGCCTGCTTGGGATTCTGTGTCTGCTCTCTGTCTCTGTCCCTCCCCTGCTCATACTCTGTCTCTCAAAAAGATAAATAAACATTAAAAAACAAAAAAGAAAAATATCAGAAAGGAAGCTTATATACTACCTTGGAATCCTAGAAATACAAAATATGTAGAGTTCGAACATATTAGTGGTGACTCCAGTTCAATTATTATTCAGGCGAAGAAACAAAGATTTATAGAGAATTTATGAACTATCCAAAGTTAAACATGTTCTACCTAACCAAGCCAGACCTAGAACCTAACATTGGTTATATTCTTTCCACCAGTCGTGTCTTATCTCCCTTATCTTAAAATGTGCTGTTTTCTCCCCTTACATATGAGTCCTACACTGATTATAACATCAGTAAAACAGATGGAACAAAACACTTACTGTTTCATTCGGCAGATTGGATATGTCTTCCCAGTTTTCTGACTGCAAAAGCCATCCTCTTTCTTTTCTCGCTGTTTCCTCTGCCCGTGACAAACTTCATCTAGCAAACTCCTAATCATCCTTCATCTCCCTGATTATTTTGTTTGAGTGCTAAATTTTCCTTCATGAGCACATATCATTTATAATTTATATAGTTTTGGTTTTTGACCATATTGTCTCTTTCTTCCACTGAAGTGTAAGTGCCACAAATGCAGTTATCCGACCTGAGTTAACATTGTATATCCCATGCTTATAACAGTAAATGTCTATAATAGTAATGGTAAGTATTGATGGACTAAAGGAAGGAAGGAATGTGTGATTAAACAAATCATACGCATTTTTGTGATAACTTAATGTGTGAATGAGATCCTAGGCTTAAACAGGGAAGTTAATCACACTGTGTAAAAATCACACTGGAAATATACAGGCTTTATAACAATAAGGCACTAAAATGGCTTACAGTCTAATTTCCAAATTAAACAGTTTATTTTCAGAAATTACCATGTCACCTTTTCTAATCTTACTTGCTCTCAATCAGGATGACACATACAAGCCATGAATGCAATGTTTTTTTTTATTCTTTTTGTCTTAAAAATTGCATACAAAATAAAATTCTTGTATTCCTAATAGAAATCCTCTCCTAAATGAGTACAACTTTGAAGGAACACAAATCTGTTATATAAATAAAAAATTAAAAAGTTAAGCTGAAATTTTCTTGGTGTAGTACATAGACTAAACAAAGTAGTAGCTAGGAATTTTGATAAGAAAAGGAAAACAGAATAATAAACTCATCATGAAAGTTTCACAAGCTGTCTAGGATGGAGAGTTGAGGATAGAGAGGAAGGCAAAGATAAAATGTAGTCACTTATCACAAGTTACCCTCCAAACATGGAATTAAAATCCCTTTATACCAATGTTTTTTTTTAATCTACTCTACCTTCCAAACCATGTCAAATAATCAATATCATCATGTTGCACTAATATATACACATTTTCTGATGGTTTTATTTTGCATATGACACCACATACCTCTCCTCTAATGTTATCTGAAAAAATAAGAAATTGCATGTAAATGCTACGACCAGAATAGCCCATGTTCTGAAAAACTCTGTTTTTATCAATATTGACAGTAATATTGACAGGAATAACAACTCTATTGAGGAAGGCTTTAATACACAATGATCAAATTGGTTATTGCCTTAAAAGCCAGAACACTTTCTTTTTAAGCATCAGGTAGCTTAGAATTGTAAAGTAAAAACACACAGCGACATTGATTTTATCATGTACGCTGAAGTAAAAAACAAAACAAAACAAAACTTTCTACTTAGGAGTATATTCAGGAAATTATGTGGGGAACTTGGCATAAACATTCATACAAAATTGCCCTTGCACATTTTATTAAATTATTAAATTATAAATTAGGAGAAAAAATCACTAAGGCAAACTAATTTTGTTTCAAGCTCTTTTCTTCTGAAAATGAATCTTAAAACTGATAAGGTTATTAGGGTAGGAATTTGAATCATAGAAACAAAGAAACTAAATGAAAAACCAATACATACATTATTTATATGTATAATATATGAAAATATATGATTATTACCTGTAATTCTAACTTACATATGCTCCATTTAAAAATACTTTAGTACAAAAATCACTTGTTTTTCTTTCAAATTAGGTTATGAGATGTTTATTATATTTATATGTAGTTCTTGAACACCAGTTAACGTAATCAATTCTACTACAAAATACATTATTTAAGGTTGAAATGAAAACTCAAAGCTTCATATTATTATTAAATAAACTACAAACTGTATAATATCTTCCATTCTGAGGCCTAAAATATCATTAAGGTCATGATATCTATCATCCTGCCCAGAGTTATAACTGTAAAGAAGGAAACAAAAACCTATTTTCTCAAAAAAAAAAAAAAAAAGCCTCAGTAGATATTGTCCAATTTATTTTTCTACACAAAGTAGGCCAAGCCCAGATGACAGTCATTGGTGGTAAATAGAAGATCTGTCACTCCACATGCATTCAAACAATGGATATTAATGGAGTGCCTCCTACATGTGGTCACTGTTTATTAGCAAATAAACAAGAATCTTTGCCCACATGAAGCTGATATTTTTGCCACATTACATTCTACTGGTGAACATATGAGGAATAAAATCTGAGAAACATTAATAATATATTCCACTAAGACAATCTCTAATGATGTATATTTCCAGACTTACCTCAATGATTCCATGTGATTTTTATGATATATCAATGAAAATGCTAATGGATTTGAACATCCCCAAATTAAAATGTAATTCTCACAATAATTATGATGGGCATAAAGAAATTACTCACAGGAAACAAAAATGGGTCACATCAAATGGCTTTCCAATGCCATTAGGGCACAATGTTTCTATTTGCGACATGAAAGCCTAACAATTCAGAGAATAGTTCTTATGAATTTTGTTGAGGGAGAAGGCATTGCAGAAAATCCCACAAGTTATTTGTCAGACTCCAACAATACAAGGCCTAGCAAAATATACAGTTTCCTAACTGATTATGATTTAGTTCCAAGAGATAGCACTCCCATAGCTCTGAGATAACAGGACAACATTCAAAGATTAAATTTACATTCAAAACAAGTGCCAACTTAAAAAAATTTTTTTTATTTATTTTTGAGAGACAGAGCGTGAGCAGGTGAGGGACAGAGGGAAAGGGAGACACAGAATCCAAAGCAGGCTCCAGGCTCTGAACTGTCAGCATAGAGCTCGATATGGGGCTTGAACTCACGAACCATGAGCTCATGACCTGATCCGAAGTAAGATGCTCAACCAACTAAGCCATGCAGGTGCCCCAACAAGTGCCAACTTTTGCTCAGCTACACAAGGTGTCTTGGGATATGTTCTCACTTGAAGGGAGATGAATATGATATAATTAACCCCTGAACAGCTGAAACTAATTGATAAGTACCTAGTATGTGCTAGGAACTACGGTAAGCACTGAGTATGCATCACACTGAGGATACAGTGTGGTGGATTCTATGGTGGGAAAGCTCTAAACCAGAGCAATAGCTCTGGTCGTGGACACCACTGTATCCAGCACTGTTGCAAGTCCTTTTTATATATTAATTTTTCCTGAATATCTACATGAGGTCATAGTGCCTATTATGGATGAACAAAGTTGTTTCAAACAGTTAAGAATAGGCCCAGTGAGGTTTAGTGGCACAGGATGGGAAGCTAGGATTGTCTAGTTGTAGGCCTGTGACCTAAACCCCTATAAACCGTCTAGCCTAAGGTGTGTAACTCAGAGTCAGATTTGAACTGCCATCAAATGATAGCCTTGTAAACCCAAAATGTCAACAAAAATGAAGTTTATGGAACACACTTTAAGTGAACAGAGTATCTTTACAAGCATTATCTTTTATAGCCTTCACAATCACTATCAGATTATGCTCTTTTTTAAAAAGTAGGAAATGGAAGGCTGGAATGGGGTTACATCAACACAAAATTGCTCTCAGACTCATGTGTACAAACTGTCTTTCATGCAAAGAAATTTGTATTCTACTCATGGTCCTATTGTAAAATGAATCGCAGAATTCAATTAAACACTCATCTTGAAAACAAGAGCATAAGTGGAAGTTCCTCACTGGCATTCGTGCAAATAAAATAATGATGTTAAACGTACATCTAATCTTTTGTTGTACATACTGAGTCTGCTCTAGCTACTGTTAAGTTATACATTCATAATGACAAAACCATGAAATGAATTCGCTTATGTTTGTACCAGCAAAAATCTAAATAGGGAGAGGGCAAAAGGGCGAATTTGTTATATTCGTCCAGTATTTCCTTCTACCAACAACACCCAGTGGCATCCCTTTACCTTGGAGTTTGTCCTATGCTCTTTATATTCTAACTTTCTAACTGCCTCTCCTAAACAACAACAAAACAAATGGATCTATTACTGATACTTTTTTTTAATTCCCTTATATAATCATATTTAAATTTTGTATATAGCTACATTACTGTGTAGAACATCTGGATTTCTGCTAAGATTTTTCCTGGAATATTAACTCTGCAATTTTCCTCATAAACATTTGGAAAATACCAAGTATAAGTATTAAATTCCTTTTTAAAATTTTTTTCTTGGAGCATAACTATCCATAGCAAATGATGAACTTTAAAACAGAGATATAGTACACACCTCTTCCTAAATTTATCTTTTTTTTTTTTTTCTTAGAAAACAGTATTCGGGCTGGGGATAACAGTAGTTTGGGAACATTTATGATAAAGCAAGTTTAAGGAGAAAATGGGAACATTAACACAGGTTTTTCCCTTGTCCTTAATATAATATTTTTGATGTAGGTGAATCATGAATCTGGTTCTTTAAGCGGGAGGAGTTGAAGGGATAGATTATTTGGGGGGAAAGAGGAGACACATTGGCAGCCCAGCCTTTTTTATGCTTCTGCCCTGTGTCCTGCATAATGAAGATACAAGCACTCTCTCTCCACATCCTACCCTGGGCCTGGCAGCACTAAGGGGTATGATAAGTATTGTATCTAGCATTTCTGAATGTCAGAGGGCAGGAGAGGCCTGAAGAAGAGAAAACTTACATGTATCAAATAGAGCAATGACCACAGAAAGAAGATCAGACATAATAAATAAACTTAATACTTCGATTTAGCAAATCATATGGCACATGATTTCCTCTTGACATGCTTCTTTTATGTTGGCTGCATGAATAGAGAAGGATATCTCTAGGGTTTGAGGAAAATAAGTTTATTTATAAAAGTGTTTGATATTAACAAGTCCATGTAAATAATAACACTGATCATAACAGAAAAACTGCAAGGGAAAAGTGAAAAAGCTCAAATATATACCTGATAAAATAAAATATACTACAAAATGTTTCTCATTTATGTCTAATTGCAACTGGTTTAATAGCAATAATGTAGATCAGAATCAAGGTGATTTGATATTGTCATAAGGCATTTCTTTAAAAATTATGTTATATAAACATTGCTTATCCTGCTCAGTAATGTTCTTGAATTGAAGAAAAAAAACTAACAGAATCAGGATCAGAGTCTTTGTTTTTATTTTCATTTTGTATTTTTTGGTGTGAGAGCTATGACTATTTCAAGAAGGTCTACATTATGTTTGTGTGAATGTTATCTTAAATGGTAGAAATCTTGCTACACTTCCAGACAGATATTTTTCAAAGAAAAAATTGATAAATTAGCATTATCAAAAGGAAAAAATTCTGTTTCACAAAAGACACTTAGGAAAATGAAAATAGCTGAACCTATTGCAATAATCATTTTGCCATGTTTGTAAATAAAGCTATTATGTTGTATGCCTTAAACTTTTCAGTGATGCATGTTAATTTTTTCTCAATAAAACTATATAGAAAAAATAAAAGGCACATACTAAGAGAAAGTCTTTCAAAACACATATCAGATAAAGGCCTGGTATCTATACAATTCAACACCAAAACAACAAGTAATAATAAACAAACAAACAAACAAACAAACAAAAAGTCTACAACCAATCCAAATACAAAATTGGCAGTGGATCTGCATAGAATTTTTTCCAAAGAAAACGTACAGATAGCCAATAAACACATAAAAAGATGCTCAACATCACTAGTCATAAGGAAAACGTGAATCAAAACCACAGTAAGATATCATCTTACACCTGTAAGAATGGTTAAAATAAAAAGGAAATAGCAAATGTTGATGAGTAGGTGGAGAGAAAAGAACTCTCTGTTCACTATTAGTGGGATTGTAAAATGGTAGAGCCACTGTAGAAAACAGTATGGACAGTAACCAAAAATTAAAAATAGAAAATCCATATGATTCATTACCTCCACTACTAAGTATTTACCCAAAGAAAACAAAAACACTAATTTGAAAGGATATATGTGAGCCTATGTTTATTGCAATTTTACTCAAATAGCCAAGCCATGGAAGCAACCTAACTGCCCATCGATAGATGAATGGATAAAGATGATTTGATACACACACACACACACACACACACAGAATATTATGCAGCTATAAAGAAAAATGAGATATTACCATTAGCAACAACATGGATGCAACTAAGTGGTATTATGCTAAGTGAAAAAAGTCAGAATGAAAAAGACAAATACCATATGATTTGACTCATATGTAGAATCTAAAAACAAAACAAATGAATAAACAAACAAAAAGTAGAATCAGACCTATAAATACACAGAACAAACTCATGGTTGCCATAGGGAAGGGGAATGGGGGATGAGAAAAATGTGTGAAGGGGAACAGGAAATACAGGCTTCAAGTCATGGAATGAAAAAAATCATGGGAACAAAAGCCAAAGCACAGAGAAGATAGTCAATGATATTGTAATAGCATTGTATGGTGACAGATGGTAGCCACACTTGTGGTGAACACAGCATAACATATAGAGATCTTAAATCACTGTGCTATCCACATGAAGCTAATGTGACACTGTGTCAACTACACTCAAATAATTTTTTAAAGTAAATTTCAAATAGAAAGGTCCAGTATGTAAAATACACAAAGAACTTTAAAAATGTAAGAAAAAATGTTTTTTAAATAGGCAAAGGCCCGAAGAGCCACCTTACCAATAAGATACACAGATGACAAGTAAATATATCGAACAGATGTTCAACACCATATGTCATCAAGAAATGCAAAGTAAAACAATGAGATTCTATTGCATAAATGAGACACTATGGTATGTCATCAAGAAACTCAAGTTAAAACAATAATGAGACATCTATTAGAGGGACCAAAATCCAGAACACTGACAATGCCAAATGATAACAAAGTTGCAGGGAAACAGGAATTCTCACCCATTGCCAGTGGGAAGGCAAAATGGTACAGCCACTTTGGAAGACAGGTTGGCCATTTCTTACAAAACTAAACATACTCTTACCATATGATCCAGCAATCACACTCCTTGGTATTTAGTTAAATGAGTTAAAAACATACATCTACACAAAAATATGCCAATAAATGTTTATAGCAGCTTTACTCATCATGGCCTAAACTTGGAAGCAACCAAGATGTCCTTCATAAGCAAATGGATCAACAAAAAGTGGTACATCTAGACAATGGAATGTTACTCAGCACTAAAAGAAATGAGCTATTAAGCCATGGGAAGAGATGAAGGGGACTTAAATGCTGATTACTAACTGGAAGAAGCTAATCTAGAAAAACTACATACCTAACTACTCTGTGATTTCAACTATATGACATTTTGGAGAAGGCAAAACTATGAAGACAGTAAAACAGTGGTTGACAAGGATTGAGGGCTAGGGGATGAAGGCATGAATAGATGGAACACAGAGAATTTTTAGGGCAGTGAAAATTATTCTATATGATACTGTAATGATGAATACATGTCATCATATATTAGGCCAAGCCCATAGAATATAAAACACAAGAGTGATTCCTAATATAAACTACAAACTTTAGTTACTAATAATGCATAATACCGGATTATCAATTATTAACAAATTTATCACACTAATGAAAAATGTTAAAAATAAGAAAAATTAGGATGTGAAGGAGTAGCTAGAATGTTGTCTTTTTCACTCAATTTTTTTTTCTGTAAACCTGAACTGAAGTCTATTAAATCAAGCAGGGCAGAGAATGGTTGTCACTTAATTGAACAAACGGACACAAGTTGGAAAAGTGACTGACAATTATGCCTATACTGCTTTTCTAGATTCTTTTTCATTATGATTTCACTTTTTATGCTGTAAAGCAGAATAAAATCAAATATCTAGAGAAATTTACTTTAATGATTGTAGTAAAAAAACTTTCACTCCAAAGTCAGAATCTTCTCTTTAGAACTGAATAGCTCGTTTTATAATGGATTTAAACATAGTTTCATTCAAAGAGAAACAAGTTGAGGGATACGTTAACCAATTTCTCCACCAAACTCCGTATTATGACAGCATTTGTGAGGCATTGCAATTTCGGATTAAGACCTATTTTTAGGACTCTGTGGACTTACCGTCAAATATGAAAATTTAAGACATTAAAGTCCAGTCTATGTTTCATCTACTGTCCTTTACAGTTACCAAAAGGTCAATTTATTGTGTTTCCTTTTCCTCTTTTTTCATATTATCTTGCACTTCAGCTTAATACAAATATTAGCTAACGTTCGTATTTTACTTTGCTTGAAAAAGTAAAATACACTGAGACTGGACCATTACAGTTACTGAAGAAAAGCTGCAAAATGCACACAAAGGACAGAAGTATCAGCAATTATTCAGGGAAAAAGATAGGATTTGAACTTTTTATTGCATAAAAAGGCAAGTGGAAAGGGAAATTGTTTCTTTCCACTATATGTGAGTAATTGCATTAAAAACTTAAGAAAGGCCCTTTAAGTAAGTAGTTTCCTTGTGTTTTTAATGTCAGAAATAGTGTATAACTTGTTTAAATTAGATGTCATCTCCCTGCATTCCAAAGTTCAAAAGTAAGTCCAATTTCAACTGCTAGAGGCACACTGATTTCTAATATATTACATTTAGAAAAAAGTGGAAATTTGATGATATAGAGAGGGGCCCACCAACTATGAGCCCACAGACTAAATTTGGTTTATGGCTAATTTTGTATACCTCATGGCTAAAAATGGTTTTCACAAATTTAAAGTTTTAAGGAGGAGGAGGAAGAGAAGGAAGTAAAGAGAGAGAGAATAAATATGGCTAGCAAACCCTAAAATATTTACTGTATAGTCTTTCACAGAAAAAGTTTGTGAATCCTAACAAAACATTGCATATCTTGCCAAAAAATGACTACTCCTTTGCAAACATTTCAGAATTGAGACATGCATATTTTTCTTCTATTAAGTATGGTATGTCTCCCATAAGATGTGTCATTAACATGCTCTTAGCCAATCCAGAAAACACATTGGAATAGAACTACATCATAAGTACAATTTCATGTACTGATTTTTTTTAATGTTTATTCATTTTGGAGAGACAGAGATAGAGCGTGAGTGGGGGAGGGGCAGAGAGTGAGGGAGACACAGAATCTGAAAAGGCTCCAGGCTCTGAACTGTCAGCACAGAGCCCGACATGGGGATCTAAATCACAGACCGTGAGATCATGACCTGAGCTGAAGTCAGACACCCAACTTACTGAGCCACCCAGGTGCCCCTACAATTTCATATTCTATTTGAATCTTTATCCTTTACTCATATTTACTTATTAGGATAGATATATCACTGTGCATTGTAATACTTTAGTTCTTTAGCATAGCTAACATGTTTTCTCCTTATATGTGTTCTGAAATGAAATGTTTAAATGTTGAGATTTAGGTATGTGGGGAGGACAATGAAGGAAGAAATGAACTACACTTCTGCAACAGGAATCTGACCTCTAATTGTTTCTTGAATCCATTATTTGTCTTATTTTTTTCCATTTTTTGCACAAATGAGAATGTCTAGTTTTACAAAGGGGACTACTAATCTTAGGATAAAAATTTTAATTTGGGGAGGGATGACTGAATGTAGACACTATGATTTAGAGATTATATATCAATTTTGTCAAATAATCTTTTTGATGAAATTGGGTGATACACAGTACACACGCACGCACATGCGCGCGCGCACACACACACACACACACACACACACCTCCATATATATGGATAAAGCTACTGACATAGATCCTACCTGATACATCATGTACCTTCACTCTGAAACTCTTTCTCAAGGACAAGTTATTTGTTTACACTTTGCTTATGTCTGTTTACAAATGATTTAGCCTACAAAAGTAATTAAACACGAGAACACATTATACATAAAATTCAGACTACAAATGAAAGTTCAACTTCAACAATAACTATAGCAATAACAAATATAATTTGTAATGAATTTAAATATCTTTCAGAAGCATTAGCTCTGGAATGTGAAGAAAAACCAGAATTTATTTTTTTCCAGTGGTTTGTCACAGCAGTGTTTTCCAGTACCCTATGTGTTCAACATTGACACCAAAAGTTAGATGACAAAACTAACTATTTTGTTGATAAAGGGAACACTTCAACCAAGGACACCAAAACTAAATCTTCATTTCTGTTTGTTTGTTTTTAAGGTGATGTAACTTTTAAGGGAAGAAAAGAAACACTTTCCATCAGTCCATGTTGAGTCAACATTTCAATCTAGGTCAAAGCATAAGTCATCAACATCATGCCTTTGAAGCTTTATATCAGGTGACATGTAAAATCAGTATCATCAAAAGTGACTTCTGAGGAGCTATGGGTAAAAGGAACATATAAATTCTTCTCAGGCAAATTCATAAGCAAAATGGGAAAGAATATCTATGTATATCCAAGAAAAGTAGCTATTATAAATCAACAGAACCCAAAACAGAAGACTCACCAAACATATCAAAGAAAGAGAAGTAAGGAATAGGCATACATGGTGAATGGCACAAAGATATTAAGGAAAAAAAGGATCCCAAGACAGTGCTATTATTTCAGCAAAACATAAATTGACACACCAAACTGTAAAATATGACTTGAAATCAATCCAGAAGGCAAGTAGAAACAAATACAAGACACTAGTTTTTTTTGATAATTAGTATTTTAAATATAAAAATTAAAAAAGACTATCACTGTGTAAATTATTTCTCATTCCAATCCTCATGTTGAACTATTCCAAACTAAACATTAATCATTTTAAGAATAACAATAGAGGCTATAAATACTATATGGAAATAAATATCCTTATAGATGTTGAGCACACATTAATCTTAAATGGTAAGGGTTATATCTGAAGGTATTTGTAGACAGTTAAAATTTATTTTCATAACATAACTTAGTAGTTAAGCAGTATAATGGATAAATTGAGATTCGAATTAGAAAACATGTTATTTTCAAAATAGAAGAACTTGTTTAATTATTTGAGTATAAATATTATTATATCTCAGAAGAACAGTATGAAATTTCAGGCCTCATTGAGAGGCCACACTCTAGTAAGGGTGATAGATCAGTATGGTAATTATCATACAACATGGGGTGCTACATGGAGGGTCCCAGCAGGGAAAGCCATACTCTATGTGAAGAACCATGGAAACCAGACAGAAGAACATATTTTAGCTGCACTGAATTATAGATTTGCATGGGGTTTGGGCAAAACCTCCTGGATGTGCATAAATAATGAAGGTATAAAAAAGTCAAAGTGTCAGAAAAATGTTTCAGTATCATCAGAGTCATGATTGCCATTCTATTCATCAGGAGAGTTAAAAAGAAGAAAGAAAAATAATGGCTTACTCTATACTTATTAAACCACAATCTTCAGGACTTGAATTCACAAATCTAAGTTAGAAAACACACACACACACACACACACACACACACACACACACACACACACAAACACACACACAACACGGGTGTTCCTTATTTTGACAACCTACATATTTTACATAGTGAGAAGATTAATAAAATTTCACTAAAACTAACACCTAGGTCCTGATCCCATTCACTCCTTTATCACTTTGTACAAACTTCCCTTTGCCAAGGTTATTTCGGGTCTTCACTCATTAATACCAATGGACAATGTTAATCTCTCATCCATATTGGATTCCTTTCATTCTGGCTGTGCATATGCCCAAAGTAGTCTCTTTCCTCATCTATGATTTTCTCTTCCCCCTTCAGAATGCTTTAATGACTTCTTCTTTCTCTAATACTCACTTTAAATAGACTGAAGTGTTTGGCCCTACCTTAAATATCCAGACAGACCTGACGTCATCCTCCTATTTGCTTTCTTTGTTCAAACTGTATTAGCCTTCTCTTAGTTCCTCAGACACAGAACACAGAACACATCTTGTATGATCCATTGAATGGTCTGATGATGATACTTTCTTTTTGCCACAAAAGTCTTCACTGATCATGCTGATAATGAAATTGTTGTTTTAAAGTCTTACCATCTATTATACCCACACTTAAATTTTCCACAGTGTACGCTGTACTTGGCATAATTTTAATTTCCAAAATTATGTCCTCTTGCTTATCAACGCTCTCTTTTTACAGTTTCATCTACACCAAAAATCAGCAAAATGTTTTGTAAAGAACAGAAAGTAAACAAGATAGGCTTTGTGAGCCAAGAGGAAAAACTGAGCAACTGTCCTTATCACAAGACAGTCTTTCTTTTGTATAGTTTATATTTTACATTTAAAAATGTAAAAAATATTTATAGTCCATGCCAAATCAGGCAGCAGAACGGATTTGGTTCATGGGCAGTAGTTTATCAATGCTTGACCTAGATACATGACATTAAACATGATCTATAGGCCTATGATTTTCATACTCACATCTCTATCCAAGTCATCTTCTTGTTGCCTACTGGATATATTCATTTGAATTCTAAAATACACCTCAATTTAATGTAGGGGGGAAAAGTAAAATAAATAACATGCATGACTCCATGTACACATCTGTCACTTAGAGTCTATCCCATGTTATCAAACCTCCCCAATCTCAATAAAAGATTGTAACCATGTACCTACATTTAAATGCTTGATGTAATTTTTGATCAGTAAGTTCCACTGGGTCTATCTTAAAAACAACTTCAAAATTCAACCAATTTTACAACTTTATTGCTACAACTTTAGGCAACATAATTGTTACAATAACAATCCCAACCTCCATCATCCTTCCCCTGAACAAGTGTAATGGTCAACTAAATAATTCCTGTTCCCCCACCACTGTATTCCTCACCAATAATATACCTTTCATACTACAGGTGGAAGGAGCGGTGTTAAGAGTAAATCTAATCGTATCACCATCTTTATTAAAGCTTTCAATTGATTTGTTTTTTATCTCAACATTGACTACAAAATCCTCATCCCTTACAGCTCTTCATCTCATGTCTCTCCCATACCCTTCCTTTATTCCAGCCAAACTGGCCAGTGCTACACAAAACTATTAGGCTGATTTCTGTTCTAGAACTTTTATATTTGCTATTCCTTCTGATTGGAACACCTGGGGTCAGCGAAGTACATGAGTTTGTCTTTTCATTCCAATCTCAAAGGAAGCATCACCTCCTCAAAGAGAAAATTCTCTGACCTTCCCATAGCTGAATCACTGCCTCTCCACATGCCAGTTGTACTCAACTACACCATCATATTTCATCTTCTTCATAGCAGTATACTTCATAGCCCTCCATAACATTGATTAGGTGGCATATTTGGGTGCCTTTCTCCCTGTCCCTTTCTACTACAATAATGTAGTGGTTATAAAACCACTTGAGTCTCTGCCTTCATTGCTATATCCCCAGTGACTGGCATGTAGTAGGTACTCTATTCTGATCGCCTTGTTGACCACTATGCATATATTAATCTTTTTGGCTAATTTTTTTTACACTATTTCTCTTCTACCCCTCTGTACTCTTCTCTCTTATTTATCTTCTGGTTTTCTACTCATCTTTAAATTTTATATTATTCTGTGGCCTCAGAATTTCCCCATTATATTGTGAAGCTTAATTTCCTCAAAAAAAAAAAAAAAAAAAAAAAAAAAAACAAGCAAACACTATTTTGGCAAGAAAGCCAGAAGGTAAGACAGAATACAGTAAATGTTTGTTTGGTATAAGTATACACATCATTACCAGGAAGACAATTCCACCAAGAAACAAATAAACAAAAGCACTTCCGGTTATTCCTGGTTCCCAGATTTGAATCCAGTAAGTTTTTTTCACTTTTAAGCATCCTTGACCATAGAGATGAAAGACATCTACTTAGAGCCAAAACTTATTATCACTGTCTACATTTAGATTCCAGAAATACAACTTAATATGGTATCAATTTATGTGATAGTAATTCAGGAGCAGTTTTATCAACATCTTCCAACAGAACAAATGTCTTTTCTAATTAGCATCTTCAATTAAGTACCTAAATCTAATGAAGAATAAGTTATACATTATGCTAAATTTTCATTGGCTCGCTATCCTAGAAAGCTTTCAAATTAATTAAAAACAAGATATTCAGTAATGGAAAAGAGAAAGAGATAAAAGCCTGTTTTAATCAATTTAAATTAGAATTTAACATTACTTTAATACACTAGTTTGTACTTGACTGCAAGAATAATAAAGCAAAATTATTGAGTCTTAAGTAGCGACCACTGTATAATCTGAAAAGTCAAAATGGATTACCAAAAAGAAATTTAAAAATCCTTCAATAGCTTCCCACTTCACTCCAAACAAAAGCCAAAGTCATTAAAATGGCAAGTGGGACTCTACATAGTCTATATCCCTTCCTCTCTGTTCTGTTACCTCTCAGATCTCCTACCAACCCCACCACATGTGCTTTGCTCTAGACACATTCGTTTCTTTGTTGTTCTAAAAAACACCAGGCATGACCTTGTTCAAGATTTACACACATACTGCTCTGTGTGGCTCAGGCCCTAACTACCTTGGGCTTTCAATCGCCATCTTCTTCATGAGGTCATCCCAGACTATCCAATTGAAAACTGTCTTCTCAGAATTCCCTGCTCCCCATCACTGCATTCTTTTTCACCATCAACCCGACCATACTTAACATAGTTATGTTGTTCATTGTCTGTCATCCCTCTCCCTCCATGGAGGGAATGCAAGCTCCAGATGGCAGGATTGCTTGTCAATTTTCTTAACTACTTTATCACTAGCATCCAGAATAGTTCCTGGTTCAAGGTAAATACTTTATAAGCTTCTGTTGAGTAGATACCTATATAGTCTGAGCCATCAAGGAGCTTATAAATAAGGAAAAGACACAAATGAACAATTATAGTGCATATCGAGAAATATTGATAGGGTTGTCATGGGGATCTTTGAAAACTATAGAGATCAACATCAAAAAAATAGTGTGGAATCTGGGCAGAGACAGAGCAGGGGATATCTGAGTTAAGGGACAAAAGGAAGATAGGCAGCTAAAGAAAAAAGAGAAAGGAAGATCTAGAAAATGAGAATTAGAAGTTACTGCAGGAAATATAACTTTAAAAAAATCATCATAAGAACAAAAGCATAATACACATTGCATCTCAATTTTTATGTCACACACAATTAACTATAAAAACTAAAAATAGTTTACGCTTTGATAAAACTATGGTTAATAAATAGATCAATATGTGACATGACCAAATAGAAATCTCAGTGCTTCCTAACTTTTGAGAAAAAGGGAAGAAAGTTGTTGATGCATGAGGCACATGTCCGTTAAAAGACCAGCACTAGCTTGTGAACATTGTGTACAGCCTTCATAATGGAAAGGTGCCAGATTAATTTTTTTGAAGTCTCTTGAAATCTAAGTTGGCAACTCTGAAAATCATGTGTAATTCATGAGCTTTTAAAGGAAACATAATAAGTGACAGAGAAGTGATTTTCAAGTGCCGAGGTATATATGGCATTATAGGTTGAAGAGGTAGAAAGAAACAAACAGAATTAAGAGTAAGCAGTAATTTCTGCCAAAAGCCAGGACATACAGTCTCATACATGTGACTATTTTGCATTTCTTGACTCCACTGTCTAGGCTCTTTAGTTTGTTTGTTCTGGAGTTTGTACACACACACACACACACACACACACACACACAAACTTAACTTGCATTAAAAGCACAATTTAACACTTCATACCATGAGACTATAAAGTTAGGTGGAGTAGGCTAAGTGCCTTCCTGAGGAAGGAGACAAATTAATCAGTTACTTACCACTTTATTTCTATTTTTTGGTAGGTAAAGTACCACTAAAATTTCACTAAAATTAATTTTTTTGATTTACATTACATTTTAATTTTATTAGCACATTTCAGAATACTTTATATATTTCTAATACCTGCTTCTATCACTTCCTCTCTTTTTTCCCCTATTTATACCATTTCTATTCCTCTTTCTATATCTTCAGCTATTATGGCCTCTTTATTCTAAATTTAACACACCCACCCACACACACATGCACACACATGCACGCACACGTGGCTGGGAAGAGAAATGAGGCTAGTATATCCCATAGAAGATAATGACCAATAAACCTACATTTTCCTGAAGTTAAATTCCATAACAAATTCCAAACACAACAAAATCTCCAAATTAAATTTTAATTCTAAACCAAGTGCCCTCACAGTCCCCAAACACGTAAAAACAGAGCATTAAAGCTCAATAAAAAATGCTAAGATCACTTGGAACAGTGTTCAAAATATTTTTTTCCTAAATAAATTCAGTTTTTAGAGATTAGAAGAACCCTCATTAAAATGAGATTTTCCTTACAAAACAAATTACATAAAATAAATGGTAAATAAAACCCACACTATTATGTTGCATGATTAGGGTATTTTGTAGAATATTGTGAATGAATGCCACTTAAAGATTAGATAATACTATATAATTTTAGGAGAAAGTGGTATCAATTACCATGTTCTTCTCCCATAAAAAATGAAATATTCTACAACTAAACCCTATTTTTTCCTATGGCAATGGCTTTGATGATTAGGAAATCACCTTAAAACACTGTAACAAAATACCATACAATTATTTCATTTTAAATAATCAAATTTAAGTTGTGAAGAGAAATCCCTTTATGTACAAAAAAAGTATATTTTTAAGAGAGCATTCCACAACAAGTCTTTATAATTAGATATTTATGGCATCACCTTCCTTACTTCACAGGCTCCCAAGCAGATTGCATAAAATAACATGCATTGACATCTTTTAGGAATATAACCTTCAGATGTCTGGAAAGAATTTAAAATGCATAGTTTTCTCAGAAATCTTAATTTTGAGGGCAAAATCTCAATAAATGTTATTCTCTTTCAAGTAAATCCATTTGTGTTCTTAAATAACTACTTTGTTTACCATATGATATGAATTTTTAATCTAGGGAAAGGTGTATAGCATGAAATGTCTAAGAATGGCTAGCTTTTTGTTGTTAATTTCAAGAAGCTGTTAGAATTTAAATGTTGCTGGGGTGGGTATTTATGGGAGTTTTAAGTATTGGATTTGCATTTATATATTAAGAAGTTTAAATCAAAAACTAAAACTGGACATAAATAATTCTGCTACAGACCAACTTATACACATACACACATATATATTCTTAACTAGCACAAAGGAAAACTCTTTACATTTGATAAGGAATGCCAAAAACATTAAGCCTTCTATTGGATAGCAGAGTTCAATTTCACCACTACTTAGCTTGATGATATTTTAAGGTCAGGTCTCTTGGCATACACAACTAATCATCATTCAATACTGACTGCCAAATGTTTGAGCTCACTTCTCTTAAAACAGTATTCAATTATAAGATGAGAACAATTTATCTAAGCAACCTGGAAAAACATAAACTCTGGAGGCATTAATGTCCTTCAAGGTGATTATTTCTCACTCGTAATGATTCTAAGATATTAAAACTCATAGATCATGTGATCTGATATACTCTAATTGAAAAGCGGTAGCTATAAATCTTCACTCAAAAATGGATACTATCTTCATTTACTGACAGAAGTATACAATCACTTAAATTTCTTTTTATGAATGAAACAAAAAAATGAGGGGAAAAATAATGCCTTTGGCACACACTGGGAAAATATTTCAATGGAGAGAGGGAAAAAGAAAAAGAGATGGGAGAGAAAACTCTATCCTTCCATCCACCTATCCATCTACCCATCCATCCTTAACAACTTGCAAAATAGGACAACCAAATGATTTATTTTTTAAAATTTTGCCCTGTATCTCAAATAGCATTTTACAAGGGAGATCATGAAACTAAAAATCATAATTGCTGAATGTTATCAGATTTTTTGAATGCTTAATGTCTAACCCAAAATCTGGTCATGAAAGAAACAGAAATCAATCTGCCCTCAAAGTTTAAGTTTGCTACATGATCTCCACTGGCTTCTTCAAAATTTCAAACTTTCTTACATATAGTATCAGAGATGGAATTTCAGCATATAAATAATCATGGAAACTAAATTGATTAAAATGCTCTGTATATTCATGATAATAAAATATTACTATATTTAAAACCTATATTGCTTACAAAAATCAGGAAAATGGCACTAATTCAAAAACTATGACAAACTTGTTTTTGGAAACAGAGTGGCGTACACACTCCATTCTTCTTATTATTATTCTTATTATGTACCAGAAAAAAATAGCACTCCTTTATTAAAGCCATTAAGATAGGAATATATTTTTAAGGTCTGTCAAACAATATTTCTGAATGTTTTGTTTTTAAAGTCAAAATCATATCTTTACTTTTAACAAGAATTCACCTTGTTAATCATATCTTTACTTTCAACAAGAATTCCAAACTGCTTCATCCTGCCTTTATATTCGCATGCATCTCAGTGGCTTTTATTAAATTTTTATATAAATTACACCTTTACCTTAATATACATCTCATATCATTACTTGAACATATTGTCATAGAAAGAAAGAAACTAAATTGTTGAGCTCAGAATTAATTTCTTAGCTCTAAACACAGTAACTGCTGCCTATACCTCCTAGAATTCTGTAAATAAGTTGGGCTCCGTGATGTCTCTGTACAGTCCCTCTGGGCAGTCAGCTTTCCCCTGGCCAAAACTGTTATGTTTTATACCTATACATATTAGATGTCAGTTCAGTTTTATCTAGATTGTCCCTAAAAGTAAATGTAGTGTGTTTGGAAATGTGTATGTTCACAACTATCTGTGGTAGTGTTTTTTTTTTAATTTTTTAATAAACATCTTATTTTAGAATACTTTTAGATTTACAGAAAATTTATAAAGATAGTTCATAAAGCTCCCACACACCTGACACTCAATTTCTAGTACTAACATCTGTGATAGTTCTTTTAAAGACAAAATAAACCTGAACAATTATGTTACTTGCTTCATTTTCTTTTTTAAAAATCACATAAATTCCACTTTATCTTAAGGATTGGCTTTATTTTCATTTACTAAGGAGTTTCTAATGCAAGAACCACCTGAGTAGCATAGAAGAGGGCAGAGTGCAAGACAGGGAATGCTACTCCAAGGATATGCACCGGTTATTCTGTAAGTCAGAAGTCAGGAAAACAGATGAGTCAAGCAGATGCTTTTCTTGAGAGATATGAAAACTTGAAAAGGGACAACTACCTGACTGGAGCCCATACTCCACTCCTTCCTTCTTACCTGAACATGATGCCCCTAGAGAGATCACCAGCCAACATTCTTACTTAGAATTTAGGATGCATTTCCTATGGCATGTTTGTTGTAAGTGGTGATTGCACACAGTTGAATTAATACTGATTATGATGCTTTATGTACATTCTAGTATATATACATTTTTGTCTTCTGTCCCCACAACTTAATTACTATTTCTAACATGGCTTTTATGGGGAAAGAACATCCAAGTTTCCCAATGGCTTACAAATCATTAGCATATAATCTAATGATAAATATGGAGAGCTTGTATGTAAATGCAATGTAATTTTGCTCTCATCTCTTAAAGAAACTTTAACTTAAAATAATTTTATTACTTTTTGCACACATATTTGCTATAAGAATCATACTTCATTGATGTGTTATCACACCTCTGGAAGTCCCAAAGATCAAAGTTTAAGACAAAGCTATAAACTCAATGTAGAGAAAACTTCATTTATATATTTTACTGTATTATTTCTTACCAATAGTAAAATACCATGAAATTTTTATTTAAAAATATATCCAGTAATATAAAGTTTTCATTTTAAAACTTTTATCTTTAAATTCTGTGTAATTGCATGTCCAAAGATGAAAAAAATTAGTATTTAATGAGCTTTATTGATCTAAATGATACTATGCTGCTTGGGTTGTATTTGAAATCATAAGATTTCTTATGATGCCTATGAAACTTCCTTCATTTAATCTAGCTACCTAAAGGAAGCAAAAAATCCCTTAATCATAAAATTAAAGCATTCCATTATGCTTTCTATTAAGTTGTTTTGCCCCATGAATCACTGTCTATTTTAATTTATTCTTTTAAAAAGAAACTAAATTACTTAACTTGCATTTATCATCACAAGCTTCAGTATAGCTAAGCATGGGATTGATTTCAGGGAGTGTTTTTTACACATTATGGTCACTATCAAGAAAAAGAATATCTAAGCAATCAATGTTGAAGAAAGAATAAAAGGCTTGGACAAATAAAAGAGATGATACTTACTTTCCCTCTAACATTTTAAATATCCAATAAGCTATTACCCATTAAGAAAAGCCATAATCCCTGGAAATGATCACCTTTGAAAGGGTTTTGGCAGTCTTGTGTAATACTAAATGTACTGTTGGATCACTATTGCAGAAAAACAGTTGTCCTGCTGCATTTTAGTGATCTGACACATTGCCAGAGGAATAAACAACTCTTTTAGCCAACAGAAATGTGATGTAGCTGCTGCCTACACATTCTTGTTTTAGATCTTTGGTGAAAAAAAAAAATACTATGTGTATTAAATACGATTTCCTTCCATTATTTTTATCAAAAAATAAAAACAAAATGAGAACTAAATTATATTCTTAATGGCATAAAAGAAACACTCTAAAATCAAAACCTATTTCATTATTAAAACTTATTGTCTGTCTGTATGTATGTATATACCTATTATCACACAAAGACGCATACATGCATTTCTATTTTTGAATACCATCATTCTATTTCACTTCAAAAATTAATTAAATGCAATTACATATGGTAAGCAAACAATGTCCTTTTTGAATCATCTTTTTGAAAGATTTATAAATTTACTTTCATGTACACAATATTTATTATTTTGGAAACCGAAGGACTAACAAAAGCTCAACAACTCTACTCCGATTATACAACACCACTATACACTTTCAATTCCATCTAGGGTAATATACCTGCCTGTATACCTTTCCTGCTCATAGATTTCAAGTCTTAACAAAAGTAGAAACAATGTCAAAATGGATTCTCTTCCAAGGGAAAAGAATGTCATGGGAGTCAGGACTTTTTTCACATAAAACATTAAATTACAATTTGTGTCTGAGCAGCAACACACCTCCAAAAATAATACAACATTTATCACAAAACACATATCATAGACACTAGTTTTGGCATAAACCACTCCACACAGCTACTGTCAAATCAGTACACTGAAAAACCTTATTAGAAATTCTATGGTCCTTTCTTACTCTGTGAATGACACTTCAGGGCACCACAACCTCAGGACTCTGCTCCACCGCTAATTTCTTCCAAATACATTTGGCAAAGCAATGAGAAACATCAAATTTTTCACTTAATTTCTGAAGAACATCACACCCTTCAGAGAATATGTTCTTGAAATTTAAAAATTAAAACAAAAACCACTTACGGAAAGGCACAGAGATCCAAAAACTTCTCTTAAAAAGTATAAAACCTTCAATTAATACATTCTTGTAAAGTTACACATACACACACACGCATATGTGCACACACAAACACACACACACACACACACACAAACATTTCTGTATCTCTAAAATCTACTACAACAGAATAAAGCCAATTTTTTAGCAGTCGCTTCAAATGTGATAACAACAACTGACACCTAATTCTAGCTCAACTTAACTAATTTGGAAGTATTATAACACACTTTAACAAAAACCTTGGAGAAAGACTGCAACAAATACTTAAAACATCAAACTAAAGCTTCACATAACTTCAAAGTAAAGTGAAACTCATATCCAGCTCTCAAAATATTAAAACATGCTCTCGCCTACCTTGACCTTGACCATTCCCCTGCTGACTCCAAAAGATCACGGTCATCATAAGCAGTTTCAGAGTCCACGTCCACATCCTTCTGGTAACACTTCCTTGTCTTCTGGCCATTGCATTTTAAACTGCATATTCAGTGGGATGGGTGTGAAAAGTATAATAAATTACAACCTTAAAAATGTATTACCATTCAAATCCCATATCTAATATGCAATGTGTATTTAAAAACTATCATGCTCAGATGGAAATATATTTGAAAATCACGTATCTCTTTGGGATTCTCATAATGATGATTAATATGAGAACTCGTTCATCCTCAGCCTCATATTTCAAACATGTATCTAAATGATATTTTCCAATGGCACTTTGCAAAATAAGCCATTAAACCTGTGAATACTTAAAAAGTATTACCAAAATATCTACTGGAAATCAGTCAGCAAAAAATTGTACATGGACACTAGTTATAACTTGGTATTTGAGGTAAATAGATACACCATGTCATCTTTATGCACACATACAAAAATGACTTTTCAACACATTTATGTAAATTTGACCTAAATATCTCCTAAAATATTATTGAATTTTGAATTTAATGGTATTCTAGTTATATCAGTAACTTTAACTACATAAAGAGATTAATCATGTCCACAAAACTAATCTTTTATACTTAAAATTGAGAGTAACATTATAGAAGCCACAATACATTTGCAATTCCAATTTCAGATATCTGTATATAAACCAGGCACTCTCATATACTCTGATAAAATATGATATATCACATAAAATAAAATGTACTTGAATGCTTGTTTTCACACTGGTTAATAGTGAAAAATTAAAATGCTCAAGTGTCTACCAAATAGATTTTATTCTTATAACTGAATGATGTATAGTAACTAAAATGAATAAACTAAACCACATGTATCAACATGAATAAATGTCAAAAATAAAAAGTTGAACAAAATTAGTCAAGTTGCAAAATAATAGGTTCAATACTATATACTATATATTTTCTATGCAATATAAAATTGTTGAAATCATATATTTTTGTATATGTATAAATATTTACTTCAACATGATAATACATAAGAATGGTAAACACCTCCAAATCCCAAATTAGTAAATTACAAGATTACAATTTAAATAGGTATCCAAAGGAAACTTCACTCAAAGATTACCCCAAATCCCAATTTTTCCAAAGTTGACAAAGTATACAGTTAAGGCAAGTAAATTTAAAGATTTTCAGAATAAACCCTCTATTCAAAATGCTACATAGTTATAATTCTAGCAGACTTGGAAGGAAATCTAGGCACCCAGAACTTTTTCTTCTCCCTTTCTCCCACATCAAGAAAGAAGGGTATTTAATTATTCATTTTGTATTACTTCATCCTCACAATATCAGAAATAAAGGGAAATTGAAGGACCATCTAACTCATCCTCCTCATTTTAATTTTTTTAATGTTTATTCATTTTTAGGAGAGATAGAGACAGAGCACGGGTGGGGGGATCATGCTCCTCATTTTAAAAGAGCAAACAGTCCAAGAAGCCTGCAATGACATCTCCAAGCTCAAGTGTAACAATTCAATGATGACAGACGGTGATAGTGTTAGTACTAATAATATTCCTTGAAAATTTTTTGTATGCCAGGCTATCTTACTCTGCTAAAAACCTTGTATTTCTTGTCTCATGTAGTTCACTATGAACTAAGCAATTTCAAAAATCACCATTTCATAGCTGAGAAAACAGAGGCTTAGAGAAAAGACACATAATTCCCAAGTCATATTATTAGCAGCTATCATTGTTGTCACTTGAGCCAAAACACAGAGACTTCAGAGCCTATGTTTTGAACAACAGATTAGTAAGCAGAAATGTAGCTCTAACTATAGTCCATCAAGCATTCCAAAAAGAATACTGAGAGGAAAAGGAGATCTCCTGCATATAGTAACTCATGTATTCATTCCAAATAAACATCTTCAAATTGAAAATCATTAAAACACCAGTTGAATGATTACAGTTAATCTCTTAAAGTATAAACCCTTTCCAGAGAATTTGGGGTGTCCAGGACAAATCTCTACCCTCTGCCAACGCACATTAGCATTGCTAATAACTTTACATTGAAGAATAAGATGAGTAATAATAGAAAAAAGCAAAGGTGATGCTTGGTTATTTGCTTAGGGAGCAGGGTAGGAAATTGTTGCCAAAGACCAACCCTAGTGATGTGTGTGTGTGTGTGTGTGTGTGTGTGTGTGTGTACATGTACACATTCTTTTAGCCACTAACTTGTAGATCTTTGTCCTCTTGAATCACTGCATAACCATTTTTATCTGGTATCAGCAATGTCAAAATTCAGATTCGAATCACCCTTCAATGGATTGCTTTGGCAAATTTATTCTTATTTAATATTTCCTGAACTTCTGCTAGCCTACACACAGTACTCAATTTAAATGGTGCCTGTGGCAGTATTTGAAAAATCTAAAAACACTCTTCAGAAAGGATTGGCATATAAAACACCAGTTCCACTATATATTTTAGTAAAATTTTAAAGAACAGATGGCTTTCAAATTGTTATTGTAATCAAAATAAAATGTAACCTTCCTTTCTGAGTTGATGTTTATGGAAAACTAATATATTATAAATGCCAAGTTACTATGATGTGTTATCTATATACTATTCCTGCCATTCTATAAATATAAAAATCATAACTTTCTAAGAAACTTTTGTATAAATCAATAACTGTGCTCACATAACATAAAATGAATACTTCTTTTATTTCTATGAAAGAAAAACAAAATAACTAAGAAATAACATGCTAGATGAACCATCGTAAACAGTCCAAGAAGTAACACTGACCATAAGACATGCCATGGACTTCTCTAAATCTCTTTTTGTAACACTATTTTCATGCACTTGACAATAAAAAGTAGATGAACAATGTCAGTGTTAAGTACTTTTACTTGTGCCTGTTACTTTTTAAAGATTGGAATAAGTCCTAAAACATGGATAATTGGGTCCGTTGTGCTTTTCTGTCTCAAAATAGATTTGATATTCCTTAAGTGGAGAATAATTTAAGACTTCAGATTGGTAATGACTATATAAAACACCTGAATCAATCATCTTCCTATGACTTTCTTCATGTTGAAGGTCACCAAAGGAAAAAAAAATAGATGTTAGGAATGTATTATGTATGATTTCTTATTACATGTAATAAGAAAATTAGTTGGGTGTGCAAGGATTTTGGAGCAAACAGCACTATGGGATTGTGTCCTAGAGTATGAAGACTCCAAGGTATATTTACAAGGTGTCGCTGTGTCGGATGATGCCCACAATGGTACCACTTGTCTGAGGGAGGCTTCACACCTACGGTACCAACTAGGGAGGGCAGTCTTGAATTAAGGATCCTGGCTATAGAATACCTACTATCAACACTAGTGGAAGTTTCCATTACAGAACATCTCTGCATTATCTCTGCAACTTCTAAAATTCTTCTGCCCACTCCCAGTAGTTCCACTTCTCACATGGATTTTCTAGATGTTCTCTTCCACCCCAGCCAGCAGACCTGACCAGGCATCCTTGGTTGTATGTATGCATGAAACTGGTTCTTCAGTGAAATCTATTTCTGAATTCAGATAAGTAATACCCCCAGACTTGTCATTCCATTATCATCTCTAGGCTGTAGCTCCAGCCAGTTTCTTGTGTAAGATTTTACAGCAGCTTCTTCAAAGAAAAAAATCTCCTCTGGAACAGTTTTCTTGCAAGACCCTAACTTGGCAATTGAAGTGCTTCTCCATTGAGAGAGTTAGGCTGTGCCAAAAAGCCTCCAGGTTGATGCTTCTTTTGCTTAACTTCTCCATTAAAAGACAACCTCTCTGATCACCCTTTTAAAACTAGAGACCAAAGAACCAAATGAGATCAGGAAGTGACCATAGCTCACAGGTCATCAATTCTTCTTCTTAGCATATTATAGGAACACAATCTAAGCCAGAAAAACATAGAGCCCATTATAGTTCTTGAGTTCCAGTTATTAACATTGATTTTTTTCAATGGGAAATTTTTATTAGAAGCCATCACATGACTTACATTCAGTAATAACTTAGATTAAGATATATATTGGAGTCTCACTTTAACATTGTCCTTGAACTGGGTGCCAGACTCATTTTTAAAAGGGCCTTTTTTGACATTAGTAAATTCTTGTAGGTAGGATCTACCTCAGTCCAAAATACACCTGGTGTGTAGTGATGATGGCCAAAGTTCTGTATAATCCAAATTAATATTGCAATATGTGTAAATATAAATGTACATATAATAATATCAATACATTTATATTTATTTTATTTTTCAACAGTATAAAACTTTGAAGCTGAAAATATTACTGTAGGCCACCATGCTTTAGAATAAAAGCCCAGGCAGTGATAAGAAACTTAGATGCTGACCCCAGTTAATATCTTGACAAATTAATTAATCTTTTTAAGATTCAGTCTCTACATATGTGACAAATGAAAAAAATCTCTAAAATTCCTATAAGCTATAAAGTATTAAAATTATACTATGTCATTAATTCGAGAGACTGATAAATAGTTTGCATTTTAAAAAACCAAACATCTTGAAATATAACATAGTATGCAATTCTGTCCCAAAATGTGGTCCACAAATGTTCTACTTCAGAATAATCTAGGATACCTGGTAAAATGTATCGTCCTATGTGTCACTGTGGACACACTGAATCAGAATTTCTGGAGATGAAGCCTTGGAATACACATCATAATAAAGCCCCCAAATAGTTTTTAGTCATAAAGCTAGGAATGTGTGGTTTATACCATCCCACTTAAAATTATACATAGATTTAATAGAAATCCATAGTCTTTCTAATCTTAACGATAGAAACTCTATATTCAGACTGCCTTTTCAGAAAAACACAACATAAATAGTGACTAGTCATCTATGTCTAATTTTGAATAAATATGCCCAAGAGACCTAAAACAAGTTTAGTAGTAATGTTCCTATTGTTTGAGATCCCAAAGGAACCACAAGAGCCTAACATCTCTCCAGAGAGGCAGAGTGATCTTCCTAAACACGATGGAATTACTGAAGAAGCATAAGTCCATTCCTACATATCCTGACATCCTCTCAAGTGGACTTAAGGCTGAGTAATCTCCAGACCAGATTCCCTGACCTCATAAGGTAGGACAAGGAGACTCTGAGATGTGGAAATTAAGGGAAGTGAATAGTCTATGGACACCACCAGACACAGGAGATACCAATTGAAGAACTGATTAATTCACTCAACAGATATGTGTCAGATAGTATACTAGTTACCGAGCTACTGTAGTGAACAAGAACGCCAGAGTCCCTGCACTCATAGGGCTTGAATTCTACAGAGAAAGTCAAGTGTGGAAAACCCAATTAAAAGAAGAAAATAAATCATTGCAAAATATGTCCATATGCAATATCAAACCAAGAGCTGGATGACAATAGAGTCGGGTGGGTGGGGGGACATCTGACTTGAACCACTTCTTAAAGTGATAATATTTAAGCTTAGATCCAAAAACAACAAAAACTAGCTTTGCATACAATGGGGAGAGTCTCTTAGGAAATGAAACCAGAATTTTCAAGAACCCCGATATAAGGACGATCTTGGCATATAGAAGTAATTAAGAGCTATGAATCTCATTGGAGTGAAGCAGGAAGAAAGACTGATGTGATGTAACTGAAAGATAAGATATGAAACTATACAGAGCTATTATTGGTAATGGCATAGAAAGTGGGTTTTACTCCAAGTACATTGAAAGAGTAGGAAGAGATATGAACTGATAAACACTTTAAGATATCACTTTGGTTTCTATGTGGCTAATAAAGGATTGGGAGTTAAGAATAAAATTAGGTAGACTAATGAGGCAGGATAACAGAGATGTTAAGAAAGAACCAAATTTGGCTAGACTATACATTAGAAATAAAAATCAGTGGGAAAATTCTACATATATTTGGAAACAAAATATTTTTAAATGAATGTTGGATTGGGTATTGTGAGAATACAGAGTAAGAATACAAAAATTATCATTAGCTTCTGCCTTAGTTATCTGAATGGTTAGTGGTGCCATTTTCTGGGACATGTTTTCTCTCAAGTATCCATATGCTGCTGTCAAAGGAGGCAAGGACCTTCAGAGGTAATATCTGGGTCAGATTCTAAAATGGAAAATTACTAGCTCTTTAGTATAGAAATGGTGTTTAGAGCTTAGAGAGTGTGTATGTGTATGAAGAGCAGAGAGATTAGAATGAAACCCAAGGAAATATCAATATTTAGTAGTAATGAGTAGAGGCCTAGAAACACATTTTCCTATTAATGGTTGGGAAATGTACCTTAGGATATTTGCAAGGGAGTGCCACAGATGAACCATGATATGTGCACTCAAAATGGTGGAAAATGAAGACATCAGAGTACTGATGAATTGTGAAGAAACAACAAATGCTATGGTCTAGGATGAATGTCAGTGAAGATGAAGAATCTTAGGTGTGAGTTAATGAGTTATGAGCAAATGAATTAGAAGAGGAATGAAGTCCAGTTGGTGGAACATTTGCCATTAAGATCTTGGTGGTACAAGCACTGGTGTGCAAAAGATAGATTTGACCATGTATTGGTAACTAAAGTGGAGGAAGGAAATGAAAAAGAAATGGAGATAAGGATGTCAAGACGACAAGTGAACAGGGCACTTTGATGATCGAAGGATCATTTGGATGTTGAAGTCACTGAAAATGATACTAGGACTTAGCTGAAGTAGACTTTGAAAAAGGATGAAATAAAGCCTTAAATAAATGGCAACAGTGACCAAGAGATCGGTTTGTTATCAACAATACACAAAGAACATGACTAATATTTCCAAAGTGTTTTCGTTTCAAAGGAACAGTACAATTTGCAACAAGGAAAGAAATTAGAAGTATGAAAGCTATAATGAAGAACAAGAACAACTTCTGGCCATAAGGCATGTGGAGGGTGGGAAAAAAAAACAATGTCTATTTGCGAAGGCTACAGAGAAAGTTACCCTTTGGTGCCAACCAAGTTTTATTTTAAGAGAATTAAACAATTTAACAGTTTTAACAGTTTCCAGTAGCTTAGTATACTACATAAAATTAAGAGTTTACACAGAAGTATAAATCCCAACATCATATATCTCAAAATCTCCCAAACCAGGTAATTCCTTGTTTTTCTAAGCTTCTCCTTATACTACGAAAGTCACTTTGTCTTATTCAGTGAACAGTATTAGTGCACTAACACACACACACACACACACACACACACACACACACTCAAATGTACACATCTTATTTAGCTGCAGATCTCATTTTGAAGCTACATTCAAAGTAAATAAATAATTCCATAATCTTCAAGCATGGAGATTGAGGAAATGGAGCATGGCTTTTTATAAAAGAAGTTAACCTGAGTACAAGAAAACTGTAAGAGTATCTAACGTTGGAAGCTGACTTAGCTGAGTCACCTGTGCCACCAGCAAGGCATCTAAAAGTAAAACAGTGCTAGCAGAGTCTTATAAAGGAAGTAGAAGCCACCTAACTGAGGTTCAGCTCTTAAATGCCTGGTCAAGATATAGCACCTAGATGGGACTTCACAGGTTCCAATTTTATAAAGATGAATACTTGTTAAATTAACAGATCTATTTAAGGAGAAATAGGAAGATATACTGTCTATAGTATTGGATAGATGTAAAATGCTGTCTAGGAAAATAGCTTGCATCTTTGAATTGTTTCTTCTTTGACATAGTTAACTTAGAAATAAAAACCATGGGGTGCCTGAGTGGTTCAGTCAGTTAAGCATCCAACTTGGTTTCTGTTCGGGTCATGATCTCACAATTTTGTGAGCTCGAGATCCACATTGGGCTCTGTGCTAACAGTGAGGAGCCTGCTTAGAATTCTCTGTTTTCCTTGAGAAAAAGGAAGTGCCCTTCTCCCACTTGTGCTGTCTCTGTCTCTAAACAAACAAACAAACAAATAAACAAGCAAACTTAAAAAAATAAAAACTATGAAATTAGAAAAAAAAACTATGAGATGAGCGTGGGTGTATGCATGCGTGTGTGTGTGAGTGCATGTGTGTATGCATTCGCCATAGATCTTCAGCCATCACAGTATCTTCTAACTATGGAATTCAAATGAAACAAATACAGAGCAATTTACTTCAGGGCAAGCTACTATGAGTGAAAAAAATGAGAATTTGTTAAATCAATATAGAATGTCCTTGCTTTCCATAGTTCTGAGAGTGTATGGAAAAGTCCAAGTAATCAATCTCTCTGCTACATGCAGCCATCATGGCAGTCAAGAAATTCCACAAGAAACTCTTTACATGTGGATTTGGAAAAGAGAATAGAAAAAACTGTTTTGTTGTACTCAGTATTTTATGTACAACATACATTTTGTGCTACATGCTGGTGTTACATTGTGATTACCCATAACTCTATGTGAAAGAGGTAGTTTAATGAGCAATAGTCTTAAAGTTAATAAGCCTGACACTGGTTGGTTCAGTTACTAATTGGATAAATAACCTTTTACTAGTTATTTAACCTTTCTAAGATAAATTGAAGACGCTGGATTCCTCCTACAGGTGACACTTAAATTGATTTTAGTCAACTTATCCTGTTAAACAGTAAATTGTACAACACAGAACTTTTCTCTAGACTTTACAATTTCATAAGACCCCCTAAACTTGTCTTTCCCAACGTCAAGAAACACTGAGGAATAAAAATGGACTCCCTTCCAATTCAGCAGGAACTATCTGAACTAAATTTATGTAGCACTACTCATTTTTTAAAAAATACATACAACCAATCAGTGCATAAAGTTCTAAGTTCTTTAGAGGGCTTTGATACGGAATGTAGAGAAGATGGTCATCTACTGTCATTCCCATCTTCCAGCTGCCTTCAATATCTTGAAGTTTATTTACACTCAAAAATTAGAATCCTATCTGAGAGAGCTTACCTAAAAGAGAAATCAGGCTAATTTTTCAGTAAAAGTATTCTAGAATAATAAATGCATTTCTGCTCAAAGCACTGGGATTCTGGTAATGATCATTTTCCTAATGAGGCACAGGAATTGTGACTGTAAAAAGTTGGTGTATGATATCTGCCAAGTTCAAATGAGCTTCACTTTTATGGGCCTTCTACTAAGGTCAAGTATAATGACTCAAATTAGTGAACTTAAAAATTGTTTTAAAATGCTTGACGGAGACATTTCAGGTGATGATCTGAGATTTATTTCTGTTACGTTTGCTGCATTCAATGTGCTACCAAGATTTAATCAGATTAATCAACTACCATAAACTGTGAAACATACTGCTCCTTACAATCACCTTAAGAACTTTTAAACAGGTCAAACCTAGAAGATATGCTTTTAGTAACAATTTACTGGAGCGAATAAATTTTATTTAATTTAGTTGTTTTGAGATGTTTTTAACAAAGGAGACTTGGGAAATCAAGGCATAATTGTTTTATTTATTTATTTTTTTAAATGGAAACTTGACTTTCAACGTTTATTTATTTTGGGGACAGAGAGACAGAGCATGAACGGGGGAGGGGCAGAGAGAGAGGGAGACACAGAATCGGAAACAGGCTCCAGGCTCTGAGCCGTCAGCCCAGAGCCCAACGCGGGGCTCGAACTCACAGACTGCGAGATCGTGACCTGGCTGAAGTCGGACACCCAACCGACTGCGCCACCCAGGCGCCCCAAGGCATAATTGTTTTAAAGAAACCTTTTTGGGGGAGTTATTAAAATTATTAAATATAATTTCAACTTATGAATCTGATGCCATTAATCATAAACTACAGAAAGAGTAATTGTAAAACTTCATGAGAAGTAATATTTTTATAAAGTTGTATTATTAATTTCAACTGGATACATTCCATATTACTGGGAAATATTAAGAATATCATTCCTTGGCTAGCAAAGCTTTTATTCCCTGGAGGAACATCATGCTCCCTGCAGGCATAATGTTCAGCATATTTATCAGATTTGTCTTCTGGTTTCCTGTAAGCAGTTTATGAATGATAAAGGAAAAGAAAACAGAAAGGTGCACTACATTTAAAACTTTGATCAAAAGAATGTTCTTTGAGTTTTAAAACACGACTGGCTTAGTTTTGTGAACTATTTTCACAAGTTGGAGATGGGGAGCAAATACAACACTTCATAATCTTATTTTCTTTTAATCCTGTTGTTCTTGAAAACTTTCAGGTAGCACCAATTTTGCAACTTTGCTTCTCCTTAACAGCTTATCTATCACTATTGTAACACTTTTCATCTGTTTCCACCACTGGATTATGCCTTTATTACTTAACATAATGTCCTCTACATAACTAGTTGGTAAACATATTATTAGAATGGATAGTAGAAATTGGATTTTCAGTGGGATATCCTATTTCCCCCTATTCTGGTCTTCAATTCAAATCACTCAAGCTGTCTTTGCCATCCTAATCGTCATCAGAGGCATTGGTCCAAGTGACCTTGGTTTATAGTACTCAATCTAAAATTATTAATGACTTCATAGTGCTAGAAAGATTGTAGGATTATCCAACACAACCTTGAATGCACCATCCGAGCCTCACATAATCAAAAACATGTTTATTAGCTTTCAAAAGATACCCCCTTTTTAAACCTACATATCATTTGTATACGTAAATAAAACAGTTCATCTCTCTACATTCTCATTATCCTGACATGAAGGACTTTCTTAAGAAAATGAGTTCCCAATTCTTTCCTGAAATGCCCACTCAATTCTTCAGCAACCATCTATAGCTATATATATATATATATATATATATATATATATATATATATATATATATATGTATGTATTTAAACGTGTTAGTTTATTAACGTGTTAGTTATTTAAACGTTTAAACGTGTTAGTTTCTTATTGCTGCTATCACAAATTAACACAAACTCAGTGTCTTAAAACAACATAAGTTTATTTTCTAATGGTTCTAGACATCAGAAGTCCAAAACAAGTCTTCCTAGTGGGACTAAAATTAAGTCATCATCCAGGGCTATGTTACTTCTAGAGGCTCTTTTGGGAAGAACCATTCTAGAAGTTGAATGTATCTTTTGTCTCTATCCACAAAACTTACTACTCCAACCTCTCTTTCAGTCACTTCATCTCCTTCTAATGATTTTGTCCTCCATTTTATAGGGTCTCTGTGATTACACTGGACCTACACAAATAATGAAAGAAAATCTCTGCATTTTAAGGTCAGATGTTTAACAATTTTCATTTCACCTGCAACCTTAACTCCCCCTTGCTATGTAATACAACATATTCACAAATTCTGGGGATTAGGATGTAGATGTCATTGGGAAGACATTATTCATACCATACTCAGTAACTGGAAAAAGGTAAAATAAGGTATAATGCACTGCTCACTCTGGCAATGAAATTCTATATGATATAAAGATCTAGCACAAATTATTTTAAAAGGTTTTAGCTACTAGATTATTGATCAGTTTTAGTATATTCTAGAAAAATCTCATGTCCTTGATGTTAACCCATCACACACAAATAAATGGTCTTTTTAAAATTAAAAAGGAATATTCAAGGCTACCTGAGGAATAGAAAAGTAGAGCTGCTATACCTCAAGGGGCCTGATTTCTGCGTATCATAACTCTAGCAATACAGGCATACACAAGCTAAATTCCTTTCTGACACAGTCTGGATACTATTTCCCCCATGCCTACCAAATGCCTTTATTCTCATCACTGTTTACATTCGGCCCTACTTTTTTTTAGAGCTTACCTTTATTAGCTTTTTCCCTTTGCTTCGCCTTATTTTTCTCCTATGAACTGGATTTCCTTTCTTATGCATTCCATATGCTCACACAATTGATTACGTTCTGCTTCACAGGATTCTCTCATTTTATGCATACACCCCTCCCTAACATACACACATAAGTTGCTCTGTCAGCCTCAGTTACCTAACCTTAATACACTCGGTAGTAACTTCTCCTGCTCAGACTCTGTCTCCAGCCTGAAAACTTAGTATTTTTCATCTTGTAGCCTAACTTAAGCTTCATAATTAAGCAAAGCCCCTATTTGATGGACTAGTAGGGTTTCTGCCCCTAAAAGTCTGGCTAATGCACAGAAACACATTTGGGAATACAAATTGACTTTTATGTATAGAAGCCAGATGTATTTCATGCCTACGTGAGCTTAGGGAAGCAAGTTCATCTCATATATCACAATAAACATCTGTTCCACTGAATTTCACTGCCGGATACTCATCATACTTAGGCAACAAAACACTTAAGGAAATAAAAGCTCTTTCCAATAATAATAATATTAAAAAGTACATCAGAAAGCTTTGTTTAAAAAAAAAGAAAAAAGTCTTCCTCTAGCAGTTAAGCCTGAAGTAGGAACTACTAAAAACAATAAAATAATTATTGAAATATAGTTTCTGATAAGGAATCTCGGCCCTGTAAAATTTAGAGAAAGTGATGGGTGAGTTTATATTTGAAAGGCTGCTTTCAACAGCAAAGAGTCTGTTGAATATACTTTGGAAAATGCAAAAATTTAAAAGAACTAAAAGAAAACAATCGACATGGACACAAACGTGCATATAGTTTCACAGATAGTTTTACAGTTTTACTTATAGCATGAATAAGTTCATACTACAGTTTGGTTAAAATGTCACACATATATAATTTCCTCCATGTTTTTTGCATTTGACTAGCAATACAGATGCTAATACATTTAGTATTCATTTGAGTCTCAGTGTTTCCTGCCAATGTACTTTGTCTTTTTTTTCTTATTTTTTAAATGTTTATTTATTATTTTTTGAGAGAGAAAGAGAGAAAGAGAGAGAGAGAGAGAGAGAGAGAGAGAGAGAGAGAGAAAGTGAGTGGGGGAGAGGCAGAGAGAGGGAGACACAGAATCCGCAGCAGGCTCTCGGCTCTGAGCTGTCAGCACAGAGCTTGATGCAGGACTCAAACTCATGGGCCCTGAGATCTTGACCTCCTGAGCTGAAATCAGAAGCTCAACAAACTGAGCCACCCAGGTCCCCTGTCCTTTTTTGCTATTGGACCATTCGTAATGATTTATTGGACTATTTATATGTCAAATATGTCAAGTGAATTGCAAATACTTTCTCCTGATTTGGCATTTTCTTTTTATATCCAGTGATGGTATCATTTGAAATATTAAAGTTTTTCACTTTAACAAAGTCCAATCCATCAGTCTTTATTAGTTTCTGTCTTTGGTTGGGTTATACTTTGGAAAGTTAATTTAGCCCTAATATTACAAATGACATTTGCCTATATATTTTCTTCTTTATATTTGGAGGCGTTTACTCAGTGCCTACTGTGAAATTAATTGGGTGTATTATAACTTTTTACAACTATGAAGCACATAGCCAATTACTTGAACATCATTTTATGAATCATTTATCATTTCCCCACTGATTTGAAAGACCATATTTATCATATATCAGATTTTAAGTTTATTGACATTATATAACACTATGTAGTTGTGAAATTATGCAAATTCAAGCATAACAGCCAGTTTACTTCTTCACCATTATCCCCTGAAGGGATGGATAGAGGAACTGTTTTCTTATGGTTTCAGTGTATAACATAACATTGTTTAAATGACATTTTAGCAACTCAGAAACTTTAATTTCTGGTTCTGAAATGTGTTTCACCTTGACCAATCTGTCCTGCAATTTGCCTGTGAGGATAGAGACTGAATTTTGTGATAGTTACATTCCTATTACTTAAAATTGTGTCAGGTACTGAGTAGGTGCTCAAAAATATCTGTTTAATGATTACATTGATGGATGTCTGGTTTTCCATTGCAGTGGTGCTACCTACCACACTCTGAATAGTTTTAACTAGCTTTTCTCTGTCAAAAATCAAACATTCATCACAATTTTGCATGTGCTCATATACATGCACATGCACCCTTTACAGAGACACATTGCTTTCCAAATATCAACAAAGAATATAAGATATTTGTTAGTTCTAAAGGTCTAGTCACAAAGAAAATAACAATATAAAACCATAAATGTGAGACAGGAATATGGGAGGTCAAATTACCAAATGAAAATTTCTCCTTTTTTAATTTGTTGCTAATGAGGTGAAAAAGTAATGAATGTAAAAATAAAAGTACACAATATATGGGGCACCTGGGTGGCTCAGTCGGTTGGGTGTCCGACTTCGGCTCAAGTCATCATCTTGTGGTTTATGGGCTCAAGCCCTGCATGTGGCTCTGTCCTAACAGCTCAGAGCTTGGAGACTGCTTCTGATTCTGTGTCTCCTCCTCTCTCTGTCCCTCCCATGTTCATGCTCTGTCTGTCTCTCAATAATAAATAAATGTTTATTTTTTTTTAAAAAGTACACAATATATGTATATATCACATGCACTCAGTTTCATGATGGATATATATATATATATATACATATATATATACAGATAAGTATGGATATTTGTGCTAAATAATATGCTATCCCTTTTATATTTATAGTACACATAATGTACATACCTGCACAACAAATTTGAATGATTTTCATAAAATTTCAATTCTATTAATTTCCTCAGCTAACAACAGAAGAGCATTTAAATCAAAATCAACTCATTTGGAAGTTTTTTTTAACCAATATCTCCCATTTATTCTCATTTTTATGGCTCCTTATGTTGCCATTTTGTGTCCATTTTGCCATAATTCATACATATTTGAAAGAGTCACCCTAAGGAATTGACCCTTTGGATAAGATCTCCAAAACTGAATTTGCATCAGTTATATATGTGTACACAAATACTTAAAATAGAAAGGTCAAATGTAAAAATATGTATACATATGTGAAAAATACTTAATTTAACTCAGATATTTTATGTTATCTATGCATTTAGTTCTGTTAATAAAACCAGTATTTTATATATCTTGGTAATTAACCTGTTTGTTTTAAGGCACTTGCTTCCATCTGAACTACCACATTGTTATAACACACTGAGAATTTGATACTTCACCACAGCACACAAAGAGTAATAAAAAAAATTAAAATTAAATGAGTTGCCAGAAAATATATTTTTTGATGGATCAAATAATTTAAATTTGTCAGTCAGTGGGACAGCAAGGTGATAACAGATGAAAACCAAAGTTCTCAAGGCCAGTGAATAACAATAATGATGCTGTATTCTGAGCATCAATCACCATTACCACAAATCTCTGATACCCACACTGCCAAATATTTCACATAAAACCTTAATAGTGATTAATAGATCTGCCAAAGTACTGAAACTGGAATGAGACTTTGTAGAAAAAGTGATGTTCAAAAGCATTTGACAATTCATCATTTCTACCTCTGGAAAGACTGCTTTTGTCAATGTTACCTACACAGATCTTGATTTTATTTACCTAATATTTAGCAAATATAGCTTTAGTGAAAATGTTAAGATTTACAGAATACAGTGTGTGAAATTATTGAGTGATTATAAAAGAAATCTACAACAAATCCCAACTACACAAATTTGCCAACAGTGGCAGGAAAAGGTAACTTACAGCGTCATCTTCTTTCCCATAATCCTCAGCAGCACTGCCCATTCTTCTCTTTAGATAATTGATGTACATCATCTAAAGTCCTGTGTACCTGCCACCTCAGCACACACCCTCTATCCTTGCCTTCCAATCAGACTATGTCTTAAAAGCCTTTCTATGTAGGAGTTCTAGAGCCACCACTAAAAATACATACTGGTTGCCAGTATTGAAATGGCTCCCTTTGAAAATTCAGAACTCACACTACTGAAAAAAAGAATCTAATTTTCAAAAATTGCTTTAGAATAAACAAACTTTAGAAAGGGGTGGGGGTGGGCTCCTGGGTGGCTCAGTCAGTTAAACATCTGACTTCAGCTCAGGTCATGATCTCCGAGTTCCTGAGCTCCAGCTTTGGGCTCCGCCCTGACAATGCATGTGAAGTCTGTGTGGGATTCTCTGTCTCTGTCTCTGTCTCTCTCTCTCTCTCTGCCCCTCACTCACTCGCACTCTCCCTTTCTCAAAAATAAATATATAAATGTAAAAAATTGTTTTAGAATACTGTGAACTCTGTGAAATAAATTGTGCTGGAATTAGACAACTTTCTTCATTTCAGCCTTCTCATCTGTTTTCTCATATTTTCCTTATAGTCACAGCTAATAGTAATACATTCATTGTTAGATTTCACTAATTGATTATTGCACAAAATAAATAGTTTCAACCATATTCCTGATGCTTCTACTGCTCTGGTTCTAGATAATCCTGTATTTTTTTAATAAGTTATCTTTTGATTAAAAAATCCCTGACTTTCATTCGTGAAAAAGCCATCATTTCTTCTTATAAGCATAATAATGGCAAGCATACACTAAGTCTTGTGATCAACCTAGAGAAAAATTTAATCGTATTATTTTCATATCAGTTAATAAGAAGAACTATGTCATTTATTGTCCTCAGATCTAGTGCTATGGATAAGTTTTCAACCCAAAGGCAGTTGGTTTTATGAGCAAAAAGAGGAAGACAACCAGCAGTCTTATGCCCACACTGAGACATGTCCACACACACTTGCTTCCACAGCCAAAGTAACGCCATATGTCCTCAGTGATGTGGGTGGGCAAAAGTAACAGTTGGCCTGCTAGAGACAGCCATATGTACCGGCAGCCTATCACACCATCCTTTTTACTTATGGTTGCTGAAAGCTTAGTTGAAGCTCTTGCCCTCATGAATAGCATGGCTGGAGAAGATGCTTCCACAGTAGAAAAATACCACTTATTGTGCAATTACTCTATTCTGGACATGAAAGTAAAAAAATATGCTTGTACATTACTCTCCTTATCATCATCTACTTAAACATCAACAGAGTTCCTTCATCCAGTCTCACCTTCCCTCACTAAAATGTTTTACATTTATGTGAAAAGGGACAAATGTGCAGTCTTTTATCAAAAATGATCGTTTGTAATCATCCCTGTTTAATTCAATGTTATACCAACCTCTATTTGTAGCTAGATATTCATAAAACTATATTGCTGGACATTGAAAATATTTAAAAAAAGAAAAATATTTAAAAACTTAGGAGTATTCAAATTAGTTCTGGAAAGCAAGGAGATAGCAATAAGCAAAACTGCATCAGACACACATTACTGTTTACAAGGTAAAAGAGAAACATGGGTTTTAAATTTTTGTAACAGCTTTGTCCTTAACAGGCTTTCTCTTGAATCTCCATAAGTGCAAAGAAAATTCAGCTATTGTACTGGTAAAAAAAATTTATTGTTTTAAGGTCATTCTTAACACTGATCAGATAAGATAATTTACTTTTACTCTTAATGGCTTCTTTTTGACAAATGAGAGAGCTTTTAGGAAGGACAATGCTCCCTGCACAACAACCAGTAAAGCATGTCACATTCATTTACAACATAATTTTAAGAAAAATGAAGGACAAACTCTTGAGACAGTAAGAATTCATTTGCATTAAATTAATGTGAGCAGGGCACTTCATGCTCCCTTTGGCAACAGTGGGATAGGGGAACAAATGAATCCACCTTATATAACAGTTCTCCCTTGGATTACAGAAGATTTGTAAAGTTGACATGACCATCATTAAATTTCCCCTGGAAGTCTACAATTATTGTGTAGAACTCATGAGATTAAATATTCACAATGAATACTTATGAAGAGTGCCAATTATTATGGAAATAGTATCTGACATCCCTTGAGTATGTCCTGAAAAATTTTTAAAGAGCACCAAGCTTTCTGTGGTTTCTTACACTGATTTGGCTTTGTAAACAAGGGCTAACTTCATAAAGAAGAACTATCAGATATTGCTCTATGTAATTTAAACTTAAGTCATCCAGATGTTGGCCCTGACAGATAATGGGTATAATTAATATTTTTGACCCTAGAAGTGCAAATGATTTCACTTATACTTACCTAAAATTACACCTAATAAATGTAAGGGATCAGCATCTGTTGTTGGAAAATTACCAATCAATATCTTCTAAAAGATCTAAAAACCCCCAAATTTATAATTTTCCCACAAGGAAGCAAGCACATTAATTTCAGAGCCTCAAAGCACACAGATATTACTACTATACGTGGTAGGCTGAATAATGGTCCCCGACGATACTCTCTTCCTAAATCCCACCCTCTGTGGATGTATTACCTTACATAATCAAAGGGACTTTGCAAACATGATTGAGTTAAGAATACTGAGATGGAGATCCTGGATCATCCAGGTGAGCCCAGGGTAATCCCAAGAGTCCTTGAAGGAAAGATGGAGGAGTTAGAGGAAGAGGCAATGTAGAGACAGATAGGATAGGAACAATGCACTTTGAAAATGGAGGAAGGGGCCATATGCCAATGAATTCAGATGGCCACTAGAAGCAAGAAAAGGCAAGAAAATGGATTCTCCCCTCAGAGCCTCCAGAAGGAATCAGCTTCGTAGACATATTGACTCTAGCCCAGTGAAACTGCTTTGAGAATTCTGAACTCCAAAACTGTAAAGCAATACATTTTTTAAGCCATTAAGTTTGTGGTAATTTGTTAGAGCAGCTCTAGGAAACTAATATACCATTATAATGAGCAAAGGAAAGCAGATGAAACAGTGATGAACTTGAGAGATCCTAGGGGGAAAAAATAAGGAGCATTAAACTTAATAACTGGATTTATCTTGGTAACTATTTACTTGTTTATCCCTGAGCCACATTATTAATATGATCATAACCATTCAATCAATATGAATCAACCAGTATGTCTAATTTAGAGATGCAAAGATTCTATTTACTCTTCCTCTAACCCCATGCAGAAAGCCTTGAGCAACTTTATATCTGATAGAGGGCATATCTTCATGTAAGAATCTTCCTGTTTAGCAGAGAAGTTATATCTGAAATTAAGTCCTATTAAGCCAATCTGCAGACAGTATATACAATATTCAAGTATTACCCTTTAAGAACACCATTAGGACTGAGTTTATGATGCTACCTTCACCAACAGAATCAAAGTTAATTTGAAAGATTCTCAAAGCAATAGTAAAAACTTGTGTCCATTCTTTCCTCTTGTTAAAAATAAATTATGGGGAGGGGGGCGCCTGGGTGGCTCAGTTGATTGAGCACCCGGCTTCGGCTCAGGTCATGATCTCACAGTTTATGGGTTCGAGCCCCGCATCGGGCTCTATGCTGACAGCTGCTTCGAATTCTGTGTCTCCCTCTCTCTCTGCTCCTCCCCCACTCATGCTCTCTCTCTCTCTCCTTCAAAAATAAATAAAAACATTATAAAAATAAAATAAAATAAATTATTGGCCAACTCTCCATTTTGTTCATGCTAATTGGATTAAGTCCAGACATAAATTTTACTACCACAAACAGGAAATCATTTAAATAGAAAATTCTCACCTATTGCTGACAAAATGACAGTATAAAACTGTCAAGAGTTGGAAGGAATAAGTTTAGCAAGATAAACATGTCCCTTTCCTTATCAAAACTTGTCCTGAGACCTGGCTTGCTTCTTTTCTGATGCTTAAACACAATAAAAATTATAAGAACACTCCTACTTTTCTAGTGTTTAATCAGAAGAGAAGCAGGAAATGGGAATGTGTTGTCCCAGATTGACACTGAATTTGAGGAATTATATTAAAAAATTGGAAAAAATATGTAGACTATCTCCATAGCAGTATATGGAAGGACAAGAAAAATACTTGTCTACCATGTATTACATCCTTTACGTAAATGATTTTACCAAATTTCTTTAATGTACTAACAACTCTTCCAAACAAGCATTTTATAGATAAAGAAAAGATCACAAAAAAGGATCTTGATCAATGCCACACAGCTATTAAAAGGTAGAACTACGGTGAATATAACAGCAAGAATAAAATAACAGTCTTACCCTACTTGGAACTGGACCCACACTAAAATGCAAAACATGGATAAAGGACCAATAAGTTAGATACTAGTAATCTCATTTCACAGAAGAAGCATCTGAGGTGAATAGAGGCTACACCATTTGTTTCAAGTTCATACCACTAGCAAGAGGCAATTTCAAATCCAGATCTGCATGACACTTTATTACTCCAATATGCAGGTGCATTATTTCCAGGATTAACTGTGATAATTCTTGTTAACCCTAAATGAGTGTCTGACAGTAAGTGCTCTACAATTTATCCTTATTCTTATTTAGTGTGAGAATTATTAAACTTCTTCACCCGTCTTTTGCAGTCTCACTACTCATCCATATTACAGTTTTCCATGAAAAATAAAGTTCAACATATGCATCTTTTTTGGATGCAAATTTTGGAGCTCAAGTAATACATCACACTAAACTGCTAGTATAAGTTTGGAATGAAAAAAGGGAAGTTTTCATTTAGTAAAAAATAATTGGATTGTTCATTCCTTTATCTATAGTATAGCTCATTAAATGTATATTTGTATTAAAAAACATAATTTCCTACAACTCTTCCTATGCTTAAGTAATATATTTAAAGAACTGATTCAACAAATCAGAATAATTCATGAATTATATTAGGCAAAACTTTTGTTCAGTGGCTTCTGCTTTTTCTTTCCTATCATGTAGCCCATCTTAAGAATTTGTCTTTAAGCCCATAAGTTTGTCTTAAAGTCAACCTTCTAGCCTTCTCCCAGTTCCTCTACTTTTTCTTAGTTTCTCTTAAGTAGTGAATAAAATGTGTTTATCCAAAGTTACCTTGGCATTGGAACAATGCAGTGAAAACTATGGTTGTCAATCATGTCCGCTGTTCATACATCTCCATATTTTTCTGCACTAAATCTCCTCTAATACTCTCTATGCTATCAGTGTCACCATAAAAGGAGATAAGGCATGAATCTCATAATGTAAAACTTAAAATGCTTAGTCCTCTTAATAGCCCATGCTTACTCTGAACTACTCATGTTAAAATGAGCAACTAAGAGAACATGGCACTTTTATTTACTTTAATTAATTTTTTTTGGAGAGGGAGAGAGAGAGAGAGCATGCAAGTGAGGGACAAAGGGGAGGGAAGGACAGAATCCCAAGAAACCACTCTCAGAACCCAGACACAGGGCTCAATCTCACCACCATGATGGAGATCAAGACCTGAGCCAAAATCAAGAGCCAAATACTTAACTAACTGAGCACTCAGGCGCCCCCAACAGGACACTTTTAGAAAAGCAGAGTCCAAAATTCAATTTATATCTCTGCCAATTTTTATCCAAGAAAGCATGACCCTATGGACATCCTATGTTTGAAAAAAAAAAAAAATCATTTTCATCAATGAATATTCATGATACTTCTGTAGTAAGAATCGTTGCTGTTTCACTTTCTCCCCCTCAGCACTACTATTCTCACGCACATGGGTCAGACAACATCCAGGGTTAATCAGTGACTCTACCAAAAGGATTTTTTGGGGCAGTGTGGGGTGGGGGTTTTTGTCACTAAATCTGTCTCAGACTGTGCACAGCGTTGTCTGGAAATTCGAGGGCAACAATGTTCCCAGCCTCTGAAGCAGCCCTTAATGATGCAAATCACTCTTGTTGAGGAATGTCTGCATATAAATATTTCTAGATAAAGATGTAACATGGTCCCCATTCCTTCATGAGGGAGAATATGACATATCTCTTTTTTCTTATCCTCCTCTCTCTCTCCTTCCTCCCAGCTGACAGTCTGAATAACTGCACAGGAATAAGGTTTTAGTCAGCATTCTCAAGAGGACTTATTCTCTGAGATGGTAAACAATGATGAGTTTCACTCACACCCTGTTTGAGCTACTTTATAGGATCTGAGAGACGATTATGAGACTCCAGAAAAACCATTGTAAGCCGCCCTTTTAATACCAACACCTACAAGGAATTGGTTGGATGGTCAAGAACCAAAGAACCTATTATCTTGGTTCATTCGAGAATACACCATGAGTGTGCCTGTGATCCTGTGATCAGATGCAAAGTTGCACATCATATACTTAGTCCCCATACATAACGATTTTTGTTAGGTCTATCAGAGGAAAAAAATAGTTTCAAAGTGTTTTGAGACTCCAAGAAGTTTCCTGTATAGCATTTATTTCTCTTGCTCACCTTTTTCCCATACCCCAAAAGGTTCTACTAAACATGTATACACACACAAATGCATCATTCCCCCAAAACTCACATACTGTCTTTGTAACTCAAATGGCTTTTTAAGAGCCTAAGTATACCAGAATGTTACTACTTAAGAATGAAAATGGATAAAAAAACTGAAACAAACTAAAAAAAATTTCTCTCTCTCAAAGGTTAAAATGAGGTTTACTTTAAATTAGCCTATATCAGACAAAGTACTCATGGCATATATAAAACTTGGATTCATTTTTACAAATGTGGTTATATATCAAAAATAAAATTGTTCAGTTTCTAACTTCCTCTTCCCCCATATCCTATACAGGCATACATAACCTGTCAATGCTCAAGGAATCTAAAAACAAGTCCTTGTGAAGTCTGGCAGTTTACTCTGAAAGTAAGTTTTAGCTGTGTTTCAAGTTCACACTAAGCAATTTTAAAATGCATCTAAATGTGAACTATCTTCTATCTTGATTATAAGACATAAATTATTCCAACACTACTCTTAGTAAATATTGAGTCTGTGTTTCAAATCCACTCTTATAAAGGAGGACACAAGGTCAGATGTTAAGGAGTTTAGGAGTGATTTGAAGATGAGGAGCAGACGAGTATAACTCTATACAATTACATTTTCTTGTATGTAAAAAAAAACCCAGTTTTAATAAATAATCAGAAAAAAAGCAATACTTTAGGTATTTTTACATAAGGCATATTCGTATATCACTATTGTCATAGTTTCAACTAAAAGCAGCAATGCACGTTTTGGGAAAAGAATTGAATGTGAAGTTAATTAGCCTAGGCTTACAGTTCTACTTTATAACATAAAGATTGTAGACATTTAGGGAACTTAATCCCTCTATGTCATACGCTTTTCACCTGAAAAGTAGAAATAATATTATTGATCTTTCTAAACTTCTGTAAGAAATTAGAAATGGAAGAGATGAGAAAGAATAGGACTCATGGTAGCAGACAAGATGGATTTATTGAATCCAAATTGATATTAAAGGTAGAAAAAAAGTAAAATATTTCACCTTAATTGATAAAACTGTAGCTGCATTGAGAAATTCAAATATCTCAATTTGAAAAAAACAGTAAGCTCTCTTAAGCATAAAATAATACTAGACCCTTGCAGAGAATTTAGTAAATATTTGAAAGATATATAGATTTCATCCCCCAACTTGGGTTCTGAAATTTATTTGCTAAATTCATAATTTATATACTTCACTACTATTAAAATGCATGGTAGCCCATATGACTAATTGTATGACCACCAATTTTTACTGAAAAATATCCAGCAAGGTTCATGAAGTAAGTATTGGATCCAAAAACAAAAACAAAAATAGCAACCCCGACCACCTAAAAGGCAAACATAAAACAATTAAAAATTAAAAAAAAACTCTTATGACCATGATGATTAAAAGTTAGTGCTATTAGCAAGAAAGCAACTTCTAAACTAAATAAACTCATAATACACCTTAGTAATCTTTCCTCCCACACCGGAAAGAAAAAGAAAAAGAGAAAGAAAAAGAAAGAGAAGAAAAGATGAGAAAAGAAGAGAAAAGAAAAGAAAAGAAAAGAAAAGAAAAGAAAAGAAAAGGAAAGAAAAGAAAAGAAAAGAAAAGAAAAGAAAAGAAAAGAAAAGAAAAGAAAAAAGACAGGGAGAAAGAGAGAACTGAAATAAGAAAGAGAACGTGAAAAAAATTAAACTAAGGAAATTCTGTGGGAAATGTCCACAATTTCATTCCCAGAATTTCTTCCATCCCTTTCCCCAAAGTCCTTTCAGGAAAATAAAGTTGTTCTCCTCTTAATGTGAACTCATCACTTTTTCCATAGCATTTTCAAAATAATAAATATACTTCCTGTCAGTCAGACACTTAAAAGTCGTGCTGTAAAGAACTACTGGTAATAATTTTGGAACAATATGGTAATAATATGGTAATAATTTTGGAACAAAAACTGAAGAGGAAATGAATCAACATGGCTTTTAAGCTAAATTGCCATCAATTCCAGAGCCTGTCTAGAGAGCCTGAAGTTCTCTGCCTTTTAATAAGCTTATGGAGAGTACTGAGCAAAAGAACCACCAGTTCCTCATAGTGTTACCCTCTGGTGAATCAGGGTGAGAGCAATACTGCTCCCCACTTAGAGAGCAAGGTTACCCTGTCCCAGCACATACTAGGACTCCTTACTTCCACACCTTTCCAATCCTTTGACTGGACTTGGAAAATTGGGCATGAGCCAAGGAGAAGGAGGGACAGAAGGACAAAATAGGCAGCCAGAAAAACAAATGACTGTCTAGAAAGCTTATATATAAAACGCATATAATGCATGCATTTGAGGACATTTCCTAAAATCCAGTCACTTCGGCTGAATTCCATCAGAATCCCCTCATCCTTGCTGTGAGGATCGCAACTGCCCACCGCCCACCCACCCCCCCAGCCTTTGCAGCCACGCCAAAATCAGTCTGTCATGACTTTGGATAAATTGTAAAGCCAGCAGTGTTTGGGGAGCTGAGCAAGCTCGCCAATTCAAAGCCTTTAGTTCGAGACCCCTCAGTACATCTCTCGGTTTAACTCACCTGGAGTCAGGTCTAGACGGCAGCCTCCGCCCAGGGCGACTGGGAAGCAGCCCTGGGAAGCTCAGCAGAGTCCGCCTGAATAATGGAAGCAGTGCAGCTGAGCAGCTCCCCCCGGACCTGCTGCTCTAGCTGCTCCCAGATTTCTTCCACTCCCCACCCGGAGCCGTCCTTCCTTTCTCCTCCTCCTCCCAGCCTGCCGCTACTGCACTCCCTCTTCCTGGCGGTGGCGCAGAGAAGAGTCCTCCCAGCCTCCCTCCTCAGGCGCTCGAGCTGTCCGTGGTGCTAAAGTGGCTCCGGGCTCTTCAGGGCCGGCGGTGCACACAAGCCTTCTTCTGTGACACCGGAGTCCCAGGAGCAGTGCCACGGATTTGCCTCGTGAGGTCACCGGAGAAATGGGCTGGAAGAGGCGACCAGCTGTACCCGCTAGTATCTAACATCCCCTTGCCGGTTTAAATAATCAATAACCTCAGACTTCTTCCTAAACATCTCCAGTAATTCACAAGTGCTAAAAAGTAAAAGAAAAGATTTGAAAACATATCTGTATTAACATTATTCTCTATACAGAGACAATAATTTGGCTGGATTCTAAGACTGACAAGTCCAAGAAGTGGTATAAGGTTCAGTGTGATTATTTTAATATATTTGAGGGTACTTGGGGCTCTCTAATCCAAACAAGCAATCACCTAGGCACATAGATTCTTAAGGGAAGTCAAAGGATACTTATTAAATGACAGGCTCTTTGTTTAATAGCCTCCCCTTTCAGCTCAATCTTTACCACAATTCAATGAAGCAGTATTATCAGCTCTACTTTGTATTTTAAGAATTAGAGACAGAGTAACTTGCTCAAGGTCACAGAGTTTCTATGTTTCTAAACCTAAATAATAACTGAAATCAGTATGTCCACAATCCATACCCCATGTACAATGTCTTGCAGCATCTCAGGTAATACTGTGCAAGCGAACCAATGAAGATAATGGAACTACTAACAAATACACACCAGGAGCCTAATGAATACCTTGAATCACAGTGGGACTTGTGAATAGTCAAATACTCCAAATAACAACAGCAAAGATGCATCCTAACCAAGTGATTACTTACAACAGTAAGAATTAGAAAAGGTAAATAATGTTCAAAATCTTCAGAATCAATTATCAGTCACATGTGAGTTGAATTTCCTGCCCTAAAAAAAAAAAAAGAGGCCAGATACTGGCTCTTCCAAGAAACCTGAAATGGTCATGGTCTTTTTGCAATGGAACAAGGCCTAGTAAACCAACAACACATGTTTCCCATTTAGAATATGCAATTACTATTTAATATTTTTAAACTATCAGTAGTCGTCCATTTCAACTAACTTTACATAAAAATTCATTACCCATTCAAGCTTCTAGTATATGAGATAGCACTGGGAGTTAAATTTACTTGAACCTATAGAAATATAGAAAGTTAATAAAGTAAGTAATTCAATTGACTTCTTTACTAATATGTCATGATGTATTTCCTCCTCAGGCAAAGAATTAGAATTCCTCCTACAGCATGAAATACTATAATATGAGTTCTATATTTTCTTTGTAGAGATAGAAGTATTAAGAAGTACAGTCAGATTTCTTATAGCCAAATCTATCCTGATTATTCATACTATGCTCCATTCTTCTTATTTTCTTCTTATTTTCAAAGAAATATTCTTCTTATTTTCAAGGAAATGTATGTGATAAAAGATAGATCATTGGTTCTTAGGAGGTGAGCAATCTTTTCTCAATTTTGTTTTATTATTTTTTTTTAATGTTTACTTAGTTTTGAGACAGTGAGAGACAGAGCACAAGTGGTAGAGTGGCAGAGAGAGACTGAGACAGAATCCAAAGTAGGCTCCAGGCTCCAGCTGTCAGCATAGAGCCTGACTTAGGGTTCAGAGACATGAACTGCCAGATCATGACCTGAGCCAGTCTACACTTAAACGACTGAGCCACCCAGACGCCCCCAGGAGGTAAGCAATCTTTAAGCAACTATGTCAACACCAACCACTAACTAAATAAGAATAAATTTTGCTCAGGGGCACCTGGGTAGCTCATTCCGTTAAGCATCTGACGTTGCCTCAGGTCATGGTCTCACAGGGTGGATTCAAGCCCCAGCCCCATCGGGCTCTGTGCTGACAGCTCACAGCCTGGAGCCTGCTTCAGATTCTGTGTCTCCCTCTCTCTCTGCCCCTCCCCCACTCACTCTCTGTCTCTCTCTCAAAAATAAACATTAAAAGATAATTTTTAAAAATTTTAAAAAGAATAAATTTTGCTCATAGTCATAAAAGACTATGATCAAGGTATGACTAACTGCATTCTACTTTATTAATTTTACTACTCTTTCTAATTGAACATACAAATATGTACATATATTTTTTATCCTACCTAAATATTGATATCGGCATAAAATCGTGTCTATCCTTCAATACTCAGTGTACGTGTACCCATAAATTTCTCCCTGATTTGCCTTGCAAATATATTTTCTTCCTTTGAATGTTAACAACATGCTATTTGTTGTTTCTTTGCAATGCTTACACTCAGTTTTTTTTTAAGTTCTGTCCAACTACAAACTGTCCTATCAATCACACTATATAGATAAAAGAACGTTTTTATACAATGTGTTGAACGAACAGATTCATGCTAAATTTTCATATACTTATAAAAGTGTAATTATTTCTCCTTAAAATTTGATGTGTATATGTTTCATCTATTCAACTAGACAATAAGATTCTAAAGGAGAAGGATTTTGTCTGAATGTTATGTTTTTCATACATTATCAATCTAGAGTTCTGCACCAGAGATGGGAGTAAAGTATTTAGTTAAACTTGATTTATTTTTTCCTTCAATTATTCAAAAAATATGTGCAAACCTTGTGCAAAATGTGCAGTGTATAATTGTGTTCAAACTTGATATGGTCCTTGACTTTATGGAATTTACAGTCTAACAACAGAATAACACATTTATGCATTCTTACTGAATAAATGGAAAGTCTATCTGAACTTCTTGGCCAAGGCCATAACATGAAAGCAAAAGAGCTGCCTGCCTGAAAACACTAAAAGGAACTCTCAAGAGGATCTCTCTGTTGAAATAGTACATCTCATTATGGAAATAACGAGAACAATTAGTAACTGTGCAAACGACAGCACACATGCATCTTTGTGGTTTCTGACCTTTCAGCTTCCTCAAAGGCAAGACCACAAACCTTTCAACACCGTGAATAGTATTAATCTTAGCAGAGAGTGTAACATTTTCACATACTTTATTCCATTTTTCCTTAAAGTGATTTTAATTTTTAGCTGACTTTAATGGATTTTGTAGTGAAAATGTTTGTGCCAAATAACTCTCCAGTGAAGTCTTCTTACTATGAACCAATCTCATACTCTAGTTCATTTCTGGAATGTCTGTTTGCCTTTAGTTTATGATAAAATCCCTTATCTACTTTTACTGGGAACCATCACATAGCAACACATGGGTCCACATTTGATTGGATTTTAGCTTGCAAGTGTTCACTTTTATATCAGAAAGAAGAGGAAACAAGGGAAAATATGTTTGGAAAAATATCCAAGAGGCTATCATACCATCTAAGATCAGGATTTTTCTGAAATATTAGAAATGACCCCACAGCCAGGCCCTAGAATGACTGAGGCAGCTCACACCCAATCATTTTGTATAGCCAAAATTATCTCCTAAAATGGTTTGAATTTTTAAAACCAATTTTATGTGTGTACAGGAATTCATGAAGTGGAGTTAGGGAAAGGACTATAAATAAGTAAGCAGTTAGGAAAAAAATATTCCACAAAAATCAGGAAGTTTCTGAAAGAGATAAAAAACCAACCTGCTTGTTCTGAATAGATCTGGAAAAGCTTATAATTCATAACTCCATACATTAAAGTATAACTTAAAGTATAACATAAAAATAACAGATAACTTAGCAAAGGACCTCTATAGGAACCATCTTTATGTTTTCCATACTTCTTATTTTCCTGACTAACAGAGGTATTCATTTACAACTCGAATAATAAAATGCTTTGCATTGATCTAATATAGGAGACAGAGGAGCATGCCTCAGTGCTATAAAAGTGAGTCATCACTGGAACGACATATGTAGTATCTAGAACATACTACAGCCTAATATCTTCTCCCATAGGCTAAAATTTTCACCCCTGGAGTCATGCCTTTGAATGTGTCAGCGGTTTGCTACTAAAAATAAATATATTTGCCAGAGGAGTAGATAAATCTTTAGACTATTATTCACTAAAATTTAGCATGCATTTATATATTCAGTCCATTTGCTTCATATGACAAATATATCCGAGGATCTGCTATGCAAGATGGAATCATCTTGCAAAATGCGGTTACTTGAAGAAACTGAGAGGTACGCTGTGATGACAAGAATGAAAAGATGAGAGCATAGCAGGAGGTAACTTCAAAAAGAATGGGCGCCAATGGATAATTACAATTTGGGAGGGGATAAACAAGCCTTTTGGGAGGGGATAAACAAGGGCTATTTCAGAACTTTGAGTTAATTTAATGATTCTAATTCTTAGCTTCCTCATCAGTAAAATAAGGAAAATAACACTAACTGTTAATCAGTCTACATAAATAAAGCACACAGAATAGTTCCTGATAAATAAGGATCAATTATTCATATTATATTAATTTTATTCATAAACTGAGAACTTAAAGAAATAGTAAGATATGGCTACTTAAGGTAAGATATAAGGAAGCCTCCAAATTCACTTTGACAATTGGCTGAGGGCTACTTAGAAAAAAAATAGCTAAACTGGGGAGTCTGGGTGGCTCAGTCAAGTCAGTTGAGAATCTGACTCTTGATTTTGGCTTAGGTCATGATCCCAGGGTCATGGGATTGAGCCCTACGTTATCTTCCACTATGAGCATGGAGCCTACTTAAGATTCTCTCTCTCTCTCTCTCTCTCTCTCTCTCTCTCTCTCTCACACACACACACACACACACACACACACACACACACACACACACACGTTTGTACTCTTTCTCTCAAAAAAGAAAGAAAAAGTTGCTAAATTAATATTACATGTACATATGATTTTAAGATAATTTCCCCATATTCTGAACATCTCTATCACTTTGTCTAGATATTTTATTGCACTTTTCCATTTCTCTCTTGATTTATGGTTATTTATGTAATTTTTTGGATTCTTCTGAAAATAAACTTGTAGGGAGATAGATGCTTGAGGAGCTTTGTCAAAGTCATCTTTCTATTTCCTACAGCAAGTAACCAGTAGTACTAATCCAGTGTTGGTTGAATAAATAAACATAGGAAGATTATTTCAGATTTTTTCTTTGCTTTTAGTATGAATTGTACCTATAGCAGTGAGAGAGAAATGATAAGCAGGGAAAGCATAGGGATTAGTCTTTAAATCTATAATTCTGTTTTATTTGAGAAACTGACATACTCTCACTTCTGATGAAATCATGACATTCTATGTATATGGATTCACTACTGCACAAAGTGTGGTCTGTGAACCAACAGCATCAGCAGTAGCATCCCTCGGTGCTTCTCAGAAACCATACCTACTGAATCAGAATCTGCACTTTAATAAGACCCAAGTGATTAATATACACTTTTAAGATTGAGAGCCCTTTATGTCTAAATTTCATTGTCAATAAAGGAGTATACCATAATTATTATAATAATAATGGTAATATTAACAAAAATATAGCTAGCATTTAAAAATCTTATAAATCATATAACCTTGCTTTTCCAGACACTAAGCAAAGTCTTCTATATAATATTTGTTATAATTCCATGAAGTTGCCAGTAATAGCATCAACTGAACTGAAATTGAGAAATTTTAAGTAACTTACCCAAGGTCACAGAGCTAGTAAATCACAGAAAAGACTTTTAAACTCTGGCTGCCTCCCTCCAAAGCCCAAGCCCTGTTTAACTCATGGTTAATACATTTGCTTCCACCTTCCATTTCCTGACTGTGGTTTCCTTTCTATTTCATTAACTTTATTTTTACAAGACTGATTTTTTAAGACGCTCCAATAATTTTTGGAAAACAGTGTATTATAGATTAATAAAGGCAGTATCAATATCACCTATGAGAAATTGTGAAGAAGTAGCTCCAAAAATATTCATTTACTAAAAAGAGTCTGTTTGTTAATTTTTTAAAATTTTTATGGTGAAGCTATTTAGTATAAAACAAGGTAGTCTCTCTACTTATAATTTCTACCTGGCATTTCTAAATAGAATAATATTATTTAAATACCCCCCAAAATTTCGTAAACAGCCTAAAAGCGGAGAATATGAATTGCTGTATAAGACAAAAAAAGAGCATAAATATGCCACATGAATGACATCTGTAAGAATCATGGGAATTCTATTTGGTATTTAGTATTTAGTTCCATTCTTCAGTGTGATCACAAAGAAGTGTCTATATGATTCACTGTGCATTATGGGACAATAAATCTTCTCATTAGGCTCAGAGGTATGTTAAGATTTACAGTCTAGGGGCGCCTGGGTGGCGCAGTCGGTTAAGCGTCCGACTTCAGCCAGGTCACGATCTCGCGGTCCGGGAGTTCGAGCCCCGCGTCGGGCTCTGGGCTGATGGCTCAGAGCCTGGAGCCTGTTTCCGATTCTGTGTCTCTGTCTCTCTCTGCCCCTCCCCCGTTCATGCTCTGTCTCTCTCTGTCCCAAAAATAAATAAACGTTGAAAAAAAAAAATTTAAAAAAAAAAAAAAAAAAAGATTTACAGTCTAGGAATGTCTACTAGATATTATTACTCATTTCATGGATTGCACCTACCCCGATATTCTTATTTTCCCATAGGAGGGTGCACATGAAAAGGATTTACTTTAAACCCAGCAATGAGTGGGACTTCTGTGTAGCCAGACATTTTAAGGACAGACTGGCTTGTAAAGGGGTAGAGCTGTGACCCTGGTCTTTTTGTTGGAGAGAAGTATTCCCCCAGCCTTACTGTATTTTCTCCAAAGCACCCTTGTGTTGTTTTTCCTTGATCCCTGGTTCCTATGACATGACCCCTCTCCCATTCTATCAGTTGGTTTCTGAGGAAACTGCATAAACCCCCCCAAAGGAGACTGAGAAAAATACAAAATATTACTTAGAACAGAAAAATTCCATTTTAATACTTCCACATATAATTCAATATGCAAATAAAGATACTGCCATCTACTACCTAGAGGAGACATCCTAGAATCTTAAAATTAGAAAGCCTTTAGAATATTATCAAATATTTAGAATATTTATCAAAAAGTTTCTTATTAGAGATTAAAGAGATAAGGTCTGGGCACACTATGGAATTTGCCCTAGGTCACGCAGCTAGCCAGGCTGCAGCAGATTTTTTGTTCCTCCAGGATATATATTACCTTTATTCCTCTCTGACATGTATTATCTTTTTTAGTCCATAGTGGGGACACAATCTCCAATTCAGGGGCCTAATTTTCTCTGTGAATCTCTTTTAATCTTCATTAATATCCCTTAAGAGTATCATAAGAAACAATCAGCAGCATTTGGATGTTTTTAGATACACTTGGAAAAATTGTTTGAAATATCAATGATAAGAACCTCAGAAACTAAAAAAGTAAACACCAGATAAAATAAAATTATATTTAAACTTCCATGTGACATACATGACAACTTAGTCTCATTTATATAGTTGTGCTTTTCACGTTTCAGTATAAAATATTTGAAAAAAAGAGCACTTCAACACATAAAATGTAAATACATAAAGATGAGGAATGAAAGAGTAAATAAAAAATAATCAAGCTAAAGAAAATCACAGTCTCATCCTCAGATCATAAAAGAATTCTCATCCTGAAGAATCAGGAAAGCTTGAACATATAAAGTACCCTCACCTAACTATACTGATAATGGTACGTATTTTTAAAAGCTTTTAGAGAAAATGAAAATATTTTATTATGCATTCAGTAAAGTGCTATGCTAGTGTTTCTTACTCTCAGCTATTTTTCAAATTCCCATAATCTCTATAGATGACAAAATCATATAAATATGGAAAAAAAGAATAAACCCTACAAAGGCAGTAATACAATTCTGTTTTCAACTATAAAATATTTCTGAGCACACATTTCCTTATCACACTGATATGTGTTTAACTTCTTTTTCACTTCCACCTGCCAAAATGGTTAAAGCAATCCATTATAAGAGGATAGATCTTTATTTTTCCTTGCAAAGATTTTTTTTTACATAATATTCTAACATTTCCAATTTAATTTCACTTGAAAAATATTTCCACAATATGTATACAATTAGAAGTCTGACAAATGATATTGATACACAAATATTATAAACTTTTGAACTTTCAGCTAATTAAAATTATCCTTATCAAAATGACTTTTCTACACATTTAGCATTTGGAATTTCATTCAGGATGCATTGTCAGTGTAAAATTCAGTAGCTCATTTTCAATTTAATATTTGAACTGAATTTTACAAAAAGTTATGATAAAGCAAAGTAAAAAGGGGCAGAATTTTTAAACAAAACTTTATTTACAACTGTAAGATTGAGGAAGCAAATAAATTAAAATAATTAGAATTATTGAGGCACCTGGGTGGCTCTGTCCCTTAAGTATCCAACTCGTGGTTTCATCTCAAGTCATGAACTCACGGTTTCATGAGTTTGAGACAGCGTTGGGCTCTGCATTGACAGTGTGGAGCCTGCTAGGGATTTTCTATGTTTAACTCTCTCTTTCTACCCTTCCCCTGCTCATGCTGTCTCTGTATGTCTTAAAATCAATAAACTTAATTTTTTTTTAAATAATTAGAACTATTTTAATAAATAATGTATAACCCAATGGGCAAAATGTTCCTTGACTTGCTAGATAATTTTACCAGGTTGTGTATAGTTTCTGAGCCTCAGTTTGCTATTCTCCATAATCCAAAGATTAGTCCAGATATTGCTTCATGTTCTGTTAAACTATGCAAAGCTATTTAACAAATTTGTATTTGTGTCCTTCTTCACCCTACTTTATTTTTTTTTATTTTTTTTTATTTTTTATTTTTTATTTTGGGGACAGAGAGAGACAGAGCATGAACGGGGGAGGGGCAGAGAGAGAGGGAGACACAGAATCGGAAACAGGCTCCAGGCTCTGAGCCATCAGCCCAGAGCCTGACGCGGGGCTCGAACTCACGGACTGCGAGATCGTGACCTGGCTGAAGTCGGATGCTTAACCGACTGCGCCACCCAGGCGCCCCATTCACCCTACTTTATACAATAGAACTGTTTCTGCTCCTACTGTAAGTCTCTTCAATGGGATCCAGAGCCAGCCTCTCCTACTTTCCCAAATAATTCAGAAATCCCCTTGCTGTCCTGAAGCCTTTACATGAATAACACCACCATCCAGCCATTTTCTCAACCCACACACTAAATATACTCATAATCATCCCTCCTGTCATTATCTTCCTATGCATATCCAATCTGTGGTCCTACATTTCAAACTTGAAAATATGTCTCTAATGAAATCATGCACCTCAATCTCAGTAAGAACCATGCTAGTAAAAACCATCAACTCCAAAATTCAATATTCCAATGGGTCCCTAACATACTTGCATATTTCCAGTCCTTGCACCCCCACCACCACCAGTATGTTTTCTCCACATGGAAAAGAGAGTAATTATTTTTAAAGTAATTACATCATATCACTGCCCTGAATAAACCTTTCAGAAGCTTCCTAATGTTTATGGAAGAAACCCACACCCTACATCAGAGCCCCTAACCCTAACCATGTCTATAGCTTCATATCATGCACCCCACCCCCGCCTTGTTTATCATGCTATAGCCGTACTGAATCTCTGTTACCCATACATACCAAGTATTCTCATGTCATGTGAATAGAGCCTTGGCATGTGCTCTTCTCATTCCTTGGAATTGTCTTTTTCATCTCTCAATCCTCAGCTTATGTCATTTCCTCAAAATGACCTTTCTTAATCCTAGCTTATTTCACCCTATCTTCAACCCCTTTTTTTTTTATTCTCTCATGTTTCCATTCATAGTACTTATTATAATATGAAAACCTCGTGTCTATTTATGTGATTGCTGATTTTTATCTAGGAAAGACCTTTTAATAATTTCTCAGTAGGTCAGGGTTCAATACCTTTGTCCCTAAAACTCAATCACCAGCACTGGGCATAGAATCTAATACAACAAATGCTAATTGGACAAACAAGTGTCACAAAGATAAAATCAAATACACCTCAGGGATTGAAGGCATGTTCTTTTGTACTCCTATGCTGAAGATGAAAATAGATTTAGGCTATAAAAAGAAAAAAATATCCAGTTATATTAGTACTAAAGAGGGTTATTTTTTAGTCCTCAAATTGGGTTGGGTTATCCAAAAATCTGAAATGAAGATTCAGGTACAGGAGGTTTATGAGGCAGTGTCCTAGACATTAAAACCTATAGAAGGGAAAAAAGAGGAAGCAACTCTAGGCAGAGAGAGATGATGAGCAGTGAAGGCAATCTCAACAAAGCCCTCCCCAAAACTACAGGGTGTTCCCGAGCTCAGATGGCCCTTCAGTGGTGCATGAATTGGAAATAGATGAATGGGTCTTAACACCCCATATATCAGTTCATCTTTGGGTGAGGTTGCCCTGGGAAGGGACGTGACCATGGGTGAGTCAGCTCTCTGCTGCAGCCAAGAAAATTCTAGAAGACTGACAACTAAGAGCTCTCTCTACAACACTTCTAGCAACTGGGAACATTCAATGCAAAATATCAGAATCCAGTATAATCACAATAAATTCCACTTACATTGAAGCCATAATTAATTCAGAATTGGTGTTTTTTTTCTACTGGTCATATTAGCTCACAAGTACATTTGAGAAACAACATAAAGTGGAAGGTAAAATTGTGGGTAGTAGCATAAAAACTCTGTTATATTCCTGGCATTGACATTAAATACCTGGGCAATATATGTAATGCATAGGTTAATCTCTGGATCTGTTTGCCCATCTAAAAACTCCAGGAATTCAGACAAGTGGAATTTTAGTTGCTTGAAGTTGTAATTAAAAAAAACAAAAACAAAAAACCTTTGCAGACAGACTTTTTTGTGATAAAGTGTTTTTTTTTAATGTTTATTTATTTTTGATAGAGAAAGATAGAGCGTGAGCAGAGGACGGGCAGAGAGAGAGAGAGGGAAACACAGAATCCGAAGCAGACTCCAGGTTCTGAGCTGTCAGCACAGAGCCCAACACAGGGATCTAACTCACAGACCGTGAGATCATGACCTGAGCTGAAGTCGGATGGTTAACTGACTGAGCCATCCAGGCATCCTTCAAAATGTTATTTTCTAATTATTTTATTATATTTGTATTAAAGGAGGAAAATACAACTCTTGAGAAGAATGGTTATGTTTCTTTCCACAGATCATCTTTCCCTGAGTAGCACCAAATGAACTAAAATATTCACCAAATCAAATTAACTCAGAAAAAGAAAATACCTGCATACAAATTCCAAAAATAGTGACCAAATACAAACAACTTGGACAAATGAGAAAGCAGAAGTGGGATGCAGAAACCTTTGCTAGTGATATTCTTCTCTCTGGATGGTTTAGATGGTTTTTAAGATTCTTTCCTTAACCTTGATATTTAATAAATGCACTAGAATTTGTCCTTGTAGCTGTTATTTAGGTTTCATCTCAGAATCCTCAATACCAAAAGGCAAGTAAAAAAACATCTCTACAGGGGTGCCTGGGTGGCTCAGTTGGTTAAGACTCGACTGGCTCAGGTCATGATCTCATGGTCTGTGAGTTCGAGCCCCACATCAGGCTCTGTGCTGACAGCTCAGAGCCTGGAGCCTGCTTCGGATTCTGTGTCCCTCTCTCTCTGACCCTCCCCCATTCATGCTCTGCCTCTCTCTGTCTCAAAAATAAATAAACATTTAAAAAAATCTCTACAAAGTTTTAATCTGAGAAGAAAAAAATATATATATGCCCAGTGCAGTTATCATTTATGTATTCCCAGATCATAGGAAAGCATTGTTTAGTAAGAACAAAACTCAAGAAGGATATCATCCATGTACTCTTCTCCTTTAAAAAGTCCATTAAAAAAAAAAGTCCATGGGGCATCCAGGTGGCTCAATTGGTTAATCTTCCAACTCTTGATTTTGGCTAGGGCATGATCCCGGGTCGTGGGATCAAGCTCCACATCAGACTCTGTGCTAAGCATGCAGCCTGCTTAAGATTCTCTCTCTCCCTCTGCCCCTCTTCTGCTCACTCTTCTATCTCTCTCTCTCTCAAAAAAAATCCATTTGAAGATGAGAAGCATACCAAAATAAACAATTCACAAATAAAAATATTATAGGAAAATATTGATCTTACTTAACATTGTTTTAGCAAATAGAATTAAGTCTTTAAAAAAAAAAGATTGTGCTTAGAGGAACAGAATGAGATGTAGCTTAACAAGGGCAATAACGTATGGTTAACATTTCAATACATATTTACCACCAATGAAGAAGATAAAAGATGTGTATATGTAAGCATTTTTCATTTTACAAAATATTGTTTCACTCTTACGTTGAAATTTGAGGAATACATGTTTAAATACATAATTTAGAAGTGTAAACATAAACATTATTTTTTTAGTCTATCCTTTCAAATTCCTGGGAAATGGTTGGAAATATATATATATATACTTATATATGGCACAGCATGAAATATTATGGCATAAATTGAATCAATATAGAAAGCCTTAGAAGTAAAAAACAAACTTGTATGCCAAAAATTTGGCAAAACTACTTATAAAAAAATGAAAAAAAACACTTATGAAAAATAGGCCATTAAAGTCTATTGTAAAAGCACACGAAGATACACAAATAACTATATCATGTGAATCCAATAAGCGTCACAACAGTTACAAACAAGATGGTGGGAAATAAAGGGAAATAAAGACATGGGAAATAAAGGAAGAATGCAGGATTAAAACAATAGTATCAGAAAGAGCTAATTCAGAAAATCTGAAATATTGAAAGAGAAAAACTATAATTAATATAGAGTTAAGGGCACCTAGGTGGCTCAATTGGTTGAGCATCTGACTTTTGATTTTGACTCAGGTCATGATCCCAGGGTTATGGAATCGAGACCTGCATCAAACTCCATGCTGAGTGTGGAGCCTATTTAAGATTCTCTCTCTCTCTCTTTCTCTCTCTCTCTCTCTGCCCCTCTTCCCCACTTACACTTTCTTTCTAAAATAAAATAAAATAGGCAAAATATACTTCTTTAAAATATATATACATAACTAATCTTTATTGTCCAAATGAGACAAACACTGAAAGACAAGAAGAAATAAAGACACAGTTTAGAGAAATTTAACCTTTTGACAGATTAAGTAGAAAAGTCAGCAGGATCCATGAATAATGACATCAGTAAACATAGACAAATGCCTATGTACTAAACTCTGTATGTTATTGGACCTACAACTTCTTTCCAAGTGCTGACAGCATAATTATGAAAATGACCCCTATATTGGGCCACAGGGAAACTTCAGTAAGGTCCCTGAATAATCAAGCACATGTGTAGAACATAGAATTATGGTGCAGTCATTAAGAGCAAATTTCTGTGTGTGCCCGCAAATTTACTTACCAGAGGGCCTCCTGCGGCCAAGAATTTTTTGTTATAACTTAGTCGCAGACCTAGGCTATGATGCCTGTCCAAGAGCAAATGGGAGGAAAAGACAGGCCTCTTAGAGAAGTCATTGTAAACTTAGGAAAAGGATGAATTTGTCAAAGGCTTCTCTGCTTCAAAACCTGGATGGAGAGTTGATTCTAGTTTGATATGTACAAAGCAACTGACACCACAATCTCTTCTAGCTCAACCATCCTATTGGCAGTGTTATGTACTTGGAAATGGACATCAAGTGAATTCAAAGACTTCAACCAAATTAACACTGGGAGATCAGCTGTGGCATATAGTCCCCTTATCAAAATGTAAGACTGAAGGAAGAAACACCCCTCCTCTTCTAGAAACTGTTGTGCCAAGGCAGAAACACTGGCAATGATAATATGCACAGTCACAAATCACAGCCATTGCTATGGTCCAGGTAGTCTCATCTCTTCTAAGATAGTTTTCATGGGAGGTGACATCAAGACTCCCCCACTGCCTTGAACCGCTATAGCAAGTTCTGAAATTCTGAGGACACACTTATGTGGTGGGAGGGGTGGGGGAGGGGAGGAATTAAAACATGTGTATTACTGGCAACACTGAATTTCATCTTTAAAAACAATTACATAGCACAATATAAAATCATTAGTAATCTGCCTTTTATACTTTATGAAAATAAAGTAAATAGAAAATAAAGAAATAAGAAAATAAAGAAAATAGCCTTCATTGAAAGTGAGGAAAATGTGAAACCTAGTATGTTTAGACATAAGACTCAATTGAGAGAACTCAAAATGTTACTGTTATTTTTTAGTTAAATCATAGTGTCTCTGAATATTTACTTTTAATGGAGGAAAGCAAGTACATGAATATAAAAAGGAGTTTATTAAGCAAATGTCACTTTAATTTGCTTCTAGAATGTCTTGATGTGACCTTCTGGTAGTTGATTCATCATTCTTATTTTGTTTCAGGCATGCTAAAATTAAGATTAGCTTCATTGTGTAGGCAGATAGTGTTGGTAAGGGGCTGCTAACATGTAAGGGTAGCAGGGGGAAACCAGTGAGGAGTTAACAGGTATTTAATATTTATTTTCAATATTGAAAAACAAAACTGTTGATAAATATGAATAAGACAAGTTTTAATTAAAAATCATATTTTATTTTAAAAAATCTCAATTAATTTAACATGCCCCTCAGACCTGAAGCCCAAGAAGAATTACCAGCTCTCTATTTGGTACTCTCACTCTAACCCCTATATAATTTTCTGTGACATCTGGAAGTGTGTAATTTTTAAAATATCTCTCTACTCATCAATTATATTATAAACCCCTAAAATGAGATAATGTCTTATCTACCATGCCTAAATAAAAATATGAAAAGAATAAATCAATGACTTTATCTAACTATCATGATTCCTATTTCTCCCACCACAAATATGCAAAAATTGTTATACACATAGTAAGTTAAAGGTCTATTATTCAGAGTTTTATTTTGTAAGTTAATGTATTGTTACATGCAACTCAATTTATAATGTGTTCATCAGTTATCTCCTCAAGATAGTAACTACAACTTACAATTTTGTAAATGGCAATAGGTACTCTGGCTCAAATTTATCATTGAGACTTTTGAATCATGATGAGTAGAATCTGGAGAAGAAGTAACTATTTAATGAACCATATTTAATTTCAGTGTAGCAAGAGGTAAACACAAATTCAAAATTAAGGGAATAGTGTTCATTTTATGAAAATCCACAAATCACTGATGGTAGGAATGCAAATTGGTGCAGACACCAAAAAAAAAACAACAAAAAACAATAGAGTTTTTTTTTTTTTAGTAGAGTTCCTCAAAAAATTAAAAATATAATTGGGGCCCTGGATGGCTCAGTCAGTTAAGGATCCAATTCTTGGTTTTGGCTCAGGTCAGAATCTCATGGTTCATGAGTTAGAGCCCTACGTTGGGCTCTCTACGCTGACAGTACAGAGCCTGGATGGGATTCTCCCTCTCTGACCCTCCCCTGCTTGCTCACTCACTCACTCTCTCTCTCAAAATAAATAAATAAACTTAAAAAAAATAAAAAATAGAACTATCATATGATCTAGCAATTGTACTTCTGGACTTCTGGGTAACTATCCAAAGAAAATGGAAACACCAATCTAATGAGATATATGTGTCCCTATGTTCATTGCAGCATTATTTATAATTGCCAACATATGAATACAACCTAAATGTCCATCAATAGATGGGTGTGTGTGTGTGTGTGTATATATATATATATATATATATATATATATATATATATATATATAAACATGCATCACACACACATACATACAACACACTGAAATATTGCTCAACCATAAAAATGAATGAAATTTTGCCATTTGCAAAGCATGGCTGGACCTAGAGAGTGTTAGGCTAAGTGAAATAAGTCAAATGGGAAAAGATTAATACTATATGATTTCACTTATGTGTGGAATTTTAAATCAAAACAGATGAATAAGCAAAACAAAACAAAACAGAAATATACTCAGATACAGGAAATGAACTGTTGGTTGCCTGCGGGGCTTGGGGTTGGGAGGGAAGGAAAATAGGTAAAGGGGATTAAGAGGTATACACTTCCAGTTGTAAAATAAATAAGTCATGAGGATGTAATTACAGCATAGGGAATACAGTCAATAATATTGTAATAACTTTGTATGGTTACAGATGGTAACTAGACTTAGGGTGGGGACCATTTCATAATGCATAAAACTGATTCATTATAATACACACCTGAAACTAATAGGATATTATATGTCACGTATACTTTAGTAAAAAAGAACTTTTCACTACCGACCAAATTTTTTTTCCATTTATTTTTTTTGTCCATATATTTACAGTAAAATACCCCCTATGAAATTTCACAACATGGAGATAATCCATTATGAAATAAAATCAATATGAGATTGGGTCATGATGGATCCGAGATGAATGGGTCAGTTTCCCATCAGTTTAAGTGCTTAACCTTACTAGCCCTTATGACTTACTAAAGCTACTTCTCACTTAAAAGCATCATTAACCTAATAATTTAGCAATAATATAAGATGTATTGAACTAGTTGCATTGAATTACACTCCCCTCTTTTTATTTACTTACCTGATTTTTAGTGTCATAGAAAGAAATACCAATATAAAAGACTTCAATCAACACAAGTACTGTTTCCCTAAAGGTGGAAATATTTTGCTAAAATTCTGCATATAAAAGTGTCTTATTAATATTAACTTCCAAACTATTAAAAATATTGCCTGTTTTGCCTTTTTAAATCTTATAGTAGCTTAATGAGATATATAAGACACCTATTTTTATTCGAGTCATTTCAAGTTCATTTTATTGAAATAGTTCATGAATTCTTATTCATTCTGAATCCACATTCTATGTGTTCCAATTTAAGGCATTATCAACAAGTATTAAGTAAGTATCCACTTAAATAAGGAACCTTACTAACTTGAAGTAATGAAAGGAGTATTGATCCCTCTTATGATAAACAGAGCAGAAAAGAAACAAATGTGATAATGGAAGATAATTACATAGTTCTGTAAAGGCATCAGTTTCTTGGAAAGTTCCTCAAGGGACACTACTACTAAGTTACTATGAGCTGGTTAATCCTTTCATTTATCCTTTCAAAAAGCATGTCAAAAGCATTTACTAAAAGTCAGTATCAGACTAACTGAGATATTAATTCAGTAACTGCCTCCCTCCCTCCAGAATATGTTATGCAAAAGTATTTTTTGACTGAAATGATAGAATGTTCATTTGAATCATGTTTGACGGTGTCTAGGATATTGTGTTTCAGAAACATTAAAATACCCATTAAACAGAGGGGGCTCCTTTTTTCACCTTTATAAACATGACTGAGAAAAAAAATCAATACTTAAAAAAAATGGCCTTCAAACATGGACAAACCTGGTTTTCAGTTTCAACCCCACCAGTTAAGAGTAATCTCAGGAAACTTTCTTCTCTGAACTCGTTTTTCATGTGTAAGCAAACTAAAAACACCTGTCTCTTAGTTTGTAGTAAAGATAAAATGAACTATATGTGAAATTCTAAATACAGTAATTTAATATAGGAAATTACCTTGATAACTAGTAGTTTGTTTTCTCATTATTGCTATATAACACCCTAATCTTAGTGACATAAAATAGCAAATATTTTAAGATGCTCATGGATCTGTGGGTCAGGAATTGGAAAAGAGAACAAAGGGGAAGACTTGCCCCTGCCTGCAAACTCTGGGGCCTTAGCTGAGAAAAGCCAAGTAGGAAGAATCATCTAGAGATTTCTTCACTCACTTATTTGGTACTTGAGGTGGAATCACCCAGAGATTGGAACTATCACCTGAAGCATCTACATGAGTCTTCGTGTGGCATGGATTTCCCCCAGCATGACACTTGGTTCCTAAGAAAGTTCACCAAAACCTTTCCAAAAGCAATTGATCCAGAAGAACCAGGTAGAAGTTGTATGGACTTTTTACCACCTAGCCTTAGAAAACATATGGTGTCACTTCCCTCTAAGTCTACACAAGTGCACCAAGATTTCTGTGGGTAAGGGGACATAGATCCCACCTATCAATGTGAAAAGTTGAGAAGAATGTGGAGAGGCCAATTCATAAGATGCCCCAGGTCCCATTCTTCACCATAGATCAAACAAGCTGATCGTTGTCAGAGCTTGCTAGAATCCTGCTTAGGAGCATTCTGCAACCAGGTGAGAACATTTCTCAGTCACAGCTACTAAAAATGTGACCAAGTCAGTCCTAGAAAATATGATTCCTGATTTTAAGCTAGTTAGAAATAAATTCAAGCTGCTTTAAAAGGGGATGTGTTTATTCTCTAAATGTAGATTTTACATTTTTTCACTTAAGACTTTTTTCTCTGTAACTTTAGGCAGTGAAAATTATGTATAGTCACATTATATGTACTATTGATAGGGTCTCAACATCCACTCCATGCACTTATATAAATAGGAATTTGTAAGAAATTAAGTACTGTGGTCTGAATTTCACTGATTTCTTTAATGTCTGCCAGTTATAATGCCATATATCATACTAAAACATGCAAGACCTTTCCAAAATTTAACAACTCATTTAGCACAATAAAATTATGCATCTCACATGACACACGTCAATATATTTTTATTAGTGAAATATGAGGTTTGATGCTCTCATATTTTAAAATAGTTACTAAAAGTATAGTTGCATAAAATCCTTACTGCATCTTTTTTATAAGATAATTTGAAATTTGCTGATACTCTTTTGATTATCTTTTAACTATGTTCCTTTTCCTATTATAGTGAACTAGAGAACTCACTTCTGAAAGGCACATTTGGTATGATTGGCTAGTTTCAGTGTATTCTCCAGTGACAGGAAAAAACTGAGATGATGAGCATATGGTGGAAATGTTGCCAATTGGTAAAGAGTTCTCTTGGATGCCGTAGACCATTTTTAGACTTGGAATGTTGAACTGCTACCACAGGACACAAAGTAGTAGCTAAATAATTTCTTTTTCCTCATGCTCTGACTTTTGCTCATTTTTGTTCATCTCTGTTTTGTGCCATTTCTGTTTGTTTCGATTCTACCCGACATGGTGGTAAACAGCAGCCTTCCGTTTCAAGGACTGTCGCTTTCTGACAATTTAGTTATGTAAGTAGCACAAGACTGATGAAATTTTCAACCTGACATGACTAATCATGGCTTTCCTATGATCATTAACTTCTAAGAGCAATTGTGCTCCTTATTTGAATTAATTGGAATGTCATATTAATATGCTGAAATGTCCAGCAGCTAATCACTTTGATGTAGAACTTTGTTGTTCAAGATGAATGGGGGACACAATGGGCAGCAGTGAAGGGTAGACCTTAATGCTCTACTAAGATATTAAAGCCACAAAATAAGATTCCTTATTCATTTCTTCTGACTCAAACTGCTGCTTGAAAATGGCATCAGATATGATGCTTTCTTCCCTATGTTTTTGCAAAACAGATGATACAGGAATTGCGTTCATTCAAATGCTTTCTTCTGTTAACAGTAGTTCTTAGTTTGCTTATTTGAAAGTGTGCCTTACAGCTCTTGTGATAGTTAAGAATATATCTTTTTCTGGGGCGCCTGGGTGGCTCAGTCGGCTAAGCGTCCTTCTTCGGCTCAGGTCATGATCTCACGGCTGGTGAGTTGGAGCCCCACGTTGGGCTCTGTCCTGACAACTCAGAGCATGGAGCCTGCTTCGGATTCTGTGTCTCCCTCTCTCTCTGCCCCTCCCCCACTCATGCCATGTCTCTGTCTCAAAAATGAATAAACATTAAAAAAAATTTTTTAAAGAATATATCTTTTTCTAAAGGCCAAAATATTTCAAGGATGAATTAATATACATTATAATTTCTCCTTGGAACTTGACAGTGGCTATTTGGTCTATGTCATAATACGGCATAGACCATATTATGTGTGGTCTATGTGTGGTCTACTTCTGTGTGATCGCAAAGTTAAGCATCATATTTAGTTAAGTGCCACTTTGTTAGGGTTTGGATGGTTGTTATTGCATTTGGGGGTGAGGGGCTGATTCAAAAGTGAACAGGATTCAGTTCCCACAGTCTTTGGGGAGGTAGGGAGAGACATGGAGAGTTATTTGCAGATAGGTCTGACACAGTAGCTAGTTTATTTAAGACATACACAAGTTTAGCCTCTAATTTTTTTGAAGAGCAAGGAGAGCACTGTCAGGTCTGAAAGTTACAAAGATTATTCTAAAAGCATGTGTGGTATGTATTGCTGGGAGTTTGGGATGTAGGGAGGGAATTAAGAGGTTCTTAGATTGGAATGGAGTAATAAAAGCTACCATAAAAGTTTGGAATGAATGCTCTTAAAGCTTTGATAGCATTGGGTGTTGGTTATAGATGGTGACTTTGAAATATCAGGCATAAAAGGAACTAGCACTTGCCAAAAATTAAATGGAGTGGAGAGGAATGGAAAGAGATGGAATTTGGACCCTGAAGAACTGAAATTCCTAGTTTTATACGTCACCAATTATGTCCATCTCGATAAAAGACATGTTGTTCCATGAAACAAATAAACGCCTTTAAATATTTTCAAAATATACATTTTGGAAAGAGATCGGAAAATGCTGAGGTTGCACAAAACCCAGAGCCGGATGCAGTGATCCTGAGGGTGAAGAGAAAGGGAGAGGAAAAAAGAGAGTTCCAGGCAAAGGAAATAAGACCTCATGGTTCCAGGGGCAGTGTCCACAGTGCTAGAGGAGAAAGGGCTTCCTTGTCCCCATCATAAACAGAGTCCCTTACCTCATAATAAAGAGGAACCACTGAAGCATTTTTAAATAGCCATCTCTTTCAGAATGTGAACACATTTAAAGGAGACTGAAGAGGACACAGGGAGATCTGAGAGGCTGTGGCAAGAGTGCCACCAAGAGCCAAAGTGTACATTTAAGGAGAGAAAGAAGAGTCAAACTTCACAAACAGTTTATGTAAAACCCATCACTTAAATTACTGCAGCCTTAACCACTGTCAGAGATGATTGGGCCTTATTAGAGTCACAGTGGGAAAAAAAAAAGTCCAGGGATTGGGTTAAATGGGTGACACTCATGAAGGAGGGCACTTATCAGGATGAGCACTGGGTGTCATATGTAAGAGACGAATCACTGGGTTCTACTCCTGAAGCCAAGACTACACCGTATGTTAACTAACTTGAAAATAAATTTTTTAAAAAAGTATTATGTTAAGTGGAAGAAAAAAAGAGAAAGAAATGTTCAATGTCCAGCTTTAGTTAAAATGAAAACAATAACAATTGCAATTTTGATTTTTTGAGTAAAAATTGTGTTCCCAAGGCTTATCGAAGTACTTCCTGTTTATTTCTTATACCAACACAGTGAGGAGAATTTTATTATCTCAGTTTCATAACTGAGGCAACTGAAGCTCAGAGAGGTTTAAATATGTGACCAACATCACACAGGTAGGAAGTTACAGTTTACGCCCCTGGAGGTGCAGGCCCAAGTTTTAATGATTGTGTTGACATCAGAACTATTCTTTATTCTCAATGACCTTGTCCCCCCCACACACACACACTTTATTTTAACACACTTACAAAGCAGATGTCAATTTTCAGAGTTTACAACTTAGTTCGTATCATATTGATTGCCTTTTAGGTTGCCTATTACCTGCGGGCCTTTGGGGAGGTTCCTTAATTTATTGGCAACATATTAAATGAGAGTTTATATTCAGTTTCCACCCCTGAGATGTTTTCTTAACGTCAACAAATCCCATCCCAAGTGGAATTATATAGACCGAAAGAGCTGAGTTTGGTACGCTCATATCTTCATGTCTTTTTCCTTACATATTGATTTTTTTTAGAGCTTTGAATCCATCTACTTCTGGGTCTGTAGAAGTCTACCCATTAACCACAATTCTACAATGTACTTTGTTAATCTTGTAAATTCATACATCATGATACAGGAAGAAAAAAAGTAAAGGTAAATTTAGCTGTAATGGCTTTTTCTTTATTGGCATTTATTATTGAAGCCCAGCTAACCTTAAAATGGTCTCAAATCACAAATGAGTCATTTACTTTAAAAGCATAGCCTAGATTAGCAATAAACAAGGGCATCCTACCCTTACTCCCCTAAAGTGTTGTGACTAAAAAAATAACCATTTTTTAAATAAGGATGAATAAAAATGCCATGTTAAATTTCTCTTTTTGTATGTCTTGCTAGTTTAATTGGCTTTAGCAGGTTTATTAGGACTGAACTTTTGAAACTATTTTGAGGGTTACAATTTTAATCTAAAAATTATAGACGGTTTTCAGAAAAAAAACATTTTTTTTTTTTTTTAGAATTAGAGGTGATTTCTCCTGACATAAAGTTTAACAGTAGTTTTCCATTATACACACATTTTAGGGGTCAAACTTTAAATATAGCCTTTCTCTTAGTTGCTTGGGACATAATTTAACTAGCACAAAGCAGGATTCCTTCAATTCATCAGTACTTAAAGTTTCCAGGTGGGTCTTTTCAAATCCCCATAGACTACAACATGTAGCGCTCCAACAGTTACACACACACACACACACACACACACCAAATCATATCCATTATCCATTTTTGGGAAAGAAGATTATTGCCAGAAGAAGGGAAATGTTATATAAAGGTATTTCAGGTATTCATTTTAAGGCAGACATCTAGCAAGTGTTAAAAAAGTTTTCAAAGTTACTTTTGGGTTTGCAAGGCAAACACTCCCCTAAAGAGTGCTGTCTGTAACACAAAGTAGCACTAAAGTACACAATTACAGTCTATGACATTTACATAAAGGGATAGTACATGAGTTTGTTTATTTCTAGTATAAAGAGTAAAATTCGAAATCAGATTTTCCTATGGAGAAGTGTTTTTAAAATGTACATAAACAACTGTGCTGAAATCTGGAATAAATTCATGCTTATTACTTTGACAGAAACATTTAAATGATGTGTGTTAGGGTATATATAATATTTTAAATCTAGAAACTTAGCTACATGGTCTCATCCTAAAATCTGCCAAAGAACCAAGCTTAAATTTGTGAAGAAAAAAAAAGTAACACATAACATTCTACATTGCTTACTGTACGCCAGGCACTGGTCGAAATGCTTTACATATATTAACTTATTTAACAGAATGAGGAACATAATCTGTTTCAACATCAGTTAAGTAATTTTGACAACCAAGCAGCTGATATAGAAATAACTGGCTACAGATGGAACTACTGAGTTTACTCAGAAGTAAATGTTTGCCAGCTATTGGTGTGGTGAAAACATAGCCGTAATATGACACTTTTATGGAGGAATGAAATATACTTGCATTTGGAAATATATTAAATGTGAGGACATTTTTAAGTTTGAGTTTCTCACTTGCATTATAGTTTTTAAGAATCTGATCATGATACTACACACGACGCTTTTTATAAGCTCTCTTGATATATCATCATGTTAGCAGGAGAATGGGTGACTATCAGCTGCTACTCAATCCATTGAAAAAGATACATCTGGTTACCTACCACAAAAAGAAATTCAATAGAAAGGAGCTCAACTGGATAACTCCACCATGAAAATTAGCAGGGAAGGAATGTACAGGTACATTTGAGTATTTGTCATAAACACGAAGTGCTTTAAAATATTTACCACCAAAAAATATAACTAACGTATGATTAGGCTTCTCCTTTCATATTAGTTGAGAAATATGGTAACTGTTTTTAAGTAACACGAATTGATAAAGTTATAAATATGAATTAAATCAAAATAAAATACTCACATAAAATAAATACAACATGATTAGATTTCCATACATAAAATTTCATACATTTTTTAATCATAATAAAGATGCAGATTTAGTCAATGTATATAGTGGTAACACCCCCAATCATGTCAAAAGCTAAGTCTATCAACTAATTTATGATAATTTTGAGGGTAAACCTGCCTTGGTGTGTACATGTTCCCAATTAAACAGTCGTTATTTTTACCCATCAAAATCAATTTTAACATTCTTAATCTAAAATGTGCAAAGTTCGAAAAAATATAATTTAAGACATTTTCAGAATAAGTTTAATTTAGAATATATTAGAGGTAAAATATCTCCTCACACATTCAACATAAAAGCCATAATAGAGTATAAAATATTTATGTGCAGCCCTAAGAATATTATAAATAGGTCACTAGTGGAACTGCACTATTTGCTCAATCCTTGGCATCACAGACCAGCTTTAGTTGCTGAATAAGAGGTGGCCATGACACGGCCATCAGACAATCAATTCTCCTTAATAGCAGCCATAATAGATTTTGCCTCTAAATCCAAACCATCCATAAATATTTTTGCTAATGAGATCTTTATAAAGCCAGACTGTGGGCTGGTAAAGATTTTTTACCAGGTCATCAAGAGACTGTACAATATACTGGCTAAGAACATGTAAAGGGTCAGATTGCCAGAGTTTGTTTAAACTGCCTGTTTAAATTACAGAGTCTCTTTATTCCTCTGCCTTTCCCATCTGTAAAATGGGCACAATTTCAGCACCTCTCTGAAGCATTGTGTTGTTACAGAGTTAAAAACTGAAGGATTTTTAAGTACTACTACTAAGTACTAACTACTATGAATGGAATTAGTATCAAAATGATAACTCAACTCTGAATGGCAGTAGCTTTCCTCAGACTCATTCATTCTGATAGAAAAAAATTCAGGTAAACACGGCCAAACTTGGAAGTTTGAATGAAGGCTGAATACAATTAATAGCTGATTAACTGAAACTCTTACTAGGTAAAGGCATTGAATTTGGAATCCCATTTCTTAAATATCATTTTTCCTCCAAGTCAGATTTTAAGATACTTCTATTTGTCCTCCCCTCCCAATTCTTTTCTTCTTTACCCACATATGTAGTTGGTTTTCACTATATACCATATGCCCTGATCTTAGTAAACTTTTTATGCCTCACTTTCCCATCTAAATAATATAGTCTTATTATTTTATTTTTTTATAAAAGCTTTAAAATGAATGTGGGCTATTAATAGCAATATTAGATAATTGTTTTCTATTACCTGATCTTTCACTTTTAAAGTGACGGCCCAGTGCTACTCAGGCCCTAAGTAACTCATACCAACAGACATGTATGCAAATTTGGGGAAGATATCTTAATAGCAAAACTGATTTCCATTGAGAAATAATCATCATAAGAACTAAGATTCTTTAGCACTCTATTCTCTTCGAAATAAACCACTTACTTTGGTCAACATCAAAGCACAGGGAATTTCCATGTCTGGTTTTAAAATTTTTCAGTGTGTCAACCATTCTAAAAGAAAAAAAAATTCATGGACTCCTAGTGTCTATTTAAATTTCTTTGGGTATCCATATATAAAACTCTATCAAATTCATTATTCTTACAGCTCTTAAGTAATTACAAAACAAACTCAATATACATATAACCACATAAAATTAATAGCATAAATTTAATATAGTGAATAATGCTTATTGAAACTAATTTGACAATGAACTAGTCAGTTATGAACAGACATAGCTACATATATTTAAAATATTAAAAGTGAAACAATTGTTTTGAATTTTAAACCAGAAATCAATAGTTATTGTAAAATTAAGTATTCTATTTATGGTATAGAATCCAAAGCAATTTATATCCAAGTTAACTCTATGATAATGTGTACTTTACATCAGTTTTTTATTAGGTTGTATGCTATAGCAAAAGGAATGTGACTACTGTATTAATCAGCCCTGATTTTGAACTTGACTTCTGTCATTTACTCAATATAAGAAATACCACTGAATTTCTCTGAATCTGCTTCTTCATCTATAAGTGACAACTGCTAGTTGAGAAAATCCTGACACTTATGAGATTTAATTAACACATGTAAAATACCAGCATGGTTCTATTATTTAGCAGATATTCTGTAATTATTAGTCACAACTAATTTACTTTCTTTTGGATTCAGAAATTAAAAAAACTTTTTAATGTTTTTATTTATTTTTGAAGGAGAGAGAGAGAGAGAGAGAGTGAGAGAGAGAGAGAGACAGAGAGACAGAGCATGAGTGGGGGAGGAGCAGAGAGAGAGACACAGAATCCGAAGCAGCCTCCAGGCTGTGAGCTGTCAGCACAGAGCCTGATGCGGGGCTCAAACTCACGAACTGTGAGATCATGACCTGAGCCGAAGCTGGACGCTCAACCAGCTGAGCCACCCAGGTGTCCCTGGATTCAGAAATTTTAAATGCTTACCATATATGTTACATTGCACAATTATATTTACATAGAATTTTTTTTTAATATTTCTGTTTTATGACTTTACTATATTTCTAGAATAAAGAAATGTAGATATTTAGGAACTATATTAACATAGGTAGTTTTTCTCAATGAATGTTTATGAAAGAGACTGTAGAATTTGTATATTAAAAATAAGTAACTTTAAAAACCATGATCTAAATTTCAGTATTTCAAATAAGTTACTTCATATATCCACAGTAATTTGTCTTTTTTTTCTCATAATAGAAACTTTATAATGAAAATACCTGACTCCTTGAGATTTTTAAATACATTGAATTGCTCTAGAACTGTGGGCACTGGTTAATAACAGCAAAAGGATATCGGATGATTGCAATAATGCAAACAGGATTAGATTCTTTATTCAGTCTCCTATGAATCTAAAAGCTTATCAGTTAGTTTCCAGATTTACTAATTTCAGGGAAACAATCTTGAGACAAAGACAAAACAGTGAGGGGTTCAAGACTACCAATATAATTGTGCAGGCCTTTTCTTATTGTCCAGGGCTTTTATCACATCAGGATGGACACTTAAAATATGTGGTCTCCAGAACATATATGCAACCACATCAACTACACAGACGGAGCCACTTTGGGTAGAAAACATCCCCATTTTGTATTCATATGATCATGCTTGATAAATCCATGGATTCCATATTATTTTACCTTGGCAATTTTAGACAACCATGAAATTCTTACCAAAAGCATTTGCAAGGTAAGGATTCTTTCACCAGAAAATGCAATCAATTTGTTTGTCAGGATGTCTGTCATTAGTATGTTTACAACCAGATTTGATTTGGTTACTTTCTCTCTCAATGGTCAAACCCCAATAAAAGGAGAGATGTATTTCATGCCTGCTGCTTAACTATTTACTTCCTAGTTAGATAGAAGGATAAAAATAAAATATGGCACATAGTAGGCCTTTAAATGAATGAAAAGCCAGGAATGAACAAAATATGGAAATATTAATCCATGGAGATTGTACACAATTGTGACCACTGTAATGGTGCAGAGTCTGAATCAATAAACAGAACAGAGCTCAAGACATGGCTGGAGAAAAGGCAAGTATATAACCAGGAATAGAGGTTATACCATGAATGAATGTAGAGAGAAAGAAGTATATCTAATTAAGCAAAGAATCAGAAAAACTGAAAGGACATAGATATGGGAAGGAAAGACCAAAGGATCTCTAGAAGTCATGGCAGTTCAAGGCAGAGCTGAGAAACTTCTCAAGCCATCTGGACATTAATGGCACTGTGAGCAACAACAATTTACTTGACATTCTGCTGGAGCAGGAGCCTACATCAGGCAAGTGGAAGCATATATGCAATCACTCCAGCCTAAGAAAGAAACTGTACTCACATAAGCTGTGCCTTTATACCAAGCCTTTCAATCATATACCACACAGTCACCAATGAAAGTTAGTTTGGGGGAGTCAAAAACAGAATTTTCCTTAATTGCTCCTTCTTTGCTCCCATTCCCTACTTTATGTCTGTGTTTAACTATAATCCTTCTTTTCTGACAATATTTTAATCCCATTCATAGTACTTTGCTAATCATTTGACTTTATTAATAGATTCAAGTTCTCTAGACTTCAATTTCTGTACCTTCCATAGATAAAGGTTGACACTCACCAGAGGGTTCTATTCATTCCTATCCACTCTGGGAATCTGTCCTATCTATCCTCCATGATCTTAATCCTGGAGAATCCAATCTATAATATCTAATTAATGGCATCTCTTCCCCCAGAAATGGGATTTCCCAGCTGCCCCTGAGAAAAAAAATGTGGCTTTGACTCAGCCTGGGTAAATAGGTTTTGATATATCTAATTAAAATTATAGCTACATAATCTTAGCTTAGCTGATTCAGTTAACACACCTTCATTCAGAATGAACTAAATGCTAGGTTCTACACAATTGCTTTTTCGTATGTTATTCAGGAACCCATTTTTATTGTCTTCTTTTATTTTAAGAAAAGAATTTTATGATGCTTTCCCTGACTTATCAGATACAATTTCTAAAACATCTGCAATTCTGTGTGTTTTTTCATACTATGGGGAACCAGGACATGATACTAATTGAGGAGATTCCTTGGAGTCTTAAAGCTGTCAAGTGTCTAAAGATTTCTTTTTGTAATGCAATGTCTCAGTTCATTGCACACAACATCAAAACCTCAAGATTAGAGAGAATGCAAATTGTATTTTAACTGATACTTACAAAGAAAAAGTGCATTCAATCCCTCAAAGTGTTCTTGAAGAAAAAGGATTTGTTCAAAATATTTTCTATACTCATCCCCAAATGATAGAGGCCTATGGTTAACTATCATTTAAAATAGTGGCCTAGTAATTATCTTGACTCCTTGGTGAACATTTATTTTTCTCTCCACTATTATTATACAATGAAAGCTTAAAAATATATAAAGTCACCTACCTACAAAAGCAAAAAGAATGGGTAGTATGAACCCAAGAGACTACCTGGAAGAAAGTCATGAGCATTAAACACATTTGCATGTATTTGACTATCTAGTGAAGCACACCAATTATACAGTTCCCAAAAGACAGCTTAGTGATAGAAAATTACTTCAAATAGCTTTTTGGTCTATTTGATTGATTATGTATGACCCAGTCATAGCAGTTTGATTTTTACTGTAGACTAAAAAGTAAAAGAAAGCAGGCTGAGGTATATTACTCAAAAAAGCAAGTATATGAAGGACCACATATGCAAGTACTTATTCTATAGTGCTGAAAATTAGATTTTGAACAACCACAAAACACGTTGTTTTATATTTCCAGACATTGATTTTAATCTGAGGAGCTGAAATAACACTGTGTGGACCTGGAAGAAATAATGAGTAAATGGTATCATACTCAGCTCAAAAGTCAAAGGAATTTGTACCCAGAATGGCTTAACTTCACAGAAAGATACCTGTGCAAAGAAGAGTTAATTCCTTTGGTTGCTTTTGAGTTATGGACATGGAAGAAAAGTCACTTGACTTCTTGGATAATTTTATGACATCTCTTGCTTTCATTATCTCTTTGCTCTGGAAATAAATTTTGAGGAGCCAGATTCTACTTTTGGATTTTGTTTGCTAAAGGAATTAATCATGACTCTTCCCTTTACCTCTTGGGATCCAACTTCACTCTATTCTAGTCTTTTCTTGATTCAACTTCTGCACATTTCATCGCAGAGGTTAAGGAAATAATCATTAAAAAAGGAAAAAAGAAATAAGAAAAAAGAAAGACAACAGGTCCAAAATGGATTACTTATGCTAAGCCCCACATCATCAAAACAAATTTAAGTACCCTTTCAACTCCCCCAGATACAAATCTTAAACTAGTTAATCAGCACTCTCCTGAGGGGCCAACATGGCAGAACAGCGCGGAAGTGTTTTTTTGCATCTCTCATCCCTGAAATGCAGCCAAATCAACACTAAACCATTCTGAACACCTAAAAAACTGATTTGAGGATTAACACAACAATCTGCACAACCTGAACCACAGAACTCAGCAGGTACGCGGCACCGAGAGATAAATGGGGTAGAGAGAAGCTGCAGAAGGCAGGAAGCTGTTTTTGCTTGCAGAGAGAGGATGGAGAGGGGGCGGGCGGAGGGGTGGGAGTACAGGAAAGCACCCCTCTCCCAAAAAGCAGTGGAAAAGTGAAAACAGCTGCAGGCACTGAACTAAAAGAGGAGAAAGGAGAATGGAGAGGGTTTAAATCTCTATAAACAGAGAGAGCTGAGTCTTAAACTCTGTAGCTCCATACCTGGTGGTGCTCTGGTGGTTAAGGTGAATCCCCAGGAGCAGAGTGAGGTCCTCAGGGTGTTTGGAGGATATTTGATAGAGGCTGTGTGGCCACCCCACAGGCAAAGCGGTCCCAGCAGACCCCGGAGAACAACCACATTTGCTGGTGTTGGAACAAGGACGTTAAGGGTGCAGACTGGCGCCAGACGTGTGTTGTGATTTTCCATAAAACTTGAAACGCTGCTGCTACAAGATTGCGGGAACTTTTTCTGGGGCGGGCTGGAACCTAGTCGCAGGCTCTGGGCATCAGCAGCAGTGTGGTCTCACGAACATTCCTGGCGGCGGCCGGCACCGGGCCATTGCTCAGAGAGACCCTCCCCCAGAAGGTCTGAGTGGGTCAAAGCCGCAGTCCCTCAGAAGTGAAGGGTTGGGAAACACAGCCGCATCTGAGATAAAACTCAGGAGGGAGGTGTCGCCTGGCAGCCTGACAGCTTGGTCACAGACAGCGTAGAAGCCGGGAGTGGATGGAATCCAGAGATAAAGGAGAGGTGCTTGATTGCCAGTCCTGGAGAGCTCAGAGTTCTGACACTAGAGAATAGGCAGCTGGGTGACACCATTTTCACCCATCCCGCGCATGTGCATACACACTTACGTTCGCCACAGCAATTCACCCCAGTAAGCTAAGCAGCGCCATCTGGTGGAGAATGGAGCTGTTACATAATATCCCGCCCAACGGGGCCAACAGCGCTCTTGACAAACACAAGTCTCTCCACCTGCTTAGTTTACAGACTATAAAGTGCTTCATAGCTTGACTTCTACGGGAAACCAGGTGTAATTTCAATCGTATTTCATTCTGTTTGCTGGTCCCTTTATTCAGTTTTTTCCTTTTCTTTTCTTATTCTTGAAATCAGGAAGAGAAAAAAATTATTTTTACTTTCCATTTTTATTAAAAAGATTTTTCTCTATTTTTTTCTACTATATTTTTTACTTTTTTATATATTTTTTAAAATTCTATTTTACTTTCATCTTTGCATTTTATTCTATTTTATTGTACTCATTTTTTCGAGTTTTCAAACATTTTCCTTTATTTTTACTTTTTGCCTTTTTTCCTTTTTTTCTTTTTTCTTTTCTTATCTTTTCCTTTTTTTTTTTTTTTTACAATCAAGCTTCTTTCAACAACCAGACCAAACACACCTAGGATCTAGCATCCTTTAAATGATTTCTTTGTGTTGTTTTCAATTTTTAATTTTTTTTTTACTTTATTAACTCCTTTTCTTCCTCCAAAATGATGAAAAAAAGGAATTCACCCCAAAAGAAAGAACAGGAAGAAATGACAGACAGGGACTTAATCAACACAGATACAAGCAAGATGTCTGAACCAGAATTTAGAATCACAATAATAAGAATACTACCTGAGGTTGAAAGCATATTAGGATCCCTTTCTGCAGAGATAAAAGAAGTAAAAGCTAGCCAGGATGAAATCAAAAATTCTATACCTGAGCTGCAATCTCGAATGGATGCCATGGAGGAAAGGATGAATTATACAGAGCAGCAAATCAGGATATAGAGGAAAAACTTATGGAAAATAATGAAGCAGAAAAAGAGGAATACTGAGGCAAAAGAGCACAAAATAAAAATCAGAGAACTCAGCAATTCATTAAAAAGAAATAACATCAGAATCATAGGGGTCCCAGAAGATGAGGAGAAAAAAAAGGGTAGAAAATTTATGTGAGCAAATCATAGGAGAAAACTTTCCTAACCTGGGGAAAAACACAGACATCAAAATCCAGGAAGCACAGAGGAATCCCATTAGATTCAACAAAAAGCAATCATCAACAAGGCATACCATAGTCAAATTCACAAAATACTCAGGCAAGGAGAGAATCATGAAAACAGCAAGGGAAAAAAGTCCTTAACCTACAGGAGAAGAAGAGAGATCAGGTTTGCAGCAGACCTATCCACAGAAACTTGGCAGGCCAGAAAGGAGTAGCATGATATATTCAATGTGCTGCATCAGAAAAATAGGCAGTCAAGAATTCTTTATCCAGCAAGGCTGTTATTCAAAATAGGAGGAGAGATAAAAAAAAAAGGTTTCCAGACAAACAAAAATTAAAGGAGTTTGTGATCACTAAACTAGCCCTGCAAAAAATCTAAACGCGGACTCTCTGAAGGGGGAAAATATGAAAAAAAAAAAAAAAAAGACCAAAAGCAACAAAGACTTGAAAGGACCAGAGAACACCACCAGAAACTCCAACTCTACAGGCCATATAATGGCAATAAATTCATATCTTTCAGTACTCACTCTAAATGTCAATGAACCAAATTCTCCAATCAAAAGACATAGGGTATGAGAGTGGATAAGAAAACAAAATCTATATGCTGCTTATGACACACTCGTTTAGGCCTAAAGACACTTGCAGATTCAAAGTTAGGGGATAGCATGATAAATCATGCTAATGGTCAGCAAAAGAAAGCCACAGTGGCCATATTTATATCATACAATTTAGATTTTGAAATAAACACTGTAAAAAGAGATGAAAAAAGGGTTATAATTAAGGGGTCTATTCCCCAAGAAGACCTAACAATTGTAAACATTTTATGCTCCAAACGTGGAGTTCCCAAATATATAAATCAATTAATCACAAATATAAAGAAACTCATTGATAACAATACCATAATAATAAGGGACTTCAAGACCCCACGTACAACAATGGAAAGATCATCTAGCAGAAAATAAACAAGGAAAAAATGGCTATGAATGACACACTGGACTGGGTGGACTTAACAGATATATTCAGAACATTTCATCCTAAAGAAGCAGAATGCACATTCTTCTCACATGCACCTGGAACATTCTCCAGAATAGATCACATACCAGAACCCAAATCAGCCCTCACCAAGTACAAAACAATCGAGATCATACCATGCATATTTTTACACCACAGCACTATGAAACTCGAAATCAACCACAAGAAAAAAATTTGGAAAGATAACAAATACTTGGAGACTAAAGAGTAATCTCCTAAAGAATGAATGAGCTAAGCAAGAAATTAAAGTGGAAATTAAAAAGTACGTTGAAGCCAATGAAAATGATAACACCACAGCCCAAAACCTCTGGGATGCAGCAAAGGCAGTCATAAAAGGCAAGTATGTAGCAATCCAGGCCTTCCTAAAGAAGGAAGAAATTTCTCAGATACACAACTTAACCTTACACCTCAAAGAGCTGGAAAAAGAACAGCAAATAAAACCCAAAACCAACAGAAGGCAGGAAGTAATACAGAGCAGAAATCAATGCTATGGAAACCAAAACAAACCAAAACAAAACAAACAACAACAACAAAACAGTAGAACAGATCAATGAAACCAGGAGCTGGTTCTTTGAAAGAATTAACAAAATTGATAAACCCTTAGCCAATGTTATCAAAAAGAAAAAGGAAATGACCCAAATAAATGAATTCAAGAATGAAAGAGGAGAGATCACAACCAACACTGCAGAAATACAAACAATAATAAGAGGATATTATGAGCAAGTTTACACCAATAAAATGGGCAATCTGGAAGAAATAGACAGATTCCTAGAAACATATAAGCTACCATAACTGAAATAGGAAGAAATAGAGAATTTGAACAGACCCATAACCAGTAAAGAAATAGAATTGGTAATCAAAACATCTCCCAAAAAACTAGAGTCAAGGGCTGGATGGCTTTACAGTGGAATTCTACCAAACATTTAAAGAAGAGTTAACGCCTATTCTCTTGAGGTTGTTCCAAAAAATAGAAATGGAAGGAAAACTTCCAAACTCTTTCTATGAAGCCAGCATTACCTTGATTCCAAAACCAGACAAAAACCCCATTAAAAAGGAGAACTGTAGGTCAATTTCCCAGATGAACATGGATGCAAAAATCCTCAACAAGATACTAGTCAACAGGATCCAACAATACATTAAAAGAATTATTCACTATGACCAAGTGGGATTTATGCCTGAGATGCAGGGCTAGTTCCACATCCACAAAACAATCAATGTGATACATCACATCAATAAAAGAAAGGACAAGAACCACATGATCCTCTCAATAGATGCAGAGAAAGAATTTGACAAAATACAGCATCCTTTCTTGATAAAAACCCTCAAAATAGTAGGGATAGAAGGATCATACCTCAAGATCATAAAAGCCATATATGAAAGACCCACCACTAATATCATCCTCAATGGAGAAAAACTGAGAGCTTTCACCCTAAGGTCAGGAACATGACAGGAATGTCCACTCTCACCACTGATAGTCAATATAGTATTGGAAGTCTTAGCCTCAGTGATCAGAAAACACAAAGGAATAAAAGGCATCCAAATCAGCCAGGAAGAGATCAAACTTTCACTCTTCGCAGATGCCATGATATCCTATATGGAAAAATCAAAAGATTCCACCAAAACACTGGTAAAACTGATCCCTGAATTAAGCAAAGTCACAGGATATAAAATCAATGCACAGAAATCGGTTGCATTCCTATCCACCAATAATGAAGCAGCAGAAAGAGAAATCAAGGAATCAATCCCATTTACAATTGCACCAAAAACCATAAAATACTCAGGAATAAATCTAACCAAAGAGGTGAAAAATCTATACACTGAAAACTATAGAAAGCTTATGAAAGAATTGAAGAAGACACACACACAAATGGAAAAACATTCTATGCTCCTGGATAGGAAGAACAAATATTGTTAAAATGTCAATACTACCCAAAGCAATCTACATATTCAATGCAATCGCTATCAAAATAACACCAGAAGTCTTCACAGAGCTAGAACAAACAATCCTAAAAATTTATGGAACCAGATAAGACCCCGAACAGCCAAAGCAATCTTGAAAAATAAAACTGAAGCTGGAGGCATCACACTCCCAGACTTCAAGACGTATTACAAGGCTGTGATCATCAAGACAGTATGGTACTGGCGCAAAAACCAAAACTCAGATCAATGGAACAGTATAGAGAACCCAGAAATGGATCCACAGATGTATGGCCAATAAAAGAGGAAAGAATATCCCGTCTCTTCAGCAAATGGTGCTGGGAAATCTGGACAGAGACATGCAGAAAAATGAACCTGGACCACTTTCTTACACCATACACAAAAATAAACTCAAATGGAATTTGAGTTTCATCCACAAAAATGGATGAAAGTTTAAGACAGAAAGCCATGAAAATCCTCAAGGAGAAAGCAGACAAAAACCTCTTTGACTTCTGCTGCAGCAACTTCTTACTCAACACGTCTCCAGGGGCAAGGGAAACAAAAGCAAGAATGAACTTCTGGGACCTCATCAAAATAAAAAGCTTCTCCACAGCGAAGGAAACAATCAGCAAAACTGAAAGGCAACCAACAGAATGGGAGAAGATATTTGCAAATGACATATCAGATAAAGTTAGTATCCAAAATCTATAAAGAACTTATCAAACTCAACACCCAAAAAACAGACAATCCAAATGGCCAAAAGACACGAATAGACACTTCTCCAAAGGAGATATCCAGATGGCGAACAGACACATGAAAAAATGCTCAACATCACATATCACCAGGGACATACAGATCAAAACCACAATAAGATACCACCTGTCAGAATGGCTAACATTAACAACTCAGGCAACAACAGATGTTAGCAAGGATGCAGAAAAAGAGGATCTCTTTTGCACTACTGGTGGGAATGCTAACTGGTGAAGCCACTCTGGAAAACAGTATGGAGGTTCCTTGAAAAATTAAAAATAGACCTACCCTATAACCCAGCAATTGCACTACTATGTATTTATCCAAGGTGTGCTGTTTTGAAGTGGCACATGCACCCCAATGTTTATAGTAGTCCTATCGACAATAGCCAAAGTATGGAGAGAGCCCAAATGTCCATTTCCAGATGAATGGATAAAGAAGATGTGGTATATATATATATATATATATATATATATATATATATATATACATACATACAATGGAATATTACTTGGCAATCAAAAAGAATGAAATCTTGCCATTTTCAACTACGTGAATAGAACTGGAGTGTATTATGCTAAACAAAATTAGTCAGTCAGAGAAAGACAAATATCATATGACTTCACTCATATGAGGAATTTAAGAGACAAAACAGATGAACATAAGCGAAGGGAAGCAAAAATAATATAAAAACAGGGAGAGGGACAAAACATAAAAGACTCTTAAATACAGTGAATAAACAGAGGGTTGCTGGAGGGGTTGTGGGAGAGGGGATGGTCTAAATGGGTAAGGGGCATTAAGGAATCTACTCCTGAAATGATTGTTGCACCATAATCTAACTTAGATATAAGTTAAACAATAAATAAAAATTTTTAAAAGGTACCTTAAAAAAATAAAAGGAAACTCCTGAGCATCACTAGTTAAGCAATCTGCCTGATACCAGATAATTGATTCCTTATTCCGATTGGCAGGCAAACAACATTTGTAGAAATTAGATCTTTGAATTGTGATTTGTGAATTAGCTTTAGGGTACCCACTGACAGCAAATACTTTCTGTCTTAAGGACAGCTATTGCCTTCTTTTTGTCTCATTTTGTGTCCTAAGAATTCTGTTCGGTAACCATCAGGTTGGGCCTCCAAAATATGACCTACACTCTTGATCTCAATACCAAATTTCCTTGAATATCAGTAAGGATTGGAGACAGATGGAATAATTTTATCACAAAAGACATAATAAAGGGAAATTCAGTATGTATTGCTTCTAAAAGAAATATTTTGATTTTCTCTGTACAGCAGAATGATATAGGTGGACTGCATAGAAAAAGAGATTTCAAGCTCCTAGCATGATTTTACCTACCATGATTATTATTTTGATATGTCAACTTGATTGGGCCATAGAGTGCCTAGATTAAACATTACTGCTGGATATGTCTGTGAGGGTGTTGCTACATAGGATTAATGTTTGAATCAGTGGCCTCCGATTGCCCTCCCCAAGGTGGTGAGCGTCATCTAATCTGTTGATACCCTGACTGGAGCAAAAAGCAGAGAAAGGTAGCATTCATTCCCTTCCAGCCTGTCTAATTGAGCTGACTTATTCTGCTGCCCTTGGACTAGAATTTATACTATCAACTTCCCTGGTTCTCAGGCCTTCAGACTCAGACTGCAATTACACCACTGGTTTTCATGGATCTCCAGTTTACAAACAACAGATGGTGGAATTTCTCAGCCTCCATAATCATGTGAGCCAACTCTACAACAAATCTCTTAATATATCCTATTTTATATATCCTATTGGTTCTGTTTCTCTGGAGAACCCAAACACACCTGCCTTATTGGTGATACATGTATTAAATACCCTTGTTTTTATTCCTTTTTCATCTTGGAGAGAGGTTTCTAGTAATGTCTTAGAGTACCACTGTCCTTTAGACTTTGCTTACTCATTATTTTTATCAATGGCATGGATACAGATATGGATGTAAACATATGTTGGATTATTGAACTCAAAATTCAAAAATAAGATGCCTACATTTATAAAACCAAATTTAGGAGAAACAAGTATCAAGTTCTATATTTAGGTTTATGAAATGTAAGAAGTCTTTGAGATACCCAAACTTGAAACACATATCACAGCATCGTATAAACTTTGGTTCATTTGTCTTGCCTTCCCTATTTATAGCAAATATGAGATTTTTATTTGTTTTTCAATATCTTTAGCAGCTTTAATGGTTCTTATTACCTAGAATTTGTTCAATAATAAATGTTAGATGGATTAATGAATAAATGAATATAGGAAGGAAAATTTTAAAGTATTTTATTTTGCTAAGATCAGAATGAGTTCATTATAAGCTAAATTTCTGCTAACACTAAAACTTAAGTTAAAACTATAGTAAGTTTGATAAAAAGTATTATGTCATAAGAGTGATTAAGAAATTAAAATATTGATATTGTTTTCTGAGACTCTTATTTCAAAGGATACATTAACCTAATGCAGAGCCTCAAGAATATACTTCAAATATGAGAAGCCCTTTGGAATTCATGAAAAATTTAGATAACTTTAGGATACCTCAAGTTTAATTCAAAGAAAAAAATAAGAAAATTTTCCTTACATACTTGCAAGCAGTCCAAAGATAGGTTAGACATTCTGTTTTTCCAGAAGAGTACAAATTTCATAAAAGACAATTACCTGAAAAAATAAAAGCCATTTTAAAGTTATTATGAGTAATTACTTTGGCTGCTTCACAAAGTGTGTACTTTTTATTTAATAGGATTCAAGCAGATCACCATTCACAAATGTCAAAGGAGGTCTGTTTTCTACTGAATGACCTCTAAAGGCTTCACAATTCTACGTTCAAGGTTAAGTGATTTCATGGTCTGAATAATTATATAGAATCCTAATGAATTTCTTCTACAGCCTGTGGTTAATTTTGGTACTCACATACTGTGAGCTGAACACACAAGGGGAAGTTGGCATGGATATAGTAAGTAAGAGAACATGGCTTAAAATCTGTTGGGAGGAACTTTCTTAATGTAAGGGAAAGTCATGGGTAAGAATAGTGTTACGAACATCCAAATAATGATGTGAGGTCAGAGATACAGGACATTACACAGAGATGTGGACAAGTTAATAAACTTGGGAATGCTATATTTTTTAAATGGTAAAATGGTGAGTGGTAAATGGTAAAATATTAAAACTATTCTATTAACTGTGGATGAGCAGGACTAACAGGAAGGAAGACTGAAGGTAGAAAATTAAGCAATAGTGACCATATCTTGCCTGAATATTTTGAACAGAGCACGGGGCTAACATTGTTGAAAAGTCCAGTTCTATGTGTGCAAGGAAAGTGCATACTAGCTGAGTCAAGTGATATTATAAAAATAATTATGATTTCAACTAGCAGGTCTCATTTTTTTTAGTAGCTTCATATTACAGTTGACTAATTTTATTCACTATCTTCTAAAAGCCAAATAAGGGCTGATAAATTTCATTGGGTTAAGATTGTCAGAAAAATATAAATATAAATATAAGTATTCCCCACCTCTACCAACAGCAACGGGGATGCTTATTCCTCTACCCCTCACCAACGTGAACTATTGATTGTGTTATTCAGAAAAATATAAAGCTTTTATTGAGTCTGAAATGATATGCAAAATGCTTAGGATACTGTATGGCACACAGTAAGTACTCAAAGTATTAGTTGTCCTTATTACATGTAATGCTTCAGGAAATAGGTGACCAAGATTAGAATAGTGATAATAGAAAAAGCAAAGAAAGACAAGAATAAACTCTATTTATAAAGAAAAACAGAAAAAAAGTATTCATTTAAAGTGAAGGTTTAAGAAGGGAAAAAATTAGAAACAATAGAATAAAAAGCACACATAATCCAACTAACCAAGCTGGGAAAAAAAAAATCAAAACACAGGTAGTGTCACTAATAAGTGGTAAAATGGACCTAATTTCCCTGCTCAGTATTCACTGTGTTAGGCCTCATGTGCTCAAGGGCATTAAGGTAAATACAGAGAATGCCTGGAGACTGGCTAGAGCGACAGTCTAAAGAGGAAGCTGAAAAAGTCAGTCACTCTCCAGGTATTATTGACAGTGCCTGGGAGAGAGTGGCATAGAGTTTATTAGGCAGCCAGGGCCAGAATTCTGTAAAATGATGACAGTAAATGCGTGTTATCATCCTGAGTGGTAACAAAACAAGATGGCTCAGAGTTTGGTCAAAAAAATAAGAGCAGAGAGTAGAACAAGGGAAATGCAATGGTGAGGAAGCAGAGGTTAAGGATTTCTAAAAGAAGGGAATAATTAGGCATACTAAGCAGAGGACATAAATCATTTTATTTTTACCTGCCTAATTTTTTTCTAGTCTACAAAAAAAGCAATGCTGACCTCCCAAGGACACACTCTAGAAGTTTAAAGGCATTTAAATCCCTGTGAAGTGTAATGAAATACATTGAAAGATTTTGAAAAATTAGAGCTATAGACAATTGATATTTACATGAATAGCTTACTTGAAACCAAAATATCATACAAATCTTGCCAGTGAGTAACATGACTTAGAATGAATACGGTACAGATAAAAATGAACAAAAAACTTGTTAATATAACCAATGAACGTGATTAGAACTAAGAGAACTGAAGTCCTGAAATTTCAGTAAAAAAACTCACTTTTATTCATTTAAAAGAATATTGAAAAATTGGTTGAGCAACCTATTTTGGGGCCAGCATTGTTCTCAAGTTTACATTCTAGAGTAGAAGTGAATGAATGGATGGATGAAGGAATGAGTGAATGGGCAAACAATATAAATAAGATAATTTAAATTGGTAAGATATTTCATAGAGGAAATAGAACAGGAATAAAGTGGAAGGAGCTGGGCTGAGGTGCTATTTTCTATCAGGTGACTAGGGAAAGCCTCTCTGAGTTTACCTTTGAACACAGATATGAATAATGTGTGTGAATGATAGTAACTATCAGTTATCAGGAATAGCAAATCCAAAGGCCTTGAGATGCAAGTGCACTGGGTACGTGTACATAGTGCCCTGCCAGAAAACAACTGGTGCACAAAAAAAAGGGGGTTAACCTGAAGGAATTTAATGGAAGGGCTATTTGGAGCTAACAATGTGGCTTGGTGAGGGACTCCCAGGAACTAAGAACCACAGGAAATATTTAATACCCTAAATCTAATGGGGCAAAAAAGGAGAAACAGCGTCACTGGAATCTGGTGAGAGAAGAGCTTAGAAGAAAAGTTCCCTTTAGGAACTCTAGCTATAAAGAAATGTAGCCATGCCAGGATGATGCTAAGGAAGAAGAATGGGAGATAGATACTCAGGCTATCTCTTGTCCAGTCTTCCAATCTGTTGCCTGGCCTCCTATTTGCTAAACTCAAGAGAAAGCCAGAGGGCAAAGGATCCTAGGGGACTAGACCATAAAGTACAGTCAACAGGACAGAGAAGGGAAAAAAAAATAAGATATAAGAGGGAAAGGAGCCAATGCAGTACAATCAGCACAGAGAAGAATCAAAAGAAGTTAGTGTGGTTGTAGCTCAATGAGCAAGGGAATCCTCTTGGGAAATAGAAATGTTTCTTTTTAAAAGATCACTTTGCCATTGTGTCAAGAAAAGGTGCAGAAAGACAAGAATCTGAAAGCAAATACACCAGTGATGAGTCTATGACAAACTCTATGGCAGGCTGGAAAAGCAGTGAGAAGTGCATTGGATTTTTGAATTATTTTGATATCATCCAACCCTAAATAATATTAGACACAGAATGCTATGATGTAGAATACCTTTAAGTCAATTGTAAAATCTTTTAATGTGCATCCATTTTGTCCTACACACTGGGATAGAGTGATAACTTCAGAACAACATTTTCCCTTCTTAAAGGAGCTCAAAGCTGAGCAGAAGCAGAACAAGCATAACATTACAATAAGTGTACATGCTTCAATAATAAAAAAGAGAGGAGTTGAGAGCACTCTGTCACTTCATTTGGAGGTGTGTTAGTGGAATGGACTTTTCAGCTGATTTGATTACAGTTTAAGCATATTACTGAGGAAGAGGGACTAAAGGTGGGGAGGAAAACTGAGACAAAAGGGTGTGCTGGTCAAGAGTCAGATGCGCAAAGGTATAGGGTCCTGAGCAAGTGGAGGAAGAGCATTCAGGCCCCTAAGGGGTGCAAATGGGAAAGGTAATAAGGACGGAATCAGAGATGTTCTGCTCTTTCTGTTTGGATTCCTTGGGTATTTTAGAAATACTTTTGCATGGATCATACCCCAGACACACTAAATCAATTTCAGGGAGAGTGGCTTGGGAGCAGAATGTCCTCAGTGTTTTGGATGAAAAGCCATGACTGATAGTTGCTATCTCTAAATCCTTTTTTTTTTTTATTTTTTTTCAACGTTTATTTATTTTTGGGACAGAGAGAGACAGAGCATGAACGGGGGAGGGGCAGAGAGAGAGGGGGACACAGAATCGGAAACAGGCTCCAGGCTCTGAGCCATCAGCCCAGAGCCTGACGCGGGGCTCGAACTCCCAGACCGCGAGATCGTTACCTGGCTGAAGTTGGACGCTTAACCGACTGCGCCACCCAGGCGCCCCGAGCTATCTCTAAATCCTAAAGAGCCTGCATTTCAGGATAAGAACCTAGGTTTGATTCTGAAAATATGAAAGACCTAGCAGTGTAAATGGGATCGGCTGGGAGGAGCAAATTGGAGTTGGGAAGAAGTCTAGTATATAATTCAGTCCAGGTGAGAGGCAAGGAGGGAGGTACCAATAGCAAGAGAAATGAAGACGGATAGGTATGAAAGATTTCAGAGGTATGGTGGTGACTCACTAGATATGATTGGGGCAGAAAGTAAGATGGATGGAGGGGACCATGAAGTTGGAGTGTCTGACACTGATGACCAGGTGTGTGACCTCCACAACCAGCATATGGAAAGCAGAAAGAGGTGCAGGTTGGCACAGAGAATGTGTGAACGGAACAAGAGGTGGAGGAGAAATGTTCAGTAATGGGCACTGAGAATATTAGAAGCGAGTCCCACATGGGTCTCTAGCTGAAAGGAATGCTGAAAATATGGGTACAGATCCAAGAGCCATAAAATTACAAGTATTTCTGATGTGACTATAAATAAAATCACTCAAAGGATATATATACATACATATATATATATGTATATATATGACTGTAAATATATAGGATATATATAAATATAAAGGACTGTATATAAAGGAGGTATATATATGACTGTAAATAAAATCACTCAAAGGATATGTATATATATATATATATATATATATATATATATATATATATTCTCTGGCTAGAGAATGGAGGGCCAGCTCCTGGGAGGTGGCGAGGCAAAGAGAGGGCAATCAGAATTTAAGGGCAGTTGAGGTTATAAAAGACTAGAAAGAAAAATAATGTGTAACTTTAGAGGCATAAAAGTCAAGCAAAATGGCATCACATAAGCTTAAAAATAGGAGAATTTAAATGAGTGGCCAACATGGGGCACCTGGGTGGCTCAATCACTTAAGCATCCTACTTTGGCTCAGGTCATGATCTCAGTCTGTGACTTCAAGCCTCATGTCGGTCTCTGTGCTGACAGCTCAGAGCCTGGAGCTTGCTTCGGTTTCTGTGTCTCCCTCTCTCTCTGCTCTTTCCTTGCTCTCTCGCTCTCTCTCTCTCTCTCTCTCAAAATAATAAACAATTTTTAAAAATTTTAATAAAAAAACAAATGAGTGGCCAACATTCATTTATTTACTTAATAAAAACAAAATAAGGACAGTAATTCCAGTTTCTAACTCAAGTTTCTAAATCAACGGAGCTAAGAACCAAGTTAGGTGAATATTCTGAGATGAGCACTAGGCATCTTGGCAGGGACCATTGGGACTGTCCCCCGTATTACCAACAATTTATATATAGTACGCATATGATCAGCTTCAAGCAAACTGAGGTCACTGACTGTGGATTACTTATATTTCTATCCCTACTCATTCAATATACCACAATATCTGACTTACAGTGCGTGACTAATACAGATCTATAACTTTTTATTGGAAAAATAAAATGGCCGAAAGAAGATATCCAAAGTACCAACACAATTAGCTATTAATATTACATTTATTATTCTGTCCTGAGAAGCTTCCTTAGGAATTTCAGCTAAGGAATAATGTAGTTCTGGTCTGAGATATTGAAGTGATAGTATATAACATTTGCTTGCCTGGATTGCAAAGTACCTGTGCATTTGTCATGTGGAAGAGGACGTAAAGAGAATTTTCAAATCAAAAATTTAAATAAGCAATAAGGCTCATACTTTTATATACACACCCTGTTCTAAAGCTTCTTGGTAAGGATTTAACTGATTTCTTAATTTGAGTCTGCTTATGAGTTAACAGGATAATTCTCTTTACCAGTCACAAGAATGGCATTTGTAGAAGGAACTCTTGAAATTCTATCATCAGGTACATTTTCAGAAAAATTTAGCATTTATTGAAATGCCAGGCTAGTCATATATTGGATAGCAACGAGGAATTTACTGTTCATATATTTTAGCTTTTTAGCCTTTTTTCCCTATGAATGTTTGTTTTCAATCCATTTTGCTTCTCAAGATAGTAAGAATTTTAAGGCATGTTTATAAGTTTCTTTTTTGGCCAATTAATTGTATTACATTTTTTTACCTGTTTCTGTATGTGTACTTACTATCTGCTTGCATTTTTTTTAATTTTTTTTCAACGTTTATTTATTTTTGGGATAGGGAGAGACAGAGCATGAATGGGGGAGGGGCAGAGAGAGAGGGAGACACAGAATCGGAAACAAGCTCCAGGCTCTGAGCCATCAGCCCAGAGCCCGACGCGGGGCTCGAACTCATGGACCGTAAGATCGTGACCTGGCTGAAGTCGGACGCTTAACCGACTGCGCCACCCAGGCGCCCCTCTGCTTGCATTTTTTAACTGGAAAAAAAAAGGATATGAATTTTACTTGTAAATATTCTTCATTAATCCATATAATTTCACAAGTTTAGAATGTCAAAGTTAAAATTGTAGGAAATAAAGTTATCATTTATCTGCTGAATCTCCTTACAAATCTCTTACAAATAAGAGAACAATAAATGCTATACTCTTGTGGAATATAGGAACAAGAAAACATTTTGAATAAAATTGTGCTGTGAACTCAAGGTATAATCTAAAACAAAATACTTTTTCAAGATTCAGTTTTATGATAGCATGCATTCTCTCTCATTCTCTGCATTTTCTGATTCAAGATATTTCACAGTTCTAAAGGAGAACCAAAATAGAATAATAATTACAAAATAAAACAAAAAGAAATTGAGAAAGATAATTGAACAACTTACTCTCAGCAACTGGATTTTTAAGAAACAAAAATGCTCTGAAAATACTCTCTGATTATTTAAACCAGCCTAAGATCTGACTGTATATGCCCTATGTGTGTCATAGAGAAAAAAAATTACCTTTTGGGGAGCAGAGTGATTAAATTTCTAAGATTTATTGTTTAACCTCAGGAAGACTTTCCGTAACTTTGTATAAAATGTGTACAGTTAATGGAAGGCATGCTATGCTTCTTATAAGAATTTGTTCCAAGTCTTTGTGTATAATTAATGGCTTGTCTACATATTTTTTCAATAAAACTATTCATACAGAATGTTAAGTAGGCATTTTCAATACCAGAATGAATGTATCTTTGTGAAGATACCATTTATCTACCATAACATCCAAAGCATAATGAGGAGACTTTGATACACTGCAGATTTAGAATGGACTTGGAAAACAAAGCCCCAAGATACTGTCTTGTCAGCACAAAGTAAATAAATTCATCACAGGAAGTTGAGGTTTAAATTCACAAACTTGTCAGCAATGAAATTAAAGTGATTTTTTTACAAGTTTCTTGACTTTGTATTATATAGGTTAGAGAATTTGCTTTCCAATCAGGCAATTGATGCATATAAAACTTGAAATTGAGAGTTCTGCCTTTTAATTAGATAAACTATAAAAAAAAACCCAAGAATAATTGAAACAGCAACTGAAAATCAAAGAACAAGTTATTTTATTTTTTTAAAACACATCTAGATTTTTATAGCAATAGGGTAGAAATTCAGCTATTCACTAAATTTAACTTCTGATTTTATATTTTGACAAAATCATCAAAATATGAAAATAAAATTTACCATTCTGATATGCCAGCAAGTAAGAGTTGTTCTTTAATCACATTTTCTGATGGAAATATAGAAACAAAGAATCCTAAAGTAGATAACTAGTAATTGGAAATACAGAAATCATATATAATCCCTGAAACAAAATTAGCTTTTTACATGGTATGCTTCAGGAAGGAAAGCATGCTATCTGGAGACCAAGTCACCTTTTCCCAACAGTTCTTAAATTTCTCTGAGGAATTGCATTTTTTAATTCTGCAGTTATATACCTGCCTCCCAAATTATGAAAAACAAAGTGTTAAGGTTGAAAGATAAATTATCACCCAAAGGATACAAAAATACTAATTCAAAGGGACACATGCACCCCAATGTGTATAGCAGCATTATCAACAAGAGCCAAGTTATGGAAACAGCCCAAGTATGCATCAACTGGTGAATGGAAAAAGGAGAGGTGGTACACACACACACACACACACACACACACACACACACACTGGAATATTACTCAACGATAAAAAAGGATGGAATCTTGCCATTTGCAACAACCTGCACGGGGATAGAGAGTTTTATGCTAAGGGAAATAAATCAGTCAGAGAAAGACACATACATGTTATTTCACTCATATGTGGAGTTCAAGAAACAAAACAAATGAGTATGGGGAAAAAATAGAGAGGCACACTGAGAGAAAAAGACTCTTAACCATAGAGAACAACTGATTGTTACCAGAAGGGATATGGTTGGGTAAATGGGTTAAATGGGTGATGGGGATTAAGGAGGGGACTTGCTGTGATGAGCACTGGGTGTTTTATGAAAGCGGTGAATCACTATGTTGTACACCTGAAACTAATATTACACTGTATGTTTACCAACTGGAATTTAAATAAAAACTTTTTTAAAAACTTTAAAAAACAAACAAAATACCTAAACAATAAAAGCTAAATATTTACCTGTGAATCATAAATTCTGAACCTTCTAAATTACAAGTATATTTAGAAAGGAGATTCTTCTACAGGGATCCAAGGTGAGAACTGCAAAGTTTTGTCAAAATCTGTATGTAAGCTTTTTGTTTGTTTAAGGGTTATTGAGATTAATATGTGTTCAAAGATATCTGTGACCTAGTGAAAATCAAAAAACGTTTTCAACTTTGTGCTGGAGCTGGCTTGCACTATACCAGCCTGTGGGAGCCGATTATTAAATTTTCAGCAATTTTCTGAGCTGATTGTGGAACTGCTGGTAGCTTGAAATTGGTCATGGTGATTGTATTCACACCATAGAAATGGAAAAATGCTACAAATCAGGCTTTTCTCCCTTCCTCACTCTCCTCTCCTAGTCAGTATGCCAGGAAAATTACTCTTTGTTTTCACAAGACAAAAAAGGCCTATTATGAATAAGGGTAAATTATTTACTTTTTTGTTTTTACACTTTTCCGTGTCCACTGCTTAATAGTGTTTTAATAATATATAATTGAATTTAACATTAACATTTAAATGTCATTAATAGCAAATCTTTGTTGGGTAGCAAATTCCTCGGTGGAGGAATACAAACATTGCACCAGATATAGAATGATAACACAGAATGATTTTATTAAACAATAAATCTTGAAAATTTAAGATTTTTTTCCTAGGAATTTATACATAACTTATAAGCAAATATCTCAAATAAAGTAAAAATTTTTTGAATTATAAATTTTCCACTCACCAAGCTGCTGAGACATTTTACTTTCTGGTATTTTAAAATGAAAACAAAACATAAGACTGTGTCGATGAAGCAAGTGAAAATCAAAAGGGTACAGACTTTTGCAAGTAACATGTGCTAAAAATAAAATGAAAAAGTTTGAAGTCTTAAAAACAAATCTGTAAGAGAACTAAATGCCTAGGAAGATATAACCCCAGTAAATTATGAAAAGCTATGGAAAAAAGGAAGTAACAAACAAAGTAAAAATCCCTGATAAAGCCAAAAAAAAATTGGATGGCAGTCAAAAAAAAACTGGAAGGAAAAAAATAAACCTTATAACAAGGCAGAACTTTGGAAATGCATCCCCTGGAGACATATAATAGAGTTGTGAATTTAGTGGAGGTGGTGGATAGGCAATGCTGGGTGACTAAGGACTGTTAACATAATTAAAAAGATGGGGAATTTCTGTAGCTGAAGATAAAAACCCTGAAATATATTATGATGTAGTCAAATGAATGTCTTTTCTTTATGCACCTATTTCTCAAGAGCTGATAATACAAAGGAAAAATTTAGTGCATAAAATTCAAAGTTTCCATTTGTATACTAATCTATCAAATATTTTACAGCAATTAGACTAGAGAGCCACCAAAACAGAATAGATCTGCAGAGCTCCCACTTTGCAATAGCTGCGCGGAAATCTTGATACTTTCCCAGGGTGTAACCAAAGTCAGAGTCTATGTGATACCGTATGAAACAACCAGGGAAGATTTTCTTTTTTAAAATTTGAACTATAGATAGATAGATGATAGATAGATAGATAGATACATACATACATAGATAGATACATAGATACATAGATAGATACATAGATACATAGATAGATCTTTTTGAGTTTTTTTTTTCTAAAATTCCATTCAGAATATGAGTTTTAACTAGATTTGTTGTTATAAAATGAAATGAAACCGAAATCACCAGCCAACATCAATAGTAGCATTGTTTTCACAGAGCATGTGTACATTTGTATAAAGTTACTTTATGTGGAGTCATTTTGATATTTAAATTGAAACTTTTAGTATTTTCAGAATTTTTTAGAGATTTTGATGAATAAATTCCTCAGAAACAAAGGTTTTTATTAACAAACTATTGTTAAAGAATTTATACATTATAAAATATTGCTGAACATACTGACAGATTTGAGTTTTTCTTTAACAGAATTGACATTTTATCAAAATAATAAAATTTTTGAAGTTTATTTTCTATGCCCTCAACCTTCTCTTTCTGAACTCTTTTCTCCTCTGGGATATAAAAATTTTCCTAATTTCAGACATCTGGGAAAGCTATCAGTTCTCTTGTCCCTTCCCGCTCATATAGATTTATAATTGCTATATGATTATTTCCAAAGTTGCATTTGACCAATGACATATGTTATAAATTAAATGCTTTTAAGATAATGTGCCAGTTAAACTTTTCATATATAATTACTGAGTGAGGATATTTGTTCATTGACCCTTAAAGTCTCAAACACTAGTAAGCTCTCTGGATTGACTGATTTGGGTCCAGATGAAAATGCTGAAGTTCTATATTTCAAGGGGCTCATAGTACTAAAAGTGTCTGTTTCCTCAGTCAGCAGTTTCATCCAGGATCTGGTTCTCTACTGGGCCTCCCCATTCCAAATGCACAGATTTTGAGCCCCAGCGCTGGAAACTGACTCCATGGGTTTGGACCTAAGCTATATTATAGTAAGAAATTAGCTTTACGTCCATTCTTTCTTCATTTGTGAAGTATCACCAGAGATGTATGTAGATAGGGGCCAGGTAGTTAATGTGTAATAATAGAGAAAAGGCAGACTAGGTGAGTGCAGACATAGTAAAGTGGGTATAAATAGTTTTAGGAGTTATGAAAGTTCTCTTGTGGTTGATTCCATTGTTCGCGGAGAAGTAGCAACCAAAAAGAGACTGATTTCTGGGGAAGTGTTGGAGGTCTATAAAATGGGAGAAGATGCAAAACTGCTATCTAGACAAATTAGCTGGTGAATGGACTGGGACATATGCAGTACTGATTGATTAATAGGCAGTGTTAAGATTTGCAGTACAAATTTGCAGTGGGAGAAGACTGTATGTTTTGTGACTTGTTTCATATATCCAGTTGCTCAGGAATAAATGATGATTAAATGGAAATCTGGACCTAGCCAGGATTATTTTCTAAGCTGATTCAACAAAGTGAAA